>NC_090265.1:445975016-447175016 GCF_040414725.1 Anabrus simplex
CTCCGAAAGAAACATCCCACCCCTCTGAAAGCCACAATTTGACCCTTGTCAAACTCGCTCAGTTGGCTGTAGGAAGCACGAGTGCATCTCCGTAGCATGGCGCCTGTTTGCTTCACACGTTTACATCACACCGAGTCCTATGGCTGTGGCACTCTGGCAGCTCTGTCACTATGTTATCTGTTGGTGGAAAATGCTGAAACCACTCTCAGTACATCTACTATCCTCCATGTGGCATCTGCTGTTATCGGATAAAAATCAATGTCGTCTTTCCAGGTGTACTAATTTCTTTTTTTCCCAGCAGTGTATTACCACATAACATAGCTATATCTGGGGTGACAGGAGCCAACCTGGCTCACTTGGGCTTTGGCCAGGGATTTAAGGCTGGATGCCCTTCTGGACACCATGAGATTTTTCAGATGAAATTCCACTCAGCAGCCACTAGGATTCGAACCTGGGCTAGCTGGATGAGAAGCGAGCAGCTAAGCTACTGCGCTATCATGTGTCCCTGTTGGAATGTTGTGATTTTCTCATTAAATAAAAATAAGATGTCATGTGTATATATCTTAAGGAAAACAACATTAAGGTTATGTGTTGGCAACTCAGGTAAATTGAGTAGAGTATTTTATCTTTGCCTGTTTTGTTCTTTGAACTGTTTGGTGTGTGTGATTGTCAGTTGTCGATAACAACTCGTAATAAAAGGATGTGAGTGATGAAACTGGTGTTTCTATGGTATAATTTGATTACCTAAATCGGTGTAGTGAGTAGAAATGAAGATATTTCAACAGGTTATGGGCTCAGAACTTCTGAGCGCCAAAACGCTGCAGTATATTCCGGGCAATATAAGTTGAAATGGATTAACGAGAATTAACGGACGAAGCAAGTTGTGACATTATTGATGGGGAAAATGGCAACCTCGTGGACCGGTGAAGAAACACTGAAAAGGAATGTAGCCAAGCTTACAGTGAAGAACTATTTTTCGTGGGCATTGAAGGTGAAACAAGAACTGTTGTTGAAAGATGTATGAGAATCAGTAATAGGGTATGAGGATACGCCAGGTTGTTAACTGCCTCAGACAGAAACAAGACGATGAGCGCAAAACAATGTGATCGCGTCAGCGGTTATTTTCAAATATGTCGGCAAAAATTTGAAAGTGACACTGCAGATATTGAATCAGTGAAAAAGGCATGGGAGAAACTGGATGAGTTGTGCAACGACGGAGGGCTAGTGAATGGTGCTATGACCCTGAAACATTTAGCTCATTTTGTGAAACCCAAGGACATGAGTGTTCAAGAATACTTCGCAAAAATAAATCAACTGTGGAGGAGAACGAGTAAAGCCGGATACGAGTTCACAGATCAACTAGTTGCAGAAATGATCATTGGAAATCTTAGAGGAATATGCAGGTTGTATACCTTCCTTGGAAGCTGATTTGGTGAAACTGACAATCTCGAAGGTGAAGGCGAGATTACTCACTGAGGAAAGCAGAAGGAAACTTCAGCAAAATGGAGGAAAGGCTTACGACACTGGAAAACATGAGGAGGATGAAGCTCAAGCCATGGTTGTTCAACAGAAGTGATATATCAAGAAAGAAGACGTGGGATGAGGAAAACAGAATAGTTGCTACAATTGCGGTAAACAGGGGCATGTATCTAAGTATTGTTGCAGTACCCTAAAGTGCTTCAATTGTGGTAAGTAAGGGCATTATTCTAAAGTAAGTCCAACAATGAAGAGTGACAAATCATCACAGGAGAGTAAATCAGTGAATGTAAGTGGAAAAGTGGTAAGCTCAGAAATTATACATGTAGTAGATAAAGCAATGAGCATGGTAGTTTCTGTAGGAACTGAGAAAATTAGAGATTGGCTGTTTGATTTAGGTGCGTCCCATCATGTGTGTCCAACAGAGGAGACGTTTATAGACATGTCAACAAATATAACTGGGAATGTAGAAATAGGAGATAGCAGTAAGCTAGATATTAGAGGCATAGGTAAGGTCAAAGTAAAAATGCCAACAGGATGGACAATTACATTTACGGATGTGTTGTATGTACCAAACTTAGGTGCGAATTGAATATCAGTTGGTAAGTTAACCAGCAAAGGTTTTCAAATAGGATTTGCAGATGAGAAAGCAGTGGTTGTAAGATAAGAATGGAGATGAAACATTTGTTTATTGCAAACAGGAGGAACAATTTATATGTAGTACAGATAGAGGGAAGAAATGATATTGTAGCTATGAGTGAGTGTGACCAAATGATAGATCAAGAATGTAATAACAATGTAGCATTTAAATGTGTTGGGCAGGTTAGATTGTGGTATGAGAGATATGGACATGTACATTCTGAAGCTTTGTTTAAAATGCCTATGTTAGAATTGAAAAGAAGTAATGATATTAATACTTGTTCTGTATGCATTCAGGAGAAACTACAGTAAGTAACAACGGAGTACCTCTTGTGAGCGTAAGGGAGAAAAACCACTTGATGTTGTGCACAATGATGTAGTTGGAAAAATTAGTCCACCATCACGTGGGAAAGCTCAATATGTTGTAACTATGACTGATGAATATAACTATGACTGATGAATACTCCAGATTTAATGTGGCTGTATGTGTGAAAATTAAGGATGAAGTGTTGGAGGTGTTTAATAAATATCAGGTAAAGGCAGAAAAGTTACATGGTGTAGGAATTAAGGTAGTGCAATCTGACAATGGTACAGAGTACACATGTAGCGGGTTTCAAGCACAATTGAAAAAATGTGGTATTACTCACAGGAGGTCTGTACCGTACACTCCACAACAAAATGGATTACCAGAGAGGCAGAATAGAACGATATTTGATACTGTTAGAAGTCTATTGGTCCAGTGTGGGTTACCAAAAGAATTTTGGGGAGAAGCGGTAATGACTGCAGTGTATTTAAGAAATAGATGCCCATCCTCAGCAATAAATTTTCAGATACCGTATGAATTGTGGTTCAATAGGAAGTTAGATGAGGAAGAAATAGGTAGATTGAAAGTATTTGGATGTCAGGCGTGGGGTGTGAGAGCAGACTACAGGAAGTTAGATCCCGGAGCAGAGTCGTGCGTTATGATAGGGTACGAGACAGATACTAAAGAGGGATATAGATTATGGAGTCTTGAAAGGAAAAAAGGGATAGCGAGGAGAAGTGTGGTATTTGAGGAGCAGATATTTCTCTTTAAGGTGAAAAGTCCTGGAATTGATATCGTGGAAAAGATAAATGTACCAAAGGCAGAGGGTAGTGAAACAAACTGAAGATCCAGAGATAAAATTAGGGACTGAATTAGACACAGGGGAGGACAGAGAGGAAACATTGGCTGTTGAGTCAACGACCAGAGAGGAACAACTAGAGGTTGAGTCTATAGCAATACAAGAGCCAGGGAATAATCTGAGAAGGTCAATAAGACAGGGGAAAGGTAAGACTTGTGCAGATTGTAAGGCAGTGATGGAAGTTAGACGTGTGAGTGTAGTGGAACCTAGAACAGTTGAGGAGGCTATGTCAAGCCAAGAGTCTGACAACTGGATGGAAGCCATGAAAGTGGAAATCAATGAGATAAGAAAGAAGGATGTTTGGGAAATTGTAAAAAGACCAGAAAATGTCAAGATAATTAGTTCTAAGTGGGTGTTATCATTGAAATATGACAGTGAGGGTAACATTCAGAAATATAAAGCCAGGTTGGTTGCCCAAGGTTTTGATTATGATGATGCTTGTTGTTTTAAGGGGCCTAACATCGAAGGTCATCGGCCCCTAGCCCAAGGTTTTAAGAGACAGATGAACCTTAGTTATGATCAAACATTTAGTCCTGTTATAAAGAGGAAAACAATGAGACTGTTAATAGGTATTGTTGTACGTAAAGGTTGGATGGTAGAACATCTAGATGTAACTAGTGCTTACTTAAATAGTGAAATCAGTTGTACTGTATACATGGAACAACCAAAATTGTTTGTAGAAAAAGATGTCCAAAATTATGTAAATTGAAGAAAAGCTTCTATGGACTACCTATGGAATACTTGTGTTGATGCTATAATTGGAAGGCTAGATTTTAAGAAATGTGTCAAAGAACCATGTGTGTATGTAAAGGAGTGTTGTATTATTGACTTGTACGTTAACAACATAATTGTAATGAGTGACAAAGTGGTTAAGTTGGTTTGGCAGATGAGTTAGAGATTAAAAATCTAGGGAAAGCAACAAACTTACTGTCAATAAAAATAGAACAGACAAAAGAAGGGGTTATGTTGAGTCAAAGTTTGTACATTGACAAATTACTTGCTGATTTTTTCCATGAGTGACTGTAAACCAAGTAAGACTATTTCACCAAGCGGGTATTCAGCAGCTGAAAACGATGAGCAGGAATTTGATTGTACCAGTTTGCTATATTTGTCAAATAATACTAGACTTGACACTGCATTTGTGATAAGTGAAGTTAGTCAAAATTGTCAAAAACCTAAGATTAAAGTTTGGAAACAGGTGAAGCATATCATGAGATATCTATGTGGTACTAAAGATTTAAAGTTCTGTTTCAAAAATTGTGAGGAGTCAGTACAAGTGTTCTGTGATGCAGACTGGAGAGGAGATACTAAGTCAAGAGTGCGTATGTAACCACAGTGGCAGGGGGAGCAGTATCATGGTATAGTAAGAAACAGTTGTATTGCTAGATCTACCATGGATGCTGAATACATGGCAATGGCAGAGGTATGTCGAGAAGTAACTGCTACCAGAGCTAGGGCTGGAAAGGTTTATGAATATACCTTGTAAAGTTTTTGTTGACAATGCAGTAGCGATTAAATTGAGTAAAAATGATAATGTGAGTGTAAGGTCAAAACATATTGACATCATGCACCATGTATGTAGAGAACTAGTAGAAAAGGGAGTTCATTGAGTTCGTATATGTAGCATCAGAGAGAAATGCTGCAGACTTGCTCACAAAGAATTTATGAAGCAAGAAGCTTAAGAGTTTGTATAAGCTTATAGGTTTGCAATGAGAGGATAATTGATTGAAGTGTAGTTTTTTAATTTTTTTGAGAAAAGGGAGGAGTGTTGGAATGTTGTGATTTCCTCATAAAATAAGATGTGTATATATCTTAAGAAAAACAACATTAAGGTTATGTGTTGGCAACTCAGGTAAATTGAGTAGAGATTTTTATCTTTGTTTGTTTTGTTCTTTGAACTGTTTGGTGTGTGTGATTGTCAGTTGTGAATAACAGCTCGTAATAAAAGGATGTGAGTGATGAGATTGCTGTTTCTATGGTATAATTTGATTACCTAAACCATCCGGAGTAAGTTCCTCAGTTGGATCTCCGGGAGGAACAGTAGTGAGTACAGGCATGAAGAAAATCAAGTGGCAAGAAAAACTTAAAGTGGCAACCTGGAACGTGAGAACAATGAGCCAAGGAGGAAAAATACATAATACGATTAAAGAAATGGATAGGATGGAGTTAGATATACTTGGTGTTAGTGAGATGCGATGGCCGAATACGGGAGATGTTTCCATAAATAAACATAGAGTGCTATATTCGGGTAGAGCTGATGGAACGCATGAACATGGAGTCGGTGTAATACTTTCAGCGGAAGTAGCAAGGTGTCTCAAAAGTTTCACACCCGTATCAGCCAGAGTAATGATGTTACAGCTGAGTGCTAGGCCTATTGACATAAACATAATACAAGTGTATGCGCCTACAATGGACAAGGAAGATGAAGAGGTAGAAGAATTCTACGAAAGCATAAATGGGATTTTGAAAATCCTTAACAAACATGATCTGACAATTGTCATGGGAGATTTCAATGCGAAAGTGGGGGAAGGTAGGACATCAGACATTGTAGGACCGTTTGGACTAGGAGAGAGGAATTCCAGAGGGGATGATCTTGAAAGTTTTGCGATGTCAAATGATTTAGTGATCATGAACACTTGGTTTAAACTCCCACCTAGAAGACTATATACATGGAAGTCTCCAATGGACAAACCCGGGAAATGTGTGAGAAACCAGATTGATTTCATATTGGCAAATAAACGTTTCAGGAACAGTTGCACCGCAGTGAAAACCTACCCTGGTGCAAACGTCAACTCAGATCACACACCACTTGTTGGAGTTTTCAAAGTCAAAATGAAGAAAGTGAAGAGGAAGAACAGGCAAAACTACAATTTGAGGAAAATCAAAGACCCAATAATGAAAGAGAACATGCAAGTAGAACTCAACTTGAAGATTATCACAGAGGAAAATATCACCAGCAATAATGTCAAATTAGAATTAACTGAAGTACAAAACGCCGTTCAGCAAATAAAAGAGAAGTACATGAAACCAGAGGAGAAAAAGAGAAAGTCATGGATGACAGATGAAATACTGAACCTAATGGAGAAAAGAAGAGTCAATAAAGGAAAACCTGCAGAATACAGAAAGATAAATGCAGACATCAGAAGAAAGATCAGGGAGGCAAAAGAAAAAGAAAAAGTGGAGCAATGTGAGGAGATTGAGTTATATCAAAGTAGGTATGACAGCTTCAATATACACACGAAAGTAAGAGAAGTAACAGGGAAATACAGGAATGGCACTGGTGGAAAGTTAATAGATGAAGCCGGGAACTTGATGGTGGATTTAGAAGACAAGAAAAAGATCTGGACAAAATATATAGATTTATTTCGTGACACTAGATGTGCTTTTACACAAAATACAAATGAAATAAGCGGCACAGATATATTAGAAGAAGAAGAAGTTCAAACAGCCATCAATCAGATGAAGGACGGAAAGGCAGTGGGACCAGATAAAGTAGAAGCAGAGTTCTTGAAACTGATGGATGAACATCATGTAAAATGGTTGACCAAAATTTTCAACCGAATTTATGTATCCGGGAATATTCCATCAGAATGGCTCAAATCAGAGTTCATCACCTTGCCAAAAAAGCAAAACGCAAACCAATGTGGAGATTACCGCACAATGAACTTGAAGAGTCATCTCTTGAAAGTGTTCTTGAGAGTGATACACAGAAGAATATACAGACTGTGTGAAGATCAGATAGCCCCTAATCGATGTGGGTTTATTAAAGCAGTAGGTACGAGAGAAGCCTTGTTCAGTGTGCAGGTCCTCTTTCAGAGATGTAGAGATGTAAATAAGAATGTATTTGCTTGTTTAATAGACTACCAGAAAGCCTTTGACTGTGTGAAACATGAAAAATTGATGGATATTTTGAGAAATATTGGAATGGAGGAAAGAGATCAGCGAATCATCAAGACGCTGTACTGGAATCAAACAGCGGTGTTGCGTGTTGAAGGGGAACACACAGAAGCAGTCAAAATCCTGAGAGGAGTGAGGCAAGGATGTATCTTGTCACCTATACTATTTAATTTGTATTCAGAATACATATTTAGAGAAGCCTTGGAAGATACAGAAGAAGGAATTTTGATAAATGGAGTGAGATTAAACAACATCCGGTATGCTGATGATACAATTGTATCTGCTGATACTATACAAGCGCTACAATCACTAATGGATAGAATTGTAAGAGTCAGCAGCCAATATGGGCTTGATATAAATACCGCAAAGACAAAACTCATGGTTATAAGTAAGGAAAATATTTCCGGAATAAACTTGGTTATAAATCAAAAGAGTATAGAAAGGGTAAAACAATATACATACCTTGGAACCATAATAAATGAAGACTGGGATTGCTCACAAGAAGTCAAGGTACGCATTGGAAAAGCAAGAAGTGTGTTCCAGAAAATGAGTAATGTGTTTAAAAGCCACAATCTAACTTTAGGGACTAAAATCAGACTTCTGCACTGTTATGTATTTTCTGTTCTTTTATATGGTGTAGAGACATGGACCTTAAATAAAAACACAGAGAAGAAGCTGGAGGCCATTGAAACATGGCTTTATAGGCGGATCCTGAGAATATCTTGGACCCAGAGAATTACAAACGTGGAAGTAATGAGAAGGATAAACACAACACTTCAGTTGATCAAGATAGTGAAATGCCGAAATCTGCAGTATCTGGGACATATAATGCGCAACACAGATAGATACAACCTACTCCAAAAAATACTCCAGGGGAAAATCAACAGCAAAAGAGGTCCTGGAAGAAGAAGAATATCTTGGTTTGACAATCTTAGAGGCTGGTGCAATATGTCATCAGTTGAACTGTTCCGCGCTGCCGCAAACAAGACGAAAATAGCCATCATGATCGCCAACATCCGAAACGGATAGGCACCGAAAGAAGAAGTGTAGTGAGTAGAAATGAAGATATTTCAACAGTCCCATGAAATTTATCAAGTGTTTAGAATTAATCATCAAAGCTCTAAAATTAATTATTGAGGTAATAAAAGGGGCAGCAGGATTTTAGTCGAGCGTAAGGGCAGAATGTAAAATCTGGCCCTGCATAACGCATACAAATAATAGCACTACTTGCTTAGATAACTGAATAGAAATTGAAATAAAAAACATAAAAAGATGAGAGCTGAAATAAATGACAATTACATGAAAAGCACCTAGAAGAGAAAGAAATATGCATTGTAATCCTACATTAGGAGAGGGGGAAGAGGTTAAATGTTTTGACTGTCCATCTGTCTTAATTATCTATATAACAAGGTTACTGGTTTTATATCTCACTAACTACATTTTTATGGTTTTGAGAGACACAGAGGTGCCAGAATGTTGCCCCACAGGAGTTATTTTATGTGCCAGTAACTTTACCGACACGGGCTGACATATTTGAACACTTTCAAATACCATCGGAATGAGCCAGGATCAAACCTGCAAAATTGAGGTCAGAAGGCCAGCACTTTACCACTGGAGCTACTCTAACAAGTGTGTTTTTTAAAACACATCAAATAAATTGGAAATTTAACACGGGTTGATTCTGTAAGTATAGAAATTCATCAGCAGAATGAAGACACCTGTGATTCTAAGAGATTAGATCCAAACTGCTTTAGTTTTCCTGTTATATGTTTAGTCCTCAGCCCGAAAGCTGGTTGGATCCTCAACAGCTCCGCCATCAGCTGTCATAGATGGCCTAGGCATCACTGAAGAGGCGTACTAGGGAAATGAGGAGTGAGGTAGTTTCCCGTTGCTTTCCTCACCGAGCCAGAAGTTGCTATTACATATCAGTTTGCCAAGCCCACTGAAATGATTGCACCAACCGACCCTATGAGCAATATTTTCACACCATTCATAGCAGGGACTGGCTGCAGAAGGAATGGCATTACTAGCATCACTCATACCTCAGTCACTTTCATTTTGTCAAAGCCAAGGATAAAGCTGAGACAGATCAATGAAAGTAACAAGATTGCTCTAGCCCACACCAGAAGACATAGTGCACTGTAAATACTAGGTCCCGCCAGCAAAGGCATTTTGTTTTCCTAAACAGAACAAAATATGAGTAGGCAATATAACTTCATGTTCTATTCCAACAGATATACAAAGCAGCTCCTATTAACTTTTAAAAACCATGTGCGAGGTTGTATCCCTTATTTCAGAATAGTTACCCCTTTTTGGATTTTGTTCCTCTTTAGGATCATGTTAATTGTTTTGAACAGAATTAGTTGATAAAGCTCCAACAATTACATGAATTAAATCTATACAATCTGTCAGAAATGACAAATAATGTAAAGAAAGCGAATACTGTAATCTAATAATTCCTCACTATGTCAAGTTACTCCTTCCTCACTCACTAATTTCTTAACATAATCCAATTGCAGTACCCTACCTCTGACTATCAATCCTAGCATAAAAAACAGCCCAAATACAGATTCAGTTGTGAACAGTACTCTGACAGAACTGACTCAATTTGAGCTTATCAACTTAATGCCTGGAGTAAATGTAACGTGTAATTCACTTCACTTCTGCAGTATGGACAGTAGTAGTAGTCAATAGATGCCAAAGACCTGTAATTTTCCCTGAAAGGAAATCTGTACAATGTCATTAAATCAAGTGACACAGGTTTCTTGCATTTACACACTCTTCAATGTTAGGCGACTGTGTGTATTTGATACTGCAACCTATGGTACAGGAGGCAAGTACCCATCAAAGTTGCAGAGCTTGTACATCATCCCATGTATTGCAGCACATGAGATATTGTCAGAACACAAATTATAAGGGAGCATACTTCCCTTTAAAAGAGATTGTTTAAAAAAAAAATTTAAAAAATTTTAAAAAAATTAAAAAAAAAAACTGAAATGAGCATCTGAATAGATCCAGGTAAACAGTCTTCTTTATGAGCATATGGGTCAGCCACTTCTACAAAACAGGGTTCCTAGGAGAGGTGATTAAAACTACTAATGGCTTAAATTATTTCATGGCACAAGATGCAGAATATATTACAACCTGCAGTAAATCTTATTACCCACTATTCCACATTATATAGGGTTAGTTTTACTATACTTGTTGCATAAAGAGTTAAGAAATACATTTAATTTGCAGCAGAAATCAAAGTTAAGCAGAAAAAATACACTGTCCAAAAAATTAAAGGAATGTTATCTTGAACTGCTGGTTTCTTTTAACTCTGAAGTATTAAAACAGAATATCTATAATATAAACATATATACAATATATACAAGTGTCTATTGAGAGCAAGTACCTTGCAGACAGGGGCACATCAGATTCAGGTTGTGAGGCATATTCAAAAAGAGAAAAGATTACACTGATCCAAGATAGTCAGTCACATGATAACTGCCAATCAACCAAGATATTTACAACCAGACTGACTGCAAACATTTTCAAATACAGTTCACTCCAAATAAAAGGAACGGCCAAATCTCAATTAGTTTTTTTTCTTGAAATTTATGCTTTGACTGCAGAGACATATACAAAATGGTTTGCACATGGTGGATAGAGTTGATATTTTGGTCAAATATGGAATACTACGAGTGAAAACCCAGTACAACCTAGAAGGGCATGCTTGAGGGTTTCATATTTTTGGGAAGCACAAGCAAGAGTTAAAAATGTCCATGACTACGTTGTCCGACATCTCGATCACCAATAATTATATTAGTACAAGAGTCATCCTATGGAGATCATGTGATGAATATTAAACAATCTTTGCAGAGGTTCTGCAATATGTTCAACATGGTCAGGAAGAAATTGTCAACGTCAACATTGACTTCCGCACTGTACCTTCACATCTCCATATTGACACTCAAAAATATAAACCTATTCAATTCGAGAGATACAATTTGGTGTCCATAGCTGTCTGGGATTAGGTTATGCTACATTACAAGTAGGATATGTTAGGGACTACAGTAATAAAGGGCCGTGATGAATCTACAACACACGAATTGAATAGATATGAATGTAGGGTAATATTTCATGGTAGGTACATATTGGTGTGAACAAAGAGTTTCTGAGGAGAATCACCTTCAGTATATTGAAAGATTAACCTTAAATTGCTGGAAGATTTGAAAGAAATACTCAAAATCAACAAGCCAAAAGCTTACTTCACCATGTGTCAAAAACAAAATTTTCTTTTCATTTTAAGTGATTTTCATTTAAATATTCAAGTTAATTAAATTTTGTTTAATTTTCATCAACAAGTTCTAATTATTTCTTACTTAAATGTGGTGAATAATGTACATCTCTACTACAAAAAACAACAGCAGCTTGAAACTAGCATTCCTGCAATTATTTTAGATTGTATAATTTTTAATATCACACACTACTCATTTTTTTTTGCTAGTTGCTTTACGTCGCACCGACAGATAGGTCTTATGGCGACGATGGGACAGGGAAGGGCTAGGAGTGGGAAGGAAGCAGCCATGGCCTTAATCGCACTACTAATATTGCTGCATACATTCACATATAAATACACTCATTTTACAAAAGCATACAATTCAACAATATCATGTAATAATTATCTAACTGTATTGTTGAACATGCTTCCATAAAGTTACTACATTCATAGTTTGTGCACTCTGACCAATGTATATTGATTTTTCAGTACTTACTTTCATCCACTACTTCTAACTGAATGTTTTAACTATTATACCCATAGGAATAATCACAGCCAAGATGACCCCATCACTAATACATAATATGAAATAGTGGGTGCCATTAAGACTTTTCCATAAGGATCATAATTCCAAAAGTGCATTCTGCAGAGTATTATAGCACAGAAGGAATTCCATTCCATTCCACTTCATTCTCAGCCAACAGCACTGAAGGAATTATCCGTCCTCAATCACACAATGAGCTTCTATAATGGAAGAAAGGAAAATATGATCTTTCTGTAATGATATAATGACGTGATCACAGATGGTGTAACATTTAGAGGTACCATTAAGGAGGGCTTGTTAACTTATTCAATGAGCTACACCTCATAAAACAGACCAAATCTCATCTCAAACTAAAATATCTTTACAATATTTGAGATATTCTACACGATTAAGATGCATATTTTGCTGACTACTCAAGAGAATCTGTATTCTTTAAAATTAAAATTCCCTGAATATATATGTTGGGGACCGGGGGCGTGATTAGCTCAGTGGCTTAGCTGCTGGCTTCCCACCCGGAAGGCTGAGGTTTGAATCCCAGTCGATCCTGGGTTGAGATTTTCATCTCAAGAATCACGTGGCATCAGGAAGGGCATCCGGTCTTAAACCCCCAGCCAAAACCAAAATGAGCCAGGGAGACTCCAGCGACCCCAGAAATACCTGGGATAAGCTGAAGAAAGATTTATATATGTTGGAGACTGATGATGAGCGTCATTTGTGGAAAATCCTATTTCACAAAAAGGTAACATATTGTATAAAACAGCATTTTTTTCATGAAATGCGTGTGGAACTTGTAAAGTCTCTTCACTTACAAAATTCTAGTGAATGATAAACAGAATGTGTGTGTTGGGATTATTAACAAAATAACATAAGTCAAAGTAAATTTCTTTGCTATCTTCACTGAATATGTTGATCAAACCATTGTGTGCAAGATTGTGTTTAATAAAAAGAAATGATTCGAGATTTACTTACTAAATTTTAAAAAGTTGTTCTCATTCATCAATGAATTATCCTTAACCCCATAGTTAATCTGTTGTCATTTATAGATATTACTTTGGAAAAGTGATACTGAAAATATAATCTCAATCAATATACATGGAAATTTTTCTGTAAGTGAAATGTACTGATGTGATATTTCAGGATGAACACTACAACACACTGAATTCCATGGAATTTTATGTATGAAACAAAATCACAAGTGTGATTCAATGAAGTTTTTGCCATACTATCACTAGGATTTTTCAAGTAAAATTTTACAAGGGAACTGTCTGGGCTGAACCAGACCAATTCCGATGAAGCTTAGTAGGATGATCAACTAAGACATCAAAGAGTAACAGTCAGTTTGCTGTAAAACAATATTTAGAAACAGTACTTAAAATGTAATAATTTGTTGCTGCAGTTTTAAATGGAGTGTAGACTTGGCACAGCTTGGTAGCAGATCACTGCTGCACCCCTACTGTTGTTACATTGGTTGTGCTGCCCATTGCATGACAAAATGAGTGATTCTGAATAGTTTTCATGTTTTTGATAATAAAAGATTACATTAATACTTATGATCAAAAGTTCATACTTCATAATATTTTAGTTTCCATTATAAACTGTTCCAGAAGAACAGCATTAAAACCCTAGCATATTTAATTATTTATATAGAGTATGTGTTAGTAAGACCAAATTTGTATAACATGAAATTGTTCATGTAGTTAAAATCTCATTTTTGGTATAAAGTGTTTTACGAACTTTAACATACAACTAATGGTATATTTCTACTGTGCATATACACAAACCTATATTATTTGATTATATACACAACTATTAAGACAGACACAATATACTGCATATCAAAATAAATATTAAAATAAAATATACCGGTATTTAATCACTGTCTCAATCTTGATGATGGAAACGGCAGTGAGGAACTTCGATGAAGTGGTCATAGCATAGGGATTGTGAACATCAAGAACACTAACAAATGTTACTAGCTGACATCTAACAAGGTGACAAGGGAAAGACAAATGAGATCTCAACTAAGTTTGAAAAATGAGTAATGGTGTCTTCTACTTTACATCTATTCTCCACAAGTGGTACACATCCCTATAGCATTCTGAAGATAATAGATAGTACATAACCAAATGTAACTGCACGATGAAAATTCTGTCAGTCAATTTTGACCCACACACATCGTGAAGATGTAAACGTTTTATACTTCTTTTAAAATGTCTAGAGGTTGAACATATTTCGTAGTTCTAGGGGGAATAAATTTTCACCGTTACTGTCTATATGTTAATAGATTAGTATACAGGGTGAATCACATACAGGTCAGTGTGTTGGGTTGCCTAATGTAACGGACGTTTGAGAATTTCACTTCTATGACTATGGTGTAAACCCCATTGAATAAAACAAAACCATTTCAGAATGACTGAAACATCCTAATACAATTTTTCTCAGATAGACCTGAACTGCAGGAAATTGTGCTATTCTTCACTCATAACTTTTTGTTTGTTCCAAACAGTTTCAATCATACAGAAGTTGTGACGAGTCTACTTGTTTGGAGCAAACACTCAAAATCAACGGCAACTCTATTTTTTTTTCTAGGGGCTTTACGTCGCACCGACACAGATAGGTCTTATGGCGACGATGGGATAGGAAAGGCCTAGGAGTTGGAAGGAAGCGGCCGTGGCCTTAATTAAGGTACAGCCCCAGCATTTGCCTGGTGTGAAAATGGGAAACCACGGAAAACCATCTTCAGGGCTGCCGACAGTGGGATTCGAACCTAACTATCTCCCGGATGCAAGCTCACAGCCGCGCGCCTCTATGCGCATGGCCAACTCACCCGGTTCTCTAATTTTTGGAACAACTTTATTGCATAAGGTATTAAAGAAACAAATAATAATAATAATAATAATAATAATAATAATAATAATAATAATAATAATAATAATAATAATCATAATCATAAATGTATTATTAGTAGTAGTATTGCATTGTTATCTATGCTAGTATGGTAGTACTGGTACGGTAGAGTTCAGCTGATTATTTATTTATACTAAATGATTATAATAGCCACCTTTGCACTCAGTACACATCATTATCTGTGTTACGAAGGATTCACGCACTCAAGAAAGCATTCCTGAAGTTACTCATTCAAATGTAACTCTAATTCTCCAAATCAGATCATCTCTGCCAGCTGGAAGATCTTGATAAACACGGTCCTGTACATAACCCTATAAGAAAAAGTCCATTGGAGTCATCTCAGGAGATTGTGGAAGCCTTTCTTGAGGACCATAAAGACCAATCCATCCATCATGATACAGTGCATTGAAAGCTGCGTGGGCAACAAGAGAAGTGTGCAAAGTATCTATCCTGTTGGTGCCACAAATTAAGCCGTCCTGCCAAAGGAATCTCTTCCAACAGAACAGGGTCTCTCTCATCAAGGCAGCAAGCATAAAAGTGTCCAGTGGCGTTTCCTTCGATGATCTCAGAGCCTAGTACCAATTTCCTATGATACTACCCCACACGTTCACTGTAAACACATTCTGGACATGCACATCTTCCCTGAAATGTGGATTATGTGATGCATAATGGTGTTCATTCTGTCAATTTATGATCCATCACTATGAAAAGTGCACTCATCTGTCCAAAGTCATTTTGCGCGTTATTTACAGCAGCATAATTGAATGTCCAATCACAGGATGCCAACCGACAGGGTGGATCTCCAGGATTCAGACAATGTGTGGTATGGCATATGCATGGATGCCACTGCAGGGTCTGTTTAATTATTCTATGCACCTTCAACTGCGAAGGACCTGTTGCTGATACAATTTGTCTCGCGCTTATGGGTTTTCATCTAATGCTTCCCGCAAAGCTGCCACTTGCACAGGCGATCTTCGCCTTTACCGATGCTGTCTAGTCATATTGTGTAGAATGCCAGTATTACGTAGTTGCGCACAAACTTCTTGGAAATACCCATGACGTGGATGCATTCTAAAGCGAAAGTGTTGAGCATGTAACTGTGCTGCTCGTCTTTGATTACTATGACATTTACCATACATTAAGATCACGCCTCTGTAAGTTCTGCATTCGAACACCTATGTCTCTCCATTGCAATGACTCTACATAGACTAAAACGTGTATGCCACGAACTCATTTCGACAGGTGTGGAAATACCAATATAATACTGTGGCTTCATTTAGTTCTATACCTCTTATAGAATATATAGAATAAAATATTTGTCCTTTAGGTTCCCTATGGGAATCAACATCTACATCATTTGATGGCCAGGCAGGCATCTATTTTTGGAAATGAGACATAGCTCTCATAGTGCATTGGCACTGCTGATGGCTTCAAATAGCCTATGCAGTGGCCTCCACGGTATGCACTAGCCTTGCGTCTTGGGTGGTGTGCTAAGTCCCAACTGACGAGCCTAACTTAGCACACGAGGGCGAAACGCAGGCAACCAAGAATTAGTTGGAAAATTTATAATGTCCAATAACGGACCATTATATTGGTATTATAAATTTACTCATTCAGGACAAATATTTTAGGTTCCCTATGGGAATCAACATCTACATCATTTGATGGCCAGGCAGGCATCTATTTTTGGAAATGAGACATAGCTCTCATAGTGCATTGGCACTGCTGGTGGCTTCAAATAGCCTATGCAGTGGCCTCCACGGTATGCACTAGCCTTGCGTCTTGGGTGGTGTGCTAAGTCCCAACTGACGAGCCTAACTTCGCATACGAGGGCGAAACGCAGGCAACCAAGAATGAGTTAGCTGGAAAATTTATAATGTCCAATAACGGACCATTATATTGGTATTATAAATTTACTCATTCAGGACAAATATTTTAGGTTCCCTATGGGAATCAACATCTACATCATTTGATGGCCAGGCAGGCATCTATTTTTGGAAATGAGACATAGCTCTCATAGTGCATTGGCACTGCTGGTGGCTTCAAATAGCCTATGCAGTGGCCTCCACGGTATGCAGTGGCCTTGCGTCTTGGGTGGTGTGCTAAGTCCCAACTGACGAACCTAACTTAGCACACGAGGGCGAAACGCAGGCAACCAAGAATGAGTTAGCTGGAAAATTTATAATGTCCAATAACGGACCATTATATTGGTATTATAAATTTACTCATTCAGGACAAATATTTTAGGTTCCCTATGGGAATCAACATCTACATCAGGTGTGGAAATGTAAACGAAGTCACACATACATACATCATCATCACTATAGCCCGTTACGCCTTTCAGTGTTCAGCCTGCAAGCCTCTGTGGATTTACTCAGAGTTGCCACAACCCTCTATTTGCAACTAGTGCTGTGGCTTCATTTAGTTCTATACCTCTTATCTTTAAACGTTAGAAACTGAGTCTAACCATCGTCGTCTTGGCCTATCTCTACTTCTCTTACCCTCCATAACACAGTCCATTATTCTCCTAGGTAACCCATCCTCATCCATTCGCCTCACATGACCCCACCACTGAAGCCAGTTTATGCGTACAGCTTCATCCATCGAGTTCATTACCAACTTAGCCTTTATATACAAATTCAGAGTACCCTCCTGCCATTATTCCCACCTGTTAGTACCAGCAATCATTCTCGCTACTTTCATGTCTGTTACTTCTAACTTATGAATAACATCCTGAGTCCACCCAGCTTTCGCTCCCGTAAAGCAAAGTTGGTCTGAAAAAACACTGATTTAAAGATAATTTGGTCCAGGAGCTGACTTCCTTCTTACAGAACACTGTTGATCGCAACTGCGAGCTCACTGCTTTAGCTTTACGGCACCTTGCTTCAATCTCACTTACTATATTACCATCCTGGGAGAACACACATCCTAAATACTTAAAATTATCTACCTGTTGCAGATTTGTATCACCAATTTGACATTCAATTCTCTCGGATTCTTACGTACTGACATCAATTTAGTCTTTGAAAGGCTATTTTTCATACCATACTCATTGCACCTATTTTCAAGTTGCAAGATATTAGACTGCAGACTTTCGGCACAATCTGCCATTCAGACCAAGTTGTCAGCATAGGCCAGACTGCTTACTACATTTCCACATAATTGAATCCCTCCCTGCCACTTTATACCTTTCAGCAGACGATCCATGTAAACTACGAACAACAAAGGTGAAAGATTACAGCCGTGTCTAACCCCTGTAAGCACCCTGAACCAAGAACTCATTCTACCATCAATTCTCACAAGAAGCCCAATTTTCAACATAAATGCCTTAAATTGATTTTAACAATCTACCCTTAATCCCATAGTCACCAAGTATGGTGAACACTTTTTCCCTTAGTACCGTCATATTCTTTCTCTAGATCTACGAAACTTAAACACAACTGTCTATTCCTCTCATAGCATTTTCAAATTACCTGGCGCATACTGAAAATCTGATCCTAACAGCCTCTCTGTAGTCTGAAACCACACTGGTTTTCATCCAACTTCCTCTCAACGACTGATCACACCCTCCCTTCCAAGATGCCAGTGAATACTTTGCCTGGTACACTAATCAACGAGATATCTCGATAGTTGTTGCAATCCTTCCTGTTTCCTTGCTTAGAGAAAGGTGCAATTACTGCTTTTGTCCAATCTGAAGGTACCTTACCAACACTCCATGCTAATCTTACTACTTATGAAGCCATTTCATCCCTGCCTTCCCACTACACTTCACCATTTCAGGTCTAATTTCATCTATTCCTGCTGCTTTGCGACAATGGAGTTTATTTACCATCCTTTCCGGTTCCTCAAATGTAATTTCACCAACATCATATTCATCCTCCCCATGAGCTCCGTTGTTCACAACACCACCATTCGCGACACCACCATGAAGATTTCCCTTCACGTTGAGAAGATTTTCAAAATATTCCCTGCACCTGTCCAGTGATTCCCTGGGATCTATTATGAGTTCACCTGAATGACCCAAAACACTGTTCATTTCCTTTTTCCCTCCCTTCCTAAGATTCTTTATTACTGTCCAGAAAGGTTTCCCTGCTGCTTGACTGAGCCTTACCAGGTTATTACCAAAATCTTTCCAAGACTTCTTTTTGGATTCAGCAACTATTTGTTTTGCTCTGTTTCTTTCATCTATGTACAATTCCCTATTTGCATCAGCTCTTGTTTGGAGCCATTTCTGACAAACCTTCTTTTTTATGTTTACAAGTAGCTCTCACTTCATCATTCCACCAAGATGTTCACTTTTTCCCATCTTTACACACAGTTGTTCCTAGGAATTCCCTTGCTGTTGCTACTACGGCATCCCTGTATGCCACCCATTCTCTTTATATATTCTGAACCTGCTTACTGTCTACTGTTCGGAACTTCCACGTACTTCTTCCTAATTTCCTCGTCCTGAAGATTTTTGATCCTTATTCGTTTACAGACAGATTTCACTTTCTCTATCCTAGGCCTAGAGATACTTAGTTCACTACAGATCAGATAGTGGTCGGTTTCATCAAAAAATCCCCGAAAACCTGTACATTCCTAACAGATTTCCTGATTACATAAAATCAACTTCATGGTCCATATTGCACTTTTAACAGATTCATAACTAAGTTCCCCCCTCTCCCCTTGTCGATACATTTATTGCATATGGCAACTCATTGGTTAAGAGTGGTAAATGTTTCGTATAATATTCAGCCACATCACACATTTTTGGACACTTTCTCTCAAAGCATTGATACTTTGTCAATATATGAATTTTTCTTCTAAACAGTGTTATGTTGCTGAAGATGTTAATAATGTACAAAACATGTACCATTTTTAACCAAGAAGTTGACAGAAGCAACAAATGTATCGACAAGGTGGAAAATAAAAAATACTTAGTTGTGAAGATTTCCTGAATTCTAAGTCAGTTAAGATATAGTCTATTATGGATCTGGTACCCCTACCCTCCCATATGTAATGGTGAATAGCCTTATGCTTGAAGAATGTATTCATAACTGCTAAACCCATACCAGCACGAAAGTCCAGCAAACGCTTCCCATTCCCATTAGCTTCCATATCTTCCCCACATTTACCAATCACCCTTTCGTATCCTTCAGTTCTATTTCCAACTCTCGCATTGAAATCGCCCATTAGTACTATCCTATCCTTGCTGTTGACCCTAACTACGATGTCACTCGAGGTCATAACTGCAATATTCACCTCCACCAGAGAAATGTGAACACATTCATAATAGTAATATGCGTCTCCGTCCTATTGGTGTTCACAGTGGAAGAAATTCTGTCAGTACACAGAACGAGAATATCACGTGAACCAACTGAACGATAGGTGACATCCAGGTCATGAAAACTTCCACGCAGTTTGTTTTAATATTTAACAGAAAATAACGTTATTGGGTTTGTCCTTTTCTGTAATACAATTATCATAGATTAGATATTTAAGTTGTCCCGCTTCAGATCTTTAGTCACAGAAGTGCAATTCTCAAATGCCAAACACATTAGGCAACCCAACACACAGATCTGCATGTAACTGATTCACCCAGTACAATGGTGTAGCACAATACAGAGGGTCAAAGCAGGAAATACCATATTTCTCTGTCAAATACAGCTGTATCAAAAAATTTGTACATAAATGCACAAAATGCAATTTCCAATATTTTATATCTCGTAAAATTTTACCCAAGTTATAATAATGGAGATTTTCATGACTACTATATTTTTTCACTAACTTTTAATTATCTCCAGAAATATTAGTTCGTTCTAAAAAGTGTCTCTTCTGCCACCATCTCTGCTACATGGCACTGCTGTTGCAATAATACAAAATCTAACCTGTCAATAACTGGTAAATAGTAGCTAGTTTTACAAAATTTTATTTTTAGCAATGTGGAAGAGAAGATTATAGATGTTACTTATTATGTATATGTATAAAAGGTGGTTCTAATCTTGGATAGCTTTCAAATCTTGCCATATCAAGCGAATGTTTCCAATACTCTTATTTCAAAAATTAAAGATGCTGTATGGATAAGAATAAAAATTGTAAGTTAAGTACTGAGCAGGTAAGTCAAAATATCTACATACTACATTTAATAACACATTGTACAGAATGTCCAATGTTGTGTTCTCCTCTGTCTCACAATATTACCAATGCAACAAAAAAATACTGCTTCAATTTGATACATATGAAAATTTCAACGTACGTATTTTACAAATAATGCACAGCTATAGATGACCTAATGGTTACCAATTATTGTTATATGATCATGTCTTGCAAAAATTGAATTTCAAAACTACCGATTTTACAAGAAAACAAGCCCAAACCTTGACAAATGGTAGCTCTAAATACATATAAATACATAAGTAGGTACAAATACTTCATATTTTCAGTTAATCTTACTCTTTTGTGAGCAGCAACTTGAAGATGAAATCTGCATTGCTAATGCACGTAGTGAGTTACCAGCTCCAGAGCAACAACCTCTTTGAATTACCTTCCGAAGTTGTTCCAAAGTCTTAAGGCACACTACCACACAGCAGGGATCACGATCTTTCCCACTGTTACGGTGGTTATGGCAGCTAGATGGACGGCTTTTCCCAGAACCACAACATTCACAACCTTGAGGCATATCCTCAAGCACATTCTTACCTCTGAGATCAGTCTTCAAGGATTGACTACAATCTTCTGCATTTACTTCACTCAAACCTTCGCCTACACTCACAACATTTTCACTAGCAGCTGAAGATTGAGTTTGACCATTTTCCCAGTCACTTGCAACCTCAACTGAATTCTCAGTTGGCCAAGAGGTGTTAGCATCAGCAGATCTCTGTTGACTAGGAGGTGAAACAGTGCAATTACTGCATTCTGCATTAGATGAAGTGCACCTACAAGGATCACATTTACAGATGTCTGCATCTGCTGCAATATCTTTCAAAATGTTGCGGTTTCCATCCAGATTATTTCCGGAGGGTGCATCTTTGGTGCCATTATCAGTATTACCAAACTGGTTCTTTAGACTAGATGCATTAACTAATGAATTACACTCCATCACATCAATCCATGGTTCTGAAAGCATGGCAGGTACTGATGTCCCTATCTTGTTCAAAGGACCTGGAATTTTCAACTGTTCACAATCAGAGGCCAGATTTTTATCTGGATCAAGAACAACTGGCACTTCATGCACTGGTAATACTATACCAGGATTTGGAATTTCATTTACTAGATCAACATTTTGATCTGCAGTGGATATGACAGAGACTCCATTCAATAAGTGCTGTGATTCTTGATTCACTACAGGAATCTTTTTTGAGGCATGATGTAAATCTGTACATTCTGGAATTAAATTTTCTTTATTAATTTGCTGCACAGGCTTTGTAGATGGCATACCAGTACTAGTCAGCTGAATATTTTGTATCTGGCCATTTGCTGATAAAATACTTAAAATATCAGCAGCAGTTCTGCCAGATGCTTCAAAAACATTTTCACTGTGCTCACCAGACTGATCTGAAGATAATGACGCAGTAAGTTGAATGCTGTGGATCTGACCATTAGCAGACAGAAGATTAATAATATCTGCCACTTTCTTTCCAGAATTTTCAGATGATTTATTGTTTGAAAGTGTAGATTCTGAGGATAAAACGTGTTTCTCTATCTCACAATCATCTACGAATACTGGAACTTCAGAGTTTGATGTCATGCTAGCAGCTGCTGCTTCACCTGGAGAAGACAGCTGGACATCATCCAGAATATTTAAAAACCCAGGTACTTCTTTCTTACTTCCATCTACATTCTGAGTCTGCTCAGGTAATGTCACCATTTCTTTCCAAGTTGATGAACTAGTCTGTTTGAAGGTTGGAAAGTGAATATTCTGCAAATGGCCTGTGATTGGTGAGAAACTCAGTATTGTAGGAACAGCTTCAGAATTGGTGTTCATATTTGCAGAAAAGATGTTGCCTGTCAATATTTCTTCCACTTCCATGGTCTGCTGATCAGTTTGAATGTTTTCTGAGAAGGGGATAATGAAAGCTGTGGATGGGAAAAAAAGTATTTCAGTACAACATCCATGTGGCAGTTTATATACAAGTCCATTTCCTGATACAAAATCCAAGGATATGTATATCAAAGAATCAGCAACAAACTTTGTAAACAGCATTCTTTAATATATATTTATCCAATGCACATTTTGACCAATAAGCTTGTCTAACAAGCAGTGTTTACAGCAATTTGTAGTAAATATTATCACAAACTCATTCTGAAAGCACAGAAGTGCACCCGTATATTGGCAAAGGGTAGATAAACATCTGTGTACTAACTAGTTAAGAAATCTTTATGTTAAGTGCTCCTTTTTTGGTCAAACTTTTAATGTAGGCGTTATAAATATTCAGCCAATCACTTTTTGTATCAGGAAGTGTACATAATGAATGAAAAATAATGTTACTCATATCAGGATCATGCATAATTACAAAAGGAAAACAACAGATAGGGAATCTGCCACCTGGGCAACTGCCCTAAATACAGATCAGTACTGATTGATTGAAAATGCCATACATGACTCTGATAACTAAAAACAAGAAAGGAAAAAAAAAAAAAAAAAAATACTGGGATCAGTTTATATTTTAGAACAGATAATTGTCTTTGCGTATAGAGCTGGTCTTGGTATTTTTTAAAATTTAAAATGTTTGTAGTCATTTTAACTCTATGGTCATATCATGATTTGCATTAAATGTGAAAATATCAAAACAATTTACAGTTTTACATAAACAAAAGACTTACATTGAACATACAACCAGTGAAAAAATTATCTTTATATTTGGTAAAATGAACAAGAATCTTTAAAGAATTTAATAATTTTTAGGTACATTGAAGGAGAGTCCAGTGACTCTTGGAGCTCATTAGGAATACTATGGTACTTTTGCCGTGGATTGTACAGTTAACACTCACTGATTATATGCTTGATTGTCAATGACGAGTTACATACATTGTAAATGGGATGTTGCTTAGAAGATAACTGTTGGGTTAGCTTTGAGTGTCCTATCCTCAGTCGTGATATTAAAACCTGATCTTGCCTGCAAAGGTTCTTAACTGGGTACTGTGTTATTAATCTGGATGTTATTTTGTAAAGTTGCTTCTATTGTTGGCATAACAGTTTTTAACATATGTGATTATTACAAGTAATGATATTAATATTGGTCTGTATTGACCATACATAACTTGGGAAAAATAAATAATTTTAACATCCAATCAATACATGACACTATAATCTGAAAAGATTATTTATGAAAACACAGAGGACTGTTTTGGCTTCATTACCGCCGGTGTAAGTGGCCCCCCTCCATGTCGTCAACAGCCTCCTCCGAGGGTGGATGAACGAATTGAGGTCAGGGCACTCTCTTGTCCTTGGGGTGAGAAATCGCCCCTAAAGGCGGATGAACCTATACATACTGGTGAACGGCACAGAATGGAGAAGGCAACGGGAAACCTCTCCATTAAAGATCCTAGGATATCCCAAGTAGAATGCAACCATGGAAGCTGACATTAATGAGGAAACATTAATTACTGATCATGGATTTTGGAATCCAAGATCTGGCAGGAGATGTAAGAGGGCTTCTCAGGTCATTAGCAAGGAAAATCCCTCTAAAACCGCCATGAAGATGGGAACATGGAATGTACAAACGCTATTGAAAGCAGGAAAACTGGATGAAGTGAAAGACCAGATGAGGAAGAATGAGATAGATATATTAGGTATGTGTGAGACAAGATGGGAAGGAAATGGAGATTTCTACAGTGATGAGTTTATAGTAATTTATAGTGGTGGAGAGAAAAGAGGAAAGCATGGAGTGGCACTTATAATAAGAAGAAAATGGTCAAATAATGTTTGCAGTACCTACCATGTCAGCGACCGGTTAATGATGGTGAAAATTAATAGTGCACCTGTGGACTTAGTAATAATTCAGGCATATCTTCCAACATCGGCTCATGACTTGGAAGAAGTGGAGACTATGTATGAAGATATTGAACAACTATTAAAACTAACTAAAGAAAAAGATAATGTCACAGTAATGGGCGATTTTAATGCAATAGTGGGATCCCATACAGGCAATAAGACGGTAGGAAATTTTGGTCTGGGGGAAACAAATGAAAGAGGTGAAACTTTGGTAGATTTCTGCAGTCAAAATGATACGGTTATTACAAACACATTATTTGAATGAAGTTCCTCTTAGAAGAAGGTACACGTGGGAGGCACCAGAGATAGTGACCATACACTTGTGTTAGCCAAGTGCAACATTAGATTTAAAAGAACCAAAAGACCTATCAAAAAGAAGTGGAGATTAGAAGGACTGAAAGAAGCAGCAACAAAGGTGGCTTTTGAAGAACGAACCAATAAAGTAGATAATGGAAGTGATGAGCCAATGCAGTGGAATAACATCAAGGTAAGGATAATTGAAACAACAAATCAGCTTTCAAGAAAAAGGAAACTGGAGCCCAGAAAACCTTGGATGATAGAAGAAATACTAAACCTAATTCATGAAAGGAATAAGCTCAGGAAGGAAAACAATGTAGATGATTACAAAAGGATTAAAAATCAGATCACAACCAAATGCAGAGAAGAAGAGAAATGGACCAAAAACATTGCTGAAGAGAGAGAAATAAAAAAGGGAAAACAGGATCAAGTGTATAAGAAAATCAGTGCCCTTCAGTACAAAAATAGAACCAAATCTGCAGTAGTAAAAAACAAAGAAGGAATGTTACTGGTAGACAACGATAAGATATGTGCTCGAAGGAAAGAATACATAGAAGAACTGTATGATGATAAGGACTTCAAGAATGACAATAAGCTAGTTGAAGACATCAATGAGTGTGGAAGAGCAAGGTCCTCCAATCATGAGACATGAATTTGAACATGCCCTTCGGAGTCTGAAAGAAAGAAAAGCAACTGGTGTAGACGACATCCCAGCGGAATTACTGAAAAATTTAGGTATCAACATGAAAGACCAATTATTCAGAGTAATAAATGAATGCTACGAAAGAGGAATCGTGCCAGAAGACTTTACACAATGCAGAACCATTACCATACCTAAAAGAGGAAGGGCAGTTTAATTGCACGAATTATAGAGCACTATCAATATTAACATATGCCTCCAAGATACTCCTTAACATAGTTAAGAACAGAATAAAAGAAAAAGTAGATTAATATTTTGGAGAAGACCCATTTGGATTTACAGAAGGCAGAGAAACAAGAGAAGCAATTCTGACCTTACGCATGTTATTGAAGAGAAGGATGGAAATGAATAGAACGACTTATCTTACCTTCACTGACTTAGAAAAAGCTTTTGACAATGTGAACTGGGAACTACTGTTTAGAACTATGAGGAAAATAGGACTGGAATGAAAGGATAGAAGACTTATTAATCAACTGTATCTGAACCAAAGCACAAAAATAATCATCAATCAGGTAGAAGAAAAGGCCAGGATTAGGAAAGCAGTTAGACAAGGAACAAGAGAAGCAATTCTGACCTTACGCATCACCGTATTTATTTAATAGGTTCATTGAGGAAGCTATTCAGATCATGAAGGAGAAGACAAAGGGAATAAAAGTCAACGGTGAAAGGATACATTGTATCAGATTTACAGATGATTTCGTATTAACTGCAGACTCAGAAAAAGAAATGAATAGAATACTGAAAGTCCTCTCAGGCACTCTTAAACTATGAAAATTAAAAGTAAACAAATGGAAAACGAAAGTAATGGTAGTACGGAAAAATATGGAAGAAATTAAAACCAATACAAAAATTGATGATGTTAGAATTGATCAGGTGAAACAATTCTGTTATCTTGGTAGTATGATAACAGAGATGCTTCCTGGAAGTAAAGAGAAGAATAGCATTGGCAAAACAGGCATTTATGAGTAAGAAAAACATTTTAACCAGCACACACATGAATACAGATGTCAGAAAATCCTTTGCAAAATCATTTGTATGGAGTACACTTCAGTATGCAAATGAGAGTTGGACTCTGGGTAAATTAGAAAGGAATCGACTTGAAGCTACTGAAATGTGGATGTGGCGAAAAATGACCAAAACAAACTGGACGGAAGGAAAAACCAACCTGGAAGTCTTAAGGGAAGTTAAAGAAGAGAGAAGATTTTTAAACGAAATAGAAAACAGGAACATTTATTGGACATGTCATCAGACATAATACTTTCATCACTAACATACTTGAAGGGAAAGTGCTGGGAAAGAAAGGGAGAGGAAGACCTAGGATGAAGTATTTGGACGACATCAATAAGAGGTTAGGTTGTGACTATTACATGGAACTGAAACGAACAGCCAATGAAAGAAAAGAGTGGTCGAATCCACAAGGCATTAGCCTTTAGAATATTGATTGATCATTACCGCTTCCAAGCTGCCTCTGTGGATCCGTGGTAGAGTGTCGGCCTCCGGATCCCAAGATTGCGGGTTCAAACCCGGCAGAGGTAGTCGGATTTTTGAAGGGCGGAAAAAAGTCCATTCGATACTCCATGTCGTACGATGTCGGCATGTAAAAGATCTCTGGTGACACATTTGGTGTTTACCCGACAAAATTCATTAAATCTCAGCCACAGACGCCCAAGAGAGATCCGGTTTACTCTGTCTGCCATCTAGTGGGCCTAGAGTAAAACGAAACATCGAAATTGACAAGCAGACAGCCAGATGGCGTCAAATCGAAATGTCTGCACACGGTAGCTGAGGCCATACGATTATTATTATTATTATTATTATTATTATTATTATTATTATTATTATTATTATTATTATTATTATTATTATTATTATTATTATTATTAGCGCTTCCATACATCTTTCTATTGTATTTATGTTAACATCATTCCTTGCATCTATATTTTAATGTCCTTACAATCTTAAGTGCTTGTAGTGTTTTTGTGCTGATGACAACTCCAAGAGCCAAAACATGTCGACTATTTTTTCATAAACAATCTGATGATGATGCTTGTTGTTTTAAGGGGCCTAACATCGAAGGTCATTGGTCCGTAATGGAACGAGATGGACGACATGATATATGATAATTAAAATTTTAAAATGTATCCACTGACTAAAGTTAAAAAAATTGGTGATGAAGAAAAATGAGTATGAGATTAAAACAATCAGTGGATCTAATTCACAACGCCTTAATTTCTAATAAAATAAGAGAAAATACAGGAAACAAAGCAATAAGGCATTGCCTGGAAGTACAGATATATATATATAATTTACATTAGACGTTCAAAAACACATTAAAATACACAACACAAACTAAAATGACACATTAAAATACACAACACAAAATAAAATGAGGTCAATGGGATAAAAGCACAATTAACACAAATACACTAGGACAAAGGACATCGTTACACACGATAAAAAAGACCACTATCCCTCATAAAGCGGATGACGAGATCTGCTGACTGCTCATCATCTTGCAGGATGAGGGAGATGGTAGTGGGAGTTTTAGACTACGGCACGGATCGAACAGGTCCACGCACTCCGTTAGGATGTGGGATGTGTACCACGTAAGATGATCGCCGCAAGTACGCACCGGAGGGGGTTCTCCTTTCAATAGATGGGAGTGAGTCAGGATGCGTGGCCGATCCAAAGACGACATAATACCACTGCTTCCATCCGCGAAGCCCAAAGGGAAGTCCTCCATACTAGGGTTGGGAACTATGTCCCTGTTTCGGAACACTGTGCCAGTGCACAGTTATGTTCCGTTATTTCGGAACACCGAGTGTCAATTGTTCCGAAAGATTCTCAAGCGAGACGGAGACACTTACTCGCTGTCCCGTCAGAAGCGCCACTATGCACTGCCCTTCGCCTAATAGCTGACTGTGCAGTGAGCGCACGGGACACGGGACTGAAACTGCGCAATAGAGAGAACTTTGAGAGGCAACATTACATGCTCCGCGCCAGCGGGAATGTGCCTGTACCGAACGTGCTGTGTGGTTGGTGTGTGCCTGTGTGTAGTTATGGCCATGTCCAGCATAAAGTTGCATGGAACGTGAAGGAACAGTCGGAACACTGAAATTCGCGCCCAATAATCACGTTTAAAGGCTGTTTTTCGGTTAAGATTTTTCCGGTCAATATAAAATATACATAACACGGTTACAATGGCACTACAGGTGTTTAAAAGTAACTAGTTCAATAATATTTTCACCAGTTGAATGTATCGGCCTGTATTGCGAGTAATTACGGCCAGGATAAAACTTCACCGCACGTGAGAAAGCAGTCAGAACTCTGAATGAAATACACACCCAAAAAAATCATGTCTAAATTTTCTTTTCAGGATAAGAATGTTTTCATTTATTTTAAAATACACCTGTCACAATTACACTGGCAGTATATGTGTTTACAAATGTCACAATGTTATTTTCATCAATTAAAAGTATACTCGCACAGTTGAAAAAACATTCGTCAGTACTCTATTCACGTACACAATATATAAGCGGAACATGAAAATAATAATTAACCCATACAAGCGAAACATGAAGATAAAAATTAAACACTATATACAAAGATTAAAAATAAAACTATACAAGCAGAACATGAAAATAAAAACTGTGGAATGTTTAAGTTTGAAATGTCTTGTCATTGTGTCGGTTGAAGATCCCTTTGCAGACAAAATAGAACATAAATTGCATTTCACTCTGTCTGGGTTTCTTCTAGTAAAAAAGTCCTGAACAGGACTCCGATGCGACATTATGCAAAGTTTACCATCTTTCGTACGGTTTAATTACTTTGGTGCTGTTATGCTCTTTGCACTTCGAATTCCTTCCCTCTCAACTTCCATTTACCTTCTTTAATATCTCAAAAATTTCCCTCAACACTTTCTCGGGGTTTGATATTAAAAATAATTTGGACTTTAAGGAAACTTTTAAGCCCAAGAAAAATATAGGCCATCGCTTTGGAATTAAAAATATAACTGGATGAAAACAATGTTGTACTTTCGTGGTGTTATACTCTCTGCACTTCCTCGTTCATTTTTCTCAGCTTCCATTTACCTTCTTTAATATCTCGAAAATTTCCCTCAACACTTTCTCGAGATTTGACGTGAAAAATGAATTTGGACTTAAAGGAAACTTTTAAGCCCAAGAAAATATGTCATCGCTTTGGAATTAAAAATATAACTGGATGAAAAAATGTTTACAGTCCAGCACAGGGACACATACAGCTGGTATCGAGACACATCCAAGGCCAACTAGTCTATCTAGTGCGGCCCTTGACACAGCACGTTCGGTACAGACACATTCCAGCTGACGCGGAGCATGTCATGTTGCCTCTCGAAGTTCTCTCTACTATGCAGTTACAGTCCCCTGTCCCACGTGCCGGCACTCTGTACCGAAACACTCTGCCTCAAGCTCCTAATGTTGCGGAACAACTGAATGTTCCGGTCTGCCCAACCCTACGCCATACCTTCATTGTACCTTTTATCGCTCTCAGCTTATTTGGAAGAGGAGTGGCCTGCCACTCCATCTCTCACATAAACAATTTTTTCAGGTTATAGTGTGCATTGATTACGTGGTTAAAACTTTTTTGTTTTCAAGTTATGTGATTATCTCATTATGCGGTGTAAGTATTGTTGGGTCACTCAGTGGATGCCTTGTAGCTTCCTTCGCTGCCTGATCAGTAGACTCATTAATTCAAATTCCACTGTGTGAAGGTATCCACATCATGGTAACATGTTTTTCTACATTCTTAAATTTTTGAGACAGGAACGGAATTTCCTGTGCGAGAATATGGGTCGATGAAGAGGTATGAATTACAGTTAATGCACTTTTGGAGTCAGAACAAATTATAAATGAATTGGAATAGCTTTTTGTAGAATCTATAACATAGCCTGTTTAATTGCAAAGAGTTTATTATAAAAGATAGTGTAGAAGTCAGGCAGTCTAAAGAATAAAGGCTGTGAACGGGGTTTATTATGGCACAACCATTTCTTTCGTTGCACTTTGAGAAATTCACTGTGTCTTACTTTCACCAGTATCTATGGGAAAATGTATTTTTCTGTGACTTTAGCTTTAAAGAAAGGCCTATTGTTTCCCTTAATATGTTAAAACCTCTTACTGATTTGTTTCAATGTTATACTGATGTTATCAAATCAAGCTGGATTAACAAAAATGAAGAGCAATTTATCCAGATAACATGGAAGATATATATTAGAAAGAATAATACAATAATGCATCATAAATTAGAAATTAAAGAGCTCTATGCAAAGTTAGATCACTGTATAAAATGGCAAAATAAACAAAACAAGAACAAAAAATGCTTAGTAAGCAATGGGTAGAATACTTAAGTCAGCTGGGAAATAAATTAGACACGAGAAGGTCTGAAAAGGGATAACTAAGGGTTGTGCTACCTCTTATTCAGATCTACATGCACCCAGGAACAAACAAGTGTCAAATAGTGATTTAAGTAGTGAAACAATAAACAACAGAAGAAAGATAATTCGAAACATGAATGGAAAGTACATTTGAACAATAAAAAATTGTTGCATGAAAAATTTCGAAGTCCTGTATCAGGTATCATCATCCTCGGGTGAGGTGGTACAGCCACAACAAAAAGTGATGCAACTCACTTATTGTTAAATGACAAGTTCTTGACAAAATGTGACTGTCAATACACAATGCAACTGTCTGCATATTCAGAAAAACATAAAAGAATACAACAAAATGGACAAGACATTGCCATATTGGTTAAATAAATATGTGAAGTGAGGGAGCGACACTTGTGGCAAGTGAAGCTCAATGTGAAGCACTTCACTGCATGTCAGTGTTAAGTGTAGGGCTAAGGTCCTTGGCTATCAACCACGAGATCTGGGATTTGAATACTGGTACCAGCATTTTTAATATGTTTTTACTGGACTTTGTTACTCTATGGTGTAACTACACCATACTAACAGCTTTTCCATTTCCACTCCTGCAATGAGCACACAGTGTATCACTGGCCCCTCAAAGGACTGTTATAGAGGTGTAAATATGCTACGTGCCATGCACAGTAGGGAATAGTATTGCAGTGTTAAGTGTGTTCATGTGAGTACAGTTAGCACCAAGGAAGCATTCCCGCTTGTCAAGGTGACAACCGGGGTTCGAGTCCTACTCTATACATTACTTTTTTTTAAAGTCTCAAAGTGCTGCGTTAACCAAATATGTGCGTATTTCTACTTATTGCAAAATCTGGCATTGTTTTTTTATGTCTGTCCTAACTTAATACCTTCTCCAGTATCCATCGGCTTGAACAACTTGTCAGAACCAATGAGTCTTTGACTCAACAAGCTTTCCTCGTTGAGAGCAATCTCTTCTCATGCATCCATAACTCCCCACAAAGGATCATGTGAACATGAGAGAGGAGCTCTCAACTTAGGAGTGTGGGTTGGCAATCATGCAGTCCTTACCTGAATCCTGGCATTATTTCCGATTGTACCAGGATCCTCACTTTCATCTATCCTATTAGATATCCCTTGATCAAGTCTTGTTCCTTTCTGACACCGACACTATTAGAGCACTTGTAGGATGCTAATTAATTTATTATTTAACCACCTATTCAATACATTATAGTCTTATACAATTAGGATTTGATCCTTATTACCTTACGGCAAACAATTTGAAAAAACTAGATGGTTACATAAAAGAAACAGCCAAATTCAATGGTTTCAACACCAGCACAATTAATAAAATTATTAACAAAGTAAAACTTAAACTAACAACACAACTTTCCCCAATAAAACCCAATAAACCAAAGTTCGCAACTTTTACATGTACTAATCCGATTATCCATCAGATCCCCCTAAAAAAAAACCACAAAGTCAATATTGCTTTCAAAACGCAGAACACAAATCAAAATATATTTTTTAATCAAAACACTGTCAACATAAATAATAAACGCTACACAGGCCCAGGAATTTATAGACTCAATTGTTCAGAATGTAATTTTTCGTATATCGGTCAAACTGGATATACCTTCCAAACTAGATATTTAGAACACTTTAGCGCTCAAAAACATAATAAATTTTCTGCAATGAGTATCCACATAACGGATACTGGTCACCATTTCACCACAATAGAACGGGATTTGAGAAAGGCAGACTAATGACCGAATTTGAAAACCTATACATCATCTTAGACTAACACTTTAGACAAAAACTTGAATGATATAATAGATATAAAAAGCCCCCTTTATGATCAAATTCCTATTCTACTCCAAAAAATAAATTTTCAAGACAGTAACTTTTTAAAATCTTTAATACTACGTCAGCTAACACTCCCAACACATCGACAGGCACGGCCCTCCCCTTTACTTCCCCCGATTCCGTCAACTCTCCTCTGTGCATGGACAGCAGCCCATAGCTCCTCCTTCCCAAGTGCTTCCTCCTCCACTACGACCTCATGGATACAATACGAGAAGTAGGAACCAAGCGACCTTCATTAGCCCGACAACACTCAACGTGAATAAAAATAACATCCTGGCGGCCTAAGGGGTAAGTGATATTAAGTTTAATAATAATTTTTCTCAATTACAGACAGTCTACACGCTTTTAGCATTCACATTATCCATCACAAATTAGATGTCCCTTTGATCAACACGCTAGCATTCAACACGCACCAACACCATCGAGCCATGCTACTTACAACTTCACTTCACTAACAAGATTAATGAAGGCTTATTTTAAGTCAAGATACTCCTATCAAGTTGTTGTTTTACTTTAACAAGGCAAATATCACGAGCCAAAGACTTCAACCTGTTGTTTTATTTTTTCAATTTTATTATTTTCTAATAAGGTCTAAATTAACTATTCTCATATCGCTGGATTGTATTTCCTAACATTCTGAAAAATGTAATATTTAAAAACTCAAAATAGATCACTGCTACTAAGCCTGGTGTGTAACAAATGTAATATTGTAACTATCTTCATGAGAAACACACACAATTTTCAAATGATCTTCCAACTCTATGCAAATATTTGCACAAGTTTTTGGACAGTCATGGAAAGCCTAACATGTTAATACAGTATATATTTATTCAAATACCACTCAACATTTATTTAATGCATATCCTTGAAATTACACTGACTGACAGAGCAAATGCAACACCAAGAAGGAGTGGTCAGAACTTTATGCCAATTGCAGGGTAGACTGACGTCACCGAGGTATGCTCATGATGTGAAATGCGCCGCTGTGCTGCGCACGTAGCGAACGATAAATGGGACACGGCGTTGGCGAATGGCCCACTTCGTACCGTGATTTCTCAGCCGACAGTCATTGTAGAACGTGTTGTCGTGTGCCACAGGACACGTGTATAGCTAAGAATGCCAGGCCGCCGTCAACGGAGGCATTTCCAGCAGACAGACGACTTTACGAGGGGTATGGTGATCGGGCTGAGAAGGGCAGGTTGGTCGCTTCGTCAAATCGCAGCCGATACCCATAGGGATGTGTCCACGGTGCAGCGCCTGTGGCGAAGATGGTTGGCGCAGGGACATGTGGCACGTGCGAGGGGTCCATTTAAAGATAAAAATTTCATTGTTCCGTATTGAAATTATTGATGTTAAAAATTAAATAATTGAAAAGGAGGTTCAAACTATTCAATACTTAAAAGAAAGAAATGCAGTAATCACATTCCTATTTAAATGGGACCGGTTTTGACCTTAGTCCAGGTCATCATCAGCCGTAAAAACATGTACAATGTTTATGAATATTGGAGGTCAGTTTCACACTCTGATAGGCACGAAGACACGACACCACATTCTGTCATGCACAAAGTCACAACACTATCAACTAATATATGAAGATCAAAAATAACGTTGAAGTCGCAGACGAATAGATTTGTAGTAGAAAGCCGCCAGCTCCTGGTGATCAGCGCGGCACATTCAAGGTCATGCGCTGCGGTCGAACGCCAAAGTAGAGTGGAGAATGTTTTGAAGGTCCAGAATTTGTCACGGTTGCGGGAAGTTAAGTACGTATATAAAAATATACGACGCAAATCAGTATAATTGAATGAGTACTTGTACTCCTGCTAAGTTCTTGGAAAACAGTTGACTTGAAAAAACAGGGGTCCAGGCGCAGCCCGAGTGACGTCAGCACGCGAGGATCGGCGCATCCGCCGCCAAGCGGTGGCAGCCCCGCACGCCACGTCAACCGCCATTCTTCAGCATGTGCAAGACACCCTGGCTGTTCCAATATCGACCAGAACAATTTCCCGTCGATTGGTTGAAGGAGGCCTGCACTCCCGGCGTCCGCTCAGAAGACTACCATTGACTCCACAGCATAGACGTGCACGCCTGGCATGGTGCCGGGCTAGAGCGACTTGGATGAGGGAATGGCGGAACGTCGTGTTCTCCGATGAGTCACGCTTCTGTTCTGTCAGTGATAGTCACCGCAGACGAGTGTGGCGTCGGCGTGGAGAAAGGTCAAATCCGGCAGTAACTGTGGAGCGCCCTACCGCTAGCCAACGCCGCATCATGGTTTGGGGCGCTATTGCGCATGATTCCACGTCACCTCTAGTGCGTATTCAAGGCATGTTAAATGCCCACCGCTACGTGCAGCATGTGCTGCGGCCAATGGCACTCCCGTACCTTCAGGGGCTGCCCAATGCTCTGTTTCAGCAGGATAATGCCCGCCCACACACTGCTCGCATCTCCCAACAGGCTCTACGAGGTGTACAGATGCTTCCGTGGCCAGCGTACTCTCCGGATCTCTCACCAATCGAACACGTGTGGGATCTCATTGGACGCCGTTTGCAAACTCTGCCCCAGCCTCGTACGGACGACCAACTGTGGCAAATGGTTGACAGAGAATGGAGAACCATCCCTCAGGACACCATCCGCACTCTTATTGACTCTGTACCTCGACGTGTTTCTGCGTGCATCGCCGCTCGCGGTGGTCCTACATCCTACTGAGTCGATGCCGTGCGCATTGTGTAACCTGCATATCGGTTTGAAATAAACATCAATTATTCGTCCGTGCCGTCTCTGTTTTTTCCCCAACTTTCATCCCTTTCGAACCACTCCTTCTTGGAGTTGCATTTGCTCTGTCAGTCAGTGTATTTGTCCACAGATCAGTGAAACTACTGTAGTACAGATACCAGACTAAATAGTAAGCACTATATCAGAAAGCATTTCAACGTACATTTTGTGAATGTCTGTACTTTCTTAGCTACTGTGACTCGAAAGCGTATCATCATCATCATCATCATCATCATCATCATCATAATTTTGGCCTTTGTCCAAGACCATCTACGACAGCCCTGTTGAACGCGGCCTTTTATGGCGCCCTTCGCAATTAATTTCCAAATTAAATTTGACTTAATATTTGAAAACAATACTTTAGCATTTCAATAAATATTCTTACTTTTCTCTTAAAAATACCGTCCTCAAGGTCAGGAAATTTGTTATATCCGTACCTCCAAATACACAAAGAGCTTTGAGTAAGCCATAAATGTGATTTAGGCCTAACTGACTCGTGTCCGCAATTAGTGAAGAGATAGAAGAAAGGTTCAGAAAGAGAGCTATTCGACATGTAAGTAGTTGCAACAACTGGAAATCCTCCACAAACCTCTCACTGTGGGGGGCCAGGTATAAGGCCCTCTCTACTCACAGAGCCAAATATAGCCGCATATTTATTCTGCCAAACAGAACCGCTTCCTTATGATTCACTTGATTGCAATGCCATAAACTACCTACCATGACAGAGTTTCACCAGGATGACAATGGGACACCCAATTTGCCCACAAAGTAATTTTAATCCCAACAAAGCTGTGCCGTAAACAATGAACAAATGATTTATGAGAGTCTTGCGATTGGAATGTTCCCACTTCCTAGCTTTCAGGCGAACATTCAGTATTACTTGTGAGCTTATGCAGGGCTTATGTAATACGTTTCGAGTGCCTTGTGTTGTGATAAGTTGTATATTCAACATGTTTCGTGTGCTTTTTTTCATTACTATTTAAACTTTAAATTATTCAGTTTATAATCAGTTATATTTCATTAAACATAACTCTTAACATGACTAAAAGGCAAAGAAATTATAACTTTAACAGTGAATGGGAGGACCAGTATTGCTTTACTGAAAGCAAAGTCTGTGTGTTTATTGTGTAATGCTAGCGTGTCTGTTCCTAAAAGAAGTAATGTACAGCAACATTTTTTGACTAATCACAAAAAATTTGACAGTGAATTTCCTGTTAATTCTGAACTAAAAAACACAAAGTGAAAGACCTAAAATCTAAATTAGCACTGCAACAATGTGTGTTTAAGAAGCCAGTTCAGCAAACGCGTAACGTGACAATTGCTTCTTACGAAGTTTGTTAAGTCCTAGCTAAAAGGAAGAAAACTTCAGTGATGGGGAAGTAGTGAAAGAAGCTATGCTAAATGCCGCTGAATCACTGTTCGAATCTCACAAAGATAAATCTGAATTGATATCTTCAATCAAAGGACTTCAGTTGTCTCACCATACTGTTGCTGGGCGGGTTGAACAGATTTCTAATAATATGGAATCTCAATTACATCAGGATTTGAAATCGTGCGAACATTTTTTCACTCCAGTTTGATGAAAGTGCTGATATGTCTGAGATTGTTGAGTTGTGTGTATTTGCTACAATGGTTTTTAATGATTTTACAGTAAAGGAAGAATTTGTCAAGCTATTGCCACTTCATGGACGTACTAGGGGAGAAGACATATTTAATGCTTTCGTTAAAATCACCAAAGAGAGTAACTTACCACCGTCAAAGCTTGTCGCTATAACAACAGATGGGGCATTGTCTATGACAGGTAGAAATAATGGATTTCTCTCTTTGTGCTAAGGATGAATCATTTCCAAAATTTCTTTCTTATCATTGTATTATTCATCAAGAAGCTTTATGCGCAAAGGTTTTAAGTTCAATCATGTCATGAAAATTGTAACTCATGTTGTGAATTATATAAGATCGTCATCGATTGTTCAGAAATATTTTAAGTATGTCAGATTCAGAGTATGGTGACGTCATCCTTCATGCAGACGTAAGGTGGCTTAGTAGAGGGAAAGCACTCAAACGGTTTTGCTGCCTGTTGGATGACATACGAGACTTTATGAAATCATCTCCTAGGAAATATTATCACGAACTTGATGATATATCTTGGCTGACATCACCTCAAAATTAAATGAGTTAAATCTCGAATTGCAAGGAAAAAATCATAATATTTCAGTAAGTATTGTCAATGCATTTGAAAAGCAACTTAAGGTATGGATTGTCCATTTAAGTAGAAATTCCCTTTCACATTTTCCAAACTTGAAATCTATGGTAGATACAGTAAATGGTGGCAAGCGTGATTTTTCATCTCTTGCTAAACATCTTGAAACTCTTTGGTCCGAATTTGGTAGCAGATTTAGCCAGTTTTCAATGCTTGAACCAGTGATCATGTTTGTCAATAATCCCTTCGCTTCTGTTGACGTTTGTGAGCTTGGAGGGAGGGTGTGTGAAATATTCAAAAATTATAATCCTGAAGAAATAGAAATGGAAATTTTAAGCCTTCAGTCAGACCTTTCTTTGAAATCCTCCAACGCAACATGTGGCAATTTCTGGACTCTGGTGGATGGTAAAAAATATCCCATTACCCTCAGTGTTGCCCTGAAGATGCAATCTTGTTTTGGTTCAACCTATTTTTGTCAATTTGTTGATTGTATCTTTGTCAAGTCGAGTTTTCCACTATGAACATAATAAAAAACAAATACCGATCCTGCCTGACAGGCTCACACCTGAATGACGCATTAAGAGCAGTCTGTTCCAGTTACACACCAGACTTTCCTCAACTTGCAGAGAGCATGCAGTGCCAGATTTCACATTAATTGAAATGAAAACCTACAACCTGTATTCCAGTCCTTGACCGGGTCAGGGATGTGATGAATGAACCAGATATAGGCTATTATTACAATGGGGTCGCTACTCCCAAGGTGATATTAATGACTGATAAATGCTATGAAATGAGAATGGAGAGTGTTGCTGGAATGAAAGATGACAGGGAAAACCGGAGTACCCGGAGAAAAACCTCTCCCGCCTCCACTTTGTCCAGCACAAATCTCACATGGTGACCGGGATTTGAACCACGGTATCCAGCGGTGAGAGGCCGACGCGCTGCCGTCTGAGCCACGGAGGCTCCTTCACATTAATTATGTGAGTAAATATATTTTCATATAATTTTTAATTCTAGATTTATTATTATTATTATTATTATTATTATTATTATTATTATTATTATTATTACATAGTCGTCGTAGTACCAATAACAGTAGTCGAATTAGTGGAATCGTACCTGGCGTCCGCATACCCTTAACACCTTAAGTGCCACATATGCGGTAAAAAAAGTCCATCCAGGCCATTCTTTCTTTTTTTACTATAGAGTATAAAATTGTGCATCTTATTACAGAAATGTACCTTTTAGTCATCTTGGGCCAAAATTGTAGTCATAACATTGTGTTGAAATTGTGGTGACACATTGGTCTCACGCGGCCCCTGACACTACCTTCCAGCTGTATGTGTCACCACGTATCCTCGCACAGTTCTCACCTTCCTGACACACTGGTATACGTCTGTCTCATTAGCTCATGAACTACTAAAGAAATCTAATTGGAAGTATAATCCAACCGATGTTACTAAAAGGAAGTTAGCAAGAGGAGAGGCAAGAGCCCATGGAAGTAACACTGGTGTGGTTGTTCAAAAATAGCATGATAGAAGAGACGTGTTAGTTTTGACAACTAAACACACTGGTGAGATGGTCACTATTCAGAGGAGGGATGGTGAAGTGCCAAAACTACGGAATGTTATAGAGTATAACAAATACAAACCGTACACTGATTTATCAGGTCATAAAAAGAGCTATAGTACTTCCCTGAGACGGAGTAAAATGGTACAGAAAAATAGCTATAGAGATATTGATTGGCACAAGTACAGTAAATGCCATCTATATTTCCAATCAACTTGGGAATAAGAGTATATCTGTTACCCAGTTCAAAGAGGACATTGTTGAACAGATAACAGGTAACAGTATCAAAATGTTCACATTTCCCCACACGTACTAAAGAAACAGGTATTACCCCACCGACTGGAGGATGTAGGCCGGCAGGGAAGACGGAGATGCAGTAATTGTTAAGAAGAGATCCATCAGGAATCAGGAAGGCAATATGCCAAGAGGAAGACTCTACAGTCTAAGTTCAAATGACCAGCCTGTAAAAATTTCTTCTGTTTGGACTGTTTCTTCAAAGTGCACAGAATCGTAGTGTGAATGTGATTGTGAAACACAGTTTGAATCATACTTCTTCAGAAAGTCTAATTTGTTATACTTTATATTCATATGCAAAAAGTGTACCAATTTGTGGTGTGATTGCGAATGAGACAGTTACAAATATTCTTCGTAGAAAGTTTGTGTTATTTTTTGTCCTATGTTTTCAATTCGTCTATAGACCCTGATGTGAGACAATGAACAATGAGTACACTATACAGTACGATCTTTTGTTATTTGTACACATGACACGATCAGAAAACAATAAATAATATCATAATTTATTTATTTTGGTTGATATATTACAGTGACGTGGTGCCACATCGGACTCGCAAATCGAAGGCCAAGAATAGATTCATGACGTACTGGCCACCTACTTTCATTTAATATATGTTTAAATGTCAAGTGTGATGACAGTATGGCACCACGGGGCCTGAGACTTGGAGAGTGCACGTGAGTCCACAGCTGACTCACGCGGCCTGAATGGCATTAAGCTCTGTGAGTCAACGCTGGTCTCACGTGGCACTCAAGGTGTTAAGTTATCATGTGAATGTGCTCATGTAGAAATGAACGTGGGACAGCCTTGATCTACAATATCATACCTTAATGCAGCTATTGATATTAGCTAAAATGGCACTGCATTCAGTTCGTTCAAATGTAAACATGAGCATGTGCGAAGCATCAGTTTAGTTTTATCTGTTGGCTTGGTTTGGATAAGAAATGTTAATGTAGTGATGTTTTTGTTGAAATTTGGTTTTAAAACTACAGTAGAAGTCTGCTATAGCGAGTACGGGATATAACGAGAACCCTGTTATGTCAGTTTTTTTTCTGTCCCTTCAAAATTCCTATATTAAGCTGTGTATTATCCATCAGTTACAGAGAGAGCCCTATCACTGACACATCCGTTATTACGAGCGATTGAGCGTGCACGATTTTTTGTTACCGACATTTATGCACCCAGCCATTATATTGCACGCGATCAATCTTTGGTATCGTTTCCTAGCTATACCCACTAGTGAGCTCTCTCATCAACATTCTAAGGCAATGTCGGAGTCGATTAGTAAAACCTACAGAACATGTTTTCGCAACGAACGTGTAAATAACATATCCGATAGCACCCGTTAACACATTAAAAGTAAAGGCTGAAGTAAACGATCTGTTCATTTTAATGCTAAATACTGCAATTAAGTAAGAAAGGGGTACACCTCAAAATACGGCAGAGTGCATCATTTATTTTGGAGATTAGTTTATATTTTCTCATGTCAGGTTACACTTTGGAAAGGCTATTATCATGTAAATTTACAGCGAGAAGGTTATCATTTATCTACCGGTGCTTAAAATATGTTTTTATGATACATATTGTGCAGTTAAGTTAGGTTAGGTGACGCTGTTTGAATAAGAAAACTGGAACGTTTGCCCAAAATGCGATGAGTCATCTTCGGAATGGTATCGTTTTCTTGCTACGTGCACTTGCCGACATTTGAAGGCGATGTTGGAGTCTATTAGTAATACCAGTCAACCGCCGTTCAATAAAAAAAATAAAATAAAAAAATCAGAAATGAAAGAGAACATGTTTCCGTAACAAATACATAAATAAGTGGTTGATAGCAGTTGTTAACACGTTAGAAATAAAGGCTAAGTAAAATATTGCTTAATTTTAATAATCTACACTGAAATGAAGCAAGAATGCGTTACACTTCAACATATGGGAGAGCGCATCACTGATTTCAGAGGTTAGATTATATTTTCTCGTGTCTGGTTAAATTTCTGTAAGGATATTCCTACATATAATTTTACAAAGTTTATTCCAACTACTCAGTACTGTACAATAATTGCAATGTCTATAAATACATTACAATATGTTATCAAGGGACTAGTTTTGACCCTATATGGGTCATCATCAGCCTAAATAAGATACACTTTTGATTTGCCGATGTCCTAAAACAAAATTACATTGTGGAAATTAAAAGAGTGAACTGTGTGTGTGGTGCCGTAATATACACATAAAATGGTGGAGTGGATGAAATGTTGATAGATAAAATTATGTTGTACTGATCTACGACAAATAAAATTTCAGGTTTACATATATTGCAATTAGACTGTGAGAATATCACAAAGATTTTCTACAATGATGATTAAAATTGCCCTTTTTTTAGTGAATATTCCAAAATTACACATTAAAAGTATAAATGACGGTCTGAATACAAAGTCCAGATGCTCCTATTGAGTTCTATATTTCAAGTGCATCTTCAGGTAGAAAAATGAATGTTGAACATTGGCACAGAGGGTGTCTGTCTTGCTTAAGGTCCAATATTTCTGATATAGAAAATAAATGTAGGCAAAACCATGCAACTTCTTATAATATAATGGATTCTTCCTGTGATATGAGAATTCCCAATCCAAGTTGGAACCAATAGAACCTTATGATGAAAAAATTAGAATTAACAAGATATTTTTTAAAGAAAGGAATGGCAAAAAACGAAGAAAAAGAAAGAGTACTCACCTTGCATGCAATGTGAACAACTTGACCGGTAGTGTGCAACTAGATTTAACAATAGTAGACACGTTGAGCAAAGGCCCCTTACTAGATATCACGGAAACCTGTTACATGCATCTAGACCAAAATATATATATATATTTTTTCTTTGCTATTTGCTTTACGTTGCACCGACACAGATATGTCTTATGGCGACGATGGGATAGAAAAGGCCTAGGAAGTGGAAGGAAGCGGCTGTGGCCTTAATTAAGGTACAGCCCCGGCATTTGCCTGGTGTGAAAATGGGAAACTACAGAAAACCATCTTCAGGGCTGCCGACAGTGGGGCTCGAACCCACTATCTCCCGATTACTGGATACTGGCTGCAATTAAGCAACTGCAGCTATTGAGCTTGGTGACAAATACTTCAATCCTAATCTCAACTTGAACGACATTTCCGAAAAGCACAGAATTTTATTTTATTCTCTTATTTCAGTTCTCAACGGTGTTGAACTCCCTAAAAATTGCTTGTTTTTTCAGATTATACGTCACACGTTATCCTTCCCTAGCACGCCCACCTGACTCCGTCCCTTCCATCACCCCCCCTTCCTGACCCACCCCTTTCCCTCCCTTAATGATGTTTTATGCTTCTACCAAACTCTAGCACTTGCTCCTTGCCACTCTCCACGCATACATCAGGCCGCTTGAGGCGAGTCTCCTACTAAACTTTATAGAATTTTGTCCTATTTCCAATATCTCATTTGAACTCTTACCTTTCTTTTCAAACTTCAGGTTCCGAATTGGATCAAGAACTTTCTGGCCATATTATCACTTTCTCTTTGCCTGCAATATGATCCACTTCTTTGAGTACCTCATAAATGACGGCTTCTTTTTAGGAGTTGATGTTACAAGCCACCATCAAACCTACTTATGTTGCTTTATTATCAATACTCTGTGGAAGGACTGCATCCTATGTCAGTTTTTAGATGTCCGTGTTTTATTTTCACCTAATGTTTAGAAGTGCTACGCTTGAAACTTTTTAACCATTCTAAAGTGATCAAGTCTTTAAACATTTGTTAATACCTTTGTTCATACCTTCATACCTTTGACCAACATGCACATAACTTGTTTATATTCTTTTAAGCACTGTATTTTTACTTCGTCCTATTAATGTCAATTATTACTAAGGGTCTATTATATGTACTACATACTTGTATATCTTTGTTCATGCAACCTGTTTCAGCTGATGATGGTGTCCATAGACACCGAAACCCGTACTGAATAAAAAATGTTGTGATTATATTAACAACATATTATGTATTGAAAAAAAGGTGGATCAACCAAATTTCCCTTTATTGTATGTTATCTCCTTTCAATACGGACCAGAAGTTTTTAATGTTGAACATCAATGCAGTCAAATATTACAAATTCTCGGCTATCGGCCAACATACGGTCGATTACAATCATAAATTCACAAATACTGAACAAGACATGGTCATTCTGCCAAAAACCGCAGTCGTTTTATTTCCGTAAGTTACATTTAAATGGTTTGTATCATTTCCAACTCGTACTGATATGTGCAGCGAGCATGCCTTCCAGCTGAGCTCAAGGTTACGAATAACCGGAGTTTTGAAGTTTTGATGATTTCTTTTCCTCTTTCCAATTTGATTGGATTAGTTATGGGCAGAATTGAATATAATGCATTTGAGAACTTTTGAGAATTGGTACTTACATTCAAAACCATGTTCTCAATTTCAACATAAACCTTAAAGTCGATGTAGGCCTAATTTACATGCTACAAGATTTCTAGAAACTGACTATAAACAGTATACCGGAGACTAAATTACAATGGAAGATTAAGAAAAGAAGAGATTTCGCTACCATGTTGGGCACTTTCGTATCTCATGTGATTTATTTTATTAAATTAGAGAATTAAAAACTACATGTGGTCGATTGTCGTTTGGCTTGGCGTTATTAGATTTTTCGAAGAGTTTGGCTAATCAGAGTTAATGAACTGAAAGAAATTTTCACGGGAAACTGACGAAGATTCTCCTGTAAAATTGAATATAAAGTATCGAGATTTTGAACTCTCGTATTGGTAATTAATGTTTGATGCCGGTTTCACGGTCTAACTTGCCTGCCTCTCATCCAGAAGACCCGGGTTTGATTCCCGGCCAGTTCAGGCATTTTTACCTGGACATAAGGGCTGGTTCCAGGTCTACTCAGCCTACGTGATTACCTTTAACTGAGGAGCTATCTAATGGTGCAATGGCGACCCCAGTGTAGAGAGCCAGGAATATCGGCCGAGAGGATTCGTCACACTGACCATGCGTCACCTTGTCTGCAGGTCTTCGGGCTGAGCAGTGGTTGCTTGACAGGCAAAGGCCCATTGGAACTGTAGTTTGGTTTGGTTTAGGAGTTTTTGTAAGATTATAATTATACACATTTCATTTTTGTGATGTTTAGCAAAATTGTCAATGGTTTTCATTTATTCCCGGATTTTCCGTTTTCCCGTGTTGTAAGTTTTATTTTCATAGTCCCTCTGAAAACAGAGAATTGAGTTTCCACTGTACAATAGATTTTGAGGTACAATTCCAGAGATCAATGAATTTCAAGAGACATCGGAAGTTCACGAGTGAACACTTCCAGAGGATGTTTGAGATAAATCTGTTAACCCATTGAGCCCTGCATATTTATTGGATTGAAACTGCATTGGCGCTGGGATTATTTTGGAGGAAATATAGTGTCGCTTCATATCGCGAGAAATTTCTTACTTACAAGACCATTAAAGATTTAAGTATACATGAAAACAAAAAGGCTTTCATACCACAAACTGCAGAACAAGGAATACTGTAAAACATTTTATTTTATTAGCATCACGGGACCATACTCCTGCTGAGCTGTAACACAGTCTTCTCTTTGCACTTCCTCTTCGGTTTCCGCATCTATTTGTTCTTCAGGAGTGTTGCTCACACTAGTACTAATGTTACTACTAATTTCGTTGAAAAAATTACATTCCTAATCATCATTACTTCCTAAAGGGTGTTGTATATCGGTAAAAATCAGTTCTATAATGGCAGCCATCTTGTTTACAAGCGAATCTCAAAGCTAGAGATAGCCCACTTCAAACTAATATTACCAAGCACACTATCGATATATATTAGCAAAGAACATATAACATTGCAAAGAAAGAGTCCCTACACAAATCACAAATACAACTCACTCTGCCATCTCTTGAGGGAAAGTTGAATTACGTAGTAAAATGAGACAACGGAACAGTTCCGTGGTCCGGCGTTTGGTCCACCGAAACGAAGCACAGAACGGTTCCGTGGCTCGGGCCCAATGAGTTAATATCCTCTCCAGAGAGATGTATCACATGCCAACTTGTTTGGTTCCAATTAAAGAATTTCATTTTCCCAATCATATAAAAATAATATTCTTTACCACTCCATAAATACGAAGCGTGTTTTTTAAGTAAGGTCCGTTTTGTTGTAGACACTAGTAGTTCGCGTGCATATCGCAACGAGCGCGTGCGTCGTGTACCGGCATGCCTCGGGAACAACTGTGCTCAGTTTCAGCTCTGTAGCTAACCTGTATGGTTCTGTTCTGTGCTTTCAAAATGTTTAAGACTATCAACTCGCCTGCCGCGTGTGAGGTTCGGTCAATGATATGGTTTCTGTCAGCAAGAAACCTGTCTGTTGCAGAAATTCATCGACAGATTTGCGAAGTGTACGGTGATACTGTTATGAGTGAAAGCAAAATGCGTAAGTGGGTACGACAATTCAAAGAGGGCCGTGACAACGTCCATGATGAGGACCGCTCCGGTCGCCCGTCTTTGATTACAGACGATTTGGTGGCTTCAGTTGATTACATTCAATTTACAAAGTATACATTTATTATTCACCTATTCAATACATATAGTACCACGTTTTGTGGTTAAATAATCATAAAAGATTGAAAAGTTGTGGACATGTTTCGCCCTTCTTATTGGGCATCATCAGCACATTAGCTAATCTTAAAACAAACAATTTTATTAAAAATGATTACACTATTGTTTATGAAAAATTGAGATGAGGTATATTGTGATATTAAAAAATGTTTTTCTTTGAAACAGTAATTAAGATTTGACATGGGAAGTACAAGCACATGTTAAAATTATTGTAGTATACTTTACAATATTGTCTAAAAAATTATTTGTAATGATAGGAAGTTTTTTAAATAGTCATGTATCTGAAGCTGAAATGGATCCTCTTCTTAGTGAAAGTCAGTAATATTTTCCGCGGTTGCTGCTAAGTAGATCAGAGGATGAATTTTATTTTAAATTATGCGTTCTAATTGTTAAAATTAGGTTGGCAGACAGTTCAACGCTGCTAACAAAACAAGATAGACACTCTCACGGTATTTGATTTAACAACACTTTATCCGTCGAGGTTCCTACAACATCTGGAAGACCACACCTATATGTGGAAATCAACATAACTTTCAAACATATAAATCTCCAACTTATACTCCATTTCAACGATTCCACCAGAGTGTATCTTATATCAATTCAACTCAACGAAGATACACCATCTGCTTCTTCTTAACCTAATTTTAACAATTAGAACGCATAATTTAAAACAAAATTCATCCTCTGATCTACTTAGCAGTGACCGCAGCAAATATTACTGACTTTCACTAAGAAGAGGATCCGTTTCAGTTTCAGATATATGCCGATTTTAAAAACTTCCTATCATTACAAATAATTTTTTAGACAATATTGTAGAATATACTACAATAATTTTAACATGTGCTTGTACTTCCCATGTCAAATCTTAACTACTGTTCCAAAGAAATTTTTTTTAAAATATCACAACATACCTCATCTCAATTTTTCATTAACAATACTGTAATCATTTTTAATAAAATTGTTTGTTTTAAGATTAGCTAATGTAGTGATGATGCCCAATAAGAAGGGCGAAACATGTCCACAACTTTTCAATCTTTTATGATTATTTAACCACAAAACGTGGTACTATAGGTATTGAGTAAGTGAATAATAAATGTATACTTTGTAAATTGAATGTAAACACTGTCGTCAATACGGACCAAAAAATGAGATTAATGGCTTCAGTTGAAGCAAAGATTCGTGAGAACAGGCGCTTCACAATAACAGGTATCTCGATCGAATTTCCTGACGTGTCGAAATCAGTGCTTTACAACATTGTTTCTGAACACCTAAAGTTTAGGAAACTGTGCTCCCGTTGGGTCCCGAAATGCCTAACAGAGGACCACAAAAACCAAAGATGGGCGAAACATGTCCACAACTTTTCAACCTTTTATGATTATTTAACCACAAAACATGGTACTATAGGGATTGAGTAAGTGAATAATAAATGTATACTTTGTAAATTGAATGTAAACACGGTCGTCAATACGGACCAAAAAATGAGATTAATGGCTTCAGTTGAAGCAAAGATTCGTGAGAACAGGCGCTTCACAATAACAGGTATCTCGAACGAATTTCCTGACGTGTCGAGATCAGTGCTTTACAACATTGTTTCTGAACACCTAAAGTTTAGGAAACTGTGCTCCCGTTGGGTCCCGAAATGCCTAACAGAGGACCACAAAAACCAAAGATTTGAGTGTGCGATGAAGTTCTTGACTCGTTATGCCGAAGAAGGTGGTGGCTTCTTGAGTCAGATCGTAACCGGACACAAAACATGGGTTTCGCATATCACGGCCGAATCGAAGCAACAGAGCGTGGAATGGAGACACACACACTCGCCTGTAAAGGTGAAGGCCAAACAGACCCTGTCCCAGTGCAAAATCACGGTGTTGGATGTTTTGGGACAGGCATGGTGTTTTGTTGGTCGACTTCATGCAGAAGCATACTGCCAAACCCTGAGAAAGCTACGCAGAGCGATTCAAAACAAAAGACGTGGCGTGCTGACAAAGGAAATTGTCCTTCTCCATGACAATGCAAGACCTCACACTGCAGGTCAGACCACGATTTAATGGACAGTTTTGGCTGGGAAGTTTTAGACCACCCACCCTACACTCCTGATCTTGCGCCAAGCGATTACCATCTGTTCCTCCACCTCAAATATCACCTCAGTGGCAACCATTACAATGATGACGACGACGACGTGAAAACGGCAGTGAACTCTTGGTTATCGGAGAAGGCGGCAAGTTTCTATGAAGAGGGTATTTTAAAATTGGTTACGAGGTATGATAAGCGTTTGAACAAACTTGGCAACTATGTCGAAAAATAGAGTGAGGTATGTACTTTCTGAAAATAAATTTACATTTTTGAAATAACGTTTCGTTGTGTACTTATTTTCAAATGGACCTTACTTAAAAAACACGCCTCGTATAAAGGAACAAAACAATACAATTTTCCTTATTTTGTACAATCATCGACAACACTTAATTCTCAGTAAAGAATAGATACCTTAAATTCAGCCAGGTAGTATTTTCACAATATCCATGAAATAAACTCAAATTTTAAACGTTAGTAATATTCATGTCATATTTGCAGACTTCTGAAGCATGCTACATAACATGTAGTATAAACTACGTGAAGGAGATTGTATGTTCTTATCTGTGATGAGAAGTAAAAATGCAGATAACCTACCTTGTGGATTTTCCTCCTGGGATGAGGTGTTTACAGTAGTTCCCTGAGCATCATTTATCTCTGACAAGTCACCAGCATTTCCATCCATCGTCTCTTCACCTGGATCATCAGGATCATCAGACTCCACCATCTGATCATCTTCCTCTTCCAAAAACTGCTTCAAGAGAAATGAAACACATAAGATTTTTTGTCTCCAAAGTTATTTACTTGTGAAATTACTTTCCTCCAAACATTTTTAGATATACCATATGCGGCAAAACACACACACAAATCTGAAATGTTATTTGTGTTAGAACAGTATGTGTTCAAAATGTGTAACACCAGGTGCCATACATTGTTCATAATGTTTCTGAAGATTATTGAACATGTTGTTACACAAAAGTGGTACAAAAGTGGTAAGGATACAAAAACATGACATCTTGTGTTATTTGGGAATATTTGTAGGTGGGTCATCTGTCTTGAAAACTGATTCTTTCAACATCTTCCATATGTAGGCATCTGGGGCTGTGAGATCTGGGGAGCAGGAAGGATACGGGAATGGAGTTCCACGAGAAATTAGGCGATCCCCAAAGTGTCACTGCAGAAGGGTAACTCCCACGTACTGTAGGCTGCATCTATTGGAGGTGTAAGTTTCTGGCGTAAGAAAAATGGTGTAATCCTGCATAAAATGGATGGAATGGAATGGTGTATGTCTTTTAGTGCTGGGAGTGTCCGAAGACATGTTCGGCTTGCCAGGTGCAGTTCTTTTGATTTGACTCCCGTAGGCAACCTGCACGTCATGATGATGAAATGATGAAGACAACACACACACACACCCAGCCCCCGTGTCAGCGAAATTAACCACTTATGGTTAAAATTCCCAACTCTGCCGGGAATTGAACCCGGGACCCTGTGACCAAAGGCCAGCACGCTAACCCTTTAGCCATGGAGCCAGACATAAAAAGGGGAATATGTGGTAACTGTAGACTACCCTGGTCCACTGTTAATGGATTCTGCCCAACATCCTCGACAAAATAAACGTCCAATATTACATGATTCACAAGTAAGTATTTTTTTATTTTCCACCTTGTTGATACATTAATTGCCTAAGGCAACTTATTGGTTAAAAGTGGTACATGTTTCGTATATTATTAACATCTTCAGCCACATAACACTGTTTAGATGAAAAATTCATAATGACAAAGTATCAATGCTTGAGAGGAAGTGTCCTTAAAATTAACATAAGAAGATGGAACTTCGTTTTCAGTACTATTTACTCAACACTTGACCTTTTCATCAAATATCCCCTTGAAGAGAAAAAGGATGTCCAGTATTTGAAATGTTTAATGGAGAAATCATAAGTCAAAAATAAAATGTTGATAAATACGGTATGCAGCAGAACAAACAACACTGAAATTATTGCTCATCTGCAGTCCACGTTTCCCTAACAATGAAGTATTTATACAGAAACTTAATCTTCTTATGTTAATTTTAAGGACACTTCCTCTCAAGCATTGATACTTCGTCATTATATGAATTTTTCATCTAAACAGTATTATGTGGTTGAAGACGTTAATAATATACGAAACATGTACCACTTTTAACCAACAAGTTGCCTTAAGCAATTAAAGTATCGACAAGGTGGAAAAAAAAAAAAACTTAGTTGTGAATGTGTTAAAGTGCGATACAGACCATGAAGCTGATTTTATACAATATTACATCATCGGACACGGTACACCAATTCACAACCTGTGCACTGGTATGGGTTCCGAATAAGAACCTCAATAGTGACCACTGGTTATTAGTAGCAGAACTGAAACACAACAAACCGAAGACAACAACTAGGAAATTACCTATGATCAAAGTGTGGCAAACTACAATGGATTGGAATGAGGACTATCAAGACATAATCTATAAGTTTCATTTCCATATTGATTGTAGCTACAACATAAGATTGATACTGAAGCCTCCACCTTATCAATACATTTATTTACATACTATCATTCACAGTACCGGTTTCGACCCTTCAAGGGTCATCCTCAGCTGACAATTACAAATATGGTTCTTAAAACATCACAATGGAAAATATTGTACAGTCGTGATAATTGTCCAATTCAACAGACCGTCGAAAACAAATGATACAATTAAAATAGTAAAATAAGTCCTCTCTTCTTGGATTGTAAAAGGGTTACGTAGTATAAAAGTACATGTTATTTGCAAATGTTTTTGTTGTTTTGATCAACGTAAAAATTGAAACTTGCAATGTTATGTATGCTCTTGAAGTGTCCACTATTTTGCGTTAAAACTTATGGCTAATTGATTAAAACATTTCGAGGGTTTATTCTTCTAATAACTATATTGTTTGTTTCACCGTGTTCCTCTGCTGCTAGTATGAGCGTCTTGAAGTGACGTGGACACTGTTTTCGAAGAATTGGGTAGTTGTCTAGTGTTCAATTCAAGGCATATTCAATATATATGTACAAGACTCATAATATATACTAATGCTGAGTTGATAGTAAAATGCATTTTGCAAGAATAAAAATTTGTTTTAGCGACGTGCTCCTTAATTTGCTGTTGTATAATTTTATCAAGTGTCAATTTGTTTTACAATACTTGATATCTTGATTTCGAAAGATAGCGTGAAGGCTTCTTCCTTTTATGTTGTAGGCCGTATTTATCTGTAAGTAGAAACGAAGTGTGTGAGAAGTTGCGTCTACCAGGTTTTTGTTAGAGGTAAAAGAGTGTGTGTTGTACTTACTCTAGATGTTGACACTGTTGTGCATTACACGGCAGCACGTCGAGTACTGTTGCGTGTTTGTCTAGAGCTGTTGCTTGTGGCTGCGGAGGGGAAGTTTGAAGGGGTAGAGGAAGTGGCTACTGGGCGAGTGAGACTGGAGTGGGGGGGTGTCTCTGGGTGGTTCTTTTATGTGTATCGGGTGTTGCTTCTTAACTCTTTTTAGGTAATTGTTTTTTAGAAGGGGGATGATGGCATCAAAAAGAATGTTGGTTTTTTTCTGTAATTGCATTCAAATTAAAATTTTGGTTTACATATTGATCTAGGTTTATATAAAATTCTTCCATTATACTGAGTAAGGGGCTCTTGGGGTTAGTACTTAGAATTTGCATGTCATTTTCAATATTTGTAAATTTGTGTTTGTAATCTTCGATATGTTGTCCTATGGCTGAAAAATGTCTCTGTTTTATTGCATTGATATGCTCATTGTAACGTATCTGGAAGTTCCTCCCAGTATGTCCAATGTAACTGGCTTCACAGTCATTGCATTTCATGCGATAGACTCCTGAGTGGCTATATTGATTTTTATTGTTAATGGATTTGGAATTATGTAGGATGCTGGCATTACTGTATGTAGTTTTATAAGCTATTTTTAGGCCTCGTTTCTTGAAGATGTTCGTTATGGGGTATATATGGGTGGTGTTGTAGGTGAATAGTATGTAATCTTTCTTGGTTTTTTCAATTCTGATTAATTTGGATTTGGGTTGATTTTTTATTTTGTATATGATTTTGTTGATCATTTCTTTTTTATATCTGTTCTGTCTGGCTATTTCATGGATCAAGTTGAGTTCTTTATTTAGTTCTTTTGTTAGTGGTATATTAAAGGCTCTATATATCATACTATAGTATGCTGCTTTCCTGTGTGCGTTAGGGTGGGTGGAGTCTATTTTTATTGTGTTGGATGTATGTGTGGGCTTTCTGTATATTTTGTATGTTAAATGATTATCGTGGCTGGTTATAGATATGTCTAGGTAGTTTATGGTGTGATTGTTTTCTCTTTCCATGGTGAATTTTATATGCGGGTCTATTTCAGTTAATTGTTCTAAAATTCTGGTTTCATTAGTGTATCTATTATGACAAATACATCATCAACAAATCTACACCAGAAAAGAATATTGTCTATTTTTTGGATTTCTTGATGTTCTATATAATCTATATAGATTTCAGCTAATATACCTGATGTTGGGGATCCCATTGGTAAACCTTGTTGGTGATATATGGTGTCATGAAATTTAAAATAGTTGTTATTGATAGCAAAATGGAGTAATTTTATGAACTCTTCTATTTCTAGGGTACTGAGTTTGCTGTGGTTTTTGAGATTAGATTCTATTATTTTTATGGTTTTCTGCGTGGGTATGTTCGGGTACATGTTTATTATGTCACATGATGCTAGTCTATGGTGTTGTTCTATTTTTATTTCTTTTGTAGTGTTGCAAAATTCTATTGAATTTCGTATTATTTTTTTTTGGCTAAAAATACGTTGTTTTTTGAGGAATGTTTGGATAAATTGTGACAGTTTGTAAGTTGGACTCGATCTGTAGTTTATTATGAATTTTTGGGTATGCTCTAGCGGTTGGTAGTCCTGGGTTCATTGTAATGAGTTTTGCAGTTTCTTGTTCATTTAGAAGAAAATAGGTGTTTTTTAGTAATGTTTTTAGATTTCTTTGGATGCTGTTAGTAGGGTCTTTGTTTTTGATTTGAAAAGTTTCATCCTGGAAACAGATTTTGGTTTTGGCTATGTACTCGTCTTTGTCCATGATGACAGTTGTGTTGCCTTTATCTGCTTTAGTTATTAGTAAATTGTTCTGTTTGATTTTGTTTTTTTGAGTTTTTTAATCTGTATATTGTTCTTGGTACCTTGGTTGCTGTTCTCCTTACTGATTTCGTTAATATACTCTTGTAATCTTTTCCTAATTTCGTATCTAATTTCATCGCGTTGTTCTGAGGTTTTTTTTTTTTTTTTTTTTTTACGGCGTTTTCAGTTTCTGTAATGATTGTAGTGATATTTTGAAAAACTTAATTGTTTCCCCAATTATGTTTGGGTCCCTTACTCAGTATAATGGATTCTGTTTCATCAAATGTCGTATTTGTTAGATTTTTCACTGGTGGGTGAAATGTGTGTTGATTGCTATCGTTAAGTCTGGTCAAATGGTGTCTATTGGGGGCATTACTCTGCATATCTTGGCTATGTGATTGTTTCAATGCGTTTAACTTCCTATTTAATGCTTTGTCTGGTTAGCTGTTTCATCATAATCTATAAGTTTAATTTCCGTATTGATTGTAGCTACAACATAAGATTGATACTGAAGCCTCCACCTTATCAATACATTTACTTACATACTATCATTCACAGTACAGGTTTCGACCCTTCAAGGGTCATCCTCAGCTGACAATTACAAATATGGTTCTTAAAACATCACAATGGAAAATATTGTACAGTCGTGACAATTGTCCAATTCAATAGACCGTCGAAAACAAATGATACAATTAAAATAGTAAAATAAGTCCTCTCTTCTTGGATTGTAAAAGGGTTACGTAGTATAAAAGGACATGTCATTTGCAAATGTTTTTGTTGTTTTGATCAGCATAAAAATTGAAACTTGCAATGCTATGTATGCTCTGATAGTAGTATTCCTGAAGTGTCCACTATTTTGCGTTAAAACTTATGGCTAATTGATTAAAACATTTTGAGGGTTTATTCTTGTAATAACTATATTGTTTGTTTCACCGTGTTCCTCTGCTGGTAGTATGAGCGTCTTGAAGTGACCTAGATCAATATGTCAACCCAAATTTTAATTTGAATGAAATTACAGAAAAAACCAACATTCTTTTTGATGTCATCATCCCCCTTCTAAAAAACAATTACCTAAAGAGAGTTAAGAAGCAACACCTGATACACATAAAAGAACCACCCAGAGACACCCCCCCACTCCAGTCTCACTCCCCCAGTAGCCACTTCCTCTACCCCTTCAAACTTACCCTCTGCAGCCACAAGCAACAGCTCTAGACAAACACGCAACAGTACTCGACGTGCTGCCGTGTAATGCACAACAGTGTCAACATCTAGAGTAAGTACAACACACACTCTTTTACCTCTAACAAAAACCTAGTAGACGCAACTTCTCACACACTTCATTTCTACTTACAGATAAATACGGCCTAGAACATAAAAGGAAGAAGCCTTCACGCTATCTTTCGAAATCAAGATATCAAGTATTGTAAAACAAATTGACACTTGATAAAATTATACAACAGCAAATTAAGGAGCACGTCGCTAAAACAAATTTTTATTCTTACAAAATGCATTTTACTATCAACTCAGCATTAGTATATATTATGAGTCTTGTACATATATATTGAATATGCCTCAAATTGAACACTAGACAACTACCCAATTCTTCAAAAACAGTGTCCAAGTCACTTCAAGACGCTCATACTACCAGCAGAGGAACACGGTGAAACAAACTATAGTTATTACAAGAATAAACCCTCGAAATGTTTTAATCAATTAGCCACAAGTTTTAACGCAAAATAGTGGACACTTCAAGAATACTACTATCAGAGCATACATAGCATTGCAAGTTTCAATTTTTATGCTGATCAAAACAACAAAAACATTTGCAACATCTAAGTCAGAACAGATAAGGGATGAGGAGAAGATCAGAGACCCTGAGCAAATTTACTGGGACAAGAAACAGAGTTAAAAGAGGAATCAAAGGGAAGATAGTGTTGGGAGAACTTTACTTAAGACAGCAGAAGTAGTATGAAACTCCTGTTTAGAGTGATCAAAAGTAAAAGGAATGCAGTCAAAACAATCAAGGCAATTGAAGATCGCAATGGAAACCTGGCCAGAAAAGAAGAGGGCATTAGACAGGTTCTTAGGAACCATTCTGATCAGTAAATGAATAGGTCAGAAACAGATCAGAGAACAAAAGAATCAGCTGTTGAAATCTATATAGAGAAATCTCCCATTACATGGACAAAAATGGCAGCAGTACCTAAGAAAATGCCACAAGGTACCCAGGAAGTGATGGAAGTCAACATAGACATGATTAAAGCAGTAGGAGTACAGGGTTTACAGTGGCTACACAATGTTTTCAATACAGTGTGCAAGGATGACAAGATACTTGGGGTACTGACTAAGCCAGTACCAACTATGATCTAAGAGTAGACAAATGTTTTTCTTATTCATACATTGTTATTTCTGTTAGTCCAGTCCGGCTCTGTTGCTAAATGGTTAGCATGCTGGCCTTTGGTCTCAGGGGTCCCAGGTTTGATTTCCCGGCAGGGTCGGGAATTTTAACAATCATGGGATAATTCCGCTGGCACAGGGGCTGGGTGTATGTGTCATCTTCATCATCATTTCATCCTCATCAAGACGCGCAGGTCGCCTACGGGAGTCAAATCAAAAGACCTGCACCTGGCGAGCCGAACATGTCCTCGGGCACTCCCGGCACTAAAAGCCATATGCTATTTCATTTCTCAGTCCAAGGATGATCCGGTCTTAGTCTGGACCAACTTTTAGTCCTGGTCTAGAGGTACTTTAGGTGAGGACTATCTTCAATAACATGGGAGTTCGTAGGTGACACTGCTATTAGTGCATGAAATATGAGAGATGAACAGACATACGGAATATGACCGATTATCTTCCTGAAGTACGACTGTATTAACGTTGAGAATGAATATCGTTTTACCAAGATCAATATCAGAGATCTTATAGAACTTGTGCATCCTAACCTATACAAGCATGTTTGCAATAGAAAACTGCCTGTTATTATAGAGAACAAGAATATCACTGCCCTGCGTTATTACACAAGAGCAAACGTCACCATGTAGTTGCTCTAGGGAGCCGGTGTTACTTGCTCCGCTCGGGACGGCTGTTTGTCACGTGACAAGAGAGCAGCTGACAGGTGGGTTGCACACCATGGTCGTACTCTTCTTGCCGCTCAGAAATGTTCCCATATGAACAACTGCTTTTATAATAATAATATTAACAATAATAATAAAAATAATAATTTGGAGCATGGTTCATGTGAGACGAATAGGACACAGATTACAGAGTATAACAAGTCAAGAAAATTATTCATTGACAAAGGAAATATACAGCAGTGTGCAATATTTACTGAATAAATACATTTTCATGATTAACTGAAGTTTTGGGACATGTACATTTACTGGAAGAAAATACAATTTATATGACTTGCACATATTCTTTGAACACATTAACATACATTTCAATATCTGTATGTCATTTATGACTATGACAACAAATCAAAAAAGCAAACTGAAATATATCACTGGTGTATTCCTCCTTCATGGGATTTTTGGGCTCGTTTAGATAGTATTGTATCAATGTTTGATACTAAACTTATCGTTTGCGTACTGGAAAGTCGCAAAACGTGAAAAACGAACATAAAATTCAGTCAAACTGTTTATGAATGGAAATTCTATTTTATGGGTATCTCTGAACAATTGGAGATAATTTGTTATGTTTTGTGGCCATAATGTGAAGAGAAAATACCAGAAACTGTCACCGACATATCTCTCTAAAATACATTCAAGACAAAAAATTATGAATTAAAAATTGACACAAGTGCACTGAAATACGGAAAACTACCACATACAAAACAGACCAATATGTCTCATAAATTAACATGCGACTTCCAACAGGGGGGAAAAGCACAGAACCGCAAGAAAAAACGTGGCCTACAATTCCAATGAAACTATGCACAGAAACAATGTTAACACGCGAGAGGTCACGCGAGGGCAAATTGCTCACGCTTAATATTTTAATGAGCTGCTATTGTTCTTTTGCAGTGAATGCTCTGATAAAAATATAAATATGTACCATGTTTAACTGCCTTTTAACTAGTACTAACATAATTACCTAGAAACAATATTTTCTCAATATAAAAAATATTGATTTTTTTTCCAAAATCTCGCAAAATTAGGCTATGTGAGTTTTTAAAAAACGTGGGAGGTTGCACGTGAGCAAATTGCCTCTACGTTCGCATTTTTACATTTCAATGAATGATTTGGTCACAATTCAAGATAAAACTACAGCACCACACTTCACTGAAAGACACTCCAAGATCATGCACTTTACTTAAGAAACTTTCTTGAAAATGCAGTCATGTAAGAATGCACTATGCGAGGGGGCAATGTGTCGCGGCAGATGCGAGAGTGAAAGAAAACTTAAACTACTCCAGAAAGCAGCAGGCAATACACTGACGATAATCAACGTCAGGTGGGAGAGAGGGAGTGGAGGGATGAAACGAGCGCCCTAAGCCCTACAGTGGCTAGCAACGAAATTATTAACAAATATTTTTAAAGTGCGGCAAACTGCCGCGGGCGCGACCTCTTGCGTGTTAACAAAGTGCGAACCACACAAGTTGCTTGCACTGAATAGTATCTGATCGCTTGGAAAGGTTGCCTACAATGGAAACAGTACATTATATCAAAACGACACAGGTTTGGTGTAAAGATGTTCCTATTTTGTGACTTTGAAACAGGGTTTATCCTTGATCATATTGTTTATACTGGCAAGGATACAGAAATAGAACACAATGAAAAACTCGGAGTGTCTGGGTCAGTTGTCAAAACTCTAATAGCTTCCTATATTGAAAGGCCACAACTCTTGAGTGTGTTAGGTTACAATGAGAAAATGAGCCCAGTCAACAGAGCTGATATGCAAGTGCAAATATCAGGAAAACTCTGAAATGGTATGTGAAGTAGTTTCTTTTTAAATTACTGACATGACAAATGATGAACTCTTACATTGTTTACAGGGGGGGAAAAAAAGAAAAGAAGGAGGAGATTGTCTGAGACTTTCTGGATGTAATTTCCCTACAGCAGTACTCCAACACAATCAAAGCAAAAGCTGCAACGGAGGTGTTTTGTGTGTCAGCACACACAGAAGAGACCACCTGAAAGGAAAGACAACAAGTGGATGTGTGCTGAGTGTGGTAGACACCACTGTATACACTCCTGTTTTGAAGAGTACCAAATTCTAAAGAAATTCTGAAAGAAAAAAGTGTGGTAAAAGATACAAACTTGATTACATTTACTGTAATGAGTAATTATGTTTTTTGTCAACTGTACTATTCCTTCCAGTATTTTTAGAAAAATATTAATTACACACCTGTTTTCAATTATACTGAAGGCACCGGTTATGTAACATAAGTATGAGTTTAGTAATTTTGTTGAATGAAAACCTACAACCTGTTTTCCAGTCATTGACCGGGTCAGGCATGTAATAAATGAATCAGATATAGGCTATTAGTACGATGGGGTCGCCACTCCCAAAGTGATTTATTAATGACTGATAGATGCTATGAAATGAGAATGGAGAGTGTTGCTGGAATGAAAGATGACAGGGAAAACCGGAGTACCCGAAGAAAAACCTGTCCCACCTCTGCTTTGTCCAGCACAAATCTCACATGGAGTGACCGGGATTTGAACCACGTTATCCAGCGGTGAGAGGCCGACGCACTGCCGTCTGAGTCACGGAGGCTCTGTAATTTTATTAGAGAAAATTTAAAATTAAGAATGTAACATTTCAAGAAGAAGAAGAAGAAGAATCATTCCTGGTGGCCTGAAAGAGTCACAAGAAACTCACTGGTCAATATATTGAAGATGAAAGCAATGAAAGATTAGTAAGGGTAAAACTTTTGGATGAATAATCATATAGGATTGTCATCTTTGGAGTGGGCAAACACCCTTAAAATGTCGTCCAACATCCAGATGGTTCAAGCAGTTCGTGGAAGGTGCAACCCAAGGGAGCACTGCAAAGGAATAACCATCATCATAGGGTTAGATGAGCTCTAGCTTCAGCATTACAAGAAATGAAGTGGCAAGTTTATGAAGAAGCTCGCTATGCGTATTCTACTCTGTATAACAGAAAAGCCAACATCACTGCCATTCATCCAAAGGAGAACACTTATTTAGTGTTAGATCAAACTGTATGTTTTGAAAGCGACATTGAGCAGGTGATTGAAGTTGACACAGAAAGGAGATATATTTATGAGCCATGACTCCCACATTCAAGTGAACAACACTCAACTTGAAAATTGGTAAGTTAAAGGTTTGTTATTTGGTAGCATGGGAGGTATTACAAAATACACCTGAAATACTTTGAAAGGGTTAGGTATGCCTCAAAATACACTGAACAATATCATAACAGGCAATATCAAAAATTTGTTAAGCATTCTGTACCACCTTTATATTTCATGATTGTCAATCTAGTCCATTTTGTGTAATAATCATCCCATGAAACTGTTCCATTTTCCTTTTATGAAATATGCATCCAAGCAGTTCTTTATTTGTGAATACCAACAATAATTATAATAATGCTATTTGCTTTAGGTCCCACTAACTACTTTTATTGTTTATGGATACGCCGAGGTGCCGGAAGTTTGTCCCAAAGGGGTTCTTTTACGTGCCAGTAAATCAACTGACACGAGGCTGACGTATCTGAGCACCTTCAAATACCACCAGACTGAGCCAGGATTGAACCTGCCAAGTTGGGGTCAGACAGCCAGCGCCTCAAAGGTCTAAGCCACTCAGCCTGGCAGTGCATACTAATTACTTTTTTATTTTTTGCCAAATTGTAACATCATATCTACCAGCATTTTTGTAAAATTCAGTATTGTTGTGGTCACACACAGTACTGGGCTGATGTTCTTATAAATATATTGTAACCTTTCACTTCAGTTTGAAATTGTGTGAGTGACAATTATTCAAGATCCGATACAGTAAATGAGTGAGACTGATGTTACAATTGATTTATATACTCTTGACATTTACTTGTGATGTATGACCCAATTTGAATTTCCTGGATATGCTTTTGTACAATGGCTCCTAAGTAAATCACGACATCAGAATATTTAACGATATGCAGTTCAGAGCTCCATGATATCTATTTTAAATTGCCATTTCAATCCTGGCACGAACCAGATGGATAGTATTGGCAGCATGGAATCGATAACCTGGTTGGACACATGCCGATATTTGAAACTCTGCGAGATGAAATGCTCAAGTTGGCAACTGTGGACGACATGGACTTGAAATGCAATCTAAAAATATGGATTTTACACATGCCAAAAATTATCAGTTTAGCAGATGGAACTAGATAACTGGTCATCAGTGGATTATATTTGTTGGTAGAGGAATACTGCAACATTGATCTAACCTCCGTTAAGAGTGGGCGCCAGAATTTTTTTTTGCCAGCAAACTTGTTGCTATTATTAACAACGCATATCATAAGAGGAATATTCAATGTGCAGACCCCATAATTTTGGAAACTGATTAGTAAAAATAATGCAGACAAACTGTACATGAAATTTAAAATGAGGTTTCATTAAACTTGGCATATGTGGTATAGGAATATTTTCTCATACAAGGTGAGTGTTAACCTGTGGCAATATTTGTGGACGATTTTGTGTATAGAATATGTTTAAGCAGTGTTTAAAATTTCAGGTTCCGAATATGTCCAGTGTAAAACAAATCCAATTGTCCAAGTGCACATCTGAGGATAAGATGATGTAATTTTACAAGAAGAGCTCCCGAGTGAGTCCAGAGACGTGGCACAACCCAAACAGCAAGTACGGATAAGCCCAGGCAGGAGAGGAGCAGAATGTAACCACCCACCAACAGCAGTTTTCTGCAGCATTGTGTAGGCTTGTTGCTTACTTATGTCGTTTCAGGATCTTACAATGTTGCAAATATTTCTTTTGTTGTTGTTTCTGCTCAAGTAGATGGTAGATCATGTAGGTGAGCGATATTTAATTTCAACTAAGGCTGTATGCCCTGACAGAATCTTTGCTAACTCGACTTATGTGGAAGTAAAAATGTGAATTAACATTTGTACAGCGGAAAAGGGATATTTGCAATGGATTGAATGTGAATGCTAATATTGTATTATGTTATCCAAGTTTTCAGCATTGTTGTACACTAAGATTTTTCTTGCTTGGAATTATGTTTGTTTACTTCCATATCTGGTCCGGATCCCAATTAGAATTTGCCTATGTGTTCTTTCAAATGAGGTCAGCCATTGTTTTGTTGACATCGATGTCATTATTAGCTGCCAAAAGCAGAGGCACTATTACCCATCAAAGGAGATATTTTATTATAAATTCTCTTTTTTTAACATATTCATTGTATCCAATTATGCTGTCTATTGAGTGTATTTATTTGGGAAGTCAGTTATAACCGTTATTTGAATAATTAAATTTTGGAACTTCCTTCCAAAATGAAACCTTCCCAAGTTATTGTCGTTCATAGATATGGCACTCCTCACATACCATGTAGCATGTTATTCGAACCTTATCTCTTATCTCATATGACTATGATGCCCAAGTGTGACAAATGGTCACAATATACACAATACGCATTGACAGAGCACACACAGAGCGCACACAAACTTAGTACCTTCATTCAATGTCACTTAAAAAAGGGACTCTCTTCTCATCAATTTCAGTTTTTCTTGTTCTATTCCTTCACATCCTTCAATGAGCTTCTTTTTACTTTCCACTGTTGTTACTGGGATGGCCATAAACATTCATTGAGAAAATCACTACTCAGAGAGCTGTACAGTAGTCTTGAAGTGGTAAATTTGGGGTTTAGAGACAGCTAGACAAACGCATAAAAGGGAGAGATAGACAAAAAGATCGTGCAGTAACCTTAGAAGTTTCCTGCCTTCAAATGGACAAAAAATAATATTTTCTGGTTTCAGAGAAAGAAATGGGCATCTTTCTGTACAGGAATAACAAACTGCTGACCAAGCAATTGTACAAAGAAAAAAAAATGTTTGTTAATTTTCATGCATATCCGTTCCCACAATGCTTCCTTTGAAGAGACTTCCATCAATATACCTGGTTTCTACATCCCTAAACTGAAAGACTCCTGAGATCATCTTCGTTCATTCTCCAAATTCATGGGAAATCCAGGCATTAACATTAGATAGCTCCTCATTGGCTACCATTTCCACTTTCCTATTCATTCTCTCCCCCGCTAACAGAATATTAACAACTCACTCATAGTGTTTGGAAATTTATGGTGCCATTTCATAATCAATTCATCTCCCACACTGACTGATGTGATTTGAATTCTTTGTAAATATGGTGCCATTTCATAATCAATTCATCTCCCAAACTGACTAATGTGATTTGAATTCTTTGTAAATATATCAATAACAATAACTCCTGCATCTTTATCTTGGGAGGTTGCTCTTCCATTATTTTCTTCTTATTCACTTGATTATAATGAAAATAATATTGGGACTGGAGAAGATGAACAATGGAAGCAGAAGATGACTATGATGATCATTCTCATGTTCAACAGCCTATCAAATAATTATAATTTTTTAAGAAGCACTGGATTCCTGTAACTTTGCATTGCAACAGAGTTCTCTTCTGACACAGGTCTCTCATAGCATTCTTAAACGACTACAGTGGAATTAAATTCAAGAAAGAGGTTTCCATCTTTAGTGCCGGCCCCGTGGTGTAGGGGTAGCGTGCCTGCCTCTTACCCGGAGGCCCCGGGTTTGATTCCCGGCCAGGTCAGGGATTTTTACCTGGACCTGAGGGGTGGTTCGAGGTCCACTCAGCCTACGTGATTAGAATTGAGGAGCTATCTGACGGTGAGATAGCGGCCCCGGTCTAGAAAGCCAAGAACGGCGACCGGGAGGATCCGTCATGCTGACCACACGACACCTCGTGATCTGCGGGCCTTCGGGCTGAGCAACGGTCGCTTGGCGGGCCGGGGCCCTTCAGGGGCTGTAGTGCCATGGGGTTTGGTTTCCATCTTTAAGTCATCAATATCCCTATCTCTTTCCTTATACTGAGAAACACATTAGTTCATTTTGCAATTCATGGAAGATCCAGGCATTAACACCAGACAGCCCTTCATTGGTCAATTGCACTACCCAAACAGTCATCAGGTAAGAACATCTGGGAAAGATCAATCAATATTTGATTGTATACTAAAATCCTTCACTCAAAAGTGCTAGAGAGCCTGAAAATGGATGGTGAGACATGTAGATGAGAATCAGCTTGAACAATGCAAAATGAATGCTATCTATCTGCTAGTGGTGCATTTAAAAACAAATTAACAATACCACAAGAGTTATTAATGTTAACAATAATGTTTTCATGCCATTTACCTGAGCTGAACTGCCCTCCCCTTGCTGATGTCTCTTCTCATGAGCCTTGAGGTTATGGGATGTTGCAAAGGAGCGTCGACAGTCTGACTGGTGACAGGAGTACGGTCTTTCACCTGTATGTGTACGGTTATGAGTCTTCAGATGGTGACTGGCAGTGAAAGCCTTCCCACATCCTTCCTCTCGACATCTTATGGACAAAAACAAAAACTTTAGATAAACTACACATATAAAGAATAAATGCTACTTTGATTGGTTGATTGTCTTTTATAACTGTATTGGTAAAATGAATAAAACTGGATTTTCTTTTAGTTTCAATAAGATTTTGCAACAGTTAATGAAAGACAACCTTCATACTGGTCCAAGTCATTATAAACACTGACACAACAAATTCGCTGTACAGATCTATTCACATCGGAATTGTATACCTGGCAGACAGATCTGTGTTCAAGACCTTCTTGAGGTAGCGTACCAAGCATTCTAATGTTTTCTTCCAACTGATCTGTGAACTGCTTCTTTTATTGTTGACACCACAGAAATGTTGGATATTTTCATTTATATAGAAAAAGGTCATGTCTCCCATTTTATAAGGTCTCCGTTTCACATGTTAGTAAATGTCCTGTTCTGTTATGTGCATGTCAAGCTTCTCCCTCTCTCTCTCACCCCGCCCCCTTTTTTTTGGTCAATGTTATGAGACCTGTTGTTCTCATGAAAATTTGCTTTACTTCATTCAAGCACTGAATGTATAAAAATTCTCTTATTCAACTAGCCTTAGTAAAATTACACGAAGGAAATAACATTCTGAAAAATTTGTCATAAATTCCGTGCTTTCTTTTTTTCTTCCTTTATGCAAATTCAATTTCAGCTAATGTAACACTTCCTGAACAATCATCAAACCCACAGAAAAAAAAAAATGAAAGGCATCAGCTGGATAATAAAAAAAAAAAAAAGAGGTAAGGAGTGATTTTCCTAAGCAAAAAAGAAACCACATAGCAGATTAGAATGACAAGTCTCAATGCTATGTCCTCTTCAGTCAAAGAGGAATAATTCCTGTTTGAATTACTACTTGTTTTCTGTTTTTACATGAAGATTCAACAAGATTTAATAATGTTTCCAGTTCAAATTTCTTCTGGTAGAGCTAAAACATGTTTGAAGGCTGCACAAGTGACAGGTGTACCTATGCATCTGCTGATTCATTTGATTCAAGTAACTAATGATCAATTTTCCCCAAACTTAATAAGTGGTAATTCACATTTACTTCAGCCTGCCTGGTGGCCATGATCATTTAGGGATCAAGTCTTTATGGCCTGACACTGTGGTTAGCTGCTCTGAGCGGGAAAAAATATTCACCATCAGAATGTTGGCCAGCAGGGTAGGAGAGATTGTGGTATAAAATTTCTCGTCACTAGATTGCGTAACAAAAGTCTGGGTTCATTTCTAAACCTCCCCACAGCGTTTATATGAAGACAGGGCATATGGGGCTACTGATGGTGATTTGTCTATCAGATGAGGACGTAAGCCTTGAGCAGACCCCTTGGTGTTATTTGACAGGAGTAAGCAATGTGCTGACATCAGGTTTCAATCTCTTCTTAACTCATTACTATTATCATCACACACACACTCAGATGTGCAGGTCACCAATGGGCATCAACTATAATGACTTGCACCAGGCCTCTCCAGAGGCCATATGACGAACTACATTTACTTCTTGGACTACATTCATTAAAAGACTATAATGTCCAGTTGTAATTTCCAACTGCCTGGCAAGAGGCCATGATCGTTAAGCCATCAAGGCTTGATTGTTTGACACCGCAGTTAGCAAGTACAAGTCCTGTTGGTGGAAAATAAATTTTACCATCAGAATGTTGGCCAGCAGGGTATGAGTGGTCGAGGTGGTATACAATTTCTAATTACTCGACTGCATGCGAAAAGCATGGGTTCAATTCCAAACCTCTCAGCAGTATTCACATGGAGATGGAGTGAGGGCATATGGTGCTGGTGATGTGTCCATCGGAACAGAACATTTAGCCTTCAGAAGACCCCAAAAGCCTGGGTTCAATTCTAAACCTCTCCGCAGTGTTCACATGGAGTGAGAGCACATGGTGCTAATGATGATGATTCGTCCATCAGATGAGGACGTTAAGCCCCCTGGTGTTATTCGACAGGAGTAGGCCGCCTCATCCTCCTCCTCCTCCTCCTCCTCCTGGGGTTTGAACCCACGATCTTCCGATTCCTAGCTCAGAGCTACGTGACCCAAACCACGTAGTCAACTCGCTCAGTACAAATAGAATAGATATTCTAACATATATCAACAAATTAAAACATGAATTTATACTTTTGTTATGTAACATTTCACAACCACATGTCAAGAGCCAAACTTTTCAAGGATATTTGAAATAATTTCTAGCCACTCGTAGAAATATAAGGGCCAAAGGAAGTCAAAATTTTAATATTTTTCGTTATTTTAACAAGAGTAGGGTAAACCACCCAGTTATTTGCAGGAACACACTGTTCTATATAAATTTGTCTTGCTAACCGAGTTCTTAACTTGTACTTGCCTCAGAATTGTTGTAATATTGTGAGATGTGTATGTTTTTGAGTCCTTACCAAGATTCTACACTCACAATTATTTTCTAAATACAATTTTTAAATAACAGCCACACATTTTCCAATTTTTGAGTCCTTACCAAGATTCTGTACTCACAATTATTTTCTCAATATACTTTTGAAATAACAGACACAACTTTTCCAGTTATTGGCACTGGTACTATATTGTGGAATTCTGATGAGTTTAGTGTATCATATCAACTTATAATGCAATAATAAAGTGTACTGGGCTTAGAAAATGGAATGCAGCCATTAGAAAGTTATATCAAAGCAATATTAGTGTAAATGAAGTCCTTTAAAGTAATATAGATAACCAAAATATAACACTTTGTAAACAAAATCAATTCTCACAGGGACGTTAACTGAGCTATATGATATAGGTCATTAAAAGTATTCACCAGAGTAAATTTGGTACTAAAAACACAAAGCAAAGGAAGAAATCTTCTTCATAATCCTCAGCAATATGATTTGATATAGGCTACTTTTGTGATGCAGGTGTAGTACAGAAGACTAGTTACTTTGTGGTATGACTTGAAATAAATCATAGCAATCATATGAGTAATTTTGAATTGCAAAGCAAACATGGCACACGAAAAGGTCTTCTTCAGAATCATATGGAATATGAATTTGATGATCCTGTGGTGTTGGTGGTGGTGGTGGTGGTGGTGATTGTTTTAAGAGGAAGGACAACTAGACAACCGTCCTCCATATAACAATAGAGAGAAAAAATGGAAGGGATCTAACACTTCGAAAAATGAAGACAAGGGCCACAAAGGGCGTGAAAATGTGAGACTCCCTAGGCCTCTACAACCTAATACCGTCGGGGTCAGAAAGAACAAGAGCTGACCAAGGGAGGTTAGATAGGATAGATTAAAGTGAAGAGCCTAGAACAAGCAAGTGGAAGCAATGCCAGAACTCAGCTAAGGGCCCCATGGTCACCAACCTACACTCCAAAGTTCAGAGCCCCTGGGGCCCCTTTTAGTCACCTCTTACAACAGACAGGGGATACTGTGGGTGTTATTCTACTGCCTCCACCCACAGGAGGCGTGATCCTTTGGAATGCATCTTTGGTGGTAGAGTTGTTTGCAACTGCTGCATTCAAATCTCTTCTTAGTAGACCCCACAAAGCGTGTACATTTGAAGCACATTCCATAGGTTTCTTGATTGAACGTTTCTTCAGAAATATCTTGTGTTTCTGCTCTGTTATAACTAGTGGAGGGTTTATTATCAACCAGAAAAAATAAACTTTTCTTTGCTATTTTTTAATTTTTATTCTTTCCTTTCTCAGCAGGTGTTTTGTCGGAGTTAAGGGAAGCTTGTTTTAAAAGAACACTATGCAAGGGACCAGATCTACTTGGTGTCACAATGATAATTTTGTTGTCATTGTGTGTTTCAAGGGGAACATTTGTTAGATACTGTTCTGTGGTCAGAGGTCCTTCTGAAGTACTGTCCTAGTAATCTTGGTGCATTCCATTACTTCTTTCGTCAGTGGCAAGAGGACCTTGTTATGGAATCTAGGGACTGTTTAAAAGTACAGCTTGATCATCAAACTCTCAGCCAAAATTTGGATCATCAACCAAGCTGCTGATTTCATTCTGTCCCTCATCCTTCCGTTAAATGTTTCCACAGTCTGTAGTAGAGGATAATGAAGTCCTCTCCATTTTCTTCTTGTCCAAAAATGTCTCCTATTTTGGTTAAATCTTTAATTCACCTTTCTCCAACAATTTTGCAGAACTCATCACACCAAAGAGGCCGAGCTCAAGGTGACAGTATGGTAGGCCTACTGGCACAGGCTTGGGAAGACATTTGGAAAAATCCACTGCATCAACATTCCAAGGACAAAGACCTGTTGTCCTAAAGCCGTTTTTGTGAGAAGCTTCGAGATCAATGTTAATAAACATTCTCTCAAGGATACAAGCAAAATCCTCTTTGGTATCGGCTTTATTTGGATTCTTGGATCACCAAGAAAGGACAAGTTCTTTCTACTTTCCTTTAACAGGCTTAAATGCTGCAACAGCAGCTGGCTGCAAAATACTCGTAGAGTTTGGATAAAGTACAACAAAAACAATCTTCAACTCCTTGCCTAGCTCACTGATGTAGTAGGTGAGGTGAGTTTGTACCCAACTACAGTACAAATAAAATCACTTTACAATGGATCCTGGCACATGTAGGAGTAAAAGGCAACGAACTGGCAGATAAACTAGGAAAAAAAAAAAGGCACTAGTACCTACATGAGAACCAAACCTCTGGCAGCTAACTCAATCAAGAAAATAATCACAAATGAAAACCCTGAAAAATGGAAGAAAGAAACTACCTAACTTACTACAATGAAGAAATTAAAGAAAAAAAAAGACCTATGGGACAAAAATAGAAGCAAGCCGGGGAAAGAAGCAATGGCGATCTTCAGATTGGAAACAGGACATGATTGCTTATCTGTCTATCTAGCTAGAATCAAAATATACCCATCAGAAAAGTGTACCATCTATATATACAAAATAAGAGTTTTGTCTGTACATTGCTCAGAATTTGAAAAGAATGGTATTTCTGTATCAGTCATGTCCACAGTAACAAGGAAATGCATTTTTTACTTTTCCGTAATTTCTGTCTGTCTGTCTGTCTGTCTGTCTGTCTGTCTGTCTGTCTGTCTGTATGTATGTATGTACACACATCACTAGAAAACGGCTAAAGCGAACTTAATGAAAATTGGTATGCAAAGTAAGAAAACATGTCGCTACAATCTATGCTATAAACAATTTTATTCACACTGATGGAAATGGTAGTTTAGGGGAAGGCTGAAAAGTTAATTTTCAGTTATTTATTGTATTAGTGGTTCTATCTTAATAAAAATTGGTATACAAGGTCGGGGAATAAGTCGCTACAATCTAGGCTATCAATAATTTTATTCGCACTGAGTGAAATGGTAGTTTAGGGGAAGCCCTAAAAAATATTGTTAAATATTTACATTATTAGTGGTCCTATCTCATTGGAAATTGTTACGCAAAGTCGGAGAATGAGGCACTGCAATCTAGACTATAAAGCATTTAATTCACCCTGAGTGAAATGGTAGTTTAGTGGAAGGCCTAAAATGTAATTCTCAAATATTTATATTATTAGTGGTCGTATCGATAAATACTACATAACCAAAGTTATATAGAATTAAATTTCCGACCATTTATGTCATACATTTTTACCATACCGGTTATGGTAACAGATATTCATGAAAATGTATTTTTGTTGCGAAGTCCATATCAACGTCGAGTCAAGAGAAAATGGGTTAACATAATTTAATAAAAATCGGTATATAGAGTCGGGGAATAAGAAACTACAGTCTAAGCTATAAAGAATTTTATTCACCCTAGATGAAACTGTAGTTTAGGGGGAGGCGCCTAAAATGTAATTGTTAAATACCTATGTTATTGGTTCTATCGAAAAGTACTACATAACAAAGGTTATAGAGAATACAATTTCCGATCATTTATGTTTTATTCAGTTTTAACGTTCCTACTATGATAAGAGTGGTATTTCAGAGTCGAAAGAAAACTAAATGTGAAGGGTTACAATATCGAAAGTTCATAACATTGGTCAACAATAACATTACATTGACCATTGTTTGTTGTGATGTTCTTTGTCTCTTATGCTGCCTCTCAACTTCGATAGATGGGATTACTGCTGCATAGCGAGTATAATAGCCTGACTGAATATTGGCGGAAAATAGCCGGGGAGTTAGAAAACTTTCTTCTTTAGCATGCTATTCCTTTGGTTCATACATTTTCTGATACAGCTGGTACGTAGCACACTGGTTCATCATAGTATTTCAGCTGTTCGATCCCAACTCTGACGCGCTGTTTTGAATGAGCAGTGGGCATAGCTTCTTAAGGCAGAGGCTCTCTTAGTAGAGAAGTAGTAGTAGTAGTAGTAGTAGTAGTAGTAGTAGTAGTAGTAGTAGTAGTAGTAGTAGTAGTGTAATTATTTGATGAATACTATTCATAAATAAAATCATGAATAACATATATACAAAAACTTAATTAACATAATTGAAATAAATTAAATCAATAAAAATAGTTAATCGAAATGTCCGTAGTATGGGCGCCAGAGTTCACCACAATGGATAACTCGAAATTTGATAGAGCATGATAATTCTTTATATCTCAGGGCGTGTACATAATGCTGCGTACTGGTACATCTGCTGCAGGCCTTACCTAAACTCCTGAAAACGACTAAATAGGTAGAAACTGCACCTAGGTTCATCAATAACTCAACTGATTCTAAAATAGCTAACTATATCTATATATATAAGAGTTTTGTCTGTACATTGGTCAGAATTTGAAAATAATGCTATTTCTGTATCGGTCATGTCCACAGTGACCAGGAAATGCACTTTTTACTTTTCCGTAATGTCTGTCTGTCTGTATGTATGTATGTATGTATGTACATGCGTCACTAGAAAACGGCCAAAGAGAATTTAATGAAAATCGGTATACAAAGTCGGGGAATAAGTCGCTACAATCTAGGCTATAAATACTTTTATTCACGCTGATAGAAATGGTAGTTTAGGGGAAGGCCTAAAATTTTATTTTCAATTATTTATGTTTTTAGTAGTTCTATCTTCATAAAAATTGGTATGCAAAGTCGAGGAATACGTCGCTACAATCTAGCCTATGAATAATTTTATTCACGCAGAGTGAAATGGTAGTTTAGGGGAAGGCCTAAATGTAATTCTCAAATATTTATATTATTAGTTGTCGTATCGATAAATATTACACAACCAAAGTTATAGATAATTAAATTTCCGACCATTTATGTCTTATACATTTTTACCGTACCGGCTAGGATAACGAAGATATTCATGAATATGTATTTTTGTTGGTAAGTCCATATCAACGCCGAGCCACGAGAAAATGGGTTAACAGAATTTAATGAAAATCGGTATATAGAGTCGGGGAAAAAGAAGCTACAGTCTAAGCTATAAACAACTTTATTCATCCTGGATGAAATTGTAGTTTAGGGAAAGGTGCCTAAAATGTAATTTTTAAATACCAATGTTATTGGTCCTATCGAAAAGAACTATATAAAAAGTTATAGAGAATACAATTTCCGATCATTTATCTCTTATTCAGTTTTACCGTACCGACTATGATAAGAGTGGTATTTCAGAGGCGGAAGAAAACCAAATGGGAAGGCCTACAATATCGAACAATGACATTACATTGACCACTGTTTATTGTGATGTTCTTTGTCTCTTATGCTGCCTCTCAACTCCGATAGATGGGATTACTGCTGCGTACCGAGTATAACAGCCTGACTGAATATTGGCGGGAAATAACTGGGGAGTTAGAAAACTTTCTTATTTAGCATGACATTCCCTTGGTTCATACATTTTTTATACAGTTGGTACGTAACAAGCTGGTTCATCATAGTATTTCAGCTATTCGATCCCTACTCTGACGCGCTGTTTTGAATAAGCAGTGTGCATACTTAAGGCAGAGGCTCACTTAGTAGTAGTAGTAGTAGTATGGCCTGGTCTAGAAGAACAATTTACCAAGCTCGGTAGCTGTAGTCGCTTAAGTGCGGCCAGTATCCAGTAATCGGGAGACCGTGGGTTCGAGCCCGACTGTCGGCAGCCCTGAAGATGGTTTTCCGTGGTTTCCCATTTTCACACCAGGCAAATGCCGGGGCTGTTCCTTAATTAAGGCCACGGCTGCTTCCTTCCACTTCCTAGGCCTTTTCCATCCCATCGTCGCCATAAGACCTATCTGTGTCGGTGCGACGTAAAGCAAATAGCAAAAAAAAGAAGAACAACAATTTAGGTCTTTTCCAAATTACAGCACCACAATATTCACTAACTCAAAATTCAACTTTGAAAAGAGCTGTTTCTTAAGAAAAGCTTCTTTCTCTTCACTTTTGAAGAGGGGGTTTCACTTCTGGCTTGGAGAAAAAGTTTGCCTTCAAGTCAGATAGATTTTTCCGCCACCATTGTAGTGAATTGATATTTTCCGACTCATCGGGTACTCCTAGGAAACAGAATAGTAATTGGGCATAGTTTTTGCCCTAGGAGCCTCCACCATGCGACCCTCCCCCCGCTGAAGAGTGTTCACGGTAACGGCTGTCTGCGGTTTGGTCATTCCAGGTCTGGAACTTTGGACTGTTACATAGGCAGTGTAGTCCTGTTCGTTAAAAGTGAGAAAATGTGTGGTGTTTCATTTGAACGAGTATTTCGTAATATGAAAGCATTGCTTTTAATCGCACCATTCCTATTGACGTCAGTGTATGTTCATTTCAGTTGGGAAAACCACTAAGACAGTCTTTCTGACGACGTAAAAAGGCATAATATGAAAATATCCCAACCTGATTGTGACTGATGGTGAAATTGGGTCTACCATTACAGTGAAAATTCCGTCAGTCTTCATACTGTATGAGAAAAGATGTTTGGTGACCTCCCGTTGCATTTCTAGGGTAACGTTAAAAGCTATACAATTTAAGACAATCTTGTTCACAACGTGTACACTACCTAACTTAGAATTCTGTATACAGTGTAGAATTCCGTTGCGAAGCACGGGTACATCAGCTAGTCTGCAATATTACTAGATCAGAGATGGATTTGAATCACCTACTTCAATGCACAAGACTCAACCCAACAACAACAACAAATAAAATAACAGGCAATGGAAAGTTATTTCCTACAATATAGGGGTAAAACATTCCCTAAGTACTCAAAGAATAGCTCTGATTTCTTCCAGCTGCGTCCAAATACCCCATTTTTCTGGAATCTTACGGACAATCCCTTGTGGAATCCTCAGTAATGGATACGATCAAGGGTGGGCACAACTTCCGAAGCTGAAAAGGTGCACACTGATATTAGAGTTGACTTTGCTTGGCCAAGTTCAACTTCATACACATTCTTACTGCCTGAAGATGCTAGAACAAGATTCTTCTTGAGGCACAACATGAAGTTAGTTTTGTCACAATTGAATACTCTTTTGGGACCTGAAAGAATTTGAAACATGTTCTCTTCTTTGAGGATATTCTCAACTGAACTGAACTGAACCCCCCCTTCAACATCACTTCCTTCAGGCATCCTACAAAAACCATCAGGGTGCCTGTGTAGAAAGCCAAGATACCATTTACTGCCAGGCGTGTTTCCTTTAAAAGAATTTGTTCCTGGGTTATTCTTAAAAACTTCCTTAACACTAATTTGAATGTCTTCCTTTCTTCTTGGAAATCCCTAGCAAGCACATTCACAAATCCACATAGAAAAGATATGACATTTAAAATTTAATCACTACTAAGCCAGTGTTCTACATTAATCAAACAGACCTAATCACTTGCCTGCATACGGCTTAGGGTGAAAACGATAATGATGATAATCTTGCAGTTAATACTTTCTTCAGGAGCTAGGAACATCTTGGTCATCAGCATCATATACTTGAGTATTATTTGGGATGAAATATGTTGATAGCAGTGATGGCACGTTCTAATGGGTAAAAAATGAGCTGAAATGCATGGTACTAGCCCATTATAATGTAGCCTGTGAATTTATGTTACCGAACTTAATCTGCATCTACCTACCCACATTAAGTTCATCTTTAAGATAAGGTATTATAATACATCAATATTAAAAAAATACAAACCAAACAAGAACATTCTCTTCCTCTTCACTTAAACAGAAGTTCCATGTGCAGTTTTACAAACATTTTCACCACAGCAAAATTGTATAGTAGATTTAGGAACTCCAAATGATTTTGCAGCAGTTTTAAAAGGCATGGCAATTTTCACTGCTTTAATTGCTCATTATACTGCTCTCACTATACTTGTTTGCCTGCCAAGCGCCCATTTTAAATTGAGCTTAATGCCTAATAACGACAGATAAAATTGAAATACAATCTCATGTGACCAATTATAGGCACATCAATTCCTAGTTATTAGCACCCATGCCAATAACTGGTTACATGTGTCTTATGGCTTTAAAACTGAAACTTACATACAGTATCTCCTTGGTTATATTGGTATTATGAACAAACCAAATATTACATTTCCCAGTATCATCACCTATCTGTGTCGGTGCAACGTAAAGCAGTTTGTAATTAAAAAAAAAAAGATACATTACCCAGTAATTGGCACTAGGTACCAATAACAGGTAAACTGCATTTTTGAATACCAGGAATCGGTACTTCTATAACAATGTATCGAGTGAAGTTAAGAGGTCTGAGTTGTCCTATGTATTTAACAATTCATATAAGAATTACCTTATACTCATAAACTATGCTAAGGAGATAATATTACAAGAAACTAAGGTCAAAACGTAGCATAATGCTCTTAACTCACCGCTAACAAAACACTCCAGTCAGAAACAATGTACGCAGTAACTGGTGGGAATGATGATAGCCTCTGCAGTAACAAAGCTAGTCACAGGAACAATTGAAACAAGATGTGCAGAGTATTGAAGATAAAAATTAAGAGAATAGCAAGACTGCCAACATAACAAACACTTTATTATTTTCAGTTGTAGTATACAGTGCCAATAACTGGAGGGGTGCCAACAATAGGATGGTTTACCCAATTAAATTTCTGGTAACTTTATCAATCACTAATGAAACCCGTCAAGACATGACGGTCAATGGGGTAATTATTTATTGAAGGATTTCGTTATATATAACATTCCTTTACTTTATTTCTTCACAGTTTTCTTTACGTCGCACAGCCACAGGTAGGTCTTATGGCAACAATGGGATAGGAAATGGTTAGAAGTGGGGAAAAAAGCGACTGAGGCTCTAATTAAGGTGTGAAAATGGGGAATCCAAGGAAAACCATCTTCAGGGCTGCTGACAGTGGGATTCAAACGCACTATCTCCCGAATGCAAGCTGATAGCTACGTGACCCAAACCACACAGCCACGTGCTCAGCAAATTCCTTGTACAATAGCCTTTTGGAACTATTGCAACTTTAAAATATTGCTCTCTTGATATTGCAACATTTAACTGGCCATGGCTAAAAACTGGCTGAGGTAAATAGAGACTTCACATTCCTTGAGGTTTATTGATCGTGATACAAAATGCCAAGCGAAGTGGAAATTGGTGCTTCTTGAAAGAAAATGGAAGTGTTTTATCGGATGTTGTTAAGTCAATTCGTGGGATTAAAGCTCTCTGGCCCAGCTTTATCTCCACTTATTATTTCTAAATCTGAACAATTTTTGTACATACATCTTAGAATTAGGCCCTAATCTGGATTTGTTTAGGAGCCATTGGGAAACATTCCAATTTCTAAGGAGCGTAACTAAGGCTCCAATTTTTAGAATAAGAATATGTGGAGGCTACAAAACTAAATCCAACAAATTCAAAAATTATGTATGTTAGCTTTCATCTTCAGTATTAATCTGTTGACACTAGTGTATGGTTTTGAACTACTGGGTAAAAGACCAATGACTTTCAAATGAATTAACATTAGCAACTCTCAAGAAAATGACATCTTTTGCAAGTGAATGTTTTGCTATAAATTTCAATCATAATATCATCACGTGCTAAAATTTTGGCTGGTAGTTCAACAACATTTGATCCATCACCATCTACAGAGATAGCCGCCATTATCAATTTCTTGCAAAAAAAAAAAAAAAAAAATCAGCGAAATCCACTTTTTGTGATTTTGCCCGCATATTTTTATGTAAGCGGAGTGTTTTGAAGAATCAAAGAGAAGAGTATTTTATACAATTATAAACAAATAACTGTTTGGCGATTATGTGACAAAACAGGCAATACCTTCATTAAATCTCCCCCCAAAACAACAATTTTCCAACGAGAAGAAATGGAATGGTACCTATGACATATTTTAGAAAACGATTCACACACACATTAATAAATCAATATTTGCCATTGGGGCTTTATCGCATATTGAGCTGTGCTAATCAAATATCATCAGCTGCTTTGAAATTTAATTTTAATTCAGACACCAAACTCTCATTTAAATTTAGAGGAATTTTGAATGTAATGTGCACTGTTCAACCGCTGGGCAGCAAAACAGCAGCTATTCCTGTTCACAAAGTACAGCTGACCAGTAAGACTGACTGCGTATGCGTGCTTACCTACCCCTTTCCACCTCCCCTATCGTGCCACCTGATCAGTACTCTCACGGTTCAGGCAGCCTTGAAGTACTGGCGAGCACTTTGGCCAATCAGAATGCAATTTTTTGTTTAATAATTTAAAAATATACAGCAAGAAATGTATATACTTTTAAAGACTTCTGCAAATCTATAGGCCAAGAGCTTTTGTCAGAATGCTTTACGATGTCAATCGGTTCAGCCATTCTCTCAAACTCGCGGTCACAAATATCAGCCTAGTGATTTAAATATATAGACTAGCTGAAACCCGTTAAGACACGATGACCAATGGCATAAATATTTACTGAAGGGTTTCCTTATATACAACATTCCTTATATTTTATTTTTTTTACAATTTTCTTTAAGTCACAAGAAACCATAAGTCTTATGGTAATGATGAGATAGGAAATGGCTAGAAGTGGGAAGGAAGAGACCGTGGCCTTAATGAAGCTACAGCCTCACATTTGCCTAATGTGAAAATGGGAAACCATGGAAAACCATCTTCTGGTCTGCTGGATTCTTACCAGATGATGTCAACACTTGTACCAGTGAAGAGATGGCAATTTATACTATCAATCTACATAAGGAAACATCCTGTATTGAAACATATGAGGTGTATAGTTTCAAACACGACCAAGTCCATCTTTTTCACGTTCTGATGTTTTGACTTCCATGGATTCCTCTTTACAAGATGAATACAACGGGAACGAAAGTGGGTTTCAAATCCGGCCAGATCACATTTAAAATTGCAGCAAAGAATGTGGTTTCATATCAAAGTCGGCCAAGTCCCTGTTAACCCACACGGGCCAATAATCCTGCGCTATCCAGTCACAGGTTTTCTTCCGGTAATATGGCGGCCTGACGTTTATCGAGTCACATGTGGTGGTTTTGTTTGTGTGTATTTTAATAAATATTTTATAAATAATAAATATATACATAATTAATTGGTCGTTTTTAATAGTATTCATATTTGCTGTACTATAAAATGGAGGAAATTAATAAACGCCATACCAGAAAGCGGAAACGTGATCTTTCCAGCTGGAAGCGCACGAGGGAAAAACAGCTGAGATGAGTACAATCAACAACGTGTTGTTAGTGGTGATTTAATCAAGGCTCGGTGATGTGTTTCGAAGGCGCAATGGTATTGAATTATAATATGAAGAATATACATTGAAGTAGCTACATGAATCCATATATTTGCAAAATATACACTATTTTAAATGTTAATTAGCCTCTACATTGGTTACAATGTTGGGTAATTTTACACAAACATAATGTTTAAAATAATAATCTTTAATTTTTTTTCACTAAATCTTATATCATTTTTAATCATATTTGTTCTAAATAAAGTCAAGATGAACACAGTTGGAAAATAGGCCTAATCTAGATTTCTTTTTTCTTTAGGTATTAGGCCAAAATTTCTAATATAAGTTTCAAAGATGGACAAGTCCTCTTACGTAAGTTTCAAAATTGGCCAAGTCCCACAGTTAGTTTCAAACATGGTCAAGTCCAAATTTTAAATACATTTTTCAATTCATGTAATATATTTAGACTGTAAAAATTGTATGGTAATGAATCAGAAGCCTCTGCTAAGCAACATAAAGATTAAAGTGTCTGAATATATATGAATTAATACCCTAAACGAGTTTTTTTGCTTCTCCTGAAAAAACAGCTCAACGGACTTGGCCATGTTTGAAACTATACGCCTCATATATCCCCTGGAACGCTATGCACCACAGACTAGTTGTGAAGATGAAGAAAAAGAACATTTTGAAAAAGACAAAGAGGAAAGAGGGAGCCTCCATGGCTTAGACGGTAGCGCGTCGGCCTCTCACCGCGGGATACCGTGGTTCAAATCCCGGTCCCTCCATGTGAGATTTGTGCTGGACAAAGTGGAGGTGGGACAGGTTTTTCTCTGGGTACTCCGGTTTTCCCTGTTGTCTTTCATTCCAGCAACACTCTCCATTATCATTTCATAGCATTTATGAGTAATAATCGCCTTGGGAGTGGCGACCCCATTGTAATAATAGCCTATATATGGTTCATTCATTACATCCCTGACCTGGTCAAAGACTGGATAACAGGTTGTAGGTTTTCATAAAGGAAAGAATAAGAGGAGATGGAACGATTATCATAGGGGATATGAATGCTCGAGTAGGGACTGTGAGAGATGGATATGAAAGTATTCTAGGAGCATATGGATGAGGTCCACGAAACCCAGAAGGAACTAGACTCCTTGATCTCTGTCTGAGGAACCACCTTGTAATAGGGAACTCATGGTATCAAAAACAAAAAAGCCATAAGGTCACAAGATATGGATGGGATGGAAAAAGTGAATCTTTTATAGACTATTTTTTGATCGCGAGAAACAACTACAAAATAGACTGTTAGATGTAAAAGTGATTTCTAGTGTCTCCCTGGAAAGTGATCATAGACTTCAATTTAAAAGAAGTAAGCACCACACAGGTAAAGAAACTCAAGACATGGAAGCTCAAGGACAAAGATAGAATAATTGAGTTCCAAGAAAACATCAAAACAGTACTACCAAAGACAGATGAAAGAACATTTGAGGAGGAATGGAAGGATCTGAAAGAAAATCTGGTAATGATAACTGAGAAAGTATGTGGACAAACCAGTGGCACCAGAAGATGTAAGCAAACTCCATGGTGGAATGACAGAACAAGAACAACATGTTTATAAAATATTTCAAGGACCGGACTGACCATAAGGAACTATACAGGGATGCTAAAAAACAAGCAAAACAAGTTGTTACAGAAGAACGAGAGAAGTGGTTGAACAAGTGGAGTGATGAATTGAAAGAGGATGTTAACGGTAATAAGAAAATGTTATATGGGATGATTAAAAAATATAAAAAGAGAGAAAGAACAATCCTAATACCTAAGAGATGATAATGAAAATCTGATCACTGAAGATCAAAGAGACTTGGAGGACTTACTTTGATGAATTGCTAAATGTGAATTGCATACAGCTTACACAAAAAAACAGTACTATTACATAAAAGTCTGCCTCTGACAACAGGTTAGACTTAACATGGAGTGATGTAGAATCAACAACTGATTTAATCTGTACCGTCTGTCAGTTAATGGAAAAATACTACGAACACAACCGAGATTTGTGGTTAGCCTTTCTGGATATCAAGAAAGATGATGTGTGAAACACTGAAGAAAATTGGAATACAGGATGACATGATACACAGGATCAAGAATTTGTATGAAGATACCTGCAGTAAAGTCAAAACACCTGTAGGAATAAGTGAAACATTTGATATAAAATCTAGGCTAAGACAGGGTGGTGTTCTCTCTCTTCTTCTTTTCATCACTGTGAACGAGATTCAGAGAAAAGTTCACCAAACCACTGGAGATAAGAAAATGAAAGCTATCTTGTTTGCTAACGATATATGCTTGTGGGGAGACTCTAAAGAAGACCTTCAAGAACAAATAAACTCCTGGACAGTAGCTGCTAAAGAATACGGACTCATATTCAGCCAAGAGAAAAGTGAAGTTATGGTCATGAAAAGATACGGACAACCAGTGGGACACACTGAAATAGAGGGGAAACGGCTACAGATGAATCATCAATTCAAATATCTTGGAAGTCATCATCATTATCGGTTTGCCCTTCCAGTGAACCAGGTAGGGTGTTTGAAAATGAGCGTCTTCCAAAGTTGCCTACTCAAAAACATTTCGTTGTCCAAGACAGATTCCCAATTCCATCCTCTTCCCTCCACGTTTTCACTCAGTTGGTCCATCCATCTTCTTCTTGGTCCTCCAACTGGTCTTCTACCTGTTATTCTCTTTTCCAAATAAGCACCTGGTAACCTTGTGCTATTCATTCGTTTAACATGCCCAAACCATTTAAGTCTAGATGACCTAAGTCTTTCCTCCATCGATTCATTTAGACCTAGGTTAGACCGGATCTCATCATTTTTCACATGATCAAGTCGGGTCTTTTGGAGGGCAGTTCTAAGAAATTTCATTTCACAGGCTTGAATCCTACTACAATCCTTTGATGTTAGTGTGCAGGTTTCCAGAGAATATGTACGGATGGGAATGAAATATGACTTGTATCTTGGAAGTATTATCTCTAATACTGGTTCTATAGACAAGGAAATTTCCCACAGAATTCAGACAGGTAGCAACTTCAACAAAATATTTAAAGACATAATATGGAAAAAGAAAAGACCAACAAAATGTAAGAGTCATATGAAACCTATTACGTACCAATCCTGACCTATGGTTGCGAAACATGGACCACGAGAAATAAAGATGTTAGTAGAATCCAGGCAGCAGAAATGAGATTTGTCCGTAGCATGATCGGTAAAACACGGAGGGACAGAGTCCATAAAGAGAAAATCCGTAAGCAGGCTTAAGTTGCAAGACTGCAGGACAGAACAACAGCACAGCAACTGAGATGATATGGACATATGCGATGCATGGGAGATAACAGATTACTGAAACAAATCTATGATCTAAAACTTGAAGACAAAAGACCAAGAGGGTGACCAAGACTCAGGTACAAGGACATGGTGAAGATTGACATTGAACAGCGAGGATATACTTTGGAAAGCATCGAAGAAGGAGAGAAGTTCAGAGACCAGAACTGGTGCAGAACCCTCGTTCGCCGACCCATTGCTTAAGATGGAACGACGTGGGATATGCATAGCTGCCAACTTTTAGAAATAAAAAATAGGGAGATTTTTTAATTCTTGGATTTCATCACACATATTGCACCACGGTCTAAGTGAAAAGGACAGGATAAAAAGCATACATATCTACAGTTACAATGTGAATTGACCATTAAATTTAAAATCTTAAACTAAAAAAACATTTAAATGGTTACAAGAAAATGTACCTTATCAATCTCATTTACGACACACACATACAAATAATAATGCAGTCAAACCTCGATCTCTAATTTCCATTACTCGAATTTTCAGTATCCCAAACTAACTTAGATTTTCCGGCCGTTTGTCCTACTCTTGACGTGTATTTATTTCTCTATTCTCGAAATTCGGTCATACGAACTTCTCAATTTCTCGAAGCAAACATTTCCTCCCTTGGAGCAAAAATTACTCTGTAACTCGCGTTTTGTGCAACATTAACTGTGCAATACGGCATTCGCGGTTTGTGAGGACCAATTAACAAATAAAGAAAGGGTTCCAGTGAAGCTGGAAACTAATATGACGGCAACCAAAAAACTCGAACTTCTAGTGATCTAAAGATAAAAATTTCATGATGTTCCGTATTGAACTGTATCACAATTAAATTGAAATAATAAATAAGGCAGTTCAAACTATTCAATACAAATAAATAAGAAATGTAGTGTTACATTCCTATTTAATTATAAGCGGAAGCGGTACCGGTTTCGACCCCAATCCGGGTCATCAGCTGAATAAAACGCAAAAACAATGCATAGGTAAGAAAGAAATTAAAGAACGAGTCCCCACAAAAACAGTTGAAGAGGCAATATAAAACAACGGGGATAGGCACTGTAAAATCCAGAAGTAAAAAGTAAGTCACTTAAAGGAAGCAAGGCGCAATCTTCTGAACAGCAGCATAGCACACGCAAAGTTCGGTACTGTCTCAAAATGTTTACGAGAAGCGGAGAACAGTTAAGTGAGCCAGCTTGCATACACTATCAGGTGCGAAGTCACAACACAATCCAACAAATGTGAAAATCCAAAAACGTGCAGAAGCCGAAGACGAGTCGCTCGATTGAAGTAAACTGCCAGCTTAGTGCAACATATTCAACGTCCGGCACTGTGCTTTCAAACGCCGACGAAACTCGATGAATGGCTTAATGATCCAATATTCGCTTTGGTCGCGAAAATGTACATATATATATAATACAATTCAATATAATTGAAATATGTAAGTAGGATCTTGTAGATTCTTTAGAACAGTTGACGTAAAAAAAACAACTGTGAAGAGAAAGAGGGTAAAAAGCACAATGCAGGAAACAAATGAAAAACGTATATGCACAGTGCGCTATTTCTTGAAGGTAAGAATTCAGGTCGTAATTGAAGTAGTCAAAGTCAGCGCAAGGCATGAGTTTAAATTTGAATGTAAAGACCCAAAATGCAGGTGGCACTATAGTATATCAGTATACAGTTCAATTCGGAAATAGGTTTTTTTTTTTTTTTTTTTTTTTTTTTTAGAAGAGAGGTGAAAAGAAAAGATAGGATAAGTTAATAAAGGAAGAGGATTAGTAGATAAGAGAAGATTAAAAGGATATGAAGTTAAAAGAGGATGGGAAAGGATAAGATAGGGAAATAAAGGAAGCGTAGTTTAGGGTGGGTTAGGAGGGTGGGTTATTGGAGGTAGAAAACGTAGATAGGAACTTTGTAAGGCATGGAAAATTGAATTCGAGTTTAGAAATTTAGAATTTTTGAGAAGAAGAATTAGGAAGTCAAATAGGATATTGGGTTTTTCAGAAATGTCGTTTAAATTGAAATTAGGGTTAAAGTATTGGTCAAGGTGAATAAAACAATATTCAGTAGTGTTTAGGAGGGGGCCTTTGTTAATGACTAAGTATTTTTATGTCTTATTCAATATTGGTGAAATTATGCTTGGAGTCTTGTATGTGTTGTCCTATAGCGGAGAATCTGTTGTATTTAATGGTGTTGATATGTTCGGAGTATCTGATGTTAAAGTTTCGGCCAGTTTGTCCGATGTACGAGGAGCTGCAGTTATTACATTTGAATCTGTATACTCCAGATTTAGAAAAAGCATTAGATTTATTTAGTTATTTAGAGTTGTGTAATATATCAAGATTTCTGTTATTGGTTCTAAAAGAAATTTTCATGTTGTGTTTTTTAAGAACATTAGTTATTTTATAAGCATCTTGAGTGAAAGTGAAAGTGGAAAATGCAGTGGGTTTGGTTTTGTCTTTTGATAACATAGTTTTAGGACGGTGCTTGAATTTGTTGATGGTACAGTTTATGAAAGAGTTGTTAAAAGCCATTAAATTTAGTGATATTACGGATGGTGTTCAATTCGTTATTTAAAACCTTTTTAGACATAGGGGTGTTGAAGGCACGAAAAATTAGGCTGTTATAAGTAGCACGTTTGTGTGCTTGAGGGTGTGAAGAATCTTGCCGTATTATGGTTGCTGTTTGGGTTGGTTTTCTGAAAATTTTGCAAGTTAAAGAAGAAGGATGTCTAGTTATAGTTAAGTCTAGAAAATTAAGAGTTTTGTTGTGTTCTGATTCAAGGATGAATTTAATGTTAGAGTCAATGTTGTTGAGAAGAAGAAGTGTAGAGGCTGCGTTGGTTGATTCTTCATTTAAATTACTAATGTGTCGTCAACATATCTGGCCCAAAAGAGGATATTAGAGAAATTATTGTTATTCTTAAGCGTTTTGACATTTTACAGGAAGTGTTAAAGCATTTCACAGAACGTTCACGTTACTTTTGTCCAGTCGTTTTTTATTTGTCATGACACAAAGATTATATAACCATGCTTGTCTCAGTAAAATGCTTCCCCTATAGATACTTTAGGAATGGGTTGATTTTGTTGCATGTCAAATATAACATCAACATGACTATCATCCTTTTCTTTAAGTATGGCAAAAAAATTATTAGCTCATGCTTTGTGTAATTTATAATCAATTCGAGCCTTATTCATTACAATGTCATTTTTCGTATTGTAACGTGTCGGCGGGGTAAATAAACAAATGAGTACAGCACCTGGTAGCAACCTATTTCTAAGATTTATTAACTAAGCACTACAATTACAGATTTACACACACACAGACGATAGCCGAGCTTACAACTTACACACGTACACGGTCACACACTTACGGACGGTTCGCGCTCTCTCTCTGTTTCTCTTATGTTCCATCTACAATGACACACACATACACACAGAGTCATCGATTATTTGCAGTACACTCTCTCAGCCACTCAGTCACACTCGTTAGCGCTGTCACGGTCCACAGCCTACACGTCAGCCTCGCAGGTCGGGATAGTATCCGCTGTTCACTGTCCGTCGAACCCTGTTCGCGGTCTACACATGTCGTCTCCTAGTGTTTCCTTCTTCGCCGCTCCAGAACACTCCAGGTTCTCCTCCAGCAGCCAGCCTCAAGGGACACACACACACACACACACACACACACACACACACACACACACACACACACACACACACACACACACACACACACACACACACACACACACACACACACACACACACACACACACACACACACACACACACACACACACACACACACACACACACACACACACACACACACACACACACACACACACACACACACACACACACACACACACACACACACACACACACACACACACACACACACACACACACACACACACACACACACACACACACACACACACACACACACACACACACACACACACACGACGTCAGGGGAACAGGCACGAGTCCTAGGCTCCAACAGGCTGACATCTCTGCCCAGGCTACCACTGACTGCGCTCTCCGCTCACTCACTCTCTATCTCACTCACCAATTCTCACTGACTAGCTCTCACTGACCCACTCTGTAGGCAACTAACTGCTCTTTTATACCTGCGCCAGCCCTTCTGGAATAGTCCGGATGTTCGATGGATCGAGGGACCTCGCAAAATAGAAGACTCCAGATTAGTCTTCCAGTCGTTTCCGTAGTTCGCTGCAGCGCGACCGCAGATAGAAGTGAGAAGGGCCGGCCTAGCGCTTGAGTGTTGCTCACGGATTGGCGCGCTCGAGCGTAAGGGGGTGGGGCGATGGGTGACGGCCCAGGCGCGTAGCGAGTTAGCACGGCGGACTCGACAACCATTACAGTATCTTTAATTATCAATAAAAGTTCTTTACACGTTGAACATGTATCTGAGTGTGGATTCCCAAAACCTAAATTGAATTTCCGATAGAAAATTTGCTTGTACTTTGAAATTGAACATTTTGATTTCCCTTCTAAATCTCTTTCTTTGCAGAACTGAATGTACATTTTATTGATATTAAGGTCCAGAGGCAAACACGCTCGTGTACGCTTACTGCGACTATAGTGGCTTTGCCTACACTTATATTTCAATATGTGATGAATAACTGCATCTATAGTTTCCTTACATGTCAGCAAAATATTCAGCAGTCTAGCGACGTTTGCTCTAATGAGCGAGTTTTGGTATACCACATATTGTAGTAATGAGCAAGTTTTGGGAAAACGACCCATGTTTAGCGGCTTGTTGTGATGACAATAAACAACTTTTGCTAAAACCAGTTTAAGGACATGAAGGCCAAGTGACCTAACATTCACGTCCCGTATATAACTCAATTCACCCCATTTTTGCAATGAGTGAGTTTTGAAAAAACGCTCCTCAATTCTGTATATCACGGACTGAATGAAAATACCTTCCTATGCCACTGACTGATATATGTGTCACTATTCCTTTTTTTTTTTTTTTTTTTTTTTTTTACAAAATTGGCTTTACGTTGCACTAACACTGATAGGTTTTATGGCGACAACAGGATAGGAAAGGGTCAGGAGTTCGAAGGAAGTGTTCATAGCCTTAATTAAGGTACAGCCCCAGCATTTGCCTGCTGTGAAAATGGTAAACCACGGGAAACCATCTTCAGGGCTGTTGAGAGTGGAGTTCGAATCCACTATCCCATGAATGCAAGCTCACAGATGAGCACCCTAACTGCACAGCCAAATCGCTCGGTTTACTATTCCTTGTTTATCTATCTTATGTATCATACGAAGGTCGATCAAATATAAACATGATTTTTGTTCCCGAACATCAACAGTTGCCAGGACTGGCCCCGCGCTTCTGCTATGCTTAGGCGGGACCATTAGGAGTGGGGAGAGCATGCTTGTTAGATATTTCCCGCCGTTTCGTCAGTAATGTTCACGATGTCGGAGAAACAGGTGAAGCCCTCCACTGCGCAACACATAATTATAAAATTTCTTGCTCATGAAGAAGTTACAGCGGTGGAAATTGGCCAGAGATTGACTGCAAGGTTCGGTGATCAAACATTGTCAAGGACGTGTGTGTTTGCCTGCCAAAAAGAGTTCAAGGAAGGACGAGGACGTGTGGAAAATCAGTATTACGATTGCCGTCCTTGGACCAGCATTACAGCTGAAAACATTTGTGCGGTTAAAGACATTATTGACGACGATCGACGAGCGAGAGTATCAGAAATTGCAGAACAAGTCTGAATCAGTTATGGGAGCTGTCAAGCAATCATCACAAATGACCTACAGTTCCGTAAAGTATGTTCCAGATGGGTAACTCGCCTTTTGACCGAAAATCTGAAGTTGAGACATTTGGAGGTCTGTCAGAGGCTTACAGCAAGCTTTGTGGAAGAAGGTGATGCATTTTTGAGCCAGATCGTCACCTGCGACGAAGCATGGATCCACCACTAGACACCCGAATCCAAACAAGCCAGTAAGGAGTGGCAGACGAAAGGGGAGGAAGCAACAGTGAAAACCAAGACTCGACTGTCAGCTAGCAAGTTTCTTACTACAGATTTTTTTCGATCGGCGAGGCATTTTGCCGATTGATTTTTTGCATGAGCGACGCACAATCAATGCTGCTTACTACTGTGAGCTGTTGAACAAGGCAAGGGTTGCATATCGCCGCAAAAGACGAGACCAACCGATTCGACAGGTCATTCTCCTCAACGACAATGTGCGGCCCCATACTGCAGCTCTGGACTACACTTGATCATCCTCCTTACAGCTCGGACTCATCGCCCTGCGATTTCCATTTGTTCAGAGCGCTTAAAGAAGCTCTAGGAGGGCAATGATTTGAAAATGATGAGTGTGGAAGGCTTCGTGCGCAACTGACTAGTGACACGACTGTTCTTTTTATGATGAGGGCATCAAAAAGCTGCCCATACGCTGGGACAAATGTATTTCCAAAGCAGGAAACTATGTGGAAAATTAAATTGTAATTGCCTTGTATTTTTCAATAAATGAATTTAAATAAAAAATAAAATCCCATTTATATTTGATCCCCCCTCATATATTATTTTCCTCTGAATATAATATAAAACTGAGTTAGTTGAAAGAAAATACAGTTCAAGTTTTATTGCTGGTATAGTGAAATCCTCGTATTCCCTAACATTTTTGTGAAAGAAATGAATATTGGGTAAATAAGAAATAAGTAATTAAAATGATTAAAAGTAATATAAATAATTAATGAAAACAGGTCTTTACCTGTATAAATATCCATCAAACAATACGCCTATGTTAAAAATTTCAGCTCTCTGTGTGGCGTAGATTTGCCCGGAAATCGCACAAAGACAAACACTTCCGGATATTATGGACTGAATGTGGCTCTTCATGTCTGGGACCAAAAATGGCTTCCTACACTATGGACTTTAAATGGCTCCTTGACTTGTATTACCTACCTTATGTGTTGCCTACCGACAGTGGATCCATACATTTAATCTTGGTGATAGCACGTTGGATTGTCATATCCCAACACGTTTTACGATGGTTTTCCATTCATAACCCACCAACAAAAGCAAAAATTAAAAATCCGGCTTCGAGGTGCATTCGGACCCTTTTCCATCTACCCATGTTCAAAATTTCAGATCTCTGTGTGCCGTAGATTAGGCTGGGCATTGCGCACACATACACAGACAGACACACACACACACACACACACACACACACACACACTTCCTTTCATTATTATAGATGATATGAGTAATGGACTGGAATCACGTAAGGCTATTTGCGGATGATGTTATACTATGTAGAGTAGTAAATGAGTTGCTGGATTGTGAGTTTGACTGCAGGGGGACTAGACAATATTGTGAGATGGACAGTGGACAAAGGTTTGATGGTAAACGGGATGAAAAGTCACGTTGTAAGTTACACCAAGAGGAAAGGTCCTCTCTGTTTTAATTACTGTGTTGATGGGGTGACAGTACCTCATGGCGAACACTAAGTACCTAGGTGTTAGGCCTAATATAAGGCATGATCTTTATTGAGGCAATCATATTAACGAGGCTGTTAAGAAAGGTTACAGATCTCTTCACATGGTTATGAAGGTATTTAGGAGTTGTAGTAAGGATGTAAAGGAGAGGGCATATAAGTCTCTGTTAAGATCCCAATTAGAGTACGGTTCCAGTACATGGGATGCACACCAGGACTACTTGATATAAGAACTGAACATAATGCAAAGGAAAGCAGCAATATTTGTTCTGGGTGATTTCCAACAAAGGAGTAGTGTTACAAAAATGTTGCAAACTTTGGGCTAGGAAGACTTGGGAGTAAGAAGGCAATATGTTTGATTATGTGATATGTTTTGAGCAGTCAGTGGAGAGATGCCGTAGAATGACATTATTAGATGAATAAGCTTGAGCAGAGCTTTTAAAAGTAGGAAAGATCATAATATGAAGATAAAGATGGATTTCAAGAGGACAAATTGCAGCAAATATTAATTTATAGGACAAAGAGCAAGAGACTGGAATAAATTATCAAGGGAAATGTTCGATAAATTTTCCAAATTCTTTGAAAATGTTTATGTAGGTAAACAATTGATATGGAATCTGCCTCCTGGGCAAGCAAATGAAATTTCAAGTGACCGTGTATTTCCATGTGCTCAAATGTAGTGACAATGTTGTCATGTTTATCTGTGCACCGATAAATCTACCAACACAAGAGTAGCTTATTTGAGCACCTTAATAACTTCAATCCCTCGCCCTCGACAGAACTTCAAGAAAACTAACTGGACAAAATTCACTAGTGAACTAAACAAATGCATTAGATGGGGTACTTTGAGAAGCATGTGCTACAACAGGTTTGTTGGGCTAATAATATCAACAGCCAAGAAATATATCCTAAGAGGATAAAGAAAGGAATACGCTCCAGGCTGGAATGAACAGAGTGATGCTCTTCATAATGATTATATGGATACAGTTAATCATGAAGATAAAGTTGGATTTCATGAGGACAAATTACAGCAAATATTAATTTATAGGACAAGGAGCAAGAGACTGGAATAAATTATCAAGGGAAATGTTCGATAAATTTTCCAAATTCTTTGAAAATGTTTATGTAGGTAAACAATTGATAGGGAATCTGCCTCCTGGGCAAGCAAATGAAATTTCAAGTGACCGTGTATTTCCATGTGCTCAAATGTAGTGACAATGTTGTCATGTTTATCTGTGCACCGATAAATCTACCAACACAAGAGTAGCTTATTTGAGCACCTTAATAACTTCAATCCCTCGCCCTCGACAGAACTTCAAGAAAACTAACTGGACAAAATTCACTAGCGAACTAAACAAATGCATTAGATGGGTTACTTTGAGAAGCATGTGCTACAACAGGTTTGTTGGGCTAATAATATCAACAGCCAAGAAATATATCCTAAGAGGATAAAGAAAGGAATACGCTCCAGGCTGGAATGAACAGGATGCTCTTCATAATGATTATATGGATACAGTTAATCATGAAGATAAAGTTGGATTTCAAGAGGACAAATTACAGCAAATATTAATTTATAGGACAAGGAGCAAGAGACTGGAATAAATTATCAAGGGAAATGTTCGATAAATTTTCCAAATTCTTTGAAAATGTTTATGTAGGTAAACAATTGATAGGGAATCTGCCTCCTGGGCAAGCAAATGAAATTTCAATAATTTGGATGCATCATGCAAGCAAAAGTGGACAGATACTTTTGAGAAGTTAAATTCTCAAAATTCAAGGAGGAAAGCCTACAGTCTGCTAAGGAAGCACAAGTTCTTTAGGTCAAAGAGAACAATCTATTATTACACCTAACAAGACTGCCAGCCACATTATATTGACTTCTAAGTTTGCACAAGATAAAGACCATACATGAATGCTGAAAAGAAACTTCAAAACACTAAAAGCATCCCTTCCATCAACTTCGTTTTACTCTGAAGTGTTCACCCTTGAGAAAGTCAATGTGGCTATAGAAGATCTCAAACAAGGAAAAGATCCCAGCTTCGATGGTATTCATCCTGAGTTTCTTTTCTTTTAAATCTGGGCCAAATGTTCAAAAATGGCTTCCTTGATTTATCAGCGACATCCTAAACATGAGGCCTCTTGACAAATCAGTTCAAGAAAACTAAAATTATACCTATTTTGAAACCTGGTAATCAAAAGATGCACCCCAAAGCAAGACTTAATTATAACACGATCAGTCCAATTATTTTAGAACACATTCCTGTGGAATAATCTGGCTTAAGACCTAATCGCAATTATTGTGATCAAGTCCTTGTTCTGACATGTATTAAGTCTGGTTTTCAACTTCAAACAAAGTAAACATACACAATCAACTAAACTAACTCAAATAATAGAACCATGAAGACTGTTCAATGAGATTTTCATTTCAAAATTACATGTTTTAAAAATACTTTTCAGTTTGTGAATGACAAAATGAAATAAGAAGTGTACCTTGAAATACTTTGTAAATATGCCTGCGTTAAAAATTGTGAGAGTCACAGATGAAGAATAACAATTCCATTTAGCACTTAGTAGAATAAATATTCTAAAAGTAATCAATGTAAGGAACTTTAGCATACGTCTAGTTCACACATAACAACAAGACTTAATATGCACCGGTACTTTTAAATAACAATCTCACTTAACCTCAGAGACATTACTTCTGCTCTTATAACCACAATTACAACTGGCAATGCTAATTTAAAACACACAAAACATACTTCACAATCTCAAAATCTCCAACCCAACAAACAACTTTCATCATACAATGTGATGTCATTTTATTTAAAATCTTGTTCTGTATACACAAAATTATGCATGCACAACATTACAAGTTTTTAATCATGCCTCAAAGTTTCCGCACCCTGTGTAAAAAAGATCAGTTAGAAATCTAACATGGCGTGGCCCAGACGATGTCACAATGCAGTACACAAAGCTTGCATCCATCAGCACATTAAGCGATCAGAAAAGCTGCGAATGCGAAACGACTGATCAAGTTCACCATTTGCCAACAACACAGGATATTAAATAGTAAACAGAAGATTAAAACATTAAAAATTAGACTGACTATTGATTGCAGTTGCTACTGCTTGCTATAGGCTATCCATATACCTAGTGATAATATCGGTCACTTCACAATTGAGATCACACTTCAACATTCCTTTACAAATTCTTCCTGGCATAAAAGACATGCCCTAGATTAATGTTATAAAAACTGGGAAAAAAGTGCTTCTATTACATGAATAAATATGGCATATCCATTTTTTTCTGGCAGAAGAACAAATTCCCACATCTCTTTTCCGAATTCCGTGACATTTCCCCTGTTTGCCATACGGGTGGACACCCTGCTGGAGTACTTGTGTGCCTATGTAGTTGCGTAAATAATTAGTGCTAGTTAATAAATCTTAAAGTAATGCTACCAGTTGTGTATTTATTTACCTACTATTTGCCTACACTTTACAAAATAATGCAAAAAAACAAAATATAATTTGCACATTTTCAGCCAAAAATTCAGTAGGGTCTCCCCAAGCAAACCTTGTTTACTTTTGAGGAACAATCAGAAAAAATTCAGCTAACTCTCAATAATATTGTCTGATGATATTTGCCTATTCCAGCAACTGAATTTTCAAGTACTGGAATGTAGTGACTGGATGTCATCACTGTTTAAAGTCATGTCCATGAGTTCATTTTTTTTGCACTAAAATGTATTACTTTGCCAGCTCTAGGGAACAGGACATATTCCTAGTCAGTGATAATATGAAAGTCACTAACTAACTACAAATTTAGAGGCATTCATAAAATGTATGTGCAATACAGTGATGTAATTATTGGAACAATGCAAGTGACACTGATTAGTATAGAGCCTACTTAAACATTCAGAAATTTTGTTTCTCAGCATGCATTTTCTTCAATTCTGAAGCTCATGTTTTTCCAGTCTGAAAACATTCTCAGTAGAACAGTGCTTAAGAAGACTGTCACATTCATACAGCTTATGTTCATTCATAGGATGCCAACAGCATTAAGATTTTTTACAACTAGGTATGCTTTATGTCCGTTTTTAAAACCTCAAATCGACTGGAACTCATATTCAAAGCTTTTTCTAAAACTCAACGAACAGAATTCCCACTCACTCAGCTCTACTTCATACATATATATAATTAATTCTTTGCCATTAAACTTGTGTAGTTCTTTTATGTCAGGAATGTGACAAGCAGCAATTAGGGCAATTTGTAGCCAATGTTGGCATTTAAATTCATTCTAAAACCACAGAAGTGCATCCTTTCATTGGCAAAGCGTAGATAAACCTCTGTGTATCAACTAAACTCGAAAATCTATAATCTGTTCCTTCCTTCATATTTGCTACCTGAAATGGGCTTCACAATGGACTATGTAAAAGTGGTAAACCTAGGCACAGACATTTTGAAACAACCAGTTCTTCAATTCTAGCTGTGTACTTATACTCAAAACCTTAAGCCATTAATGTCCATTCATGAAGTGCTGAGGCAGAAAGAATAAATCATAGTGTACATTTTGTGAATGGAAGCAGCGATACTGTAAATTAGATTGACTGAATACCGAGACACACATCCTCTCTCTTCATATAGTTATGAGGGTACTTAGGGGTTGTAGTAAAGATGTAAAGGAGAGGGTGTGTAAGTCCCTGATAAAATGCCAATTAGAGTATGGTTCCAGTGTATGGGACCCTAACCAGGATTGCTTGATTCAAGAACTGGAAAAGATCCAAAGAAAAGCAGCATGATTTTGTTCTGGGTGATTTCTGACAAAAGAGTAGTGTTACAAAAATGTTGCATACTCTGGGCTGGAAAAACTTGGGAGTAAGGAGACGAGCTGCTTGATTAAGAGGTATGTTTCGAGCTGTCAGAAGAGAAATGGCATGCAATGACATTAGTAGATGAATAAGCTTGGAGTTATTAAAAGGAAGGATCATAATATGAAGATATGGAGTTATTAACAGGAAGGATCACAATATGATTAGGCTGGAATTCAAGAGGACAAATTTGGGCTAATATTCGTTTATAGGAATATTGTTGGTCATGCGCCAGGACAACTGGCACACTGTGCAGGATAACATGCAACATGTTCATGTCGGACAGAATTTTGTGGCTTGAACCATGGCTAATCTCTATCGCAGCACAGAGATCATCCACCATTTGAGTATGGTTGGCATGCAACAACAATGCGACATCTTTGATTGTTCAGTTTCGTTTATTCATGGTTGCCCAGTATGCTCATGCTCCTCCAAACATGAAGAGTATTATGGACTGGAATAATTTATAATGGGCGATGTTCGATAGATTTCCAACTTCTTTGAAATTGTTTAAGAAAGATTGGGTAAACAGTTGACAGCAAATCTGCCACCTCAGCGACAGCCCTAAATGCAGATCAGTGGCGGCTGATTGCCTGTGATAAATGATATTAAACTGTATTTTACACAGACCATAAGGTGGTTGTGGTGGCAATTGTTTTAAGTATAACTAGGCAACCATCCTCTATTAAAACTAATCAAAGGGAAAAGTAAAAGCAAAAGAAAGGGAGGGCCACAAAGGGCATGAAAATGAGACTCCCTAAGCCTCGAAAATCTAATACTGACATGGTCGGAAAAGAGAGGTTGATACAAGTGGAAGCATTGCCAGGCTCAGGTAGGGGAACCGTGGTTGCCAACCCACGAACCCAAGATGATAACTCTTGGTTTCCCTTTTAACCACCTTTTACAAAAGACAGGGAATATACCAATATACCATGGATGTTATTCTACCTCCTCCATCCAAAGGGTGAACAGAACGTAAGCCATGAAAGAAAACTTACTTGTAAGGTCTCTCTTGCGTGTGAGTCCGAACATGCTTTTTGAGATCACTTAGTGTTGTGAAGAATTTCAGACATCCCTGATTTTCACAGTTGAAAGTGTTGCCATTGTGGAGACGCTGATGAGCTCGTAATCTAGAATGATAAGATGCTTAAGTTGTTACAGCAGTTTCGTCATAATTTGTTAAATACACAGAAAAATCAATCAACCATCTACAATATAGAGAACATTATAGGGAAAGACACAGCATCTTTAAGTAATGTTGTTGTATTCCTTAAACACCAATGACAACTATCATTACAATTAATTACCACATTCACTTTTTCACTCTGAACATTTCTGTACTTTATGAACATTTGGTCAAATTTTCTTTACAGTAAGAAAAACTATGTAATGGAATTGACACAATAGATACACTGCAGGAGAGTGAAAGATGAGTTGTGTAAAGAACACAGACAGAAACAAAATCTTTTTACTGTTCAACTAGTTAGATGAATATCATCTGTAGGTTTCAAAATCCAGGGAGTAAATTAACAAATTAGGTGACGGCAAAGTAAAATGATACTGAATAATCAACTGAGCATCCTCAAATATACTATACATGTAAGTGTTCATGTTGAAACACCACCAGAATAACTTTCTTTTTTAAACAATTTGAATAAATCTCACTGACAGAAACAGGTCTAATGTTGACGATGGGATAGGAAAGGACTACGAGTGGGAAGGAAATAACTGTGACCTTGGCATTTGCCTGGTGTAACAAATAGGAAACCATGGAAAACCATCTTCAAGGCTGCTGATGGCGGGGTTCGAACCCAGTACTTCCTGAATGCAAACTCAAGAGTTACGAAATCCAAACTGCGCAACCACTTGCTCGCTACCACCAGAATAACAAATACTCGAACCCAATGGCAAGATTCTACTGAGAAATAAATTGCAACACTCAATTAGGCATTCAATAACATCCAATGTTCATTCATCTTTTGTATTAAGAGGTTCCTTCCTATACTAATCCAAACACAACTATTGAAATTTTGACAAAGATATATGTGAAAAGAGAACAAATGGTCAAATGTATGATACTAAAAATGCATGGAATATAAAAATCATGACAAGATTTTGTTTTTAGGAAAGTGTAGATTGAAGTCATAGTGCATCAGTTGTTAGCAAGGACACATCTTATCTTCTTCAAATACGACTGTGAAAACACTCACTTAGTCATAGTCTGGGACATTCCTCATCCCCTCTCCTTACAAAAAAATGCCTTTCTAAGTTTCAAAGTCTGCTATTCATATGCATTACAGGCTGATTTAATGCCATTACGAGAGCGAATGGAAAGAGGAAGTGAGTTCTCTCTCGTACTTAATATGGTGATGGCAGACTGCGCTAGTGTTGCTATGGCATTCTGACTCACCGATGAAGATTTTAGTTGTCCAGGTCGGCAGTTGCAGAGTATGGTCTGGCCTACAAGTAGCCACGGTTGGTCCATGGTCCAACAGCTCTGCATTCCAACCGATCAACCGTGCTGAGGAGCTATGGCCACGGCTCTACACCTCTGCATTCGGGAGATGGAAAGTGGTTGGCCTCACAGTTGGCTGTCCTGAGAATGGTTTCCATTCTCCTGTACTAAAGTGAATGCTGGGACAGATCCTAGTATAGGCCTCGGACGCCAATACCCTGGACAGACAGGAGCCTCAGTCATAGTGGCCGATACTATACATGGATTTACAGTACCCGTAGTGAACCACCCACACAACCATGGTATTCCTCACAGTGATACTAATCGCAAGAAAAGTCGACTCATGGCGTTCCTCGCATGATGGTACTAATCACAGGTAATGTCATGGTTCATGCTCGCCCCTTTTAGTCACCTCTTATGACAGGCAGGGATACCGTGGGTGTATTCTTCGTCTGCATCCCCCCATCCTCCAGGGGTTATGTGTTTGGTCAGCAAGAGCTATTTTATTTTGCTCTAGTCCGCTGGCAAGCCGGTTAGGACCCCCCGCCCCACCTTATGTGACACATGGGAGTATTACCTCTCACCCCTGCTATGACAGCTTAGTATGTTTGTGGGGATTCCTTTCTGATGTTACAGACTTAGGGAAACTAAACTGTTGAAAGGAATTACTCTTAAACATCAAAGGAAACAATAAACAAATCAATCCGATCCAAACCACAGTCCAGATAGTGCTCCAAGAATGACAGCCCAGAAAGTAGCAATGAGATTCTTCAATTGGCATAAGTTTCTATGCCACAAAAGTTTCCTGAACACACAGTGAGCTAATAAATATTTTACAAGTCATATCCATAATGGTAACAGCATCTTTTGAACAGGGATTCAGGTTTGTTAATAGGATAAAACCAAAGCTAGTCTTTCTCAGGATAGAAATGTATTACCAGTTCTTTGCATGGGGCAGTAAATGGACTCCGTTAGAATATTTTATTAGGAGTTACCTCTAACTCGGTTCCTGAAAGTTAAGTTTGCTCATAGATGTAAATGTGCTTTCCTTCCTCCAGGTGCTTACTACCTCCTTCCTCTACATTTCTGACCTGTTCTTCCTCCCACAATGCTCCAGCTTCCTTTCTTTCTGCAAGAGACAAATTTTGTCCTAACTTGGTGATTAACTTCCTATGTGTAATTCTACCCCATAATGGAGTGTGCCTAGAGAGCCGACATGTGAACATAGATAGTAGCGAGTGTAAATGTGCCCGAGGTACATTTTGGTCATTTTTGCATAAGGTGTCCTCTAAATTTGATTTTTTTTTTTTTTTTTTTTGTATTACAACCTATGATTTTATACCTCATTTGTCTAAGCATTTTCTGATTTTAAAATCATGCAGTTCCCGTATTCTGAAAATCATTGTTAGCTGCTCATAACCTTTCATGGGTATGTTTTACCTTGTTATGAAATGTCAATTTGCAATAAAAGTAATAAAGGGTTTTTATGGAGGGAAGGGGAGGGGGGGGGGCGCTACTGTTCTCCTCAGTGATTATTGATTTACAGTAAAACCATTAAAGAGTTCTGTTTCATTATCTTGAATAAAATCTTTTTAGGGCATTGTCAGACTTTTATCAAAAAATTGTAACATTCTTTAGTTTGTTTTACTATTAAGTGATTGGGCAAAGTGGTGAATTATTGTCCACAAGAGCCCACAACATTCTGAACAACATTAATGAAGGCATGATTTCAATAAAAGAATTCTTAGAAAAGAATAAAAATCAGAGACGAAAAGGGCACCAAGCTCTCCAATCACAAGAAGCTTTGATAAATCTGATGCGCCAGCATTGCAGCAGATCTCTTCAACTAGCTAAAAAGCCACAATCTACAACACTGATGCACTCAAAATACAACTGCTGCTATACTCGCCAGTGAGTGAAAGCCTATCATGATGAGAGGTAGCAACAGTTAAAATGAATGTGAAAACTGCGTCCAGAATCCTTTCCTAAATTTGTTAATAAATATGACTTGGAAAATATACGCATTCCTGCGATAAGCGTAAAATATTATTTTGATATTCAAACAAGATTTTAAATTTTTACATTTCATGAAAATAGCCAAGATATTGAAGCAAACTGCAGTAACAAGTTGAAAATACATGACTAGAACTTAAGATATTATCCTTGGAAAATGTCATGTTTGTTCAAGAGTACAATGAATGCCAACTATGCTAGAATGGAAGTAAGTATTACTGACATTGAATTATATGTACTCAGGTTCAAATCTCAACTTTGGTATAAGTAAGCCAATAACATACAATGTAAACAGAAGTCAGACTGAGAACCACAAAATATAAGTAATTTTGTTAACTGATGATGATGATGATGATTATGATGCTTGTTGTTTAAAGGGGCCCAACATCTAGGTCATCGGCCCCTAATGGTACGAGATGGAACGAACAGACATGTTAAATCAAATTTTATAATATATCCACTGACTAGAATTTAAAACAAATGATGATGAAAAATGAATATGAAATTAAAACATTCAGTGGATCCAATTCGCAATGCCTTATTTTCTGATAAAATTATAGAAAATATAGATTACAATGGAATAAGGCATTGCCTTGAAGTACAGCAATATAGATAATTCAAGTTAGAAGTTAAAATAACACATTAAAATACACAAACACAAACTAAAAATGTCAATGGAATAAAAGCATAGTAAAAAAAAAAACACTAATAGAAAATACATTTTTATACAAGATAAAAAAAGGCCACTATCCCTCATAAAATGGATGATGAGGTCTGCTGACTGCTCGTCATCTCGCAGGATGAGGGAGATGGTACTCGGGAGTTTAGGACCACATTATATTACTTAGTCAGCGCAACATTGTTTTAAAGGGATTGAGATGCAACTAAGTATACAAAGATAAATATGGGATGAAGACACAATTAAGCAATGGATGAACTCATGGTGGTATTCAGGTCACTATGTACAAGGTCAATGTTAGTTCTATGAAGACCAAGCTCGATAGCTGCTCTCACTTAAGTGCGGCCAGTATCCAGTAATCGGGAGATAGTGGGTTCGAGCCCCACTGTCGGCACCCCTTAAGATGGTTTTCCATGGTTTCCCATTTTCACACCAGGCAAATGCTGGGGTTGTACCTTAATTCTGGCCACGGCCGCTTCCTTCCACTTCCTAGGCCTTTCCTATCCCATCGTAGTCACCATAAGACATATCTGTGTCGGTGCGACGTAAAGCAAAATTAAAAAAATAAAAAAGTTCTACGAAGGGCAATGCTTCAATGCAATGAATTATCCTGAACAGTGAAAACAGCGAGAATTTAGTCTAACCAGATTTACCTGCTATGGGACAGAGAGACCCTACAACCAGCAACTGAACACCAAGTGGTGGGCAGAGGTAAATAACCAGAGTCTCTAAAGGGGCCAGGAGCTTCAGGTGGACAAGTTCCTTTAAATGGGTACTGGTCCCACGTGGAGGAAATGCCACTGAAATCTAGCAGGCAGCGTCTGTTCTCCAGGTTAGAGGCAGCCTCATTGAAACCTGACAGTTATATATAAAATGCCTTTGGGTGCAGTGATCCCTCCATAATAACAGTCTATATGAAGCGTGAAGTGGATCACAACAAAAAGCTAGGGAGTACTCCAGAAGTGACATGCATCTCATGTCTCCAGGGAGTTGTGACTAGTGGATGAAGGTCAAATATCCACTGCCTGACCTAGGAGTTCCCTTGATTAAAAGTAATGGAAGAAGACAAATAATGAAGTTACTTGGAACAGAATAGCCAGTTCCTTTCCTTCTCCTTTATCTTTGCAAACTGACCTAGAAAAGCTGGCTAGATCCCTTACAGACACACAAACAAATTTCAAATGAATTGAATATGGAATCTGCACTCATACATCTGTATGTAGCAATGCTTACACAAAATAGATGCAACCTTCATTATACAAAATGCAAGATGTATATCACCACAGATTAGAACGTTCAATTTTGTTGGGCCGGAAGGACCAGATACATTTTAAAAATTATACAAGAGCAGTTTCATTGTGTAGCAGAAAAAAGTTTTAGAAATTATATTTAAATGTATGTAAATGGTTAACCTTAATAATTTTGCTTTCAATAGCTTCTAAATTGGATAGTATTGTAGTTCAGTAAAAACTTGAGCAAATTATGCCCAGGTGGCAGATTCCCTATCTGTTGTTATCCTAGCCTTTTCTTAAATGATTGCAAAGAAATTGGAAATTGATTCAACATCTCACTTGGTAAGGTATTCCAATCCCTAACTCCCCTTCCTATAAACAAATATTTGCCCCAATTTGTCCTCTTGAATTCCAACTTTATCTTCATATTGTGATCTTTCCTACTATTAAAGTCACCACTCAAACTTATCTGTCTGCTGATGTCATTCCACGCCATCTCTCCATTGACAGCTCGGGGTGGGTGTGCTGTTTACCAACTAATGAGCCCAACTTAGCACAATGGGGCGAAACGCTGGCAACCAGGTATGAGTTAGCTGAAAATTTATTATGTCCAATAATGGACCATTTATACTGGTATTACATACCACTTAGTCGAGCAGCTCGTCTCCTTTCTCTCAAGTCATCCCAGCCCAAACTCTGCTACATTTTTGTAATGCTACTCTTTTGTCGAAAAACACCCAGAACAAATCGAGCTGCTTTTCTTTGCATTTTTTCCAGTTCTTGAATCAAATCTCTCCTTTACATCCTTACTACAACCCCTAAATACCCTCATAACCATGTGCACAGATCTGTACCCTTTATTTAAATCATAATTATGTGATTACCGCAATGAAGATCTTTCCTTATATTAACACGTAGGTACTTAAAATGATCCCCAAAGCGAACTTTCACCCCATCAATGCAGTAATTAAAACTTAGAGAACTTTTCCTATTTGTGAAACTCACAACCTCTTTTAAACCCGTTTATCATCATACCATTCCCTACTGTCCATCTCAAAACATTATCAAGGTCATTCTGCAGTTGCTCACAATCTTGTAACTTATTTATTACTCTGTACAGAATAACATCATCTGCAATAAGCCTTATCACTGGTTCCACTTCTTTACACATATCATTGATATATATATATATATATAAGAAAACATAAAGGTTCAATAATACTGCCTTGAGGAATTCCCCTCTTAATTATTACAGGGACAGATAAAGCTTTGCCTACTCTAATTCTCTGAGTTCTATTTCCTAGAAACATAGCCACCAATTCAGTCACTCTTTTGTCAAGTCCAACTGCACTCATTTTTGCCAGTAGTCTTCCATGATCTACCCTATCAAATGCCTTAGATAGATCAATTGTGATACAGTCCAAATGACCTCCTGAATCCAGGATATCTGCTATATCTTGCTGGAGTCCTACTAGTTGAGCTTCAGCGGAATAAACTTTTCTAAACCTAAACTGCATTCTATCGAACCAGTTATTAATTTTGCAAGCATGTCTAATATAATCAGAAAGAATGCTCTCCCAAAGCTTACATGCAAAGCATGTCAAACTGACTGGCCTATAATTTTTGGCTTTATGTCTATGAGCCTTTCCTTTATACACACAGGGGTTACTATAACAACTTTCCATTCATTTGGTATAGCTCCGTCATGCAAATGGTAAACAAATAAGTACTTCAGATATGGTACTATATCCCAACCCATTGTATTTAGTATATCCCCTGAACCCTTATCAATTCCAGCTGCTTTTCTAGTTTTCAACTTCTGTATCTTACTGTAAAAGTCATTGTTGCCATAGGTAAATTTTAATACTTCTTTAGTATCAGTCACCTCCTCTATCTGGACATTATCCTTGTAACCAACAATCTTTCCATACTGCTGACTGAATACTTCTGCCTTTCGAAGATCCTCGTATACACACTCCCTCATTCATTAATGATTCCTGGAATATCCTTCTTGAACCTGTTTCTGCTTTAAAGTACCTATACATACTCTTCCACGTTTCACTAATATTTGTATGACCGCCAATTATGCTTGCCATCGTGTTATCCTTAGCTAACTTCTTTGCTAGATTCAAATTCCTAGTAAATTCCTTCAATTTCTCCTTACTTCCACAGCCATTTCTAACTATTTCTTTCCAACCTGCACCTCATTCTTAGTCCCTTTACTTCTCTGTTATAATATAGTGGATATTTACCATTCCTTACCACCTTTAAAGGTACAAACCTCTTTTCACATTCCTCAACAATTGCTGTAAACCCATCCCAGAGTCTGTTTACATTTTTATTTACCGTTTTCCACATATCATAGTTACTTTTTAAAAACTCCCTCATGCCTGTTTTATCAGCCATATGGTACTGCCTAATACTCCTAATTTTAATATCTTCCTTTTTTTCCACATTTTTAACTATCACAAAAGTAGTTTTGTGATCACTAATACCATCTATTATTTTGGTTTTTCTATAGAGCTCATCTGGTTTTACCAGCACCACATCCAGAATATTCTTCCCTCTAGTTGGTTCCATCACTTTCTGAATCAGATGCCCTTCTCATATTAACTTATTTGCCAATTGTTGGGTCATGCTTCCTGTCGTTCGCATTACCTTCCCAATTAACATTTGGTAAATTGAGATCACCCACTACAACCACGTTCCTTTCCTTATCGTTTCCTACATAGCTGATTATCTTATCAAATAATTCTGAAACAGCGTCTGCACTACCCTTCCCAGTCTGTACACTCAAAAGGCATCAAGCTGCCTATTAACTTTACAGATGAGCCTTACACCTAGAATTTCATGTTTGTCATCTTTAACTTTTTCGTAGCTTACAAATTCTTCTTTCATCAGAATGAATACTCCCTCTCCTACCATTCCTATCGTATCTCTACGATACGCACTCCATTTCCATGAGAAAATTTCTGCATCCATTATATAATTTCTCAGCCATGATTCAACTCATAACTCAAGATCTGGTTAGTATATATCTATTAAATTACTTAATTATATTCCTTTCTTTACAATACTTCTACAGTTCAGCACCAACATTTTTATGTCATCCCTACTTGATTTCAGTTCCCTGTTCCCGTATCACCACATTCGCTGAAAACCTCCCTATAACTCTTCTAAACAAATTTCCTAACTTATATGTACCACTGCAGTTTAAGGGAAGGCCATCTGAGCACAGATCCCTATATCCTGCCCACCCATTCAATCAATCAATACTGATCTGCATTTAGGGCAGTCGCCCAGGTGGCAGATTCCCTATCTGTTGCTTTCCTAGCCTTTTCCGAAATGATTTCAAAGAAATTGGAAATTTATTGAACATCTCCCTTGGTAAGTTATTCCAATCCCTAACTCCCCTTCCTATAAATGAATATTCGCCCCAGTTTGTCCTCTTGAATTCCAACTTTATCTTCATATTGTGATCTTTCCTACTTTTATAGACGCCATTCAAACCTATTCGTCTACTAATGTCATTCCACGCCATCTCTCCGCTGACAGCTCGGAACATACCACTTAGTCGAGCAGCTCTTCTTCTTTCTCTCAATTCTTCCCAACCCAAACATTGCAACATTAGTATCTATAAATCTCACTTCCAGTTTCCCACATACCCACTCCATAGTCTCATTTAAATCCCCAATCACCTTCCAGTCAGTATCCCTCCTACACAGTATTCCACTGATAATCTCTGCTTCTGTAATCTTAACATGTGCTGCATTTACCAGGTCCCACCCCACACATCTCTAACTATATTGGTACTTAAACCTGCTTGTCTTACGTTGTTAGTACCAATTTGAAAGACTACCACCTTCTCCTTTCCCTCCTCCTTTTCTACTTTCCTCAACATCTGGCTTAACCTAATTCCTGGATAACACTCTACCCTGGTACCCTTTCCTCCACACACTTTCCCCCACATGTCTAACAATGGAATCCTCCATGACCAGAGCCTCAACCCTACCCATCTCATTTGATCCCCTCTGCTTCTGGTCAGTCCTATCTTTCCTGACAGCTGCAGAAGCTACTTCTTCCTCCCTTTTCTCCATCCAATGACCCTGTTCCACCTGTCTTTTCCTATCCACTACTCCAGATTTCCCTTTCGTACCTTTTCCCTTTCTCCTACTTCCACACTTCTCAGCAAGAGTTTGCTGTTCCTCATCTTCTCTCGGTTGTTCTACCTGCGGTGACTAGTACCGATTTCTCACAGACATCTGTCCTGAATTCAGATCCTGAATGGAGCCCTTAGCCTGCGATCTCCTTCGCCTTAAAACATTAGACCACCTGTCTTCTACAATTCCCCCCTTTCCTTGAACCAGGACGCGGTTCCATAGTGCTGACACGAGTTCCATGGTGAGGTCAGCCTGAGGACGTGGTTCTATGGGGAAGACATCGCCAGACGACATCTGGGAAGCCATCACACCTGAACAGCACTCCTTGTAAAGATATAAAATTGAATTTGAAAAATACAGAACTTTTAAAGGAATGCAAGTTACTGAACTAAAATCCTCTCTCTGTAACCATTCCAATGTATGTACTGTACATTCCCTGCGTCAATATCTCTTCAAGTTACCACCAAAGTACAGGTATTTCTGGTACAATACATGCTGGCCTTTATTTTGTGATGAGTAATTATTTGCCCATTATTTTGGTTTTTTAGTAGGAAAAATTGCCCAATTTTAAGAAATACCTATATATTAACAGTTGCCATTTTGTAAAGGTTAATTATTAAAAAATCAGAATAGGCTTATATTTGAACTGAATATCTGAGAATAGGTAGGGACCCTCTTCGGAGGCAGCCCTGCCCAGGGAATGGTGCCCCTCCCTATGTGAGCCCCAGAGTACAATGACCCGGTGTGTAGCATCTTGTTAGGGTCCCAGCTCAGGGTTACAAGCAAAGACCTCAACAGAATGTACAGTGGAGAAGATAGACTTCGGAACAGTGGAGATGGCAGAAGAGGCAGCCCAGCACTAGGGGAATAGTATGAGTACAATATTCAACAGCAGCATTTGTTTCCCATGTCAGGAGCGGCTGCAAGGGCACCTGTTCTCCATGTAAGGGGCGGACTGAATAATTGCTGGCACTAGCTCTAAAATGCCTCTGGGAGTGGCGACCCCATCGTAACAATAGCCTAAAATGTGTGGTGGTAAATAAGAGTATCAGCCTTGGAAAAGGTTAGGGCATACCCGGCTAAAAGCGACGTGCAGTTCTTGTGTTGGGGGAGCTGTAATAAGTGGGCAACCAGCATTTAATATTATGAAGGTGGGAATAATAAATGTTATGACCCTGACAGGAAAATCAGAAGAGTTGATAATTTTATGGAGAGGGAGAATGTTACAATGATGGGACTGAGAGGTCAAGTGGAAGGGAAAGGGAGTGAAGAGAAAGAGTGGAGAAGGTGAGGCGAAGAATGTAGAAGTAATTATTAACAAAATCCTGGATGAAAATGTGGATAGAGTAGACTACGTTAGTGATAGAATAATCAGAGTACGACTGAGGATGGAAGGAGTGAAAGACTTCAAGTCTATGCACCCCAAACTGGAAACAGTGAGGAAAATATAGAGGAATTCTTGGAGATCCTTGAGGAAATAATCACCGATGCAGAAGTAACAGAACTAGTAAAGAAGAAGTGATTGGTCCATTTGGATACAGCGAAAGGAACAGTGAGGGAGATAAGTTGATTGATTTTTGTGAGAGAAATAGAATGGTTGTGGGTAACACTTGGTTTAGAAAGAACAACAGTCGAAAGATCACTAAATATGGCTGAGGTGAAAGATGGACAAAAACCGTTATTTTTTTTATTGAGAATATAAATCGTGAACAGTTAATGGATGTAACAGCACTACCAGGTGAGGCATTTGATGAAGATCATAGAGTAGTGATGGCAAAATTGAAAATAGGTAAAATTGTGAGAGTATAAGAAGTAAGAGAGAAGAAAATAAAAATATGGAAATTAAAAGATAAAAGAACTCTTATAAGATATTTCAGGAGGAATTAAAACAGCACATCCCTACATCAGAAATAGGAAGTATAGAAGAAGAATGGACCAAATTTAAAAACACGTTTGTAAGCTGCGCAGAGAAGATTTGTGGCAACTTCAGCGAGTGTGAAGGAAAAGGAGAGATTTTGGCGGAATGGAAATATGAAGGAGGTTGTTAAACAAAAGAAGAAAGTGTGGCAAGAATGGAATAGAAATAGGAAAGACGGAAGTAAGATTAAGTATCAGGAAATTACACACGTAAGTGTAAAAAATGTTATAAATGTGGAAAGGAAAATTTTTTTGGGAGAGATTCACATGAGAGTTGGAAAAGGATGTTGTATGGATTGATAAAAAATAAGAGAAAGGAAAAAATCTACCTACACAAAACTAGTGAAGGAAGAGTATGGAAATGTAATAACGGACCCAGAGGAGATGAAGAATAGGTGGAAAGATTATTTCGATAAACTCCCGAATGTGACAAATGCAGAAGAGAGGAGGATGATCTAGAAATGGAGAGTTATATTGCAATGGCAGAGGTGGAAATGGCAGTTAAAAACAAGAAAAGCAGCAGGGAAGGATGAAATATGTGTTGTAACTTTCCTAACTGTCTGACTAATTTTACAAATATTTATAAAACTGCATTTAACTTGAAAAATATGAAATATCTACATTTAAAATGGAAAATCTGAAAATTAATATTCATTAAATAAAATACACACTCGTCGGACCTTGTACTCACACTTACTTGTTACCTGCTTACTTACACATACGTTATTTGAAGGGCGCCAGCTGCCACTCAGTGCAGCAATAATAGAATGAGACTCTTGACTATCTCTAGGGTGTGGGGTAATAAGCTTACTTTTGACAACATACCATATATGTTCTGGGAAAAGGAGATTGGCGTTCGGTTTCCCCATTAATTTTGAGGTTAAGATATTTTACTGTCAATGAAATAAAACTATGAATTCGTTTGATAGAACAATATATATTCTTTAAATAATATATCAAAAAATAGTGAGTCTTGTTGCGATAAAACAGATGAGAATATGAAATTATGACATTGCAACTGAAAGAAACTAGGCATGAATTTGAATTCTTCTTGACCGGCAATTTAACAATTTATACGAAATATTTCCCTCACTGATTCACTTGACTGTACCTTCAACACTTTGAGTGTAATTACGACGTATTCCTTTGATCTGGTGTTTACTGTAGATGTGTCACGCCTAACTTGGTGATACATCCTTGTGACTGCTTCTTCTCCATATCATCTGACTTCTTTGTAAGTCAATATGGTATCTCCTCATGGCAGGTCCAGGGTTTCCCTCTCTGACTCCATGGTAAGCCCTTGCATCCGTGTCTTCAACTAAGTGACCTACCAACCTTTGGCCTCACTCTCTCAATGACCAATGATTAATGGCTCACTGAGTCTTCTCCATCTCTCGTTCACACTCGTTGACTGACCGACTGAGGCCTCTTCATCTCGTAGACTTCTTCACTGTACTGCATCCGTTTAACTAATGACTGACGCTACAATATGCATCCACCTTTTATAGACGTTGGTCGACACAGCTACGTAATCTCCAGAAATAACAATGACATACTCCCACAACGCGGCAAATATTACATATAGTGGTGAAATCCACTGGGGCGGCCGACTCTCTGAGCGAATTTTCTAAAAGCTCACGATGACGTAGCCATGACGTGGCGATGACTTGGCAGAAATGCCAGCAATATTGCACAATGTAAGGATGTCGCACTCAACATCTGATATATCGAAACTCTCACTGTACAGGTATTTAATGTTAATCTACATATACCGTTACGTGGGGTAATTCCGATATAATGGGGCATTATCGATCATTCGGTCTTCCTTCTGAAAACTGAGCCTTCCCGCGAAACCGCGACGACAATGGATCCAATACGCGGCGTATAAACAAAGGGAACATTATTGGCTATCTGACTGTGCACTAAGAATATGTGCATTCTTGTCTACAATTCACCGGGAGAGGTTGTTAAGAAGTGAGAAATTCATTAAATTATTGCTGTCATTGGAAACTTCTGTTTCAGAAGGTCACATACCATACACTGGCAGTAAGTTAATACTGCAATCCTATCTTCTGTTATTTGGTATCATATAAAGCTTTTGCACGAGTTTCTACATTACACTGTTTTAAAGTTACGGCTTTTTATATACGAAGTTGTCTTGTTATAGGGTAATACCGGTCGTGGTGAGGACATATGTGAAGAAACTGGGACCTGTCGGAAGGTGTAGATATAACCCTATCCACTTAGAGAGTGCAGTAAAAGCTGTCCGTCAAGGGAAAATGAGTATCCGGAGAGCATCTGAACAGTTTGCTGTGCCATATACCACACTAAACAACAAATTGAAGAACAGATATTCACACAAGGTGGGTGCACCGACAGCCTTAAACAGGGGGAGGAAAAAACTCTCGTCGAAGGGCTGCTGTTATGTGCCAGGTGGGGTTTCCCGCTCAGAAATACTGATATACGTAACATCGTCCAGGGTTACTTGAACCACGCTGGGAAGGTCGAGAAAAGGTTCGCAGATAACCGTCCCGGGTTAGAATGGATTCGAGGTTTTCTCAGGAGGAATCAGGAACTCACAATGAGGATTGGGGAGAACACCAAACGATCCAGGGCAGCTGTTACGAGAGATATTATCATGGACTATTTCCATAACCTGCAAAACACACTAGAGGGAGTCCCTATGTCAAATATTATAAATTATGATGAGACAAATTTCTGTGATGATCCGGGAAATGTGAAGGTTGTTGTGAAACGTGGGGTCAAACATCCTGAGAGAATTTTAGACTCGTCGAAAACGAGTATCAGTGTTATGGTGGCTGCGGCTGCAGACGGCACAGTGTTACCACCATTCACCGTCTACAAAAGTAAGCATCTGTATGACACGTGGACAGAAGGAGGGATCAGCGGTGCTGGTTATAGCCGAAATATGAGTGCCTGGTTTGATCTTACGATTTTCGAGGCATGGTTTAAGAAAATTATCTTGCCTTATATAAAGACATTACAGGGGCCCAAGGTCATGATAGGCGATAACTTGTCGAGCCATCTCTCAATTAACGTAATCAAGCTATGTGAAAAGCATGACGTCAAATTTGTTCTATTGCCTCCGAATGCTACCCACCTTTGCCAGCCTCTTGATGTTGCCTTCTTTCGTCCCCTAAAAATGGCTTGGCGAAGTGTGCTGGATGAATGGAAGAAAACGAATAGGGGAGTGGTGCACAAATCAGAGTTCCCTAAACTTCTAAAAGAGACATTTAATAAGATAGGTGTAAATTGTACAACGAATATTATTTCTGGGTTCATAAAAACGGGTATTGTTCCTTTCTGTCCAGAAAACGTGCTACGCCAGATTCCACATGATGACAGTGCTGATGACATCAGTCGAGAACGATCGTGGACTGCATCGTTTGTTCAACATCTCGAGCGAGCCCGGGTTGGAGAGGCAAGTACAAATGCACCGGTTCGCCGTGCGAAGCGCTTGACTGTTCCTCCCGGCAAAGGGATCGTGGTGAGAGATTTGGCCACCAATGCAGCTGACAAGGATGATGATGATGATGATCAAAGTATAGAGACTGAAGTAACTTCAGAAGAAGAATCAACATCAGAAGAAGACAATTCAAGTTTTGAGGCGAGGGAAACCTGTCATGCCATCTCCACCGCAGAAACTGTATCTTTTCATGAAAGTGGGGGGGGGAAGATGGGTTGTCTATAAATGACTTTGTTCTCGTTGCATTTCCGACGAAGAAGAGAATTCGGCGTTTCATTGGCCAGCTGGTGAGAGTTAGTCCGGGCACACTCAAAGCAAATTTTCTGAGGAAGAGGATCCTGGCTGGCACAACATATTTTGTATTTCCAGACATTTCCGATGTAATGGAAATCGAAAAGGAACAAATTGAGAGGAAACTTATACCAGCGTACTGCAAACGAGGGAAGTTCGTTTTCCTTGATATAGAACATGTTGATGTGGAGTAGAAGGCGACTATGTCCTTGTGTAAAAAATTGTGATTAGTGCCTCTTAAATGTAACATTTTTATCTGTATAAACTGTTTAATACGTCTTATCTATTTTATTATGTTTTACTTTACTATTAGTAAAATATCCCGTATCTTCTTTACTATTGGTTCGAATAGTTTTACTAAATAGCTTGAAAATAGAATGTGTTTAGAGACTTCAATTTTCTTATTTTTAGTGATTTAATGATTCTTTATTTGCTTTGTTTTAGGTTTATATGTTAAGAAATATTTAAAAAAAGTAAAAATGTGATCGGTATTACCCATAAGACGGTCAAATACCGATAATCAAGAAAAATAAATGACTGATCGGAATTACCCCACTCCATGGGGTAACACCGATCACCGATTTTTATTAATTTTTTTCAATATTATCAACTACTTACGATTCTCTGTTACGTCAAATAAAAGCTAATGAATCATTAATCTTATATATTTAATTTCGTAAGTACTACATAAATAACGCAGGACGTATCTGAAAAAAAAAAACCTTAAAAAATGATCGGAATTACCCCATTTGACAGTACGTATATATGCATACACTCAATTACAAATACGCAAGCGACAAGCTTTGCGTAATGGAATTGAATAATAATTATAACAAAATAATAGTAATCTCACAGATGAAATAATAATACTGACATAATAATAATAATAATAATAATAATAATAATAATAATAATAATAATAATAATAATAATACAGATAAAATAATAAAATACAGATATCATCTTGTAATAGGATTTGAACCGTTACAGCGTAGAAATGATGAAGGCTGCAGGAGCTATTGGTCAGCTGCTAAGGTGTTAAATATGGAGGGAAAAGCATGTACCTGATGATTGGTGTAAACATGTAATAACACCAGTATTTAAGAAAGTTGACAGGAAGGTATGTTACAATTATCAAGGAATTAGACTGTTGTCACAATTAGTCAAAATATTGGAGAAAAGAACAGAAAGGAGGATGAGAGGAAGGGTGGAAAGAAATTTAGAAGAGCAGCATGGATTTTGACAGAGCAGGTCAACTATAAACCCTATATTTACCATGACTGATGGAAAAACAGTGGGAATATGGAAAAAAATCTGGTGACTGTATTCCTCAATCTAGAGAAGGCATATGATAGTGTTAATAGAGAAAAGGTGTGGGAAACCCTGGAAAGAAAAGGATCTGGATGGCAATCAAGGGAACTAATGAAAGAAATGTATAAGAATTGTTCCAGTTGCATCCAGACTCCAGTGAGGATAACAGATTGGTTTAGAAACCAAACTGGACTAAGACAGGGACGTGTATTGTCTCCACTTATAATGGTTATGGATGAAATTCTAAAGGAAACAAAGGCAAGATATGGAGGGGATATGAAAATATTGTAGTTTGCAGGTGACAGTGTGATCTGGGGAGTCAACAATACAGAAGTGCAAATCCAACTAGAGGCTTTAAATGACAATATTGAGAAATATGGTGGAGAAGAGCAAAACAGTGGTAAAGACAAGGGGGGGAAAGAGAAGGAAAAGGAATCCTTAGTATCAGGGGACAAAACCTTGAGGTTGTTGAATACTTCAAATATTTGGGAAGTGAATTAATGCACGATATAAGGTTGAATAAGGAGATCATCAGAAGGATACAAGTGGGAAATATGTTCTACCAGAATGTAAGGAACCTGATGTGGAACAGAGACGATGATGATTGTTGTTTAAAGGGGCCTAACAGCTAAGTCATCGGCCCCTAATCGTACGAGGTGTAACGAAATGCAAATTAAAACTTCTAAATGTATCCACGGACTAGAATCTAAAGCGAATGGTGATGAGAAAATGATAGTGAAACAAATACAATCAGTGGATTCAATTCTCAATGTCTTAATTACTGGGATGATGCTTACTATCGAAGGGGTCGAAAATCCAGGTCATCGGCCCCTCACAATGGTACTCATCACTAGTAAAACAGAACCATGGTGTTCCTCCTACAGTGGTACTTATCACAGATAACATAGACTCATGGTGTTTCTCGCATGGTGGTACTAATCACAGGTAATGTAAACCCATGGTATGTGACACAAAATGGCACCACTTGTAGGTAGCACAAACCCATGGCACACATAAGGGCACCACTCACAAGCAATGCAGACCCATGGTGCTCCTCACCAAGGTGTACTAATCACGGGCACTGGTATTCTCGTGGTGTTCCTCACTTGGTGGAACTAATCACAGGTCATGTATACTCATGGGGTCACTCACATAGTGTTACTAAACATAGGCAATGCAGACCCATGGTGCATCGTACATTATGGTAACGCCCACAGGCAACACAATCCCATGATGTTCCTCATATTATAATACTACTCTCTGGCAACACAGACCAGAGGTTTTCCTCATATAGTGGTACTAATCACGGGCGTCAGCCAAACCCGTGGTGTTTCTAACATAGTAGTACCAACCACAGGCAACATAGACCCATGGTGTTGCACATAATGTGGTACTACTCATAAGTAACGCAGATCATACTGAACACAGTGGAACGGACCAGTGGAATACACATGACGACCTCTTTCACAAGCAACACTCAGACCCATAATGTTCCGCACAGAATGGTACAGCTCCTATATAACGCAGACATTTGCAAGGTGGTACTAGTCGCAATTAACGTTGACCCATAGTGTTCTGCACGTAATGATACTAATCACAAATAATCTCTTGGTTCTAATGTCATCATCCCTTGGTCGCCCCTTTTAGTTGTCTTTTACGACAGGCAGAGGATACCGTGGGTGTAGTCTACGTCTGCATCCCCCACCCACAGGGGATAGAGAGAGTGAGAGGGGGGGGGGAAGGAAAAAGAAGGGATCCGACACTTCGAAAAATGAAGTACCAGACAAAGAAAGACAAGGACCACGAAGGGCGTGAAAATGGAACACTCCCTAGGCCTCGAATGCTCCAATACTGTTGGGGTCAGAAAAGAACAAGAGTTGAACAAGGAGGTCGGACAGAATAGATGAAAGTGAGGAGCTTGGCACAAGTAAGTGGAAGCAATGCCAGGACTCAGCTAAGGGCCCCATGGTCACCAACACATGCTCCCAAGTTGAGAGCCCCTGGGGCCACTTTTAGTTGCCTCTTACAACAGGCAGGGGATACCGTGGGTGCATTCTTCATCTCCGCCCCCCACCTACAGCGGGTTGGAACACAGAAGTTCCTATGAAATGTAAAGAGAGGATGTACAAGATGTTAACACCCCTATATTAACCTTTGCATCAGAGACTAGGACTTTAGCAGCAAGAAATGATAGTAAAATTCAGGCCAGTGAGATGGAGGAGTATTGTAGGGAAGACAAGGGGAGAGAGAATAAGAAATGTAGAGGTCAAAAAAGAGATAGAGGGTAGAAAAACTAAGTGACAGGATAAAGAAGTTAAGATGGTTTGGACATGTTATGAGGATGGAGGAGGGAAGGATACCAAAACAAGTGTTGGAGACTAAGATAGAAGGAAAGAGGGCAAGAGGGAGGCCCAGAACAAGATGGATGGACTCTGTAAAGAACAGTATAAGAAAAAGACGGCTGGACTGGAATAAGATTACTGAAGAGGAATGGTGGAAGAAGAGGCAATGGTGGATAAGTGCCATCAACACCCCGACTTGGCTGGAGCCAAACAACGGTAAATGAAAATGATGAATGAAATTGACGATGATCTGAAAATATCTACCGCATTTTCTCGCATAATTAACGCTCTTGCATAATTTACGCATCCCAATATTTTTGGGTCCAAGGTCACAGTCTAATATATACAGTCACGAAGCTGTGATTATATTTTTCATCCGACGTGCCTACAGCGCTCCAAGTGGCGAGGTAGAGGCAAATTGCTAGCAGGCAACAGATTACCACTACAGTCTAAAATGGTCATAACTTCTGAACCATTCATGCAAATAATGTCCTGAAAAGGTTATTGTAATCCTTATGAATTAGTCGAGGAGGTCAAACAATTTATTTCGATAATGAGTTTGAGGATAATATCGAAATATTTACGGAATCTTAAGGAGTTTTTTTTTTTTTTTTTACCGCGGACTATAACATAAAATCGCTTCTAGAGGGCAACCGGTTCGAAATAAGTATATACCATTGCAGACTTTTTTGTAGAGGTTTCTATGCTCTACAATTCTTACGCTTACACTTGGGGTCTATCGTTGACGGTTCACGCAGTGTATGCCAAGGAAGCGACCGACTGACCAACATCGAACCTGCCGAGTTCGGCTAAGAAGGCCAGCGCTCTACCATGGTCGGTCACTTGCGTTCTTGGCTTACGCCTGAACCGTCAACGATAGACCCCAAGTGTAAGCGTAAGAATTGTAGAGCATAGAAACCTCTACAAAAAAGTCCACGATGGTATATACCTATTTCGAATCGGTTGCCCTCTAGAAGTGATTTTATGTTACAGTCCGCGGTAAAAAAAAAAAAAAAAAAGGTAACTCCTTAAGATTAAATAAATATTTCGATATTATCCTCGAACTCATCGAAATAAATTGTTTGGCCTCCTCCACTATTTCATAATGTGCCATTTCACTGTCACGTAAAGTCCCGTCCGTAGTAAGAACAAAGATGGAGTCTAAACTTCCGAATACCAAATATCAAAACGTCTGGCGATACCGCAAGCTAAGGTGACAACATTTACATCAGGCGCTTGTGAAAGGATTAAGATACAGGAGGCAGTGCAAAAAGAACGAAAGGAGAAGATTGTTACGGACAATTATTAAAAAAAGAAACAAATTGGAAGAGAGCTACTTTTCAACTGAATCATATACGGAAAGCAACATCGTTTACTGAATAAAGAGGGTATCAACAAGAGATTCATCCTGCGGAAACAAGGAGTGGATTTTACCGATAGCTGCGCTGCAGATCATTAATAGAAGATTTTTTATTTCGCTCCACGAAATTTAAATACGTGGAAATCCAAGTACAAGGCTACGACAGGCTTACGTCACCACAACCTTTGCTGACATATTACTTGATATCGTCAAACCTAAAGAATTAAAGAAGTGGGATTTCAATAGTAAACTCTAGAAAGAATATCTGAACATAATCTGTTTCGAACGTCATATTCAATCATTACCCCAGAGTTCTAGTTGTCAATAAAATCAACTCTTTCAAGGAGACAATCTTTCGCTATAAGCAGATAATAACACAGCTTTTCCCATGATGATAAAGTTAATTAAAATTATATGTTATTCTGTTTCAACTAGTCCAGAAATGAGCAAGATGTTCTAAGATGATGAAGGGTTAGACTGCCCAAGTAAGCGCCGTCAGATGATATTGCCTGCCGCAAGATGACCAAGCCCAGAGGAGACGTAGTCAAGCCTTCCCAGTTTACATAGGGAAATGAAAGGAGGCGTGTCCATATGTCCTGTCACCTGGACATAACCGGCTACAGGAATTGCGGAAATTCAGATAAGTCTTTCTTTTAAACTAATGTATTAATGATTGATGTTCTTTTCTTTGTTCATTACAAGTTTACCGAGTTATTCAGTGTATAAATAATGAGATGACGTGAATAGTGAATTATGAACTAGGTTAGAGGTGGCCAGGTAATCTTCACATTCTAAATGTCAAATCCCTAGATAGGTGGTCAGTCAGTGATAAAAGCCTACGCTCGAAATATGATCCATTTAATGTGAGAAAAGTTGATTTCGCTAACGTGTTGGTAAATGGTGTACCATGTCAAGAGTAAACTCAGGTATGTGTGTGCGATGGTTATAATCAAAGAATGTCAAATTAGACAATCCGTAGGAAATGCTTGCCAGATGAAAATGTGTGTTTACAATAATTTAGGGTTATGACAGAATCGAGGTCATAATGTTGTGAATAAGTCCACAAGCCATGGTAGAAATAACAGATACTTCATGAGAGTGAGGAATAAAATATATTAGGTAAATAAAATGTGTTATATGTTTAACGAGTAGTATAATAGTTATTTAAAGAGATGTTTATATGAGATTTGTGATTAAGAATGGTGATAGTTATTGATTCGTCGTGAATACGATCATGGTTATGTAGTGGTGGACTTAATTGTTTCCAAGTTGAGTTTTATGGAATGGTAATGAGTTCGTTGTGTTTCCTTTGATTATTTCGTTAGTGAGCAAGCATAAATAGGTTGATATATAATCGGAGTGACACCTGTTGGTTAACCAGTATACCTGAAGGTACCAATAATTTCACGGTTAGGAGGATGAAGTCGAGCATGTTCATACCACCACAGATATTTTTCAATTCTGAATTTATTCTCAAGTAAAAGGAATGTAGTATACTTCTTAGGCAAAATCCCATATCACTGATGGCTGACTGTAGGTGCATGAGTTATCACCAAGTGACAGAATTTTCACACAAAGTAGACCACACTAGCCAATGCGTTTTAGATGGAACTAAGATAGTATCCACTGGAGAATATGATGAAATTGCACTAGTACTCATTTAGAGTAACCAGTATACTCAGGTTAAGAGTAGTATTTAAGCTTACAGGTACTATGTTGAATCATTTATTGAACGTATTGTCCCCTTTAAAAATGGTAAAAATTTTATTAAGGGAGAATATTTCATTCCTGCATTAAGTTGGAACATTATTTTGTATGCCAGGAAGTGAATTTAATAATAATAATGTTATTTGTTTTACGTCCCACTAACTACTTTTTGAGGTCTTCGGAGACGCCGAGGTGCCGGAATTTAGTCCCGCAGGAGTTCTTTTACGTGCCAGTAAATCTACCGACACGGGGCTGTCGTATTTGAGCACCTTCAAATACCACCGGACTGAGCCAGGATCGAACCTGCCAAGTTGGGGTTAGAAGACCAGCGCCTTAACCGTCTGAGCCACTCAGCCCGGCGGAAGTGAATTTCATCACTTCGTGTCGGCGAGAGCTAGTCGCCAGGTGGACGGGAATTCCAGCTGACAGCGAGCAAGGGAGAAAAGCGGAAATACTGTTAACCGACCTTCAACCAGCCGTGCGTACCACGTGGCCAGGCGAAATATGTGTCTTTCAGCCGATCGATACTGGCAAGGTTATGTGACGTGGAACTTTGGCAGCCAATCAGATGATAATCTTCGTGAAAATGTAAGGAGATAATCAATCAAATGCAATTAAAGGACACACCTCTATCTTAAGAAGACGAAATTATGGTATTTCCTAAGGAAATTTTACCCTGGGTTTCTACCTCTGAAATCAACGACTGGGGGATTATTCTGACTACAGCTGCGGACGAGACAAGACGTACTTTGCTTCACTGGAAAACTTCATTTCATTTTAAAGCCTCCAACGCATAACAGATAGCAGTTCAGACATTCTTGAAATTTTGCCTACAGTTAAAGGGAGAAAATAAAAGTTAAGTCATTCCATCCATCTCGTAAATCGTCGGTGTGTGTCCTGGACTTGTCTAAGACTTTTTTATTAGTTTCAGCTCTCACGAGGAACTTCTACAGAGGAGACTGTTGGTTCGAGCGCAAGTCAAGATGCCAGTCCTTCTACAACAAGAATGCTGTTGTTTCCTGCACGCTAATATGTCCTCAATGAACGAGTAACATGTGAGGCACCTCAGACGCGGACGAGACCAGATTCGATGGGACAAGATGTGGTAATGCACTAGGTCATCAGCCTACTTCAACCATCGACAGTCACTCAAGTAATATTTAAACATTGTTATTCTTCTTTCTTTCTGTAAATGTAAAGTTGTAATTATATAGCCTCTACTTATTTGTTTAATAATTTCTATTAGTTAGTCATAGTTAGAAATTTCTATTTCTTCTTTCTTTGGTGACGGTAGTTTGTGATGTTGTATGTGTGTTTGGAATCTGTTAGTTTGTTTTGGAGTGAATGTCATTGAGAGACATTTCAACTGTTCCGAGTTTGTTGTGGCAGGTGAGATAAATTTAACTTGACCCCAACGTTAAACTAGAATAGTTTAAATGATTTTACATTTGAATTAAAATCAAATGGGACAGTAATTTTGTAAATTTCATTACGTGAGATTTCATTCTTCAATTGTACGACATGTTGTTGAATTTGAGTGTGTTAGAGTCATCTAGATCTTATCATACAGTAGCTTCCGCATGTGTGATCTTGCGCGGCCAGGAATAATAATAAGAAGAATAAAATTAAATCAAGTTCATTACCGGTTAAAGGAATTTCTAAGGTCATGAGCATAATGATATTTATTATTGAACAAGATTAAGATGTGCTCAATTTGTTTAAATATAGGCCTGGAAGATGGCAGTATCCGAAAGATACACTTGTATATTTTGCTGTGCTATTATAATTAATTGACTTGTGGATGGACATTATGATTTTAGAGGATAATTTGTGCATCCATTGTTAAGTCAATTTGAGAAGAAAATGTGTTATCTGACAACTTCTTCAGTGTGAGCGCAGATTAATTGAGAGTTATAATTACGGTAGGAGAATAAAAATAAATACGATAGCTCATGAACCGCGTGCGCGTATTGTTGATTTTGACTTGTGTTATAGGCATTCTTAACCGATAAATTTGGATGATTTCTATTCGTAATACTCCCATGAACATCGTCGTACGATCAGATTCCTCAGTGAAGTGACAATCTATGCTCTATCACATCTCAAGTTGACGAGAGGAATTTTCATATTATTGTCATCGTAATGATATTTCCTGACTCTGAGTAAACTTGAAAAATAATAATCAAAGGCTAGCATTCGCGTAAATATGTCTATAATTTCCCCGTGTACCTTCGTGTAAATGTAGTGTGTGATTCGTCTATATTTTGCTTAGTGTGATTTTTATTGTCCATATTTGTGATTATGCTCTTCGCTATTCGCGTGATTTTTGGCTGATTTTACGCCGACTTCATTAGTTTACTGATTAACAGAATATGAATCTTTAATGAATTTTATTAGTCTTTAAGGAGGAATAGGTTTAACTAGCGAATGAGATCATACAAGTAAAGGCCATATCAGTGGATTGAATTCAACAAATGGAAATTGTAAATGTAATATAACCCATTACTACGAGGTAACGAGTGAAATGTAGGTTGACATGGGGTCAAATGTAAAATTATTATGTGAGAATTAGTCACTAAATAATTATGTAAATGAGTTGATTAATAAGTTTAAAGTCTAAGGAAGACGATATGATCATAAATTTATGGAAGAAAAATTTTATTTTAATTTTTATAGTGGAGAGAAAATGATCATTTTCCAATACGATTCTAATGAAATTCATTGAAAGGATAAATTTTAATTTTCAAATAATTCAATTATTATTGAAGGAAATAATATCAAAACAATTATTATCATTTAATTGAATTTTAACTAGAAATTTTACGTTATACTTGCAGATTCAGGTTTCCATTGATCCATTAGTCAAAGATGTGTCCATGTTAGTAACGTCATAATGGAAGAAAACTTACTCAAGATTTCCTAGATTTTGTAAATTTTTTGTTAAATTTAAAGAGCAGTAGTTTTAATAAATGTATAAACCCTATTTAGCCTTTCTTTCATTTGCCACTAGTTCTTCATCTATCCCTGCACCTAAAATATTTCGCGCAGCCAATAAGCGAACGATCTACCCTGTGAGATCCTCGCTCACCGGCCAAGCTGAGCCCGGCATGAAGGGGGCAGTATGCATTAATTTAAAAAAAGGACTTATCAGTATTCACACAGCAAAATAAAGAAACATGAACATTCATACCTCTTAAGATCCAGTACTTGTTATAATACTAGGAAAGGATTCTCCCGAATCAATCTGAGTGTGTATCTGTATCACTATGAACTGAGAGAGAAAAGAATTACCATATTTAAGTAGGCCAATATAGACTCGAATCAAGAACGACCAATTAATTCGAAGGCTTCAAAATGTAATATAGGAGGGTTATGATTCCAATTTTTAAGATTTGGTTCTAAATATGAAAGTGCGTCCTGCATATTTGAAAATCACCCACAGTCTACAGTTTTATATACAGTGTATTATAATGTAAATATTATTTCTCGTTAGATGCATCTGACTTTATTTTAACTTAGTATTTCCAATCTAATATTTTCAATTTAATATTTTTTAATCTAGTATTTCCTTTTTAATCTAATATTTTGAACCCAACATTTCTAACCTTATACTCCTAGTTTAGCATTTCTGAGCTAAAGGCTTAGTAATATTTAATTTGATAATTTACCTTACGTACCTTAATGATCTTTTGTTGAATTTCATTCCTGACTTTAGTCAATTTTTCGACCAATCAAGGCTCTAGCACTTGATATATTACAGATACAATATTCTTGTTGAGGAGTATTTAACTCAGATGATCATTCTATTACTAGGCACGACTGAGGTCGGACATATTGAGCACTAGCATACTTATGGTGAACTTCACCAACTTCTTAGTCCGATACTGACATTTTTTTATTACTCCTTTCATACCAAAAAAAGAAAACAAAGGTATTCTAAGCCAAATAGTGGTAATGGAGGATTTTAATGGAATATTTAGGAATTATATCAAACATTCTGATAGGAGATATATTATATTTTAGGAATCCAAGGCTAATCCCGTCGAGTATGAATATAATATATAGATGAAGCCTGCAAAGTCCTTAATTAGAGTCTAAGGGAGAATAATTCAATGTCCAATACTTGGAATGAAAGGAAGGCATAATAAATATGGTATGTGAAACATGAATTCGTCTTTCAATGTGTACCATAGTATACCGACCTAGTTTTTAAGTGTGTATGTCGTAACAACTTGATAGTTATAAGGCATTCTAGCCAGTAACGTGTAGGAGACATCCTTCGACGTGGTTTAGGGATTCCTTAGGTTCAATATGACGTGTTTTTCTCAACATTCGGAACTCATAGCCCGGGTAGATGATTATGTTAACCGTTACGATCGCCAGTTAAGCTAGCTTGGATCTTATGTGTCCTCTCCTGGACGCAGGGATGGCGCAATAAGGATTACAATAACCTTGCCAGGACATTATTTGCACGAATGGTTCAGAAGTTATGACCATTTTAGACTGTAGTGGTAATTCGTTCCCTGTTGTCTGTTAACAACTTGCCTCTACCTCGCCGCTAGAGATGCTAGTGTCGCTTCAGCTGTCAAGTGGATCAACCTTCCTCATATTAGAGCTTCGCGACTGTATATATTAGACTGTGTCCAAGGTGGAGAAAAAGAAATGTTCACACAAAATGGCACCCCTTGTAGGTAGCACAAACCCATGGCACACATAAGGGCACCACTCACAAACAATGCAGACCCATGGTGCTCCTCACCTAGGTGTACTAATCACATCCATCACGCAGCTCCAGATGAGTTTCGAAATAAAGATGTCAACTACTCAGGTAGCAGCCTACCTATTACAAAACCGGGCATTCCAAATACCGGGCAACGTGCTGTTATCAGCCGGTAGGAAATACCAATGCACTAGTTCAGTGAGAGAATCAGCGAAGAAGTGACTAGTGACGCTCTATTCCAGTCAGGTACAAATGTATTTTACAAGTGTTTCGGGTACGGGATATGAGTTTTCTGTGATCTCAAAATTGTTTGTTAGTCCACAGTGAGCACGTATTCGAATAATAGTGCATCATATAAACTCACGATGATCAGTTATGCCGAAAAAGACGGGAATAGGGCAGTGGGTGGCAAGTATTCAATGTCCGAATGCAACTTGCGCCACCGCGGTTACCATGGTAACAATGAAGTGCACTTCAAGCGACCAACAAGTCTCGCAAAGTATTTCTCGGACCAAAAAGTGGCAAGTTTCTGAAAGTAGGGGAGGATCTGCTTAAATGTACGATTTCGTTACGCAACGTTGGATATGCCGTTTCTCACGAAATGCTGTATTTTAAAGGATGAGAAATAGCTGCTGCACATGGAATCAGGGTCTTGGATTTGAAGATTAGCCGAGGGTTCATTAATTTTATGAGAGAAATGGACTTTCTTTTCGATGAAGAACAACATTATGCCACAAAATGCCAAATGATTTCGACCAAGTAATTGATTTTCATCGCTTTGTGACTCAGAAGCCTAAAGTGAAGGAATATTTGCTCTCCCAAATAGGAACCACAGGTCAAATGCCAATCAGTTTCCACATGCCACAAAGTCAATCAATCGATAAGAAAGGGATATCGAGTGTTATCGTATGCACTACCAGAAGCAAAAAAGAATGATGTACTGCAATGCTGGCTGTAACAGGTGATGGCAGAAAGCTCGCACCTTATGTTGTTCTAAAATGACAAACAATGCCTAAAGTAAAATTTCCGCGAGGGATCCACGTTCATATCCAAGAAAAAGGGTGGATGGACACGTCACGAGTACGAGATTGGATACGAACGGTTTGGGTAAATATAGCAGGGGTCCCTCCTTCTTGTGTTGGACAGGTTTTTTTTTCTTCGGTATGTCATTATTATGTACTTACATGAATTGTACTTTTATTAGTACATGTTTATTTTTTTCTTCAGGCCGTATTGTTAGCTCTTAACAGGAAGAATATTTTCCAGTGTCGGTACTTCAAACCCACGTGTCCAACATACCTGATGTACTCTATTTGACTTTACAGACAGAATCTCACGTCAGAATTTAAATCAAATGACAACTAACCGCAAATGAGTTTAACCAATTGCGTGTATATTAAATATGATGTATCTTTTAAATGTAAGTAATTGTAAATATTCTTTTAAATATCTGAATTCCTCAAATAATTCACGCACCCGAGGTTTTCGCCTGTACTTTTCATCAAAAAAGTGTGTTAATTACGCGAAAAATACAGTATTATCTGTAGCCAGGTAAGATGGTGAAAACTGTCATTGCGTCAACTGCAATTCTGGAAAGTAAAAGTACCAAATAGATCCTTAATATAAATTATGTAATTGCAGAACGTAAATATATAAAGTATAATACATATACATATAGGAGAGAGATTTTCACTTCCAATGCCATGGACCCATCAACCCACCCCTATAAATACGGAGGTCGAGTCATAAGTCATGGCAACTATTTCTTTTCTCGCCAAAAGGAGACAACATGGAAAATCTAAGATATGCATTTGGAAACGTACGGTATGTACTTGCGTATGATGCCACTAGATGGTGTATGTAAACAACAGTGTGGGTCTAAGCATGCCCCCAAGTTCACTGTGAGAGTGAGAGCATCACAAAATGGAAGTCAACAAGCAGAAGCAATGATCGTATATTAAAATAGCAGTTCTCCGCGACAGAAATGCACGCCAATGCCATGCAGAGCTGCGGGAAGCATTAGGTGTGCGACTATGATCTAATCCCCAAAGTCAAGAAGCTATTACGTGGACAATGGTTTGCTAACAAAGAGGACATCATAACAGCATAACATCATAATAAAACAATGTTTAGCAATAGCCTGTGTTCTGTCACTTTCCTACGAGAATCTGCTGAAGTCAGAATTTGTCTTCAGGCACTATGCATAAGTACATGCCCTTGTATATTTACTTTTATAACTTAACACATTGCTGTCCGGCCCATCTGACGTATAACTGGCCCCTGTGGCCGGAAGGTTTTGGCAGAGACATGGAGTTATTGCAGGGTATCTTAATTTGATAATTTTAGGTACATTCACAGTTATATCTGTCCACTTTAAAGTTTTTGGTGAGATTTTATATTTCGGTTCATTCTGGTATTGATATCTGTTTTATTCCTCCACCATATACGCCAACAAATCATTACAAATGAACAACTTGACATCACAACCTATATTTTCAGGTTCACTCGGCGAAATTTTAACACCAGGCGTCCACGAGAAAGACTCCAAAAACAGTATAATATCCTGTTAGGCCACTCACTGCCAGAAATAGGGAGAATATTACCAACAGTACTTACATCTAGACCATCTTTGCTATCTGAAGCATCAAGTCATTGCTCACATGGTGCAATAAACGTGTCATTCAACGCATCACTTCCACATAAATGCATGACACTAGCACTAGAATTATCATTAGACAATTCATCTTCACTCTCCTCACAATCACAGGAAACATGTGACAAATTATCAGCGTATAATTCATGTATAATATCACCAGGAGTCAGTCCACTGTTTTTGTTTACCGGGGCTGCCATTTTTGTTTACTAGTATTGATGGATACACGGAAGATATTCGAAGGCAAAAACAAATGCAACTGACGCACTAAAATGGGCAAAACCAGTACTAAAAGAAGCGTAGTTTTTCTACCATTTAGGCACATCAACGATAATCTCCAAATAGTTCCTCAATAACCGTTAGATGGCATCAGAAGACAGACTTGCACAAACACGTATTTATACGTGATCGGCTGCAGAGCACCGTGCTTGGAAACATGTATTGATACGTGAGCGGACAGCATTGTGTTAATATCATAACCGGGTGGCATTTTCAATACCTGTTGTACAGAACCATTGCCAGTTTGAAATTGATTAAATACGGTGTCACTCCTAGAATTCAACACAGGTAGATGTCTTTGCTGTTAGGCCAATGGTCTAACATGAAACAGTGCCCTGCTCTGAGGGAGCACACTCCCTTTGATAGCTCAATGCTATGCACCCCTGACATGTCAGAATAATGCGATTTGTCACTAGCCAGGATGTGCACAGACGAATAAAGAAAGTGTGTTTCAGCATTAGTAGGTAGCACTGTGGCAACAGAGTATAGTCCCCTGTGCCGTGTGTATGACACTGCAGCATGCCCTAGAGGAGCAAGTTAAGGATCTATTCCCTAGTTCCACCTTCTGGAAATGTACTGCAAACCATATTTGGTGCTCACAAATCACAAAGCTGACACCAACCTACACATGTAATGCTCTCCTTAAAAGTTGATACACCTGTCCAAACCTTAATTTTTCGATGAGACAAGGTAAGAGAACTCTCATTTGTTTTCACCATAATTATCTTCTCCATGGAGGATTCACAACACAAGCCAGCAGCAAATAATGAAGCATCCACTGTACATACCTGTATAAAGTATTGAATGCCTTTTCACATCCTTCGTGGTTGCATTCAAAGGGTTTTACTTTTGTATGCACACGTATATGTATCTTCAAACTGTACGATGTCAGAAATGCTTTACCACAACCAGGTTCAGAACATTTGAATCTAAATTCACCTGAAAAAAACATTACAGAAAGATATTTTTTTCAAAAAAAAAAAAAAGCTACAATTATGTAGAGAGAAAGACTATGTCAGATTTGATTGAGACTTTAATCGTTGTAGTAAGTACAGCATAACAATGAATAGCACTTTAAAGGCCACTGACTAACTATCCAACATCTAATGCATCAGGAAAGAGCAAGATTTTGAAATGAATATACTACTGTACAAAATGAAGGAAGAAAAATTAATCAGAATATGTGGGGCGTATATAATCAAACTCAGCGAGTAAAAGCTGCTGAAGTCAAGGAAGGTAGGATGATGCATAATTACAAAACTGGTGTTAGAAAAAGTGTAAGGAATAGAATAAAAATATTTAGATCAAGATACTCTTTAACTGTTCACAAAATGTTCTCCATATGTGACCCGTTGTGCGGAGGGGGACCCAAAGTCAGGAATGGAAATTTTACAGCAGAGCTGAAACTAAGTGCCTAGTGTGTAAAAGTTGCATTTCTGTTTTAACTTCTTGTGCTACCCACGGGTCTTCTTAACAAACTAAGTTATGCAGCAGTTTGTCTTCACCACTCGGTCATAAAAACTTTGTACAATTTGTAAGGAAATTAGTGAAAGTTGTAACTGCATATTTCTCAAAATACACTTTTCTTAATAGCAACAGTACAGTAAATAATATCTTCTGTACCGCACCTAAAAGCATGAACTCATTTTTTTAAATGCTCAGTATCTTATGACAATTTTAGAACCACAAAAATCTCAAAAATGAAAAATCTGACTTTAGGCCCCTTGGCGCACAACAGGTCACATATAATGAAAATGTACTGCACAATTTATTCTAGTTTTAAGCATCTTACACATACTCTTTTGTTTCTGATAAATTCCACATTAATAATAATGCTATTTCTTTTCCTTCCCACTATCTACTTTTTGACAGGGTTTGGAGACCCCGAGGTGCCGGAATTTTAAGTGCAGGAGTTCAAATTCCACGTTAATGCATCTCTTGTCCTCTCTCTAGTGCTTGAAGAAGTGTTTCGTCTGTAATGATATCTCCATTATATAAGATCAGTAGAATATTAGTTCACTTAACACTAGTCAGAACAACGGACACAGCACGTTATAATGGCAAAATACATGACTATGTTGGTTCTGATACTAAACACCTCGAGTCTTCCTCTCTGTCATTCTCATCAAAAGATGAAACAACAGATAAACCTCAAACATCACTTAGTTTTCATTTAGGCCTATTTGGTAATGTTATATATACAGTATTTAGCTTGGTTGTTACCTTTGTGTGTTTTCATGTGAGTCCTCAAATTGCCAACTGTACTGTATGTACGACTACAACCATCATATTCACATCTGTATCTCTTAATTTCCTTCTTGTTGGTAGCAGGATCAGTCGACTCAATAGTAATGGTTGCATGAGATGGGTTCTCGGGCATATATCCAAATATACCAGGGTTAATATGCATATAAATTTGGTCTGAACTAATGGTATGATGAATATACCTGAAAAAAGAAGTACCATCCACTTAAAAGCTATTGCAGTCTAATGGCCTGGCCTGAAGAATGGTTTTACACTACCATGGAACAATTGTAAACATAAACAACATTACATTTCTAATGGCCAGAAAATAATAAAATAAAGCAGCCAAATTTGTTTAGAATTATAGTTACAGACAGACAATCTAGGAGAATGTTTCCTAAGAACAGACCCCAGCTTTTTATAGTTCTAAAACTGTATCTCTAAACCATAAATTATGCAAATACACCAACTGACAACAAAATTAAGTACCTAGAAAGAGAGGAGGAAATGAAATGAAACTTCACATATTGAGAGGTTAAGTAAAATTATTTCACTGATTACAAAATCAAGTGAAACGTACAACAAAACTGGCAGAACGAGCACACTGCTGGTCCCTTTCAGCAGGATGCTAAACCCCTCGGGCCTGGATGCACGCAGTAATTTGGTTACGAAGTGTGTCATACAGGTGTTGTTTGCTCTCCTGAGGTAAGTAGGCCCACAAATGATGTAACTGGCCCTTGATATCCTGGATACTGGCACTGGGTTGGAGTTGACGTCCGATCTGGTCCCACACATTCTATCGGGGATAGATCGGGAGAACTCAGAGGCCAAAGGAGTACCTCATCATCATGCAGACAATTCATAGACACATGTGCCATGTGCAGATGAGCGTTCTCCTGTTGAAAGATGATACTAGGATACTGTCTCGTGAGCTATACCAAATGAATCATGAAGCACATAATTACAGGCCAGTCACCTTGAAATGTGTTGCATGCAAGCTCTGGGGAAGTATTCTTTCTGATTATATTAGACACGTTTGCAAAATTACTAGTTGGTTTGAGAGAAGACAGTTTGGGTTTTGGAAAGGTTATACCAGTGAGATTCAACTTGTAAGATTCCAGCAAGATATAGCAGATATTTTATTGTCTACGTTAAACTAGAATGGGATTAACAGCTGCTTCCACATGTGTTCTCCAGCTGTAATGAGGATGGAGTGGGAAGAAAGTGTTAGCAGGTTGTCATGACAACCCAGAATTTAGCTAGTCATATGCAACTGACCACAAGAAAGCACAGACCAGCAAAGAGGGGGGCTTAAGACCATGTTACCATTCTCATAACGTGCAGCAAGAGAGAGCTTTCCCTAGCAGTATTCACTGCGGTATCAGTTCGTAACAGTGAAGGTTACTTTGTGTTTGTATTTGTGTGTCCAAGTGTATAATTGTACAGTTATTCATAAATAGTTTCTCTAAAAGATGTGTGCATGTGTATAATAACAGCATAATTATAGTTGTACGATTAATTTTTTATATTGTTTGTGTATATTATACGCCTAGTACCTTTAAATTTTAATTCAATGGCGGAAAGTGAAGAGAGATAACTTTTTGCGAAAGGCATTCCTATATAGGGACAAACCTGGGACATTTTATTTGTTATGTACAAGAGTATTTTAAACAAGAGAAAGATAGTAATGGTCCTCTCATTTCAGTAAATATAGTCTTAGACAGAACTGCAGCTGCAGTTAGAGTAAGCAAAAACACTGTAGTTAAAATAGAAAAAGACTAGTATGATGTAGAATTAACCCAGCCAGGAACATCAGGTTTTGTAACACCTGGAAAGAAATGCAGAGTAGAGAAGAGGGTTACAAACACTGATTCTTTCCAGCAGGACACTACATGATGCCACATATAAGCATATTATGAAAGAAAGGAATACCTGATCATCGCCAAACTGCATAAATCTCTCAGAGAAGCTTGGTTATTTCAAAGTGAGAAAATTTCACTTAGTTATTTCATAACAATGTTAGGTGTCTGTTATAAGAAACAAACAGTCAAAAAATCCTAATAGGAAAAGCAGACATTTTTGCTTGGTGATGTAAGCTCCTGAGGGAGGTACTAAAGCATGATTTTGGAGAGGTAATTTTGTTGGATGAAACTTGGGTCAACGCCAACTACTCCGTGACTAAAGGCTGGATAGATGACACAGTCGGGGGAACAATGTGGATCCCGCTGCGTAAGGGTGGCAGAATTATCTTCTTACATGCAGGGACATAGAGCGGCTTCATGCTGAACTGCAGTTTCCTCGTTAAGTCTAAGAAAACCGGTGATTACCATGAGATGAACGATGAAACATTTTTCAAACAGTTCCTTTTAAACAATTTACAGAAACCATCTCTGACTTATGGATAGTCCATAATTATTGCCAGGGTCCAGACTTTGGCATATTAAAAAAAAAAAAAAAAAAAACAACACAAAATGATAGAATGGTTAAATCGCAGAAATGTACAGGTACGGTAGCTAAAAGATCTAAAGAAGGGTACAATTAATGGAACTGAACACAAGCCCCAGCTTCCATCCTATGTAATAGATGACACAGGTACAAAGAATGGACATAAGATACTAAGACTGCCACCATATCATTGTCATTTTAACCCCACTGAGCTGATATGGGCTGAAGTGAAAGGTTATGTCACCTGCCACAACAAAGACTTCATGTGTCATCTGTCATAAAGCTGACAGAAGCAGCGCTGGGTACGATAATGAGTGAGAATTGGAAAGATGCTGTGCTCTTTACGAAAGAAATTATTGAATCCGCATGGGAATATTAAGGTTTTGTGGATGAGAATATGGCAAGAATCATAGTTTCTCTATGGGGTTCAAGCAGTTCTGATGATGATGATGCTTGTTTTTAAAGAGGCCTAACATCTAGGTCATCGGCCCCTAATGGTACGAAATGAGACAAAATGTTATGACAATTTAAAAATCTATAATCCTCCACTGACCAGTATTCGAAAACGTGAGGACGAAGAATGAATGAATGAATGAATGAATGGATATGAAGTTAAAACAATCAGTGGATCCGACCCACAATGCCCCACATTCCCAGAAACAAGCGTTAAACAATAGTATTACTGACCAAGGGACTGCTTCTAAAGCACAATACTGAATCGATGATGCTTGTATTCGAAACGGGTCCAAAATCCAGGTCATCGGCCCCTCATAATGGTACTAATCACTAGGAAAATAGAACCATGCTATTTGTCATGTTGCGGTACTAAACAGAAGTAGCGTAGACTCACGGTATTCCACACATTATGGTACTACTCACAGGTAATGAAATTCGCATATGTAACACAGACCTATGGTGTTTCGCACACTGCGGCGCTATATGAAGGCAACACAAACCTATACAGGCAACGCAAACCTGTGGCGTTCCTTACATAAGTAGACTAATCACAGGGACCCGCACTATCCCGTGGTGTTCCTCACATGGTGGGTACTAAGCATAGGCAAGGCAGAACCACGGTGTCACTCATCCCATGGTGTTGCTGATATAGGGGTACGAATCACAGGTCCTGTAAAATGCATCCTGAGCCACACACTGTCACTACTAATCACATACCTATTGTGTACCTAACATAGTGGTACTACGCGTAAGTAAAACTGACCCATGGTGTTCGCTGTGTGATGGTACTGATTACAAGTAGTCTCATGGTTCTAATTTGATCATCCCTTGGTCGCCCCTTTCAGTTGTCTCATTACGACAGGCAGGGGATACCGTGGTTGTATTCTTCGTCTGCGTCCCCCACCCAGAGGGGGTTGTGTGTTTGGTCCACAAGAGGTATTTTATTTCCCTCAAGTCCGCCGGCAAGCCGGTTAGGACCCCCTATACGCCACGTGGGAGTATCATCTCTCCCTCTGCTATGCCAGCGTAGTAGGTTCGTGGGGTAACAGTTCTGACAACGAAAGTGACTGTCAAATGAATGGCACGTTCCCAATATAAGATTATCTCAGGTATGTCATATTAAGAAATTTGCATGAATCAGGTTCTTTTTTAATATTTTAATTTTTTTTATGCGCTGTTTGGTTATTGTAAACGGGAAATTGTTGCATGGGAATTATATTTATTGACAATGATAAATATTTGTTCTTGCCGCAAATACTGATCCTAATTTGGCATTATACATTTTTTATATATTTTACTTTGAATATCTGGTTGAATTCTTTAAAATACACCTTTAAGGTATGGTACTTGACTTTGCCACAAGAAGGCTTTCACGAGTTACATGACGCGGCAAAACCGGGTATCTCGCTCTCTTAAACATCAATCGCATTTTAGTTTTGTCCGAGCTATACGTTCAGGTCAAATGAACTGTATCACTACTGAAATATATCCAAGGCTCTGGATGGGGTAAAAATGGGAGACTACTGATGAAAATGAGGGCTATTGGAGTAGACAAAAAGAGTGACTGAATGGGTGGCTATATTTTTAGATAATAGTACTAAGAAAATTAAAGTAAAGCTTTATCTGATCCTGTAATGATCCAGAAGGGGATTCTGTACAACAGCATTATTTGAACTTCAGGTTTTCATATACATAAATGATAAATGAGTAAAGAAATGGCATCATAAATAAGGTAGCCTATTTTGTGGATAATGTTATACTGTATAGAGTAATAAGTCACAGGATTGTGACCGACTCCAAAAACATGACAACGTTGTGAGAACAGAAGACAATGATACGATAATAAACAGCGTGAAAAGTCAGGTAGTCAGTTTAACTGTGAGAAGCCCCCTCATTTTAATCACTGTGCTGATAGACAGAAAGAACATCATGGGGATCACTGGAAGTACCTAGGTGAAAATAGGCTATAAGGAAAGATCTTCATTAGGGTAATCAAATAAACAGGACTGTAAATAAAGGTTACAGATCTCATCATGTAGTTACGAGGGTGTTTAAGGGCTGTAGTACGGATGTAAATGACAGGGCATGTAAGTCACCAGTAAGACCCCAATTAGAGAAATGGTTCCAATGTATGGCACCCAGGATTACTTGATTCAAGGACTGGAAAACATCCAAAGGATTTGTTCTGAGCAATTTTCAGCAAAACAGTAGTTTACAAGAATGTTGCAAATTTTGGGCTGGGAAGACTTGGGAGTATGACTGAAACCATACTGCAGCAAATAAGCTATCTGGAACTGCCAGAGATGAAATGTTTGCAACGGTTTCAAACATCAACAATACACACAGTGATCACTTGTCAAGATGTCTTCTGAGGAAGATGATTTTGACAAATGTATACCACTGCCAGCAACTGCTATGAAATTAAAAACAATCACGAAGGCTGGGTATTCATCCCTTAAATATTAGCATCCTTTTTATATGAACTGTGCAATTAATTACACAAGAATGATTTTGATTGAGAACAAGAGTAGGGAAGAAGACGCACCTAAACAAAAACCTACTTGTAACCTTTAAGAGAAGTGGAGCAAAAGTGTGTGTTATAGGGAAAATCATTAATTTATTTCTTATATATAGCTACATCATGTTACACAAAATTGTGCAGAGCACTGTCTTCTGAAGAAGTTTTACCAAAGTTTATGGAGGGTGAAGGCTCTGACAGAGGATTTTTTTGTTGTGTCTATAGCAGAAAGTTCAATAATTTCCTCAGAATCATACTCCATCCAAAGAAGAAGAAGAAAAAAAACATTTCCTGCTTTTATTTAGAAATACAAACAAGTTGTAATTTATGGTACTGTACTTGATTTTGTCTTCACAACTACGCATTAAATATTTCATGTAATATAGATGTCCCTTAATAAACTGCATGACCACTATTAACCTCCCACTGAATTCCAAACGTTAACTGAAGCAAATAAGTAGCCCAAACAGAACTCTCAGTGACAAACAGCTTGGCACAAACATAACATTTAGCCTGTGCAGTGCATTTCAATCATTCACGGACTAACTGACTGATGCCAACAGCCTGAGACGGATTTGTTTCATGCAGTGTGGTTCGGCCCTAAGGAGACGAGCTGCTCAACTAAGCGGTATGTTTCTAGCACTCAGTAGAGGGGTGGTGTGTGGTAACATTAGTGGAGTTTTTTAATGTAGGGAAAGATCATTGGAATTCAATAGGACACATGGGAGCAAATAGGCCCACTGGTTTATAGGAAGAGGAATTAAGTGATTAAAATTAAACGCGGGATACATTCAATAAATTTCAAACTTCTTTGAAATCATTTAAGAAAAGACTAGACAAGCAAGTGATAAAGAATCTGCTATCTGCGCGACAGTACTAAATGCAGATCTGTGGTACCGTAATTCATAAACACAAATCTCCCGCTCCACGGAAGGGTGCGTTAACCGATAACAAGGACGGGCGATATACACGAGAATCACATCCCAACTATCAACTATCTGTGGAACTATATTAATGTGATCGTGAAAAGGTATACACACCCAGCGTTTTCATCATGCCCTTCAATCTTCCCGATGTAGCTGGAGGTTTCTGGCTTATTTTCATCTGACAGCTTTGAAGTTGTATACACAGGCACTTGTTCAAATACCTTTCCAAAATTCGGAAGGTCAAAATTATCAATGCATTCTTGGAAATCATCAGCCAAGAATATACTGTCAAATGGGGTGTCACTTCGGTCTCCATCGTCTCCAAGAGGAAACTTATCATCTGTCCATGTCGCCATATTTCTTAAACTTCATTCGTTCATTGCACAACCGCAGTATCCAGTGTCGCCAACACAATTTTTATTTAATAAGCTTGATCATCATCCAAAATAAGATAGAGCAAGCCAATTCAGAATTAGAAAAGTTAAAAAATAAGCTAAATATTTATAGCACTGCTCACCAGGAACAGATTAATATTGTTCTTTGTTCTGTTCAATTAGCAAAATACTATTACCGAAAACCATGGATATTTTGACCGACCTCGGCGGTATTATCAAATACAGTAGAGCAGTGGCGGTTTCTGGAATAGCGCAATGGAGCAATGCACCTCCAGTTTATATCAAATTGTACTCAGCTACTTAATTTTTACGATTCCCTTGTCATTCTCAAAGCTCGTGCTAAGCCCATCTGTCCGTAATATACTCGTACTGGCTTTTAATTCATGTGAGCTGCGCATAGTCTGTGGCTGGAGACTCGTCTGGAATGAACCCCCATACAAGGCGGCATCTCCGTCCGTACTTAGGCGAAGGGACCAGTGAGGTGCGGGGGAAAGTCTGTCAGCATTAAAGCCGGCTGTACATTTACGAGTAGGCTACTCGGACTGACTCGGATAAGAAATCGTAAATGTAAACGATGACTCGTACGTACTCGTAGCTCGTATACGAATAGCAATCAAAGTAGAGAGGCTTCCGAATTGCATCCGAGTTAGACTGTTTTAAAAATGTCGGAGACTAAATACTGCAGGATGTCTCGTGAAAATCTGGAGGAGTTCATTAATTTATACTACAGAGCGGAGTGCCTGTGGAATGTTACGTGTTCTCAATATCGGGTCATCAATGCGAGAAATAAGGCCTATGAAGTTAAACATAACTACGGATCTAGTTAAAAAGAAAATCAACAACTTTTGGAATGAACAAGGAAAAAGTTGAGGCTGATACACGCGTCAAGAATTCTAATGATTTGAAGCTATCTCCAGTAGCTAAAAATCTGAGTCACTGCCAGTTCAGCTAAGAATTGATACAACTTCTCATCTGAGTGTTTTCTTTGGGGATATGAGGGGCAACCTAGAAAAAATTAATTACTAATAATATGCCAGTATTTAGCATATCGGTACGGTACCGGTATTATAAAAGTCATTTCGTCCACTTACCAAAAGGTACAACATTTCAAATGTACTAAAATCCATCCTCCCTCGTTTAATAAATCAGCTAATAAATGTTCCTGTATTCCAAAAACGGGTCTTTTCTTCAAGGATTCTTTAACCCAAAAGCTCCTGACTTTTTTCGCTTCATTCTGTTGTCTTGTTTTAAAACACAACAGCAAGATACCAGCCATAGTAAGACGTTTTCATCTGCTTGGAGCCATATTGGAAACTGTACTCCTATACGAGTAAGCACCATAAATGTAAACGCGTTTCCTACTCCTATACGAGTTACTCGTAAATGTAAAGCCGGCTTAAGGCAAAACCTGGATATCGCAGAAAAGAATATCCGTGGTGTAGGCATGCGCAGTATGCCACTCTCTCTCAAGTCTGTCGCAAGTCGTGTTGTTGGGGTAAGAAAACTGTAATAGTATGTGCCTGCCATCTGTTGCCCTTACAGGAATTTAACCAGGCAACAGAGAATAATGCACATAATTAGCGCTAGTGTTGAACAGCATCATTACTACCAAAAGTCATATTAAATTGCCAAATTCCAATTGATACCTTGTCCCAAATATATCAATACTTACTAAACATCTATTCATTTGCCTTCTTTGGAATAATTACTTTTTTGGAGAGAAACATAGCTTAAAAATCATTGAGGCAAAGAGTAGCGGGAAGGTAATACCAATGAAAACGCTAATTGACCAGCTCACACTAGTTCTTAAAATTAAGTTACCAACATTGTGAAAAGTGCGAACATTCATTCCTATAGTTTCCTCGTGTTTTTCAAGTGTGAAACTAGTGTTTGTAAACGTTTGTACTTAGCAATTATCATAATTCGTAACATTATTGTACGCTGTGCAAGCGTGTGAGTGTTTTTCTGCACCGTTGTGCCGTTCTGAAACTTAATTTTGAGGATATAAAGAAGTTACAATCTTTTGTCCGTGTGCGTGTGTGTGTTTTTGTGCGTTGTAGTTACGTCCACAATCTTTGTGCCCCGGAAAGGTAAGGAGCTACATAATGAGTTTAAACAGTGTCCAGACACTTAAGAAGACAAACTTTTCTTGTCTCTCTCTTGAGCGAAAACTTGAGATTAAGAATGCCGGGCACCCAATGCCTGATCTTGTTATAACGAGGCAGACTAAAAGTAAAAGTAAAGAAATTGTGCGTAAATTCAGAATGGATATATACAAAAGAACCGAGTGGATCTGTGGGTGCGAAGTTACTAACAGGTTGTTTTGTTTTCCGTGTTTATGCTTCGTGAGTGATGAAAGCGAAGGGACTTGGACCGAAGTCGGAGTGGTAGATTTAGGACATTTGTCCCAAAAAGTAAAGAAACACGAAAGTTCTAAATCTCATATGCTTGCCCAGTTAGAATTCGATCTTCTGGGAAAACACGATATCCGGCAGCAACTTGATTGTGCTTACAGGCAGTCTGTCGAAAGACACAACGGTCAAGTACGGAAAAATCGTTATGTGCTGTCAAAAATTATCGACTGTGTAAAGTTCTGTGGCGCGTTTGAGTTGGCATTGCGCGGGCATGACGAAACAAGTGAATCGTCGAATCCTGGCATATTCCGAGGCCTCGTTAATTTTAGTTCTGAAAATGACGTTGCATTAAAGGACCATCTGTCCAAAGCTACTGTTTTCAAAGGCACATCGAAAGACATTCAGAATGAACTGTTTTTGTGCATGTTTGAAATCTGTCGCGAGAAAATAAAGAAAGAAATCACAACTGCGCCCTTCATTTCGGTAATCGCAGACGAGACCACCGATATATCAACTACAGCACAATTAGTTATTGTACTGCGATACGTTCTTCCCAACGGTAAGACAGTTGAAAGATTTTGGGGTTTCCTCTCACCCGCTAGTCATGATGCTAAGACAATAGCAGAGTGTTTAAAATCTACTTTGAGCGATGTTGTTGATAGCCCAGATTAGTTAATTTCACAAAGTTACGATGGGGCGAATGTAATGAGTGGTCGCCATTCAGGAGTGCAAGCTCTCATCAGGGAAGATTTTAAGCATGCACGTTATGTTCACTGTTACGCCCATTCTTTGAACTTAGTCATGGCACAAGCGACAAGCCAGAATACGGATGTCCGTATATTTTTTGCAGTTTTAAGTGAAATCCCCAGCTTCTTTAATAACTCCCCGCAGCGATCAGGTGTATTGACCGAAATAGTTGGTAGAAGAGTACCTCATGCTTCAAACACAAGGTGGAATTTTAAATCAAGGACCGTTGAAGTAGTTTACGAGAACAGAGATGCCCTCATCGAATGCCTGGATCAACTGGAAACTACCTATCGACAGCCTAACACCATATCGCAAGCAAGAGGTTTGCGTTTAAAATTGGAGCACCCGTTATTTCAGTTCTGGTTGGCTGTTTTCCATCAGATAATGCCTCATGTGGACATTTTATACAGTCAGCTACAAAAGCGAAATTCAGATCCGTTGGAAGTCAAAGGCGCACTTTCAGGTTTCGAGGCTGCTATAAAAATGGTTCGGGAAAATAAAATTGACCACATCGCTGATGAACATGATATACTGCCCCCGCCAGTGAAGGTATCACGAGGGCCGCTGCGTACCTCGAAACGAGTTGCGGCAAAAGAAGTTTGTGACACAGTCATTCTTCAAGCAAAGGAACGGTTTCAATTCACAAACCACCTTCTTGCAGCAAACTTGCTTCAAGCTGAAAATTTCGGCAGCTTTGAGAAGCAGTTTCCCCACTCACTTCTGTACAAAGTGTGTGAGGCCTACCCATTTCTCGACAAACCGAAACTGAGAACCGAACTTGAAATATTATACATGAGAAATGATTTTCGAACAGTTTCTGGGGCTACGACTTTGTTGCAGTTTCTTTTAGAAAATAAGTTGCAGAGTGTCTTTGGTGAAAGCATAAAAACTTATAAATATAGTTATTACTATTCCCATGACGACATCTGAAGCAGAAAGGTGCTTCTCAACCCTGAAAAGAATAAAGACTTTCTTGCGCAGCACAATGACCGAGGATAGACTTAATGCTCTTGCTATGCTGTTAATTGAAAAGGACTTGGTTCGAGACTCTGTGGACTTCAACGAAGCAGTTATAGATAAATTTGCATCCCTCAAGGAGCGCAGAATGGATTTTTTGTATAAGCTGTCTACATAGGGTAAGTCGATTGTGAAACATTTCTAATTTTGCATGTGGTAAATATCGGCATGTATTGTCTGCTTCTCTCGTATTCGATCACATTTTCAAAACTTCTATCATCTTATTTTGGGAGGTTACGACCCACGACGGGAGAGGTGGAGGGGGGGTGCAATTTTTTTCTTCTGTTGAACCCCCAGTGACGAAAGTCACGCGCCGCCACTGCAGTAGAGATAATACGCGACACTTACGGATTTCGCCTTGATAAAATGGGAGACAATTCGACTTGACCTGAACAAATCGCGCTAAATTAAAATATCAATGGAAATGTATATACGGAAATGGATAAATAAATTACGTCTAGAAAGAAAGCGTTATTGAGATATTAACTTCGAAGTAGCTAAAGCAATTCTGGATAAATGAATGAAGAATTATTTAAAAGTTTATTATTCAAAGACTAAAATTAGACATATAAACAAGAAGTGAAATGGACTGGTGTGAAATTGATTGATCTTTCATTTATGCATTACTTTTTTAGCTTTAGCATTCCTGCCTGAACTCTTACAGTTGGATTTGTCTTTTTTCTCATTTAAAAACATGGTATCATCACATTAAGACACTTTTCACTAAAAATATCGGCACATTCCTTACACATATGATGCAATAAATTAACATTTAATAGCTGGACAATTTTCCTCTTAACATGAAGCCTACTAACAGAAAGATATTCCTTACATATATGATGCAATGAATTAACATTTAATAATAATAATAATAATAATAATAATAATAATAATAATAATAATAATAATAATGTTTTTGTTTTACGTCCCACTAACTACTCCTTTACGGTTTTCGGAGAGGCCGAGGTGCCGGAATATAGTCCCGCAGGAGTTCTTTTACGTGCCAATAAATCTACCGACACGAGGCTGACGTATTTGAGCACTTCTAAATACCACCGGACTGAGCCAGGATCGAACCTGCCAAGTAGGGGTCAGAAGGCCAGCGCCTTAACCGTCTGAGCCACTCAGCCCGGCCAATTAACATTTAATAGCTGGACAATTTTCCTCCTAATATGAAGCCTACTAACAGAAAGATAATCTATAAAATCCCGGCTTTAATCTGAGAAGAGAGATAAAGAAAGAAAAGTATGAAAATGTTGTCGATGGTAATGCTTCAAGGAATATTTACGTATAACTAGAGCAAAAAATGTAACATACCCTTGGCTGTATTGTAGGGGATTTCTAAGTCGCTGGCCTGGAAATGATCTGAACAGATCTCATAATTCTTATATAAGCGTAACGTCCCTTCTTTCTTGTACACCTTATCCAAATCGCTTCTGTGACATTTCAAAACCCACAGACCACACCTACAACAACACATCGGTATTGAAGGTTAACTGCTGCATTATAGAATAAAATATGCGTATTACATTTTATGCCAGTTAAAATATGGGTCGAGCAGGTCAGAAGATTATGAAGTACTATAAAAATCTCTGTCACTGGAAGAATATATATGCAAACACAATATTACTTACATGTTCTTGTCACGAGGGAACCTGAAGAACGACCGCGCATTTTTAACGACTTCGTAATTACTGCAGCCAAACACAGCACATATCTTTCCCCTCATGTTGAGAGGAGATATCAAGGAATGACACACACTACTATTTATTTATGCCAACTCACTGAAAACGCATAAATAACACCAAAAACTTCACACAAAAATACACGTGCTCTTATGAGAGAATCAGTACTGTTCAGGTCTATCCGCTAGAGTGAGCTCCAATAGCTGTCCCTCGATATCTCGCTCAGTGTCGCGTATTATCTCTACTGTAGTTGGTATTATGAAATACAGTAGAGACAATACGCGACACCTATAGATTTAGCCCTGTTAAAATGGGAGACAATTCGACGGTGGCGCTCATAGTGACTTGACCTGAAAAGCCGCGCTAAATTCAAATATCAATGGGAATGCATATACGAAAATGGATAAATAAATTACGTCTAGAAAGAAAGTATTATTGAGATATTAACATCGAAGTTGCTAAAGCAATTCTGGATAAATGAATGAAGAATTATTCAAAAGGTTATTATTTAAAGACTGAAATTAGACATATAAACAAGATGTGAAATGGACTGCTGTGAAATGGGTTTATATTGCATTTATGCATTACTTTTTGCTTTAGCATTCCTGGCTGAACTTTTACGGTTAGAGTTGTCTTTTTTTGTCATTTTAAGACATTGTATCATCACATTAAGACACTTGTCAATAAAAATATCGGCACATTCCTTACACACATGATGCAATGAATTAACACTTAAAAGCTGGACAATTTTCCTCCTAACATGAAGCCTACTAACAGAAAGAAAATCTATAAAATCCCAGCTTTAAGTCCGAGAAGAGGGATAAAAGAAAGAAAAGTATGAAAATGTTGTCGATAGTGAAACTTTGAGGAATATTTACGTACAATTAGAGTAAAAATGTAACATACCCTTGGCTGTATAGTCGAGGATTTTTAAAGTCGCTGGCCTGGAAATGATCTGAACAGATCTTATAATTCTTATATAAGCGTAACATCCCTTCTTTCTTGTACACCTTATCCAAATCACTTCTGCGACATTTCAAAACCCGCAGATCACACCTACAACACCACATCGATATTGAAGGTTAATTGCTGCAATATACAATAAAATACCGGTATGCATATTATATTTTTTAAGCCAGATAAAATATGGGTCGAGCAGGTCAGAAGGTTATGAACTACTACAAAAATATCTTTGTCAATGGAAGAATATAATATGCAAACACAACATTACTTACATTTTCTTGTCACGAGGGTAGCGAAAGAAAGACCGCGTATTCTTCTCTACTTCATAGTTACTGCAGCCAAACACAGCACATACCTTTCCCCTCATGCTGAGAGAAGATATCAAGGAATGACACACGCTACTATTTAATTATGTCAACTCACTGAAAACGCATAAATAACACCAAAATCTTCACACACAAATACACGTGCTCTTATGGCAGAATCAGTAGTTCTCAGGTCTACCCGCTAGAGAGAGCTCTAATAGCTGTCCCTCGATATCTCGCTGAGTGTCGTGTATTGTCTCACCTGTATTTGGTATTATGTCATAAGGCCCAGGAAGTCTTTCACTACCACGCCCTTCGTGGTCCTTGTCTTTCTTTGACCGATACATCCACATTCTTCTAAGTATTTGACCCCTTCCACTTTTTCTCTCTAATCAGTGTTTTTATAAAGGATGATTGCCCAGTTGTACTTCTTCATCAAAATAAGGTAGAAAAAGCTAAATCAGAATTAGAAAAAGTAAAAAAATAAGCTAAATATTTATAGCACTGCTCACCGGGAACAGAATGAAAATGTTCTTTGTTCTGTTCAATTAGCAAAATACTATTACCGAAAACCATGATAGAAGAGAAGGAAGACAGAAAGGAGAAGGTGGTAGTGTTTCACGTTGGTACTAACAACGTAAGGCAACCAGGTATAAGCACGAACATACTTGGGGATGTGTGGGATCTGGTAAATGCAGCGCCGATGTAGTTTAAGGAAGCGGAGATTGTTATCAGTGGAATACTGTGTAGGAGGGATACTGACTGGAAGGTGATTGGGGATTTAAATGAGACTATGGAGTGGGTATGTGGGAAACTGGGAGTGAGATTTCTAGATTCTAATGGGTGGGTAGGAAAGGGATCTGCGCCCAGATGGCCTTCACTTAAACCACAGTGGTACATATAAGTTAGGAAACGTGTTTAGAAGGGTTATAGGCAGGTACATTCAGGGAAACGGGGTGGCCTAGGGAGCGGTGTTAAGCGAACAGGGAACTGGAAATCAAGTAGGGATGACAAAAAAATGTTAGTGCTCAACTGTAGTAGCATTGTAAACAAAGGCATCGAATTAAGTAATTTAATAGATATATACTTACCAGATGTTGTAATAGGAGTTGAATCATGGCTGAGAAATGATATAATGGATGCAGAGATATTCTTACGGAACTGGAGTGTGTATCGTAGAGATAGGATAGGAATGGTAGGAGGGGGAGTATACATTCTGGTGAAAGAAGAATTTGTAAGCTACGAAAAAGTTAAAGCTGACAAACATGAAATTCTGGGTGTAAGGCTCTTCTCTAAAGATAATAGACAACTTGATGTCTTTGGAGTGTACAGACCGGGAAAGTGTAGCGCTGACTCTGATTCAGAGTTATTTGATAAGATAATCAGCAATGTTGTAAATGATATGGAAAAGAATGTGATAGTAGCAGGTGATCTCAATTTACCAAATGTCAATTGGGAAGGTAATGCGAACGACAGGAAGCATGACCAACAAATGGGAAATAAATTAATATATAAGGGCACATGATTCAGAAAATGACGGAACGAACTAGAGGGAAGAATATTTTGGATGTGGTGCTGATAAAACCAGATGAGCTCTATAGAGAAACCGAAGTATTAGATGGTAGTAGTGATCACGAAGCTGTTTTTGTCATAGTTAAAAATAAATGTGAAAGAAAGGAAGGTATTAAAATTAGGACTATTAGGCAGTACCGTATGGCTGATAAAACAGGCATGAGGGTGTTTTTAAAAAGTAACTATGATCGCTGGAAAATGGTAAATAAAGATGTAAACAGACTCTGGGATGGGTTTAAAGCAATAGTTGAGGAATGTGAAAATAGGTTCGTTCCTATAAAGGTAGTAAGGAATGGCAAGGATTCACTATATTATAACAGAGAAGTAAAGAGACTAAGAAGGAGGTGCAGACTGGAAAGAAATAGAGTCTTTGTCCTACCCATCCACTTGATGTTTATATGAGGTTCAGAATGAATACCAGCTTTCAATAATTTTAGCACACTCTACAGTTCATCTAAGATTTCACACATAGATTCAAATTCAAAAATATAAATTTTGATCATAAACCTTAATTCAATCACTTTGTCAATCGACAAATGTTTTTTTAGAATTCAAAGAAAATTAAATCAATCACTTTTGGTGCAAGCCTAAAGTCTGTTTAAAACCATTATAATAATATGAAATTGCACTTGCTTTAGCAATCCTACAGTCCAATTAATGATTTTCAATCACTTATTTCAGACATCCTACAGTCCATATAAATAAATTAAACAAAAAGTTTAAATTATGCACTTGTCGTGGAGCAAGCCCTACCGTTCAATTAGGTTATTATGAAATGACTACAGATTACATTGACTTCAAAAAGAACATTCTAAAGTTAATTTTAAATTGATCTCCAGTTATACTTGCTTTTGGAGAGAAACCTGGGGTTCATTTAAATATTACCTAAAGTCTTGTTAAATTACCTCCTACAATTTCTACAAGTAGTAGGATTGGAATTCATACGATCAAAAATTATTTTGTTAGACCAGGCAATTTTCACGTAAAATGAGCGTAGCACTGTTGAATATTGAAAATGATTGAGTTCCTAATTAATAAGTCGGTTAACGTTTAGGTGTAATTACTCACTCAAGAAAATGAAAAATACACTTTCATCACCTAAGTTCTGCTTATAAGAGTAGTTGAAGTACGGCTCTACAGCTTGATGACTGGAACTTCTGTCGCGAACAGCCTGGAGTCGAACTTAGCACCAGCAGCGAACCACGTTCTATCCCACAAAGTTACCACGTCTTAATCCCACGAAGATACCACGTCTTAATCACACGAAGATACCACGAGTAATCCCTCGAAGTCGCCTGTCCTACGCTGGATACGACGTTCTAAGTAGTGTGAGAATACGATACTTCGCCAAGATTTCCGGTGTTCTAAAGCGAAATGTAAAAACAAGGGAAAGTACAATTCGCACTATACTGCACGACATAGCACTGTCATTTCTTAATAATGAGTTGCATTGCACACTGAGATAAGTTTAAATGCACAGTTTGTACTTGCACTTTTATAATATGGCGGTGAATATGTGACTTGAAGTAGCACAGTCTATGTCACAGCTCGAACTACACGTCAAGTGTCTGTGGTAATAAAATGAGATCACTTCTGAAGTCGAAAGCACAGTCTTTCACTACACAGTCTGGATGACATGAAATTAGACACTAGCACAGTTCATAATATGTCGTAATTTCAGCATTAGAACGAGTGTCGCATTCATCAAATTTACGAGTAAATGCAAATAACATAACTTTACAACAGTTTCTAGGATCCTAATAGTCACTGATAAAGTGGATTTTATGAGTGAGTTTTCATAATAAGGATTCATATTACATAATATCCCCATAAAATGTCCTTAATATTCAGTCCTTTTCTCACGACACTGTTCGAATATTCAAGAAAATACGTGAAAATTGACTACACTCAGTCGTATCAATCACTGAATATTCGATTGGAATAATACTTAAAATAGTTCATAATCGATAAACATGTCTCAGAACTCATGAAATTGTCACAAGTTGAAAGTTTAATTTATCGCGCACATTTTCCTAATGTGTTTATTACCGTACGTGATCGCAAAAGAGATCAAATATACGTCGAACTAACAAAGTCCATAAGGCTGTCAACTTGGCAAATTTAACACTTGCATTCTAAGTTCTACTTAAATACACAGTCAATATCACGTGATCACTTGTTCAAGAAATTCATATGTCTATACGACGAAACTCAATTTTATAGTACTTTATAATATCCCACAAGTTCAAGACACGGTTGAAATTTTCCACATATTACGATCTCGCACAATGAAATTCAAAGTCTTACAATACGACTTACTCGTATCTCGCGCAACGCGACGGAGCAGCATGACCTTCAGTCATGATTGAGTTGCACATTTTCACTCACTACCCCTCTTAATTCGTTGACCTCTATAAACTCCGCTGGAGGAGAGTTCACTGTGTCAAGCGACAGATGAGTGGTTACATAGGATAAAGTTCTACTTGTCACATCTACTAAACTAATAGATGGATGGATCTCAAATTGTTATCATAGTGCATTTGAAATATGGGCTTCACGTTGGTGTATATCTCATTTTTATGTGCTAAGCTGTTTAGAAGTTACAAAATAATATCTAGACTTCTCCATAGGGGAGGTGAAAAAATGTGGCGCTGACGTCACTTGACCTTGTCCCTCTCTCGCTGTCTTCCTCACACTTGCACCGAGGAGTAGAGACTAGAACATTCTTTCGCGTAGCTGTTTCCGATGTTACAACTCGGCCGTTCTTTAATGATTAGAAATTTATAAAAAGGATGTGCCAGGGCTTATGCCTTCCTGGTACAGTACTTACATCTCTATTTTCTTCCTCACTTTCATTCATATTGCCAGTGCTTGCAAAAGTGATCTCTTGAACATACAATAAAGTAGATATTTGGCAAGAATATAGACCGTATAATCCAAGATTTGTAACATTGTAAGGAAGTAGAAATTAATGAAATATTGCTTGGTATGAGTGTCAGAGGAGATATGCGTTCATCGCAATGTCCAGGACCGCAGTATCCCGCACAAGTTTCTAGCGCCTGCCGAACGCGTGCGAAGAGAACCGAAGTTTGCTAGCCAACTCCTGGTCTCATGAATTTCAGTAAAACAAGATGGTTGCTTCCCATGTAAAGTGAAATATCTTGGTGCTTCCTTCTTCGTGTATTGTTAAGATATGTAGGTTTTTATGGCTTCTACTTCGCTTTGGATGAATTCAGTTATTTGAAACAATGTCTCAGACGAAATCTCTAACGCGTTCTGAGTGTAAGAAGGGTTTTGATTACACCAAAAATCTCAGAAAACCATCGCAAGCTCATCCTAAAAATACATTAAATCGCTCCAAGTTTAAACTTACAGAAGTTCTACGCATGAGTCGGAGTATGTCCGTGGAAGTAAATTGAAATGCCCGTTGTGTGCTTTTTCAGCCTCTGTAAAAATTCCTCTTGGAACATTTACAATCAGAGCACGGTATGTCGGTAAAATCACGTAAAGTGGAACTTCCATCATTTGACGAATTCTTGAAATGCAAACAGGAGGTTGAAAGAAACACAATTTCTCCTTATGTAAAGGAGCTTGGATCGCAAGGTGGTGCGGATAACATTAATAGTCATTGGTATAGTACGTGAGCCTTTTCTTGATACCGTACCTGAGATCCCTAGTGCTGAATCGGTAGACCTCGGATATACTCGAGATTCATATTGGCAACCTTTGAAACACAAACTATGAATCTCTTATGCATCGCCGTGAGACATCTGGCGTACACATTACGTAATAGTACTGTTGTTGCTTACACAGCATATACAAACTATAGAATTCATGCTAGAAACCAAATTCGCATCGAGAAATGTTATATAATGTGTGTGTGACACAGTTGTTGGGTAGAGATAATAAAAGTTTAGAAAATTCATATCGATCGATCACATTATCTATTCAATTCAGATTTCATTTCCATTTTGTTGGGAGTATAACCGGAACCGATAGAGCTCCCTCCTTACTCCTCAACCCCGTAAAAGTTGGTATAAAGAAAAGGTTCGCGTATTGTACGTATGTCAACCAGCAGACTTGGACGTGTTATTAAATCAACAAGATAGGTTTCCTATAACAGTAGACTTTGGTTCAAATACTTCAAATGTAGAACTACTAATCCAATGAGAAAAATTCTAAGTAGTTTTATCTGATAACAATGCTCTGATTTACACCTCTGCTGAACCAATGCTCAATCCGCGGTCATCAATGGGTAGACCAAACATTCTAAACGTTGTTCTGTGTAAAAATTATTACTACCCGATTGCAGTTAAAGTACATAGAGTTCTAAATTCTGATCATACAACAATCATTTTTTATCTTACTTGGACCGTTAGAGAGCGCCTCTAACTGACTTCAGATTTTGTATTACTTTTTTGACATAATCGACATGTCTATTGTACCGGCCCAAGGAAAATTCAGAAATCAAAGGTAACCAAAACTGGAAGAATAAGATACCCCGAAAGAAAATCAGGGGAAAATATGAAACAAAAACAAAATCCCAATTAAATAAAAAGTCTTAGAAGGTAACATTTTCATTCATAGTCTCTCATACCGCGGTTACTAAATCATCTCAGTTACGCATTTTGTAAAGAAAAAATACTACGTCCATATTAAAATGGTAAATATGAGTGGATACACTTTAGTTAGGAACTATAGAGAGGGAAATCCTGGAGGCGGAGTCGGAATATTCATACGTGATGATCTGAAATATAAGGTAATATTTAAATCACCGAGTGTATACTCTCACAGACCGTAGTTCTTGTTCGTAGAAATTGAAGTTCGTGGTACGAAGTGTTTACTCGGTGTAGTGTATCGCTCACCGAAGACTGGAAACATCACGAATATAGAGGAAGCGCTACAGGATTTAATATCTAAGTGTGAACGAGTGATTTTAGTGCTAGAATTTAACACTGACCTGACAAATGAAACACTGAGACTAGGCAACTAACATGCATGTTTGAAGCCATTTATATGACAATTCTGCTCTTACAACCCACACACCATGTCGCAAACTCGCACACACTCCTCAACCTAATCACTGTAAACAATAATTTTTGTCACATGGACAGATGCCTGTGCTGGATACACTTTGAATTGTCCACAATAAAAATCTGGGTGTGTTCCTATCTCTGTGAACGTAACCAATGTGTGTCAGTGGGAGATAATATGACCAGATGAAGAAATGCTGAGTAGGGGGTAGAACAGGGTGGGTTGTGCTCCTCCCTTATGTTCTCCCAGTACATGATTAACCTATCAGAACAACTGACCAAGTGATTTCAAGAATTTGAACGAAGAAGCCGTCATTGAGGACGCTCTGAGCATACCATGGCACACAGTTCAGTATATAAAGATGATTGACGACAATGTATCACGTTTTAACGAATTTCTCTTAACTTTATTCGACAAACATGCCACATTACGTACTGCTCGAGTAAAACAACCCTCTAACCTTTGGTTCAATCAAGTAATTCGAGATCAAATGAAAGAGACGCAGCCTCTAGTTACTTTGTAAAAAATCCAGCACAGGACAATTTTGCGAACTATAAAGTACTCCGAAATAAAACAATGCAGATGATAAGAAACGCTAAAATACGCTTTCTTCTTCTTTCTTCTTTTCCTGCCGCTTTTCCCACACCTGTGGGGTCGCGGGTGCGAACTGCGTCGCACATGTGGATTTGGCCCTGTTTTACGGCCGGATGCCCTTCCTGACGCCAACCCTCTATGGAGGGATGTAAGCACTATTGCGTGTTTCTGTGGTGGATGGTAGTGTAGTATGTTGTCTGACTATGATGAGGAGAGTGTTGGGACGGACATATACACCCAGTCCCCGAGCCAGAAGAATTAATCAGAAGCGATTAAAATCCCCGACCCGGCCGGGAATCGAACCCGGGACCCTCTGAACCGAAGGCCAGTACGCTGACCATTCAGCCAACGAGTCGGACAACGCTAAAATACGCTATACGTACGAAATTTTAAATACACATAACTCTGCTGTTGTATGCGAAACTCTCCGCGATATGGGTCTAAATAAAACAAAGACAGAGGATAGTAACTATAATGTACATTTGGACAACCTGAGTGATTATTTTAGCCCAAGAAACGTCCAGACGAACGGAAATACCACGAGAGCTACTACTGACAGATTATCTTCAAAAGGAATGCATGGTGGAGAAACATAATACTTCTCTCATGTCACTCCAGGTGATGTAAAGGGCGCCCTCAATGACAAAATCAGGGTCTACTGGACACACCGTTATAAAACTTTTCCTTTTGAGGAAAATACTAGACATCATTCTTCCTACAATAACGCACATTATTAACTGTTGGAACAGCAATGAAACTGCTCGTTTCAGTCCTTCCCCCAAATTTTAAAAACCGTATATTAAGATATTAAGCCAATTTCACAGCAATCGCATAGCACAACAAAAGGATCATTCTTCTTCGTTTTTAAACTTAACCTACAAGTTCACCGCCTTCTTGATTCACAATAACATTGCTTGTCCAGACGCAACATCCTCCCACCTTTGATTTTACACTGTCAAATCAAATTAATTTACACATTAACAAGATATATTAAACAAAATTTCAAACACAGTTTAAGTTCTTTCACTCAAGAAAACGTGAAGGGATGTTCACTTTCCTGCCTGTCCTCGTAACTTTGGCACCTTGCACGGGGATACCAGGATCTGGAGACCTTGGAACAGGTACCTTGCTATTTGTTGTGGCAACGTGTAGTGTTGCGCCCTTAACTGGGCTTATGGGAGAGATACACATCTCCAATGGATAGATGTGTTCTATTGGTCGGATGAATCCTCCAGCAGCATGTTTCACCTTCACTACTCGTATTACATTGTCCTTCCCGGGGAATACCTTTGTTACTCTGTTACTCTTCATGTTGTTATTGCCGATCAGCAGAACATCTCCACACTTTATCTCTCCTCTTCTCCCCTTCATGTCTCCTTTCTTGTGAACGAGTTGACTTAGATACTACAGTCAGAATCTCTTCCTCCATTCTTCTCTCAGGCGTTGTTGGTATTGCATGAAGGCTTGTTTAATATCGGAGATGACTCCAATTTTTCTTAATCTGCAGTCCAACATTACTTTTGCAATCAATTCTAACAGGTTTGGACACTTTGAGAGATTGCCATTCAAAGAACAGCCATATTTTGCTTTGCAAGACGCATCAAAATGAGGCCTAATATTGGTTGAAGAGTTTTCCTTAAACACTATTCTATGAGGCAGGTAATGTGCTGAACAATCCTCTTCTTTTCTGGACACTTCTTCAATGTTTTCTTCTTCCGATCAACCCTTCAATACCCGATCGTAATCCAGTAACTTATTAGAAGTTCTCAGTTCGGAAGTTGTAGATAGTAATATTTTCTCAGCAAGGATCATGTTATCCGGTCACTCTTCCCTACCATGTAACCAAGGTAGACTAATTTCATAGCGCCCCTCATAGTCCCTCTTCACAGTTTTTTCAAAGTACTCCATAACCACTGCTTCATCAACTCTTTTAAACTGATTCCAAAAACCCCAAAAGTCTTTTATACTTCCACTAAATTGTTTCAGCTCTATATTGGGAAGTTTCCTCCTATTTGAGGTTAGGGATGAAGTAACCGACTGGGCTTTATTGACTAGTTCTGCTCATCGAGCACAGAATAACATAGAGATGGCAATGCCTACCGCAATGCATTGGCTCGCTGAAGCCGAGTTTTGCGCGCATCGCCATGTTGGCATTACCAGCAGTGCTAGTTAATTCCTATCCGAGTCACGTTAATTCCTATCAGAGTCTGTCATTTTAAAAGGTTTCTGTAACATTATTTCATTGGTTAACGTATTTAACGCAATAGAAAAGTGCCTTAGTCATAATGATAAGCACGGGGCAGTCCAGAACACCGTTTTAATCGCAATACCGGTAGTTTAAAATTCAGAAATATGAGCTCAAATAGCCTGTTATTATATCAAATCGTATTTAGCCCGAAGGAATTGCCGATTTGCAAGGTGCAGCTAAAAATAATGGAACATTTTCATAAAGACCTATTTTAGAGAAAGAATAAGACAGGTTATGGACCAAGAATAGGCCTATTTATATAGATACCATATACAGTACACATCCACACAAAATATCATACACAATAAAAATATACACAGTCTGTAGGTCTATAAATAAAATAGTACACGGTCAATAATAAAGATATCCTGGAAGACCAGTAAGTATGAGGTAAATAGGCCTAATTATTATAGAATTGTTGAGCCAAGTAAATCATATACAAGATAGAGAAATATTTTTACATTAGTACACTTGGTGAAATTAATTAATTCATCTCAAGGATTATTTTGTAATGTATACATACATACATTATCATTATAGACTTATGCCTTTCAGCGTTCAATCTGCAAGCCTGTGAATTTACTAAATGTCGTCACAATCCTCTATTTGCAACTAGTGCTGTGGCCACATTTAGTTCTATATCTCTTATCTTTAAATCCAAACTGAGTCTAACTATCGTCGTGTTGGTCTCCCTCTACTTCTCTTACCCTCCATACCAGAGTCCATTAATCCCCTAGGTAACCTATCCTCCTCCATTCGCCTCACATGACCCCACCACCGAAGCCGGTTTATACGTACAGCTTCATCCATCGAGTTCATTCCTAAATTAGCCTTTATCTCCTCATTCCGAGTACCCTCCTGCCATTCTTTCTGTACGCAATTTCTTTGGTTTTCATGTGATCTATCTGAGCACTAAAACATGTCTCTGCACTTTTATTACAGATAGATTTTTCCACAGTAGGTACTTCCTGGACTGCTGTAGAGGAATCTAATGAAGGCATTTCCACAGTCTTTATGATTTTAAGGACCCTCCTCTCCTGTAAAATGAATTTAAGAAATAGTAGGCTTACACTAAAAAATATGTATTTCGACATATTTCTCACATCAGAGGCTAAAATGAAGAGAAACTAACCTTTGATTGTATTTGTAGGTACTTTGGGAAAGCAGTAAACATAGATGTCACAGTCCATTCCCTCAGCCTTACGACACACAATGAAGTACGATCAAAATCACGTTCATTAAAGTGAGCTGAACATATGATGCTGAATGGTGTGGGGTACAAATTTTCCCTTCGTATAGCTCATATCCATTTCTTCCGTCGTTCATTATCTTTAGGAAAACTGTAAATGATAAAGGGGCTTCTTAACCTATACTGCATGTGCAAGGGGAAAACAATTCGGCACTGAATATTCGCAAAAACATATTGCTTACCTGTGAAAACTTATCCTTGGTATTTTCTTTGAAGCTCTGTTTGCACATCCATACGCTACACAAGTCGGCATTTTAAAATCACAACACAAACTTCCTTTATTTACTTCACACGTGGCGCACTGTTCACTTACTTACACTAACTGGTCTCCAATGTTTTGGTACAAACAACATGGCGGCCGCTTATGTCCACTGACTTCACCTCAGACGGCACATTGCCATCTCTATGTTATTCTGTGCTCGTTGGTTCTACTTGAGCACATTTTGTAACAAAAGTTTCCATTTTCACATTAACACGATCCAATTTTTCTCTATATGCTTCTGCAGTGTAATATTCTGTTTCAAAGTCAGCATTTTCATCATCGAACATCAACGTGGCCATTTGATCTCTAGTTTATTAAGATCGCCACATAAGCTATCTAACGTAGAAAATTTTGATTTCACTATTTCCTCATTCGGATTCTCAGAATCTATTTCTTGTGTAAAACTGTCGTAAGTTTTAGTAAAACATGCTCTCACCGCTTAACGTTTCTTAAGTTCTGCCTCCATTTCTTCCGTTACGATAATAGACCTATAATAACCAGATTGAGACTCACCAGTGTCTGTGTTATTACATCACGTCGGGTTCACCAATATTATGTTGGAACAGCAATGAAACTACCCGTTTCACTCCTTTCCCAAATTCTCAAACCGTATATTAAGATATTCAGTCAATTTCACAGCAATCACATAGCACAACAAAAGGATCAATTTTTTTCGTTTTTAAAACTTAACTTACAAGTTCACCGCCTTCTTGATTCACAATACCATTGTTTGTCCAGACGCAACATTAACACCTCTCTTATGACGGAAATCTTTCATGAGAACTGGAAAAATGCCACTATTCGACCCTTGCCGAAAAATAGTACCCCCACAACCCTTGACGATTCACCCTGTGATGGGGGTAGCACGGGGTGGGTTATGCTCACCGCTTATGTTCTCCCTACACATGATTGACTTATCAGAACAACTGACGAACTGTAAATATCACTTATACGCAGATGTCATCCAATTGTATATTCATATCGAGACGAATGACATACAAGAAGCAAAAATGAAATTGAACGAAGACCTATGTAACATTAACGAATTGACTAGTAGCCACTGCCTGAAGGTAGTCCCATTAAAATTGCAAGCCATAATAATAGAATTAGAAAGCATCAGTATACCGGTTATCGAGATCTATGAAACACCTATAACACTGAAAGACTCCGTAAAGAACCTTGGAATATTTTTGGTAAGTATTTAAGTTGGTCAGAGTATGTAACAAAAATTTGTCAACGTGTATCGGTATTCGGTTCGGTTCATTACACTCACTCTACAAAATGGCGGACTTTCTGCCTGTCAAAACCAAGAAACTGCTCGTTCAAGGACTAATACTACCAATATTTGCTTATGGTGATGTAGTCTATAATAACATAAGTTGTTCACTTGGTTCTAAACTTCAACGGGCGCATAATGCCTGCATTCGATTCATTCTAAATGTTCCCACATCAGCCCATTCCTCCATCAGCTGTCCTTGTTAAGAATATGTAACAGACGTAAGTACTATGCTGTTTCTCATCTGCACAAAATATTGCGAACAGGTAAACCAGGTTACCACAGAATAGATTTCAACCACCTCTCTCCTTCAGGTAGAGCACCCTGAAGGTCATCAATGCGATCCCTGCTGTCCATCCCCTCTCACCACAATAGTACGTGTAAGAACTCTTTTGTACCGGGAGCCATACGTTCCAGGAATTCACTCTTGGCTGAAATTACAGACATAAGCAACATAAAGCTTTTTCAGAAATATGTGCTGGAAATGTTACCTGCACTGAGATTCATTTACTCTAAGAAGTACCCTCAAATGTTAGATTATTGAGTTAAATGAATAAAATGTAAATAAAAGTTCGTAACATTATAGTTTAAATTTTTAAGATATAGTTTTAATAATAATATTATTAATTAATTTTAAATAGTTAAAATGATTGTTATGATACTTGGTACCCGCTAGTTAATTTGCTCACTAGCTGTTGGATTCAGCTGACCTACCATCGTTCAGTACTGGGAGAGGTAGATCGTGTAGAACTGGACAGCTGTTAGTCGTCACCACAAGGAGAGCAGTCTCGCCACTTAATCGTATAAAATACCATCTAGATTCACATAGCAGACGTCAGTAGTGATCATGAATAAAGTGCATGTTATTCCGTGATAATTTTGAAGCTACGAGTTGAGAACCAATACTAATATTTTCTTGCAAGTTTCTATGAACATAAAGATGTACCAGTTCATAACCGGACGAGGCGATGAAGACCAGTGTTAGAAAATATACACTGACTGACAGAGCAAATGCAACACCAAGAAGGAGTGGTTCGAAAGGGATGAAAGTTGGGGAAAAAACAGAGTCGGCAGGAAGAATAATTGATGTTTATTTCAAACCGATATGCATGTTACACAATGCGCAGGGCATCGACGCAGTAGGATGTAGGACCACCGCGAGCGGCGATGCACGCTGAAACACGTCGAGGTACAGAGTCAATAAGAGTGCGGATGGTGTCCTGAGGGATGGTTCTCCATTCTCTGTCAACCATTTGCCACAGTTGGTCGTCCGTACGAGGCTGGGGCAGAGTTTGCAAACGGCGTCCAATGAGATCCCACACGTGTTCGATTGGTGAGAGATCCGGAGAGTACGCTGGCCACGGAAGCATCTGTACACCTCGTAGAGCCTGTTGGGAGATGCGAGCAGTGTGTGGGCGGGCATTATCCTGCTGAAACAGAGCATTGGGCAGCCCCTGAAGGTACGGGAGTGCCACCGGCCGCAGCACATGCTGCACGTAGCGGTGGGCATTTAACGTGCCTTGAATACGCACCAGAGGTGACGTGGAGTCATACGCAATAGCGCCCCAAACCATGATGCCGCGTTGTCTAGCGGTAGGGCGCTCCACAGTTACTGCCGGATTTGACCTTTCTCCACGCCGACGCCACACTCGTCTGCGGTGACTATCACTGACAGAACAGAAGCGTGACTCATCGGAGAACACGACGTTCCGCCATTCCCTCATCCAAGTCGCTCTAGCCCGGCACCATGTCAGGCGTGCACGTCTATGCTGTGGAGTCAATGGTAGTCTTCTGAGCGGACGCCGGGAGTGCAGGCCTCCTTCAACCAATCGACGGGAAATTGTTCTGGTCGATATTGGAACAGCCAGGGTGTCTTGCACATGCTGAAGAATGGCGGTTGACGTGGCGTGCGGGGCTGCTACCGCTTGGCGGCGGATGCGCGGATCCTCGCGTGCTGACGTCACTCGGGCTGCGCCTGGACCCCTCGCACGTGCCACATGTCCCTGCGCCAACCATCTTCGCCACAGGCGCTGCACCGTGGACACATCCCTATGGGTATCGGCTGCGATTTGACGAAGCGACCGACCTGCCCTTCTCAGCCCGATCACCATACCCCTCGTAAAGTCGTCTGTCTGCTGGAAATGCCTCCGTTGACGGCGGCCTGGCATTCTTAGCTATACACGTGTCCTGTGGCACACGACAACACGTTCTACAATGAGTGTCGGCAGAGAAATCACGGTACGAAGTGGGCCATTCGCCAACGCCGTGTCCCATTTATCGTTCGCTACGTGCGCAGCACAGCGGCGCATTTCACATCATGAGCATACCTCAGTGACGTCAGTCTACCCTGCAATTGGCATAAAGTTCTGACCACTCCTTCTTGGTGTTGCATTTGCTCTGTCAGTCAGTGTATTTACCCCGAAGGCATCACCCATCTCGTCATGCAGTACTAAGAAGGAGAACCGATGCCGACAGCGTCCTAATGCCATGAATCCAGCCTAGAAGGAGACCATGGGGTGTCAAGACGTCAAAGTTAAGTCGACAATTAATTTTTACTGGGTATTATCTGTTCTCTGTTGCTGTAATAAGTAGTTAACTTTCTTCTTGAAGGGATCATTGGTTGAACAGTAGTTTGGTTAGATTTAAGCAACTTTACTGTGCCATTTTCTTTCGTTATACGACGATTGAATCTGTATTTTCCTCAATTATATTATTGTAATGTGCATGAATGTCAAGAACATCGATTGTGCGGGTTTGAATAAGTCTTGTCATCGGACGAGTATCTGATCTAAATATCAGCCATCAGCTAACCTTGAGTAAATATTACTTTTCCATTGATTAGTAGATATTGAGGAATGTGGACGTGTAATAGTTTTATTCTTCGGCGTTTATCTCCCATATTTTTCCAAAAGTGTTTGCTACATTTTAATAAAGGATTAAGCTCATTTGACGTGCAAATGCTACGGCAGTGACATGGACAGATTTATTTTGAATACGTTTTCTATGTTTTAAGGGAGAATATTGTTTGATTATTATACTTATGTGTGGTTCAAGTCATTTATGTGATTGTACACGTTATATTTTGACGGATGTTTCGAACTGTATTGAAATTTTCCTCTCACATTTTGCCATCTGGGGAGATGTTGTATCGGATTATGACATTTTTATGTGCTATTTGGGGACGAATCTTCTTATCATTATGATTCTAAGCACACGTATTCTATTTTATGCGATGTTGTGTGTAATGATGGATGGATATTTAGAGATTATATATAGTAATTTGGTTTATCTACGATTGGAAGTTTTTCATGAGAGAACCATAGACGGTAACTGCTTCACAAAATATTATTGAACCACGAGGTAAACCATATGTCTTCTTATAAAATAAAATTGAATATATGAGATTATTACAGCCTTTTGTCACACTTGATGAGCACCATCACAATGATATCAGAGCGTACCTGTATGATAATGACCAATTTCGAAATATTGGACAGATTTCCGTAACGATTTGGGTTCGATGCAGGCATTGACAACCTTATCAGTCACCATTACCCAGACTATTTCAACCGCATTAATTACTGTTGTTTCAGGTCATCTTTAATGGGATTATTTCATCTCTATTAAATTGGATGAAACACGTGTGGACACGTGTTGTATATTTGTAAGAAAGTATTTTCTAGTGGTATTTGGTTTCATTTTTTCTTTCCACAGATCGAGTGATTTTTATTTTATTGTAATGTATTGATGTGTGTGTTACCATCGTTGTCCTAAGTTTTGGTTAAAGATTTATTTTAACTTTACTTTCTTATTTTGTTACGTGAAGTTATGTGTATTCTGAAGTTACACTGACAAGATAATAATTGAAATGTCGAAATAATTTTGAGGGACATATATTCAAGCTTTATTAAGTGGAACTTAAATTTTAAAAATGTGTATTTTCGTTTCTTTATATTTTGACCAGCCATGTAACGTAAACATTTTAAAATCTTGTTCCAGATTTCGCGGTAAAATTTTTTATGAGCACGAGCATCATTCTCTTAACAAATAAAAATTAACCGTCATACAATTCGAAATTGATGTTTAAGGTAAAATCTGTCAGAATTAGTAGGAATTTTCAACATGAACCATCCCGTTTGTTTTATTTCTGGATGTACATCAAGACTGAGCGTAAATTTAAAATTTATTAATCATATTTCATAATCATAGTTCTCAGGATGATATAATTTTTTAATAAATCATCTACCATTGATTTGCATTTGAAGATTCGTTATTTTCTGATATCTGCCCATTTTCTTTGCCCCACACCATTTTTTGGAACACGTCAAAATCCCTTAGTGAGCACCCCTGAGGGTGTCTCGTGATTCTTGTATAGCTAGTCGCGGCATAAACGGGCAGAATATCTTAAGAATGATCGAAATAAAATACAATCAAACCAATGTATATCATACACGAATTTCTCTACACCGTTCACAAATAATCATTGATATCACTATCTATTAACACTACCGAGATCGGCACATCACAATAAAATAATCGCGCACACGCAAATTAATATTGTTAAATTTAGAACATCGCTCTCGGGTAAGTATATATCACGATGTCTTAATTATCTATATCACTCGCAATAGCTTATTATTTGTTTGCTCCATAATTGATTAAACTACTTCAGGACATCTACACTAATTATAAATTACATACTACGTCTACAAAGATAGAGAAATGTATACAAGAAGAATATTATTTCACAGTTAGTTGAAAGCCAGTGCCCACGTTGCTCATAGCTTTGTACCTCCTCTTCGTGTCCACAAGTCTTACGACGATTGGGGCTCACCTTTATATTTCAGCCTTCCATTTCGTTACTCTGGATTATATTCCTGTATCGCGAGGGTACACTCGCCCCGTTCATTCAAATGAAGCGCCTTGAAAATCGCCATCTCAATAAAATCTTGCAACATCTTTTGCAAGAAGTTTGGACTTTTCTTCACAGATGTCCCTACTAAAAGTACGTATGTTATGCCCTCTTGTGTGAGGAGGAACTATTAAAATTCTAAAGTAATTTGTTATCTTAATTTCCTAAGCTGAGATGATTGGCCTTTGTTTTTTGGTGTATCGCAGTTGTCAGCACTTCGATCTCTTTCCGTCAACTTGAGAATTATCCAATGAAAAATTGTATGTGCATTTTCCCACCAATCAGCGTTTCTTTCTACATATTTAATTATCCAATAAAAATTGTGGGTGTGTCGGGCCTTAGTCCAGATCTCTCTCGCACCTTCCTCACGGGTATGAAAGCTGGCAATTTTTCGAGCTACCTTGTTTTCTTGATCGTCCAGTTCACTGAGTGTGTGCTAATAGTGGAGGCGGTGGCGTCTCGCCCTTCAACGAGCAGTCCAGCGCAGTAAAGTAATGGCAGCCATTTAATAACTAGGTGATAGACCCTGAAAGCTATCTCGAGGGGAATGTTTCCTATCTTTAATAATGTAACTTTAAATTTCCAATCTTCTAAGATCTAAATGTCTACTGTAAAGTTCAAACAAGCCGAAAAGCACTTAGCTTAAATTCGGGAATAGAGAGTGTGACACCCTCTCGAATTCCCCATAAACTAGAATTTGATAAGACTATGTTTTGTAACCGTTTTCTGTCTGTAGCTTTGTAACTTAAATCATCTCCATCTAGTCACCTCAGTAGCATAGGATTAGCCTCAGTAACATCGGTCAGTGAGCCCAAATAGTGGTTTTATTTCCAAGTGTCAGTTTCTAGGAGTGCAAGTGTCTGCCTCCGCATCATTTAGATTTTTGGGCCAGTAACTTTAACCTGCGATTTTTTCCCACAAAGGCCCGGGAGAATGAGTATTCGATACTCCTGTAAAACTTAGTTATTTCTGTTAAGTGGTTAATTGGTGTAAATTTTAGTGAGCAAATATGCTCTGGTTGTTAAAGGTTGCCGTGATAAGGCAGTAAAGGTATAAGCTCTGGAGCGTAGTCTCCTAGATATTCATAGAGCTTAGACGCTCTTTCAATTTTTTTGTAGAGGTTTTTATATACTTTGTAAATTGAACTTGGGAGACCTGTCTCCTTGACTTTTGAGTGGACGGAGCAATATTGCTCAAGTAACCTTTGTAAGATTGGGAGCGTTAAGATCGTTCTCCTAATTGGCAATTTGTTGATGTTTTTGTTTCTGAAATCTTGTTCCGTCACTGAGCGACTTGCCTTGTTAATGTTTTGCATTAAAAAGACAGGAGAAAAGAAATATATCTTTACTTTTACCTTTAATTAATCTTTTGATTGTAGCAGATAGACCCCACTCATGCTTGCGCCTGTTTTCACCTCTGCCCACCACGGACTCTCCGTAACAATTCCAATTCAACATTATTTGTCTCCCTTGTGGAATTAGCCTGATATGATTATGCTTGTATACAATGATTTGCTTTAACTAGTTAATATCAGTCCTTCTGCTTGTAGTCAATCTGAACATTACCGTCTCGAAAACATTTATCATTTTAATAATAACAGTAATCATCTGATTTTCCCGTTTTCAACATAACAGTAAAGTAGAAAGGAATCTTTAGTTCAGTGTGCTTACTGCTACATGTTCAAATAGTACAGATTCGACAATCACGGCATACGCGCCACCACTAACGTATTTTCGTAACGTCGACATTTTACGTTATATATTGTCCATTTACATGTCTTCTTTGGCTTCCTATTAAAATTAACTAATTTCAACACACATAACTTATGAATTAACGCTAAATAAATATCGTTACACATAATAAACTTCTCAAAATACTATAAAAGTCCATTTCTCGTTCTCAAGATTTTCCATTTTTGATGTGTATATGCATTGCCGTGTCAAGTTATTCCGGCGCCATGTTGGACGTATCCTGCTGGGCTCGATATCATTCACCAGCATTCTCGCTGCTCAAATCGTGGTTATTACTGATAGGAATCACGTGAAAACGGCACATTGACCCCCACGGCCACCAAATAAAATTATGTAAATAATTTTTATTCTAACTGAAATTCTCTAAATGTGTCGTTTTCAAAGTTATTTTATCTTCTTGGCGATTTCCGTACGGTGCTGAACATTTTAGTGCATGTAAGCCTTTCTTATGTAGCTTCAGATTCTTCTATTACGTATTCTGACCATTGACGCGTGATTTATGATCTTCGTCGTCAGACGATGAACGTTCTTGGAATTCGTTTTCTGACATTACTTCAATCAATTCAATAATCTGATCAACTTCTTCTTTCCAACTGTGATACGGTTTCAAATTATAGCATCGTATATTGCCCCAACAGCTCTATCCATACTTCCTATTCTGTAGGAGTTGTTATCATAGGATTTGACGATGATGTATGGACCAACAAACAGTGGAGCGAATTTGGAATAAAATCTAGCAGCTATATCAGAACTTTTCAGCTTTCTTACTAACACCATTTCTCCTTCTTGTTAAAGCGGATGGAAATGAGGACGTCGTACCCTTCGCAGTCTTCTGTCAGCTTGTACTTTTAAATTTGTTTTTATTGGCGAATGCATTCCGTCTGTTACAAAGGATTATCATGGGGATAATTTAACACAATGTCCCATGGTCGAGTTGGGCGTTTATTAAAATGTATTACATTCGGTATATTACCCGTGGATGGGTGTATGGAATTTTTAATACTGTTTAATATTTTCGGGATTACCTTGGCCCATTTCCAATGATGACGTGGTCAGTAAATACGACAAAACTTGGCGATTTCACGCATCAGTCGTTAAGATGGGTTCGTCTGAGGATGCCTTATTGAGTTTTAAACATGATGCATACCTAGTTTATCTAATGCCTTCTGGAATTTCAATGCTTTCAACTGACGACAATAATCGGTTTACAGGAACTGTGGTTTTCCCATATTCGGAATGATATATCATTCTAAACATCGAATGACCTGTTTGTAATTAGCATTCTTGATAGGACACATGCCAATAAGTTTAGAAAATACATCCAATGCTACCAATCTATATATATATATATATTGTAACAGTAAATGTGGTACTTCGGTAGAGATGAGACGCAGGGCGTGTACCATTCGTCGAAGTGCATACAGAGGGAGAGGGTTTGTTTAAATAAATCTTAAATTTTTTTCCAGAGTTTATTAAAAATTTGAAAGTAATGTCACCTCTGTACAGCGGATACAGTAGAAAATGTTCCTCGTCCTATGGCTGGCGATGTCCTTGGATCCCGGCAGTTCCATTTTCCATACCAGCGAACCACCATTCGTCCCCCGATGGAAGTTCTAGAAAATCCATTCGATGTCTGGAAGATCCATGCGACGTTAATGAATGGCGTTGAGGTAGTCCTTGTGAATGGTGAGCATGAATGAACATCGTTGAGCCCTGGGGCGAGTTAACGTAAAGGCTGCTTCTGCACAGATGAGAGGAGCGTTTATGAATGGTTTTAACAAAGTTCAAACACAAAATGTATTTTTATCACACGGTGAAATGTCACTTAATTTTGTCCCGTGTTAAGTGAAAGAATGTAGGTTAATACTCATAAGATAAAAGCCCACTCGAAACTTATCGTCGATTTTAACAGAGTCATTTAAAGTTTGTGGCACTTAGTACAACGTAAGGTAATGCCACATGACTTAGTTCTTTGAAGCACTGTTCAACATAATTCATTGAAAATAAAGATGTTCCACTCGTGAATTAGAACTCGTTCACGTATTGAAAATAACATGAAATCAAAAGACGAAATTACTCGAGTACTGACAGTCCTTGGTCCGACTGTTCGTAAACTAAATGTTCGCAGAATTGAAATGTGCTGTTTGTTAGAATAGAAATGCACTGTTCACACATGCACAGTTCACAGTTCACAGTTCATGACCTAAAATATCGGCACAGTTCATGGAATGGTAAATTAAAATAGGATTCAAACACAGTCTTATAACTCGAAGTATTTAATACTCGGCAAGGAGCAATCAATTCTAAGTCCTGTCCATGACATAAAATTTCAATTTCGAGCACTCGAAAACGTTTGCGAGTCTTAGACACTCGTATAGAGTAACAGTCAATAGATAATGTCCAGACGATACACAATTCATCTCACGTCCTATCGGAGTAAAAGGTTGTCACAGTATAAAGAATTCTGCATAAGTCCATATTCAACACGATTAGGTTAAAGTCCACGAACTTGAAACTTAATAGCGGCATCACACTCTGGCAACATGCTGTAACACGCTGCAGCGCACTGCAGCACACTCTAACATGCTGGAACACACACTGGTCTGCTGAGCGAAGCAGTACGTATTTATATCTGATCCGGGCCTCCACCCCTTGTTCCATAACTTTATCGTCCCAAGTCGGATTCACGTGAAATTCGGCAGGAACATAGCTAAGGGATCAAGTTATATGGTGATGTTGTGCAATTTGTTCAATTATTATCGTGGGAAAAGTTATTACCCGTCGAAACTCGAAGAACATTCTACATCAGTCTAGGCTCTGTAGTGCGGCGAGGCATGCTGTGACGTCACCCGCTCACTACGTCACACGCGCACAGCTGTTGCTCGCTGTCTAGTCAGTCCTTCGTAAGCGGTCCGGAGCATAACACGTAAGTTTTAAAATTTCTATGACGGGGACTTAGTTTGTACCGCCGTTACCGGTACAATATATAGAGGTTTCCCCCAGTAGATTTTGGTAAAGGCCCGTATAGATCCATCGCCATTCATTCTAACGGTCTACTCGGCAATAAAACAATTGGAGCTTGTTCCATCAAGAATGAATAGTATTTAGCTCGTTGACACGTATCGCAACTTCTTAATCTTTCTAAACATGTTCCTCATCTTATTCCAAGTAAAGGTTTCCCGCAATGTTGCGAATACCTTGTCAAGTCCTGCATGTCCAGTATAACGATGTGTCAACCATACCATATCCTTATAATAGTCCTTACGTATAACTATCCCTAATTTGGTCTATTCATGATCAGTGTATCGACATATATATACCTTTTCTCTCTTATGTTTATAAGCTACTTTACCCATTTCAGGGTCTTGATGAAACGTTTCTTCCGTGTTCCGTTCCAAATAGTTTATGATCTTTTCCAAACGTGAATCTTCTCTTTGGGCTGTACTTAATTTCTTAAGTCTCTCCACCAATTTTGACTTGAGAATTTATTCCGAGGTTATAGATCTTAGCTTATTCTTCAGACGGTTTGCGACTTAATGTTTCAGCGAGGACACTTGATTTTCCGCTGCAAAGTTCAACACTGATATTAATTTTTGAACAAATAATATCCACCTCGATATCATTTCGCTAGACAAAGTAGAATTTAGAATGAATGTTAGAGCTTTGTAGTCCCTTTTTATTATGGCTTGATATCTTTACATTGCCTTTCGCCACTGTTGCAGTGCTTGAACCACAGATTACATTTCTAACTCAATCATTGTTTAATTTAATTCATGTTGCCGTAATTTCCTGCTGGAAAAGTATGGATATTCTTTCTTAGTTTCTCCAGAATTCTTCTCTTGATAAAATACAGCACCTATTTCCAATAAGGATGCGCCTGTCTGAATTATGAAATCGAGATCGAAATTTGGACACCCTAGTTTAATTGAATTACTTAACAATTCCTTAGCAATCATGAAGGGTGCTTCACATGGATCGTCCCACATCGATTTGTTGTTTTCCCTCAAGAGGCCATAACTTTCACGGATCCCAGCCAATGGTCAGCGAAGAATTGACAAAATCCGATGAATTTAAGTATATGTTTATTTTGTTGGGTGTAGGAAAATTGCAAATTGCTTGGATTTTGATCGGGTTAGGTCTCACCCTTTCTCCGTCAATTACGTGACCAACAAGAAGTACTTCAGTTTGGCAGCACTTTGACATTTTAAGGTTGATCTTAAACCATATCTGAACAGAATTTCTAACAGTTTTCTTGGTGTTTCTAAATGTTTTCAAAAGTGTATGTGTCCAGAAATAGGTCATCCACGTATCTAAAACAAAATATCTTCCCCCCTGTTGTCAAATTATGATCAAGTGCCTTTATCAGTGCCAAACCAGCGGTTTTAATTGCAAACGGTAGCCGATTGAAAACATGTGTGATTGTCAAACATGAAGCTGGTAAGTAGTCTTGATTTCGATTCTAAAACAATATGATGATACGATGATGTATTTCAATGCTGGTGAAGTATATGTTCCCTCGAAACATTCTTGTGGTTTCTTTGATACTTGGATTTTGATCATTTTCAATTATCAACTGCTCGTTTAACGCCCTCTGGTCCAGATTTATCCTTAATGAATAATTGGGTTATCTTACCACGACCTATGGAATTTAAATGGAGTAGGTAATTTGGATAGTATTTCATTACCTTCCATTCCCTTGGTAAGTTTAGCTACAGTACTTCGTTGAAATATTTATTAGGTATTTGCAAAGCCTTTCTCTTAAATGGATACCAATCAGTTACTTTCAATTTGTATTCATAATTTGGTATTCATCCCGGTCTAGTGTTAAATATGTTCAGATAATGTCATAAAAACTCCCATAATTGTATCTTTTCTTCTTGGGAACATATCGTACTCTCTATTTTCTTCACTATATCATCAGATATATTTTCTTTCGTGTTACAATTTCCCATTTCTTCTTGTTGTATATGGCGCATAATCTCCTTATATTCCGTGGGTTCTTTCACATAGCAAATATTTCTACGATTCATTCACTTCATGATCACAATTACATATTTCCATATCTTTTCCATCATTAAACGGCGCATCCAAAATCTTTTCTCGTATCTCCATATTTTCATTCCCACGTCGAAATCAGACCTCTTCTTTCTCTACATCAATAATACCTCGATTTGCTCTCATAAAATTTGCCCCCAAGATTACATTGTGCTGAATAATATTCATAACCAAATAAATATGTGGGTAAATGGTGTCTCCTATTATTATATTTAAATAACTTTGAATTTTACCTTTCATAATTCTATGTGGAATGATCTCTTTAACTTTTATAATCGACACGGGAATGACCGGTACAATCGTTTTTCTCTGTATCTCCTTAAACAAAGCACGGGATACTACTTATATGGTAGCTCCGGTATCCAAAAGACAACGAATCCTTATATTGGCAATTCTTGCTAAGATTATTGGTAACTTGTGCGTTACATTCGCATTTGACTTGGCGGTTGCATTCAATAATTCGTCTGAACCTATCTTCCAAGACTCGAAGTCGGTTGTAATCCAAGCATATTTAACATCATCATACTATTCATCGTCATTATCGTTTAATGTTGAGTCGAAATTCTGTTCTGCCTCTCGTTCTTTTCATTTGGTTCATAAATCGAGGCCTTCGGATCAAGTGTTCTTTTTTCATCCTCTTCACGACGATACGTTTGATAAGCCAGACGTTCAGCTCCTGTACAATCAGGATCCACATCCTGGTCTCGGAAATAACGTTCACATTTATTTCTTTATTCTGTATCTCGCTTTAATTCTTCCACGTATCTTCATCGACCTGTATCTCTACTGGGTATATCCCATTTATTTTGACAGGAAAATTGTTCTCTCGAACTTTGATAACGTCTGAGTTCTCGATGAAATTTTGGTTCACATCTTTCCCTTGAAAATATCTATGGTTATTATTTACTCTACGTTCGTGGAATTGTACTCTCCTCCCACGACGATAATCCTGTGTTTCCCTTCCATTCCAAGGTTCAAATTGTTGTTGATATCTTTCTCGCGCATGATAGTTATTACTTTCTTCTCCTGAATCATGAATCGGATTAAGAGTGTTTATGGCTATCTCCATTGTTCTTGAAGTACGAGTTGTGTTATGAGCTGTGGTGCTATCCAATTGTTGTAATATTTCCTCACTATGTATTGCAGTCTGAACGGTTGGCGTGGAGAGTTGTCGTTGTATATTGAGAGGAAATAGTTTCTCTATGGCGCGTATAATCTCTGTCTCGGGAGTTGGACTATCTATTGATGAAATATTTCTATGTCATTGTCAGTTTTTATCTACAACCCTGGAGGTTGTCTTTGTAAAGTGGCCTTGAGATGTTATCTTTAAATGTGGGAAGCTTTAGATGTTTTAGGAAAGAATAAATAAGATATTTGTATGAGGATAACTGGACTATTCGTTAACCTTGAACAAATCATCTGCTCAAAATTCTAGTCAACATCTTTAGAGATTCATTTTCTTATCAGTGTTTTCGTGTTAGATCAATATTAATCTAATGATCATCAAGCTTTGCAGTCTTTTCAAGTGTTTCAAAGTTAACATCACTTTATGAAAGAATTCTATTCGTTGTAAAAATTATTGAAGCATTATTGCTGATAAATATATTTTGTTGTTATATATTCATTTGTAATAGCGAGTATATTCTTTTTCCCATGTCTCCTTTTTTGTTTAAATTGGTACCAACCGCGGAACACCTCCTGGAATAATCCCAGTTTTCACCCCCTGCATACTCTGCTAAATAACTATTGTGATGAGTGGTTCGTTTTCTAATTATGTGTTTGGAATGGACAAGCTAGCTTGTATACTATTATGAGGTGTTTGCCTAATTGTATTGTATGAATTTGTCAACCTGTTTGGTTGCCTCGTCCCCCACACTCCTGGCATGAGTTCACAAATCTTTTTGTCCTCTATTATGCGTTTGAACCTTGCTGTATGGTGAGCTTATTACATGCTTTGTGTACATTTGCCTTGCCCTTGCTATCCAACCACCTCGGAAACTGGACGTTTTGTTGTTTGGAAAGGTACTGTGCTTTACGCGATCCCGTAATACGCCTTACCGTGTTCATGCGCATTTGGTATTTGAAGTGTAATATTTTAAATGCTTACTACGTATTACTATTCCGCAGTGGCACTCGCCAGTCGCCAATCTTATATTATTATTATTATTATTATTATTATTATTATTATTATTATTATTATTATTATTATTATTAGAAGAAATAACTAAGGGAAAGTGTTAAAAGTCAGAGGTTCATTTGTGAACAGTATGAGGACATTAGGACAGGAATGCTGAGCATGATTAAACAGGTAAAGGAGTTGGAAAAGAAAGTGGAGTGTTTAACAGATGCATGCAAAGAAAAGGATGATATAATTCAGGAACAGGAAATTAGAATACAAGAAGAGCAATATTCCAGAAATATAAACCTTTTGCTACAAGGTATTCCAGAGAAAGACGAGGAAGACCTTGAAGAAATAACATGCAGAATTGCAGCAGAAATGGATGTTCCCTTGTGTAAAACTGAAATAGATGCAGAACACAGGGTTCCAACCAGGAAAGAAGGAGTACCCAAACCCATCATATTTCAGCTACCTTGGAAGAAGAGAGACTTAATACTCGCAAGAAGAAACAGCAAGGCCATCCTTAACTCCAAAGTTATTGGGCCAACTGAAGGAGAGAATGTACTTGTCATGGAACAACTGTCCCCTTACATGGCTAATCTTCGCTGGGATGCATGGACACAGACGGACGTCAAAGGATGGAAGTAAGTATGGGTGAAGCAGGGAAAGCTGTTCGCAAGAAAGGAAGAGAAAACTACTCCGGAAAGAATTCTCTCAAAAAAGACATTGAAAAAATCCAGTACCTGGCTGAAAGTATTCTTATTTAATTTTACTCTAGTGTATCTTATTAGTTATAGATGTTAGTTACATTGATAGTTGTAGTTTATTACTAGATTCAGATGTCTACAGTAATTGTGATGAATGGCTACAGATGACAAAGAAACAAGAAAGTGAATTGTGAGAACTTCATGTGAATATAAGATCGATTACAAAATATTGGGATCAGATGGTTATAATATTAAGACGCAGCTGGCCACTGGTAGTTTTGCTTATATTCAGTGAAATAAATGTAAATAATGAAATAGAAATTGAGCAGTATGCATTAGAAAGATATAGTATGCATTATTCAATAAGAAATATTTGTAGGGTGGGGAATGGTCATTTTTGTCAAGGAAGGATTTATACTTAAAGAAAAGAAATTTATAACAAATCAGTTTGAAAAATTATCATGGGAAGTTTGGTTTAATTGAAAACTATATGGGATCATTATGGCAGTATACAGAACACCTGACTGTAATCAAAACGGTTTTGTGGAGGAGTTAGATCTTCATTTACAAAGTATGAATGCCAGAAACTTAATAATCATTGGGGACATGAAGATAGATATTCTGAAAGACAGCAGAGTCACATCCTTGCACAATAATGTGTTAGCAGATCATCAGTTAGTTCACTGCATTAACAAATTCACAAGGGAAGAGTAGTATCACTATCCTAAACTAACACAATCCTGCATCGACCATGCATTGATTAGGAATGGGAAAATATAAGAGATTCTGCTGTAATTCACATTAAAGTTTCTGATCATTATATAATAACTGTACATATATCACATGATACTGTGTGTAATGAACATGTTCCACGTGAAAAGTTATACAGGAAAGGGTGAGTAAATCCATGTTAAGAACAGAAATTATTGGACAATAAATAAATGAGAATATGAGTTCAGATGATATATACTTGAATAATGGACATAAATAAATCACCAGGCATGGGTAAATTAACAGCTAAACATCTGAATGATAACATAGACATAATAGCACCAGTAAAACAGAAGCTAATCAATAAAATAATAGAGACAGGTATTTTCTCAAAGGATCTGATGGCCGCCATAGTGAGGCCAATTTATAAGCATGTTTCACATTTACAGTATGAAAACTATAGGCAGATATCTATTCTTCAAACTATAGGTAAAGTAATTGAAATATCTCACATTTAGAAAAAAATTATTGATGAACAGCAATTTGCAAATCAAAACACAAGGGCACAAGTAATCTTCTCGAGGAATCCTCAAATTTGATCAATGGTAAGCTAAACCAAAGTATGCACATTTTAGCCATATTTCTTGATTTCTCAAATGCATTTGATTCAACTTCCCATGAAAAATTATTGTAGCCTTAAGCAAAATTGGCCATTGTGGACAGTTTTGATAGGGCGGTTAAGGCCTGAGATATTGTATCAAATTCAGAAGAGATAGTACAGGACCAAGACCAACTACAATAACATATCTCATAATTTAAGTAACCAACCTATCGAAACTGTCCATCATGGCGGCAATTGGAGTGCTAGGTTTTGTTTGTTTTGATTATTGAAGTTTTTGAAAGTTATCTGACTGACCGAATGTATAGAGTAAACATTGATAGTATATCTGGAGAAATAACTAATAAAGAGGTGTTCCTGAAGGATGTATTCTAGGACCCATTTTTATATTACTTTTGTCAATGATATAAGCTCATGTTTTATATACTGTAAATATTTAATATATGCAGATGATAAACTAATTGTATCATTACATAAAAACCCCAAATTGGCAGAGAAGCATTTACAAATGGAGTATTACTACTTTCAAGAATGGTGCCATGATAAGGGGTCTAATAATTAACACTACGAAAACAAAAGTCATGTACATTACTACCCCAAAAACGCAGAGGGAAATCATTTAAATAACAGGCCAGTGCATTCATGATGGTGAACAAAAATCATGCAGCTGTGACTATGTAATGGAGGACGTTGATAACATGAAATATCTAGGTATAATAATAGATATATATTTTTCATGGAAGCAACATATTAATAAGTTGTGTGAAAGACTGATGCTAAGTTTGTTCAAATGGTTAAGTATATAATACCTCATGATAGCTTAAAAATGGTTTATCATTCACTTGTTGAGTCACTTACATGGTGTAAGTGTATGGGTATCGGTTTCTGTTACAGACATTAACATGGTTCAAATGATACAAAATCGTATTGTCAGAGCAGTCTTTTTGTATGAAAACAGAGGTGTACTTAGTTTATGTGAGGATATGTTAACAGTGATGTACCAGAAGAAAAGGTTCTTGAGAGTTAAAGAACTTTATACGTACAACATAACTAAAGAAAATTACTGGAAGCCACAATATAGAATTGTAAATGAACATACACATGGAACCAGACTGAGGCATATAAGTTATTTTCAGGTCATCAGGTTCTACAACAAATATGGATCCAGAACACTGCAAGTTGTAGTTACTAAATTCTTGAAGAAGTTGCTTTCAGAATTGATACACTTGGAAACAAAATATCAACTAAAAGATGTGAAACTATAAATTATAGATAATAAAATTACAGTTTAAATATTCGTTCATGAATAAGAATGTACCAAAGACTTACTTTTGAACTTTTGAACGATACTTTCAGGGATTGATACAAATACACTACAGGACAAAGTTACAATGCTAATGTAAATGTAGAAACCTTATTAATATTGTAAATAGTAAGGATTGCAACAATGTATACATATGTGAAACAAGCACATCGAGTGTTTTGCAGGTGTAAATAATTGCAAAGCTAATGCATAATATCCTACTGTATACTTGCAAATGTATTTCAGATAAGTTATAAATACATTATTATTATTATTATTATTATTATTATTATTATTATTATTATTATTATTATTATTATTATTATTATTATTATTATTGTCGTACGTTAAATTATGCCTAATATCAAATAACAAAATCGTTCACCACCGGCAATTCCAACACAACACATGGTAGCTGAGCGACCACCGACATTGTAAGAATAAATAAGCTCTTTAAGAACAAACGGCTCCTTATGGCAATGAAAGAGGTTCTATAGCTTTATAAGACTATAAATAAATATAATATACAATTACTAATATCCAAATGTGCTTAAATATTTGGTAACAGCACCACTTACACAAATCAAAACGAACACATCCTACCATTCAAATTGCCGCCATTGTGGACAGTTTCGATAGGTCGGTTAAGGTCTGAGATATTGTAGCAAATTCAGAAGAGATAGTACAGGACCAAGACCAATTACAACCTATCAGACCTTAATGCAGAATCCAACATGGCGGAAACATTTGGCTCACTGTCTGCTGTGGGAAGCAGCTAGGCATTAATTCCTAACTAATATAATTAACGCCGATAACGTTCATAATTCATAATCGTAAAGAAGAATTAGTACATGAAATATAAATCATGTTTCCATAGTTATAAAACACGAAACGATTTAAAATAATATACCAAAATCGAAATAAGTATTCAACTAACTTACATAACCCTACAATGACAAAATGTAAGTACCGTAATTAATATTTGTTGGTAAAACAACCACGCACAACACACTACAAAAAACTTCATAAGAGTGAAATGACACACTGTGCTTAGTAAATAAGATATTTAGCAACCAGGTCAACTTTAAATATCACACGACTCAGTAACATAACCCTGCAACACTTGAAATTGACAACATTTAATAAATATTTGTTGGTAAAACACAACAGTGCAACGCAACACACTACAAGAGAAAAAACTCATAGCACTGAAATAGTGTAGCGTACTCAGAAAATAAGAAATTCAGCAACCAAGTCTACTTTAAATACTCACATGACTCACTAACATAACCCTACAGCCAGTACACTTGAAAATGACAGAATTAAAGCAGCATTTGTTGGTAAATCACATCAATACACAACACGTACGTATGTTAAGTGTTCAGAACTGGAGTCTGGTTTGATCCTCCCAGTTCCACCATCAGCTGTCAGAGGTGGCCTAGGTGTCACTGAAGAGGCATATTAGGGAAAGTGAAGTAGCTCTCCGTTGCTTTCCTCGTTGAGCCAAAAGTTGCTATTATATATCAGTCTGCCAAGCCCACTAAAATGAACGCACCGACTGACCCTATGAGCAATATTTTCACACCGTCCATCACAGAGACTGGCTGCATAAGAAATGGCATTGCTAGCATCACTCATACCTCGGTCACTTTCATGTTAATACCAATATTCTTGGTCTGTTATAGGACATAATAAATTCTGCAGCTAACTCATTCCTGGTTGCCAACGTTTTGCCCCAGTGTGCTTAGTTGGGCTCACCAGTTGGTGAATAGCACACCTACCAAGACGCAGGGCTAGTGCATACCGTGGAGGTCACTGCGTAGGCTACTGGAGCCACCGGCAGTGCCAATGCACTATGAGAGACTTTGTCTCATTTTCAAAAATTGATGCCTGCCAGGCCATCATGTTCCCTATGGCAATCGACATCTATATCACTTTCATGTTGTCAAAGCCAAGGATGAGACTGAGACAGGTTAATGGAAGTAACAAAATTGCTCTAGTCCATACCAGAAGACATTGTGCACTGAGAACACTAGGTCTTGCCAGCAAAGGAATATTACATGAAAAATACAACTTAACCAGGACAGTGAAATAACATGCTCTACAAATACACATTCACCAGCTACATTGTACTTTAAATATGGAATTAAAGGTATATTTATAAGAACATCAGGTTATTTTCAATGACACTAATCGAGATTAGAGACAAACTTAACTGATACATTTAAAAAAGCTTTTCAATTTGTCGAGCACACAAGTTAAATATAGGCTAAATATTGCACTATAAGATACCTGTAAAAAACAAATTATTAAACAAAGAATGACATGCTTCATTCTTAAAAGAACATCAGATTCTATCAAGTCACATTCAATATTTTTAAATATTTGTTTACTTTGTCCAAACACCTATGAATTTGAAATTTGGAACTTACGTTAATAAAGTCGTGCCTTCTCCAACTCCACCATACATTGTGAGGCGTCTGCAAAACTGTTACTCCTTCAATGGCTCAAATCCCAACAGCTACAATTCCTCTGCTCTTTATTACATCACTGTCCCACCTGGTCAGGTCAATGACTTGCTGCACTCCTCCTTCAGGTGCTTTACCTCTAGTATGTTCATAGTAATACTATTAATTGTAGTTGCTATCATTATTATTTCTTATATTACAATTATTTTTTAAAACTACGCAAGGGTTCTTAATGAGCATTTAATGGCCTGCCTATTATACCAGAACATTTTTAATTAGAGAGTCCTTGTAAGATGTTATTTTTAGTGATAAATGATAATCAATTCAAGGATCATCTCAAGTGGCGAGGGCGGTACGTAAGTTCACAGAACCTTATATAGATAAGAATATCCTAACCCACATTCCAGGCATTTAAGTCAGACATTACCTCCTGTGGGATTCGTTAAGCGCTAATGTAACAAGTGTGAATGAGTCAATACTGGAAAATAGGGCTTCCTTCTTAACAAATTAAACTGACACGTTATCTTCTGAAGACGATCATTTACTGCTAAGTTTCAACACTTTGCGTTGCTTAGCTTTTTGACTTGGTTCTGCATTTGCAGCATCACAGGTACTTCTCTTGAAGTTTTTAGATTGAAGTTTCTTTGCCAGTTCTTTTGAGACACTTCTTTCCTCAAGGGCTTTACCATAATTATTGATGAAAACATTTGCTATCACATGAATGCACTTTTTAATCATTGTTTTCAACTACATACCACACTGACACTCATCATCAAGGTTGCACACACTACTCTCAATTAACCGAAATCCTAACACTACCAGTGCCTCTCTTTGATTGTGTAATTTAAGAAATTCTGGTTCGTAACTGTCACTAATTAATGCCTGGAAAAGTTTGAAAATGTTACAACACAAGGACATGACCATAGACGATGGACACTTCAAACCACCTCTGTTCACTAGATTAAAATATATCATCACTTCCCTGTCACTATCCACAAGTAATTCATTTTAACTCTGCAACATTTTAATGCAGTCGTCACACTTTTTACACAATACTTCAATCACTTGCAAACTGGTGTAGCTAGCAATGCACACTAAAATCCGCAGTGTTTCAAGGGGAACCGTGATGTGAACTACAGGTACTTCTTCTAATGCAGACTCTAATGCATCTAAATTATCAATAATTCCATCATGGCTATTGTTATGGACATTATGGGCAAAGTCTTTCAAAGAAAATTCACCAAGTTTTGCAGATCTCATCTTCAATACTCCTAACACTTTGAGTTTTCTTTCAGACTCAAGAATTTGTTCCACAGAAACATTATAAGTGCAACCACTCAATCTTCTGTAGGCACCAAATCTTCCCTCTAAACTGTCTGTCTGCAATTTGGCAGTAAGCACATAAGACCAGTGGTACTTCCTGAAAATATATTTACACAGTTCTACCACTGTGGTAAGAGTATGTGTCAAAGCAGTATACGTTTCACTTGTTAATCTTCCTTCTGTTTGTGACATGTGCCATATATCTATGTATGTTTTTAAACATGTAAGGAATGAAAGTTTCTTGTCATCAAGCCCAATAATAGGACTAGCCTCTTCATTCCTGGTATATGTACCTTTCATGGGATGCTGTACATTACAGATTGACCACCACTTTTGAATTAATTTTACAAACTGGATTGAGCCATCAGAAACATCCACACCTTGACTTTTAAGCAATTCCAAAGCAGCAATATTCTTAGGATCAAAGATTTTTACTGCTAACGATACATTTTGTCTCTCTATTGGTGTTGGATACAGAGCCTTTCTAGATAAATTTGGAGCCATTTTTAACAACAATCTCTTCTCTGAGTGAAACAACTCTCTGAGGTCTGAAAATTTGGCCTCAGTAGTTGTAAATTTACAGACTGACTCTGTACCAACATCAACGTTCACCATTTCACTTAAAACAGCAAATGTCTCATCAACGTTTGGTATAATGAAGGTTTCATCTGATCTGTTCAACCAATTATTTCTAATGCACTTTAGAATATGTACACTGTCAAAAAGAAGAAACAAGGACTTACATGGATCTGTTGGATTTTGAATACAAGGTTTCAAGTTATTACTACCACATAAAAGTTCAAACATTTTCCTGTTGGTGCGATGGTTATCAGCAATCAAGCAGACAACATCAAAACCTAATTCAACCATGACTTTTAAAACCTTAAGTGTGAGATCATGCAGTGTTTCAGAGTTCATATTCTTCACCGGAAAAAGACCAATTACATCTTTATTACCAGAATGCAATGATGAAGCCATAACTACTTGCATTGTAGATGCTGAATCATACTCTGAACTATTTTCAGCCATTCCTACTAATTTACCAGCTTTATATGAGATTTTTGAGTTTACATGAACCTCGTCAAGCATTACTGACACAACCTTTTCATTCTCCTTCAAAAGTTTGCTTCTTTCTCTCAAAAAAGCTACCTGTGCAGGACCTATTCCTGGACTGTTGGGGCCTATTTTTAATAAAAACTGTCTTAAATATACATGATGAGGCAATGTCATTACATTTGTTTTACGCAAAAAATTGTACGCCTCAGGGTACGAATAAGAGAAAGTCGCAGCCCATATCAGTAGTTCTGGGGAGTATCATATTTGATTGTTTATAGAGAGCTCTAATTGTTCCAAGACAAATTGTATTTTACTAGTTCTCTCTTTACTAAACTCACAGTCTAACTCAAGTGCATTTTTCACAAGCTTCATCAAAAAAGAAAGTTTATCAGTGAAACCAATATTATCATCAGAATAACTTGCGAAGTGACTTACCAAAGTGTCAAACTTTGTCCATCTGTCACACTTCAGGTCTTCACAACCATCAGATTTCAATATAAATCTAAAATGCTCTGTCGGCAAACACACATTTTTGTAAAACACTTGAACTGTAAAAGAACTGGAAACCTTAAAGCTCACAGAAATGAATGGAACGTTAGTAAATGACTCATCATCCACCTTCACAAACAACACGTAATATTCCTTCACTATTGCAGTGAATGGTTTAACACATTTTTTCTCGACTTCACAGATGAATGTGTTAAAATCAGTAATTTTGTCATTTTTGCACCACTTATTAAAATTCTCCTCATCTCTCCTAATAAGCTCTTGGACCCTGTCTTCGGGATTTGTCCTTTGTTTTGTGATAAGAGGGCTGATTAGGAAATATAGTGGGGTATGCATCAGAAGTCAGTTTTGGTATTTTTCTGGGCACTCTAATGGGATCACCGTTGAGCACAGGAAAAACATCTTCACTTATAATAAACTTAGGGTCAAAATGTTTAATGCATACCGAAGTATTATCAGTAACCTCAAAATGGTCACGATGAGTATTCGTAACCCATTTGTCTCGTAAAACTTTGTCCTTAGGAAACCTAAAAGTTGTAGTATTGGAAGATCCATAATTTGATCAACAAACAGGCACAGAACATTTACGACCCATTGTACTTATCTAACACATTTATACACTCCAACAGACCAAACTCACCGAAGCAGCAGCAAATAATATACGGCACTAATAACCTCTAAAATACTAAAACTAATTCCACTCCACCAGATCAAACTCACTGAATCTCCAACACATTACATACGGCCGTAATAACCTCTGAATACAACTAAAACATCTCTAGCACTTTAAAAAATAACTAGATAACAAATAAAAGGACACTGAAACATTACTTAACACACCAACATATTCGGTGGATAATTAATTTGCGAATTCCAGTAGCAAGATAACCTCAACGAACTAGACACGTGCTGAGCTTACACCAAACTGAATGTAAACATGGCCCTACATGCCGGATACGCGTAGCCCAATGCGGCGGCCATTTGTGACGTATCGATATGTGCCTTCAGTTCTAATAATATTGTAGTCTTGACAGGACCAACTACAATATCTCATAATTTAAGTAACCTACTTATCGAAACTGTCCATCATGGCGGCAATTGGAGTGCTAGGTTTTGTTTGTTTTGATTATTGAAATTCGTGTTGTTACCGATTAAGTACGGAAATTTGAATATTATTAATCGAAAATTATACATATTTATAACCTTAAAACCTTAAAAATGCTGTATAACCTCTTTCAGTGCCGTAAGAATCAGTTTGTTATTAAACAACTTATATATTCGAACAATTCCGGTGGTGATAATGATAAGGTTGTTGTCCTCGCGTTCATCTCAGAACCTGTTTTCTTTGTATTTTCAGTTGCCTGTGCAGTATGTTTGTATTTTAATCATATATATGATAGGTACTACGTGCCTGGATTGAAGTTCTGTTACAGGGGCAAACCAAAGCTTCAGTGTTCAGATTTCCAAAAGACTTAATATTAAGGTAAATTGGTTAAGTGCATTCATAGTTAAAACATCGAACCGTGTGATGCTAGTGTTATCGAATTTATGGTTAGGGAGGAAATTCAATCCGTAAAATGTGTTGATCTAGTTCAGGTGCCAAGCAAACTTCCGAAGTTATCTAATTATGCCCATCCTAGAATTTTCCCAAATCAACAAACGTACCTAATCAGTCCCGGAAAAATCGAAAATTCGTCACCCAGAGTTACGACTGAGATATGAAAATCATTTTAAACGGGTACAAGAATGATGCACTTGACTAATTTTCAGTGTTTTACAACGGAGGTACGTGATCGAACCCTAACTCCACTCATCGTGAGATGAAATGAAGGTTACCTCCTTTAAAAAATAAATCACGAGAGGATTGTATGCCATCATTTCCGGTGAATTTTATTGTGACTAGTGTTTTAGATGTTCAAGACTATCATACGAATATCTCTGTACCTACTCTACAATTCAGGGTGACTTCGGAGAGTTGAGGTTTTGTTCGAGAAATGTATTTGTTTGCATGTTTCACACATTGGGCTGCGTTTAATTATGATGTTGGATGGTATTTCCGTGGTAGTGTTAATTATTGTTTCAAATGGAAGTGAATCTGGACAAATATCCTCTATAAAACACTAATCAGAGAAAAAGGAAGGGATCCGATCTTCTAAAATGAAGGTATCGGTCAAAGGAAGATAAAGGCCACGAAGGGCGTGAAAATGAAAGGCTCCCTAGGTCCCGAGTGTTCTAATTTCGTCGGGGCCGGAAAAGAACAAGAGTTGACTAAGGGTGTCAGATACGATAGATGAAAGTGAGGAGCCTGTCACAAATGAGGGGTAGTAATGCCAGGACTCAGCTGAGGGCATAGTGGTCGCCAACCCACTCTCCTAATTTAAGATACCATGGAACCCCTTTTAGTCGCCTCTTACGAGAAGGCCGTGGGTTTTTATCTACCGCCCTCACCCACAGGGAGAGAATGGTATATCATGTAAGGTGAATAATGTTATTCCTTGAAATCTATTTATATTATTTTCCGTCTGGACTTTCATATGTGAAATATGTTGATAGTGTGTGTGTCTCTGTTTTAACCTGACGTTGATAATATCACTCTCCCTCCGTTATTTCCCACTGAAAGTACAATTAGATCTACAAGAGAATTGCGAGATAACGTTGCTTCTGGTGCATAATTTTTATATGTGGCATTTCATGACGTTCGACTTGTGATATTTCCTTTAGGTGACTCGTAATAAACACGTTCAATCTTCCCCTTAACGGCTTATGTCAGCCACCGTTCTCCACCATGTTTTTTCTGGGTTACGCTCTGATGTAAATTGTAATTGGTCTTGTACATTCGCGATCACAAGAATTCCACGTGGAAAAGCAAACAGGTAACGTATGGGCAAAGATTTTGTTCAAACTTGAGGACGAAGGAGAAGTAACCAAGGCAACGTCACGTGTGTTCGTCTTCCAGAAGATGTGCCTTGCTACGTTGTTCACTCAGAGGCCACTCCCAACTCAATTTCTTTGGAAACTGATTAAGATGTTGCTATGGTTCAGTATTCTGACTATACTAGCTTTTCCTAATCAAGGAAAACAATTAATTAACTGCAATTTGATTGCAATGACATGTGCAAGATATAATCCTACCCCAATATATGGCATTTAATTGTTTGATCAGCGCTCACAATAACTTCATAGGAACGGTTTTCCAAAGGCACTTGCGTCTCTGATAATTATAATTATTTAATGCCAGGTTATTTTTACTTTGGTTCTTGATGATAATTATTATTATGATTATGATTATTGTTATTATTAATAATAGTAGTATTAACATTTAACAGGGCCTATATTGACGAAAATAAGGGTTATTCTTTCTTACAGTGGTTGAGCGCGATGCCAATAGATCGTGAACTCATAGTCGAGACCGCTAAAATTTCAGGCAGACCTCGCACACAAGAATTACAAAGAAACTGGAGAGTTTGACCCTGAATGAGTTGATGTACACATTACGGCTGTTGCCTTAAAGGAGGAGTGTGGTTCCAAACTTCATTGTCGAGCCAGTGGGACGCGAGGGCATGCGGGAAGCAATTATAGCGTGCGTTCCGTTCACGCTAGATATGCTCGTACTCCCGTTTTCTCCACCTCCTCTCACTTTGCAGATGTATTCATGTGTTAACGTGTCCGATGGATGTGACCAGTGAGAGAGGATGTGTAAAGAAGTACTGGTTGGTTCTGAGAGCTGTACTGATTTCTTGCCTGGAATGAATATTTCTGTGCATGATTTACTGAAGATTTTGAATCTACAGGACAGTCTGCGATATATCGAGGAACAGCGGTTAGAGCTCTCTCTAGCGATGGGGCAGGAGTTACTGATTCTGTCATATGAGCACGTCTATTTGTTTTTGAAATATTTGGTGTTACGTTTGCAGTAAGTTAACATAAAGTAAATAGTAGCGTGTGTCATCCACTGCTATCTCCTCTCAACATGAGTGGAAGGATATGTGCTGTGTTTGGCTGCAATAATTATGAAGTGCAGAAGGATTCACGGTCTTTCTTCCGTTTCTCTCGTGACAAGTAATTGTAAGTAAGTATTGTGTTTTCATATATATATATACTTCCAATGACAATGATATTTTTAGTACTTCCTAAATTTCTGACCTGTCCGACCCATATTTTAAATGGCTTATTTTATTGAATAGTGAAGCACTTAACCTTCAATGCCGAGCTGTTGTTGTAGGTGCGATTTCCTGGTTTTGAAATGTCAGAGAAGTGATTTGTATAAGGTATACAAGAAAGTTGGGACGTTACGTTTGAATAAGTATATGATCTGTTCAGATCATTTCCAGGCCAGCGACTTCAGAATTCCACGACTATACAGCCAAGGACATGTTATGTTTTTCTCTAATTATACGTAAATATACCTAAAAACTTAACTATCGAAAACATTTTCATGCTTTTCTTGCTTTCAACCCTCTTCTAAGTTTAATGCCGGGGTCTATGCTAACACAGAATCTCCCAAAAATAAATTAAAAATAAAATGCCACCGCCACTTCCTAGAGAAAACTACAGGAATGTACCGATCTCTTTATTGACAAGTGTCTAGATGTGATGATAAAGTGTTTTTTAAATGAGGGAATAAACAAATCTAACCGTAAACGTTCATGCCGGAATGTTAAAAAAAGAAGGTAATGCATAAATGAAATTTCAATCCCTTTCACAGCAGTGCATTTCATGTATTGAATATATGTCTAATTTCAGTCTTTAAAAATAAGCTTTTTAATCCTTCTTCTGCCATTCATCCAGAATTGCTTTGGCAACTTTGAAGTTAATACCTTAATAACATTTTCTTTCTAGACGTAATTTATTTGTCCATTTCCATATATGGATTTCCATTGATCTTTGGATTTAGCGCTAATTTCCAAGTCACGTCATTAAAGGCGCCACTTGCGAATCGCCACAATTTCAACTAGTGTAAGTCCGGAAGTGTCTTTTATTATCTATACTGTTTTTGATTGTAGTTAGTGTTGTATAACCTTACGTGGCGAGCCGCCATACACGCAGAGACTTGTTTGAAAAGATTGGTTTGCGCCGTTTGCGCATAGTCACTAGTTCATCGCGTGTATTGTTTCCTTTAGGCATGATTCACTTTCCACTAAGTTTAAGCAATTTATTAAAGAAACTATGTAAAATAGTCCATGTTGGGTCCACCTCTTCAAAATAACTCAATACAATTATCAAAAGTCACCCAAAAATTATTGCTGAAGATTGCTCCTGAAACATGTATGTCAGAATAAATAATTTTCAATTATTAAAAGTGTATTAACAAGGTGGACCCAACATACACTATTTTACATCATTTCTTTAATAGATTTAGACAAGTCAATACGGGATAAAATAAAATACCGATTATTGTTAAGTTTATCGAATGTTGAAGAAATTCAAGCCGTCAAGGCCTATTGTGCCGTTAACGCAGTCAAAACCACACCTACGCTAACGGCAGTCTATATTTTGAACCAGCTGTTACAACGAATGAGCTAGTACCCAAACAACATAAATCAGGAATCGCTAGAGACAGACACTTTTACACGCCATGAGAAAATAAACAACGAAGGACTCACCTTTAACAGGCGTAGTGTGTTAACAAGAACCCGAGGATACTATCAAGAAGCTTGCTAAGAGTATCAATGTGCTAATACTACATGGAAGAAGAACACTGTTTACGTTATAAATTAGAATAGTTTTTAATCCAGGAAGACAAAATAAATGAAAAGTTTAACATAGGAAAAGCGTCTTTCAAATAAATAAAAAATAGTCCCATTCAATTAAATTGACTGGAGGTAGAATAAACCTTAAATGCGGTTGGCCAACCTAAAAGAAACGATAAAAAACCGAATAATCTTCGGGATATTAGAATGGCTTAAATTATTACTGAACTCAATTTGGAAGGTGAAGGAGATCTTCCCTTCTTCCTTAGAATATTCCATTAGTACACTTATCAGAGCGTGGAATGTTAGAAGTTTGAATCGTTGTGGTAGGTTAGAGAATTTGAAAAGGGAGATGGATAGGCTAAAGTTAGATGTAGTTGGTATAAGTGAAGTACGTTGGCAGGAAGAACAAGATTTTTGGTCAGGCGACTACCGAATTATCAACACAAAATCAAACAGGGGAAATGCAGGAGTTGGTTTAATACCGAATAAGAAAATAGGGCAGTGGGTAAGCTACTATGACCAGCATAGTGAAAGAATTATTGTCGTCAAGGTAGACACCAAACCAATGCCCACCACAATAGTGGAGGTCTATATGCCTACTAGTTCAGCGGATGATGAAGAAATCGAAAGAATATATGAGGAGATAGAAGATTTAATACAATATGTAAAAGGTGACGAGAATCTAATTGTGATGGGAGACTGGAATGCAGTGGTAGGCCAACTGATATATTTTACGGGTGTTAATTGAAAGCGTATTTATTACAAAACTAGCTGATGGTGATTTTTTATTACGTCTCATGAACATACAATATAAGAATATACTGTCAACTGTTTCGTCATTATCTATATCAACTGTCAACATACAAAAGTAAAATTCTCTAATTTGTACATGGTCATAATCTTCAACATCCTCCCCACACTGGTCGGTCGATTTCTAAGGGAACGACCAGCTGCACTGGTCTTGTGTCCATGGAGCGATCCGAGAGCTGAAGAATGACTGTTCGGATTCTGTCATCTCGTCCTCGGTGCAGTTCACGAATTCGGCCTCGTTTCCACGCCAGTCTGTGCTTCAGATCCTCTTGTAAAAGTACTACATCACCTATCCGTAGTTCGGTTTCTTTTTTGATCTCCTTCACTTCGTGGTAACTCCTTAATTGAAGAAGGTATTCCCTTTTCCATCTTTGCTCAAAGTTTAAGATTAGCTTTTGTCTCTGTCTGTACACCTTAGTGAAATATTGATGGATGGAAGTATCTGGTGTACTTGGAAGAGATATCAGCCTTTCTCCTATGATGAAGTGTGATGGTGTCAGGATATCAGAGTTACTGTTAGTGGCCTCGATCCCCACCAAAATAGTATTTAACCCTTCCTCGTCTACTTGAGCTCGTCCGAGTATCTTCTTGAGGCACACCTTAGTGGACCCTACCATCCTTTCCCAGAAGCCTCCCCACCATGCGGCTCTTGGTACTATAAATTTCCATGTAACATGGTGGTGTGACAAGTGAGTTTGTACTCTTGAATTTTCTAATAATTCCTGGAGTTCGGATATTTCTTTGTTGACGGCGTGAAACGTTCGAGCATTGTCTGAATACATGGTGTTCGGAAGTCCACGTCTTCCTACGAAGCGCTGAAAGGCAAGTAGGAATTTATCAGTTGACAAGTCAGTTGTAAGCTCGAGATGAATGGCTCTTGTCGTTGCGCAGGTAAACAACACGATGTAGCATCTCTTCTCTGCAGCTCCAGCCTTTACGAACAACGAGTCTGCAAAATCTACACCACAAACGGTGAATGGCCGTTGAAACTTAACACGGTCCGTTGGCAAAGGAGCTTCTATCTGTTCACATCTCTTGGCGTGTGTTATTTTGCAGGGAAGGCATGAGTAAATGATATTCTTGATTACTTGCCTAGCCTTCAAAATCCAGAATTCACGACGCAATTCTGATAACACAACACGAACTCCCGTGTGATGAAGTCTTACGTGCGTTTCTTTTATCAATAGTGAAATGATGAGAGCCATCAAGAAGTAGGGGGTTTCGCTCATTCTCGGAAAGATCTGCAAACTGGAGCCTACCACCAAGTCGAATCAGGCTGTCTTCTAGAAGTGGATGGAATCTTGCAGTCTTGGATGTAGCCGGTACCGGTTCCTTTCGTGTCAGGGCAGTAAACTCTGTACAGAAACATTCCTCCTGAACTCGGCGTATCCAGTAGAGCCTTGCAGCTTCTAATTCTGTGGTTGTCAAATGCCGTGGACACTGCACTCTTCTCCGTGTCACCTCCACGAAACGTAAAATCCAACAGGTGATATGTATTACCTTCCAATACGAACTATATCGTAAAATATATATCAGTGATTCATTGGCACTTATTACATGACTTGAGGGTTTGCTTCCTTGGATTCGGGTAGTGACACTTTCTGACGTGAGATATCCTGTGGCTAAGAAGTGGGAGCCTCAGCAAGCCATTGTGGTCCATTCCACCGTAATGAAGAGGAATTTAGATCTGTCGCTAACATTCCACGCGTCAGAAGGTCTGCGGGGTTGTCTTCGCAGGGACAATATTGACACTGAACCGGCGACAGATAGTCTTGAATTTCTGTCACGCGGTTGCATACGAATGTCTTCCAGCGATTTGGGTCACTCCGTATCCAACCGAGGGCCACCATAGAGTCCGACCATAGTGTAGCTCGCGTGCTGTCAAATCCTGTTGACTGGCAAAAATATTTCAAGAGGCGGGAACCTATCAAAGTAGCCAGAAGTTCTAGTCGTGGGAGTGTAATCCTTTTAACTGGAGACAATCTGCTTTCACTGCAGGCCAAGTGTATTGATATATTATCGTCTGTTACCGTTCTAGTGTACAATGCGGCTTCATATGCTCTCTCAGAAGCGTCACAAAACACATGGACATGCGTAGCGTTTGGCATCTGTTTACACACCTCGGGACGTTTATAAGTGACAGCTGTTTGATGCTCGAGATCCAAAGTTGCCATTTTAAGGCTATCTCCTGTGGAAGAATCTCATCCCACTCTATGCCTCGACACCAAGTATCTTGGAAGATTAACTTTCCAACAATTGAGACGGGTGAGAATAACCCCAGTGGATCGTAAAATCTTGCTGTTCCTTGTAAGAGCTGACGTTTCGTGGTAGGAATGTGAGCTAGCTCTTCAGTAATTTCTCGATGATCGAAAAGGATACAGTCCAATTCTGTGTTCCACCTGATACCTAATACTCCAGTTTCTCGTTTGATATCTCGTCTCTCAGACTACCATACGCTCTTAAGTGTTTCTCAGTTCGTTGCCCATTTATCCATTGGTAGTCGTATGTGCCTGAGCATGAAGCTTACTTCATAATATAAGCTTATGACACCATTGTCGTCGTCAGCACCAGCAACGAAGTCGTCCATAAATGTGCTCTGATCTAAGAGTTCTGCTGCTGTGGGGTATGTGTTACTGCACATTGAAGCCAGTTCACGTAGAGTCGCAGATAGAAGGAAAGGACTGCACGTAAGACCAAACGGTAGCCGCGTGAACCTGTACGTGACAATTTCATGTGCTGTTTGCCAGTTACCATCTTCCCCCTTCTGGACGTGATACCGGAAAAATCTAGTTAAGTCTCTGTCTTTTTCATGTAGGTACAGTTGCAAAAAGGCTTGAATTCCATCCCCGACTATTGCTTTTCGATATGTACGAAAGCGGATTAGCGTTGACAGAATTTCAGGAAGGAGGTTTGGTCCTGCTTCCAGAGCGTCGTTAAGAGATGGCGAGTCTCTCTCGTGTGATGAAGCGTCGAAAACAATCCTCCATTTGATTGCTCCATTCCTCTCTTTCTTGACAGCGTGGTGTGGTAGGTAGAAAACATCGCTTAGATTACCTTCTGCAGTAGTCATTTCAACATGACCTTTCTCAATATAGTCAGTCATTTGTGAACAGTACATTTCTCGAAACTCAGCATTGTCGTGAAATTTCCTTTCAAGTGATCTAAAGCGATTCTTGCCGTTGACGCAGTTTGATGGCAAGATAACTTCCTATTTTCTGGGTAGAGACACTACTCTCCGCCCCGCTTTCATACGAAATGAATCTTGAAACTGTTGAAGAATGGTAGCGTCCTTCCTAGAAAGTGTTCTACCTTGCTGCTCTCTTATTCCCATGGACTCTAAATCCCAGAATTGTCGCATGCTGTCGTCTTTAGGTTCAAATTCTTGACTTGTGTGAACATGATTTATAGCGACATGATAGACTGTGATTCCTGACTTGTTTCCGCTAAGAACCCAACCCAAGTTAGACGGGAGAAGTACTATGGACTCAGAAAGGCGTATTGGTTGGCCATCTCGGATCACCTTCCAGTAGTGATCACCACCTATGAGAAATTCAATAGGGAGGTCGCTTTCATTGTCCTTGGGGTCTGCTAATTGCAACGTTCGGGCGCATGATAAAGAATAGACATCGTGTGGAACAGCAGAATGCGGGGAATACTTGTTTTCGCTCTCAAAAGCTGTCATCATTATATTAGTTTTCGACCACACGCCACTGATGTTAAACTGGACAACCCTCCGTGTTGTAACCGTGTGTCGATCACACTCAAATGCCGTAAAAGACAGTTTCCTTTTTTCGACAACAGTAAGCTTGAGCTGATCCACGAGGCTTGTTTCGATAAAACTGGACTGACTTACAGCATCTAAAATACACCGTGTAAGTTTGGTCAGTCCAATCGGGCCAGTTATCGAAACCCGAACAGTTTGAAGATACGTGAAGTTGGAGAGCGTGTTTACATCTATCTTGCCCACCGCTACAGCTTCTCTCTCATCTCCTCCACAAATTGACACGTGGTGTGTCTTCTTGCATATGGAGCATGATACCTTATTCTTCTTCGCACAGTCTTTAGAGTGATGGCCTCGTCTAAGACAAAGGAAGCATCTGTTCGCTTTCTTCAGTTTTCAGTTCTCTCCTGGTTGTTCGTTATTGTTTGACAATCTTGACTCCAGTGACCTCGATTCTCACAAAAAACGCAATACGGTCCTGTGACTTGTTTGATATTCTTTCTCTTCGGCTTGTTAGGTCTGGTGTTAACATGGAGAGCCGCTGCCGTCGGAGTATAAGTAGTCGAAAATGGCCGGTCGCAACGTATCTTCTGCGTAGTCAAGGCACACTCCACCTCTTCGTTCAAAAACTGCATTAGACGCGAGATACTGCTTTCTGGTATTTCCAACCTCTTGGCGTTAAGTAGCCATCGGCGACAAAGATCGTCAGGAAATGCGCGAAGAATTTTAGGGGCTAACAGTTTTCCATAGACGTCTACATCTTCACCTAGTGCTGTCAGTGCTTGAATCCGTCGGTGGCACTCAATATACGTGGCATTGAGAATCTCAGTACTGTCGGAATGTGCAGGTTGCAGATCCTCCAAAAAATCCAGGTGGGATTGAATAATTCTGTTTTTATCCCCATAACGGGACTCCAGAATCTTCTTCACCTGTTCGTAAGTATCGTCCGTTACTGATATTCCATCCACCAGATGTTTGGGTTCACCGTCAAGATATCCTCGAAGGAATACATGTTTGTTTATCACCGATACTGCTGAGTTCTTGTCCACCGAAGCCTGAAATTGCTCCCAGAACCGTGGCAATGATCTATGTCTCCTGAAAAGGTCTCTATTCTAGAGTAGGAAGCTTACCTCCGGAAGTAGCTATGGATGACGTAGTAGCAGCTGAGCAAGCATGTGCGTCTTGTGAATTCCTTGCCTTTATAAGTTTATTAGCCTTCCGCATTGCACGTTTAGCACTGTCTATATAATTTTCACAGACTTGTATATCCTCGTCATAGTCGTCGTTCTCAATCATATCGTGTATAGCATCATCTAGAACGATTAAGCTCTCAAAAGTGTCTTTAAGGCATTCCAAGCAGTGTTCTACATCGTCCAGCGCCGCAGTATCGCTGAAATCATTTATCTGTTTAGTAAAACGTGTAACGTTGGAGCGCTGAGTAGTGCGTTTCCTTTTTAGCTTGTCAAGCGAGGACTGAGACATTCTTTCTTGTTAGTCGGTTGGTGTAATAATGTTTCGTGAATTTTCTCGTGACGTGTCTAACAATGTGTTTTCCTTTGTAGTTACAGAAATGCTCAGGATATAGCGCTAGTTGTCACCCTGTCGTTGTTAGAGTCTCCTAGAAATGATGACCTCTTTGCAGATTATATGACAACAACATGGCGGCTAAAATCGTTGCCTACGTTATAATACAAGGCCTTGAAATGCACTCGTGGAAACGGGTTACTTCCAAGTTCACCATTCAGCCGCTAGGATCGCGGTGTTGCTCCCTTGTATTCGCATGGCCGTATATGTCAATAAGTAAAGTATATCCTAAATAAAAAGAACTGAATGTTTTTGCGAGTATTGACAGTACTTTATTTATAGAGCGGTGCTGCATTGGCTTGGATATGTCATTGAAGTTTCAAAACTTTCCTTCTGAGGGGCTTCTTGTCAAGTTTCAAAACTTTCTCTCTTCTACTTGAGTGGCTCAAAGCAATGTTGTCTAACAGAGGTCTCAGAAATTTTCATAGTAGAAAAAGAGGTGGTTTGTCGCCTTTACACTTTCCACACTTAATTTCACTGTTGAACATGTCTTTCGAAAAAATAAACGTACACCTTTTAGTAACTCTCTTCGGGACAAGTACTGCGTAGCGGACGATGATTTTCGGTATCTGAGGGCTCCTCGATCTTGAAAACGAATAAGACACAATGTTGGACTTTGAGTAGCTGGAGAACAGATATGTTCTAAACAGCCTTTACAGTCTGTTTTTTTTCTTTTGCCACACGAACCATAATGTCATTGTATTCCGCTTGGCGTCTTAGGTAGCTTAAGAAGAGCTCGATGTCATAGCTCGTTAGGTTCCTCGTCAATGCATAATGCAAATGTATACTTATGAGGTATTTTACGCAGGTCACAGTGGACTGGGTAGTCAAGATCTATGCCTGATACATTTCTCTCATGATTCTTTTTTTACTTTTTCTGAATGCATTTTAAGTTTCTTAATATATGACAGGAAACCATTAATTAACCAACTGAGGAGTTCAACTTCAGTACTAAAAGATACTTTTTTTTTGCTAGTGACTTTACATCGCGCCGACACAGATAGGTATTATGGCGATGATGGGATAGGAAAGGCCTAGGAGTTGGAAGGAAGCGGCCGTGGCCTTAATTAAGGTACAGCCCCAGCATTTGCCTGGTGTCAAAATGGGAAACCACGGAAAACCATATTCAGGGCTGCCGACAGTGGGATTCGAACCCACTATCTCCTGGATGCAAGCTCACAGCCGCGCGCCCCTAACCGTACGACCAACTCGCCCGGTTAAAGGATGCTCGTTTGTTCTCGTTCCTGAATATGTCCCATGTGAGGTGTTGCAGACGTTATGCGCACTGAACAATTTAATAAAATGCTCCATAAAACAAATGGCTTATTTTAAACTGTACTTTATGCTCTCGGGACAAAACCACCTCCATACTTTACAAAACAGAGATTGTTTCAGGGAAAATACAATATTTTTAGCTCTTGCTACATTCATTTTCGTGAAATTTGTTTGGCAAATTATTTTCCTCATTGGTTTCCTAATTTAAGATTTCTGAGTTTGAAGATGCCTCTCAAATGATTGCCGGTCACGGTAGCAGAGTTTAAAAACAGTCCAGTGACAAATTTTGGGATCGCCCGATTCTTATGACGTAACTCGGATCAAAACTTAGGAACAGAGGCCTAATTCGATCAACTTGAAGTCGTATCTCATGCGTAATACTTCCTCTGTATAATGTTTCGAACATTGAACTTTCACTGGAAACTTGTGAAGCGAAATTCCACTACTTTTAATTTCTCGTGAATAAACCATGACTGGAACTGCGAATGCTTAACATCAGACAAATATATAATATATTCACAACCAACTCAGTTAATGAACACGTTTAAAGGCGCGAGCTTGGTAGACAGGGGGCAAGACAGCGATCCTAGCGGCCCGGCATTGAACTTCAGTGTAACCACTTCCATAGCGTTTTACGGGCTCTATTTCCAGGCCTTGTATTATAACGTAGGCAACGGCTAAAATATATTGCAAACAAATATAGTATTTTGAGATGATTGAAAATCAAGGAGAACTCAACCGTGTATAAAAGCAAGTTTTTAGTGCTCTACCAACATTCAAAATAGTATTAATGCCGTGTAAGTACTTATCTGTTCCCTTGTCGTGGTGAAACATAGGTTGACGAAGGGGCCGATAGGTACAGTTTCACAAGTTTTTCAATCAACGCCTTATTACGTATTATACAAGATTAAAGCTTGTTGTATATTATTTTCTCCTGTATTACGTGTTCCCGGGTTTCGGCAACATGATATATTTTACGGGTGTTAATTGAAAGCGTGTTTATTACAAAACTAGCTGATCGTGATTTTTTATTACGTCTCGTGAACATACAATATAATAATCTACTGTCAACTTTTTCGTCATTATCTATATCAACTGTCAACATACAAAAGTAAAATTCTCTAATTTGTATATGGTCATAATCTTCAACACCAACGAAGAGAAGGTAGTACAGTAAGAGAATTTGGATTGGGACAAAGGAAAGAAAGAGGAAGTCGGCTGGTTGAATTCTTCACTGATCATAATTTAGTCCTTGCCAATACTTGGTTCAAACACCACAAACGACGGCTGTATACGTGGACGAGACCTGGAGACACTGGAAGGTATCAAATAGACTTCATTATGATTAGGCAGAGATTCAGAAACCAGGTGTTGGATTGCAAAACCTTCCCAGGAGCAGACGTGGACTCTGACCACAACTTGTTGGTCATGAAATGCCATCTGAAGTTGAAGAAATTGAAGAAAGGAAAGAATACAAAAAGATGGGATCTAGACAAGTTGAAAGAAAAGAGTGTGAGGGATTGTTTCAAGGAACATGTTGCACAAGTGCTAAATGAAAAGGCTGAAGGATACGCAATAGAGGAAGAGTGGATAGTCATGAAAAATGAAGTCAGTAGGGCTGCTGAAGAAATGTTAGGAAGGAGTAAAAGATCAACTAAGAATCAGTGGATAACTCAGGAGATACTAGACGTGATTGATGAACGACGAAAATACAAGAATGCTAGAAATGAAGAGGGCAGAAACGAATACAGGCGATTAAAGAATCAAGTGGATAGAAAGTGCAAGGTAGCTAAGGAAGAATGGCTGAAGGAGAAGTGCAAGGATGTCGAAGGTTGTATGGTCCTGGGAAAGGTAGATGCTGCGTACAGGAAAATCAAGGAAACCTTTGGAGAAAGGAAATCTAGGTGTATGAATATTAAGAGCACAGATGGAAAGCCACTTCTAGGGAAAGAAGACAAAGCAGAAAGATAACAGGAGCATATCCAACAGTTGCATCAAGGTAAAGATGTAGATAATTTTGTTCTGGAACATGAGGAGGCTGTTGATGCTGATGAAAAGGGAAACTCAATTTTGAGGTCAGAGTTTGACAGAGCTGTGAGTGACCTCAATAGGAACAAGGCACCTGGAATTGATGACATTCCCTCTGAATTACAGACTGCCTTAGGAAAACCAGCATGGCAAATTTATTTCATTTAATGTGCAAGATGTATGAGACAGGAGAAGTCCCATCCGATATTCGGCAGAATGTTGTTATACCTATTCCCAAGAAAGCCGGTGCTGACAGGTGTGGAAACTACCGCACTATTAGTTTAGTATCTCATGCCTGCAAAATTTTAACACGTATTATTTACAGAAGAATGGAAAAACAAGTTGAAGGTGAGTTGGGAGAAGTTCAATTTGTCTTCAGAAGAAATGTAGGAACACGTGAAGCAATCCTGACTTTACGTATGATCTTAGAGGATCGAATCAAGAAGGACAAGCCCACGTACATGGCATTCGTAGATCTAGAAAAGGCATTCGATAATGTTGATTGGACCAAGCTATTTATGATTCCGAAGATTGATAGGGATCAGATACCGAGAACGAAGAATTATCTACAATCTGTATAAAAACAGTCTGCAGTGATAAGAATCGAGGGCTTTGAAAAAGAAGCAGCAATCCAGAAAGGAGTGAGGCAAGGCTGCAATTTGCCCCTCTCCTTTTCAATGTTTACATAGAACAGGCAGTAAAGGTATTCAAAGAGAAATTTGGAAAGGGAATCACAGTCCAAGGAGAGAAAATCAAAACCTTGAGATTTGCCGATGATATTGTTATTTTATCTGAGACTGCAGAAGATCTCGAGAAGTTGCTGAATGATAGGGATGAAGTCTTGGGTAAGGAGTACAAGATGAAAATAAATAAGTCCAAAACAAAAGTAATTGAGTGCAGTCGAAGGAAGGCGGGTGGTGTAGGAAATATTAGATTAGGAAATTAAGTCTTAAAGGAAGTAGATGAATATTGTTACTTGGGTAGTAAAATAACTAACGATGGCAGAAGTAAGGAGGACATAAAATGCAGACTAGCACAGGCAAGGAAGAGCTTTCTTAAGAAAAGAAATTTGTTCGCTTCAAACATTGATGTCGGAATTAGAAAGATGTTTTTGAAGACGTTCGTGTGGAGCGTTGTATGGACATGAAACATGGACGATAACTAGCTCAGAAAGAAAGAGAATACAAGCTTTTGAAATGTGGTGTTACAGAAGAATGCTGAAGGTGAGATGGATAGATCGAATCATGAGTGAAGAGATACTGAATCGAATTGGTGAGAGGAGATCGATTTGGCTAAATTTGACGGGAAGAAGAGATAGAATGATAGGACACATCTTGAGACACCCAGGACTTGTTGAGTTGGTTTTTGAAGGAAGTGTAGTTGGTAAGAACGGTAGAGGAAGACCAAGGTATGAATATGACAAGCAGATTAGAGGAGATGTAGGATGCAATAGTTACGTAGACATGACAAATTTTAGCACATGATAGGGTGGCATGGAGAGCTGCATCAAACCAGTCTATGGACTGATGACTCAAACGACACACACTTATCAGATTAATGTAATCCACGGAGTTTCCCCAAGGAAATCATATACCGCAAACATACGTCAGCGTACACCGAATTACACAGACTGCCATCAAGACAGCGAAATCAAATACCAAAAAGAAAGGAAAAATAAGATAAGGCAACTCAAACGCTCAGATAACCTGACCAAAATTCCACGAGAACCAGAAGTGTAGCCACAAATAGTACTATTCAAGTCCAATGCAACACGGTCAACAACTGAAAAATAGTGATCATCACCATCAACAACGAAAATCGTCATGGCAACGAACACAAACTAAGACGCAGGCAACGACCAATCCAAAACAAGCAGCAAAAATGGTCGTTGCCAGAGAACGCAAGTCATTAAAAATAAGTTAGAATAATAATAAAAATAAAAAGCAAGGGGTACAAAATTTGAATTCGAAAAGGGAATCGTAACGAATACCTGACCCCTTAGTGAAACTCACGTGGGCCTACGAACCTTCCATAGGAGAGATAACATCAACTTGCATTAAGGAAGATAACATTTTTTATTTTGAAAAATTAATAATCATCATCATATTTCATTTCGCATGAAGTGAAGGGAAATTTAACCAAATACAGTAGAGACAATACGGGACACTCAGCGAGATATCGAGGGACAGCTATTAGAGCTCTCTCTAGCGGATTGACCTGAGAACTACTGATTCTGTCATAAGAGCACGTGTACTTGTGTGTGAAGTTTTTTGTGTTATTTATGCGTTTTCAGTGAGTTGACATAATTACATAGTAGCGTGTGTCATTCCTTGATATCTCCTCTCAAGATGAGGGGAAAGGTACGTGCTGTGTTTGGCTGCAGTAACTATGAAGTAGAGAAGAATGGGTGGTCTTCCTTCCGTTTCCCTCGTGATAAGAAAATGTAAGTAATATTGTGTTTGCTTATACATTCTTCCAGTGATAAAAAGAATTTTATAGTACTTCATGATCTTCTGACCTGCTCGACCCATATTTTAAGTGGCTTAAAATATAATATTCATATTTTATTGTATAGTGCAGTAGTTAATCTTCAGTACCGATGGGTTGTAGGTGTGATCTGTGGGTTTGATTTAATTCAGGAAAATACATATGCATATGAGAGCCCCCGTGGCTCAGACGGCAGCGCGTCGGCCTCTCACCGCTGGGTACCGTGGTTCAAATCCCCGTCACTCCATGTGAGATTTGTGCTGGACAAAGTGGAGGCGGGACAGGTTTTTCTCCGGGTACTCCGGTTTTCCCTGTCATCTTTCATTCCAGCAACACTCTCCATTCTCATTTCATAGCATCTATCAGTCATTAATAAATCACTTTGGGAGTGGATACCCCATCGTACTAATAGCCTATATCTGCTTCATTCATTCCATCCATGACCCGGTCAATGACTGGAGAACAGGTTGTAGGTTTTCATTTTCACATATGCATATGAGTGTGGCTGGTTGTGTTCCAAGTTACCCCATTTGAAATGCCGTAATGCGTTATCAAGCATTGAAGAAAATATGGGTAATTTAGGAAATGTACACATTTTGTTGAAACAATATGATGATGCAAATTTGCTTTGCCCTAATGTAATGACATTATGGCAAGTATTGCTTATAAGCAAAGTTTGAATATTTCTGAGGCTAAATTTATAGATTTTCTTTCTGTTAGTAGGCTTCAAGTTAAAAGGAAAATTGTCCAGCTCTTAAATGTAAATTAATTGAATCATGTGTGTAAGGAATGCGCCGATATTTTTGTTGACAAGTGTTTTAATATGATGATACAATGCTTTTAAATGAGGAAAAAGAGGAATCTAGCCGTGAACGTTCAGGGAGGAAATCTAAAGCTAGAGAAGTAATTAATAAATTAAAGATCAAGCCCTTTCACAGCAGTCCATTTCACATCTTGCTTATATGTCTAATTTCAGTCTTTAAATAATAACATGTTAAACCCGCGAGGACTGGCGCATGGGTGTTTTTGACCCGAGGCTTAAATATTAGCCTATAATTCCGATTTGGTATTCCCTCGTTTCCTGTCGCCTTCAGTACCTTCCTTCATGACCTTGAAGTAAATCCTGAGAAAGTTGACATATCATAGCTTTGTCATCACCCGAGTTATTAGTGTGCTACTCTCCGGCGGGTCAGATTTACCCAAGGCGCCAGTCCTCACGTGACTGTTCTTTGTTGAGCAAGCATTCCTCGTTTCCGCCGCCTCTTGTCCTGTCAAGTCAGTGCTTATCTTAATAGCTGTGGCGACGGAATGGAATAAGGAACAAGAACGTTTAATACTACTAATTGACGAAGTATTTCAAGAAGAATTTGTTGTGAACTGTAAGACGAATTATTATGTTGGTGAATATGTAACAATAGATGAGAAACTTGAACCTTTCCGTGGTAAGTGCAAATTTAAGCAGTTCTTTCCATCAAAACCTGCCAAATACGGAATCAAGCTTTTCTCACTTGTTGATGCAAAAGCTTTTTACACGTCAAATATCGAAATTTATGCCGGAAAGCTACCAGAAGGCCCTTATCAAGTCGATAACTCCGCCATGGCTGTAGTGAAAATGTTAAGGGGGCACATACAGCTCAAACCTGTCTAAAATAGTTATCATTCAATTTCAATTTTTACAGCTTTCACAGGGCCTTCTTAGCTGAACTTTTGCATGCATGACTAAAATGTCCCTGTAAACCTATATATTTATCAATATTTAGAAAATTAAATTTTTTAAAGATTTTTTGGGCATTTCAAATTCTGCAGTTTTTTCACACAAGAGTAGCGTTTCCCTCGTATCATCCACAATTTTGGACTGATTCTAATATATTTTGATTTTATACACTCCCAAATAATTGAGGAACAAACTGAATTATGTTTTCTAAAACATTTTATTTGTAAGTTATATTTTTAAAACAATACTTTCTATCATTCATTTTTAGGTAATTTTATTTCAAAAAATGTTTTTAAAAAAGATCTGACTATGATGTTACTACGAAATTAATTCACTTTTTAGAACACCAGAAAGTGATGTAAAGTACAAATTTTCATGCTCATATCTTGCAAACTGTTCATGTTACAAGGGAAACCGTTTTGAAAAACTCAAGTTGCGGTAAATGAGCTTTAAAGTTACAACTGAAATGAATGAACCCTAGAACATCCCTGGTCCATACATGATTCCCTCTTGTGAGTTTCTCTGGGATGCTTTTTCCATCCTTAGTCTTCTCCTTACTTTCCTTGCCTCCTTTGTCGATTGTTTAGCTCTTTTAAGGCTGTAAGTGACTCGTTGAACATTGATATGGCTGAAAGCCATGAAGCAGTACTCCCCAGGAACAAGTTGTAGCTCTTCAAGAACATTCAATCTACTCATAATACCATCATTGAAAGTCATAGCAGCATCATTTACTGCTATACCTACCACTTTATGTCCTGCAAAGCCATTTTGGACAAATTCTCCAAATTTTGGAGTTTAGGGATTCATTATTGTTCTGGGTGTGGCCTCCTACACACATCTTCAGGAGATCCATTTTAACTAAATGCTTAAACACAGGTTTGACAACCTCCATTATAGGAAGGGATATGCTTTTTTTGTGTTTTAAGGCTGAAATTGCCCTTCCACTACGGCATTTTGGTAAGAGCACCAAGAATTAATTCCTTTGGGCAGAAATAATGGTATGGCTTGCCATCTGAGGATGCTTTGTGGTACCATACAGGCCAAATAGCCTTCCTAATCTCATTTACAGAATTACAGTTTACCCTGATAGCATTCCCATAATAAACAGGAAGATTTCCTCTTTCCCATGTTTCACTTTCAAACACAACTCGCTAGACAACAAATTTACGTGATAAAAACAGAAGTTACATAAGCTGATCTTTTGTAGGCATGGTAACAAACAATAATAAAAGGAAGTAGATGTCGCTACCAGTGCCATGGAAGTGTGAGAAAGTGAGCAAGTCATATGACAATCAGTCCCCGTGGCAAATATGAATTTGCCTGTAGTAATAACTCGGAAACAAGGCATGAACGCGTTCCGATTTATGTGACAGGAGAATGGAGCGTGGTGCCAGTAGGGATTTAATATACGTTTTAGGCCATAACTCAAGAACTATTGCAGATATTAATGTAATTCTTTCATGGAGTTACACAGAAGAGTATAATCTAAAATCATATAACAAAATAGAAAAATAATTTTTTTGACCAGTTAAGCTGTATGTGCTCCCTTAATCGTTCCAGTTAGTAGCATCGGTCGCAATATATCGTGCGACAATTGGTTAACGAGCGTGCCTTTAGCAAAAGATCTTCTGAACAATCATTGGCTTACTTTAGTCGAAACGATACGAAAGAATAAAAAAGAAATTCCGCCTAGTTTTGTACAACGCAAAACAGACCACAGTATTCAAGTAAATATGTAGTTGATAATCAAGTGACTCTGGTTTCACACGTTCCGATAAAAGGAAAGACCGTGCTGCTCCTATCAACAATGCACCATGACGCAGCCATTAATGGAGAAACCGGTGACAAACAGAAGCCGGAGATTAATACATTCTACAACTGCACAAAGTCTGGCGTCGATGTTGTTGACGAGCTTTGTGCAACATACAACGTTGGACGTGTGAGTAACCGCTGGCCACTAACTGTATTTTATGCCATGGTGAATGTAGCTGGCATAAATACTCTCATTTTCTATAAATCAAAGAGACCTGATAAGGTATTTAGACGAGCTTTCGACAAGCAATTGTCTCAGGAAATGGTCCACGAACACATGAAGAGCCGAGCCGTAATGGAGAACCTTCCTCGTTCGCTGAGGTCGAAGATAGCTGTATATGTAAGCATTGAAACTCCGATGACAGGACCTCCAGCTAAGAAAGGCCGAACAAGATGTGGGTATTGCCCTTCCAGTGCTGACAGGAAGAAGAAAACTGAGTGCAGCAATTGTGATATAATGATCTGTGGTCAACACATCGGTCCAATGTGTCTCCAGTGTGCGAGTATCGCTACCAGTCTGCGTGAATAAAAGGACACATTTTGGACAGCCATGAATTCTTGAGAAATACTAGTAACGATTTGTGAGTGATTGGAAACGCTTACTGAGACTTGTGGTATATATTAATGTGAATATCTCTTTAAATTGTTCATCCTAAGTGATTGAAATTTGAGATGAATACTTTCCCTGCCGTTATTAAGGTCTATTTTACCAATCATGAAATAATTGTATTTATTTTGCACGTTATATTGAATACATGTTTTAAAATAAGATTAAACGATTTAGAACAGTCTAGGCACAATTCATTTCATACCTAGTGAACAATGGCTAAAACAAATTAAAATTCCGGGTCAAATACACCCGTACGCCAGTCTTTGTGTTACATTTTTTCGCGCCAGTCCTCAAAGGTAAATAATTCTTCATTCATTTATTCAGAATTGCTTTAGCAACTTTGAAGTGAATATCTTAGTAACACTTTCTTTCTAGCCGTAATTTATTTATCCATTTCCATACATACATTTCTATTTATATTTGAATTTAGCGCGAATTTTCATGTCAAGCCACTAGGAGCGCCACTTGCGACTTGTCTCCCACTTTAACAAGGCTAAATCCGGAAGTGTCGCGTATTGTCTCTACTGTACTTGCTTTAACACCATTCGTACACATGCGTACAGGCTCAGTAAATATATGTATTGTGACCGTTCACAACGTCACCTATGGTATGTCATGATATCCAGGAGATGAAATATGCCGTTTTCCGCGTCATTCTACGATAAAAACTGCCCAAGTTAGAATTTTTCCACCTGCTCCGGGACACGATTTGCAGTCTCCAGAGTCGCGTGACCCAACTCTTAGTTGCTGGTAATTAGCAGCGAGGCAGTGCAAGAGCGCTTGTACGTGAAGTTTTCTCACTCCAACCGCGAGCGAGATGAGAAGAGACGCGTTATCACGTGACACAGAATCTAGGTCACTAGCCGAGCCCAACGTGAGAACAAACATTATACCCTATTTCCCTCATTCTTTCACCACTGCCAACTCATCGAATTCAGCTGTTTTTTTCTGTAAATTTTTATAAATCGCAAGATACTCAAAGGATAATTAAGTACAAACATTCATTTTAATCAGGGAATTTTACGCATAATTATGAGACCGAGATTTGCTCTACTTAACTGACACAGCGGTAACTACGCTGTAAACAAGGGCGCGTTTTAATGACTACCAGATGTCGGACCCTAACCGTGCCAGCGAACACAAGGAATCCCCTAGCGCTCGTCATCATTCACCGACAGAGACAAAAGGACGCTTTTAAGATTGCTTGAGAGTCTACGAAGCTATTTCAAAAACATACACTCAGTGAAAATGGGAATACGAGAGCTACATTTTGATACCCTGTTCGTCACTCTACGTTGCATATTACCGGAGCGAACTCTGAGAAGGGGTTGCATTTTTCCCCCACTCTCAGCATCCGAGCACCTCGCCTATATAGTTAGGAGCTGAGAGGCAGACTCCACCAGTTCATTTGCAGTGCAATGCCAGTTCGGTAGTAGTTCGTCGTGATTTGTGTGTGAGTCCTTTATGAAGAAATCATTTCTTTGTGAACAGTGTAATGCAGTAATTTATTAAAGTCTATGAATATATGTGGAAATAACCACAATCTAAGTAAGCTGTTTGCGAGTACAATGTGCCGCTAAGTAATATAGTAGGAACAGTACGAAACCGTAATGACCGCTGTCCGTGTGTCGAAGAGGTCGTGCGTCGAGCCTCATATATGCCTAAAGTAATGCGGCTTAATTAACATAAATAGGCACGTATTTAGCAAAGTGTGTGGAGTGAGCGTGCTCGATATAAATGTGAATTACCTAGAAAGTGAGTGAACGACTCATTGTCGGCACAATTAAGGGCAGTGTCACGTTAAATCAATTTCTAATGCAGTAGAGAGCTAGACTTACGACTGAGTGCAATAGAATATGCCTAAACTCTCGTCGTGAAATACGAGAATGCTAACGCATTATTGGCCTATCCAGTGACTTGTTCTAAGTGACCCAGTGGAACTTCAGGGCCTAGAGTAGCTGTCCATAAAAAGGATAGGTAGATGAGAAGGGAACAGTGTCCGGCTTCAAAGATATTACCGGCATTGGGTTGGAATGCTCGTGCTATTGAGCAGATCCAACCATGTATTTAAATTGTGATGTGTAATAAATTAACGCATTCACATGAGATAATTTTCCCCTCATTTACATAAGGAGTCTACAAAAGCGTCGGAGTGACGGGATATCCAGCTGTATGCCAGAATCTGCCTGTGTACCAGAGAGAACGAGACATCTAGCTGTTTGCCGAAATTTCGCCTGGTAGCAGAGAACGTCTGGAACGTCGCCATCATGTGCGTGACTTACCAGCTGGTCACCAATGAAGTTCAAGCCGCTGAATACGCCATGAATTCCGAGTAATTTATGGATGTGCCCTCCTGTAATGCTGTGAACGTGGCATGCTAAAGGCTGAGTACATTTCCCAGTATTTATATCTTTGAAGGTCGTTACCCATTGTAAATATGTAAATTTTGAATGTTGACATAACGAAGAGAGCCAGTATGCCATTTCAGAGGGATAATAACAATAATTTCATTTTTATTTTGGGTCTTTTATGGAATGCTTTTATCATGGTTTTGGGACGACCATATTTTACTTCCATTTTTTATATAAAGATTTGGTAATGCATGACGTAATTATAAGGACCTTAGATCAATTAAATGTGAAGTACTATCAAGTAAAGAGGGCTTAATATTCTGTAAAAACGACTCCAGTTATCACCTTTCTATAGCAAATATGAGTCATCAAAGGTATCTCAGTAATTGATTTTTTTGGTACTTCACAAGCTCTTAGGAAATCCTCCTTACTAGAATTTAAGATTGCTGGAACAACGGATGGAGACATGAGGTTGGGGTATATATCTCGTCGTATTATTTGCTCGTGAATGCGTAAGGTAATTTGGACCCGTGTGATAGGAGTTGATCATTATATATGCATCGTGGTCGATGTACCGAAAGGAGAAACGAGATGGTTGAACAGGCTGTAGCCATAATATATAGTGTGAAATGAAAATGTGAAGTTCCCTTGGAATCTGTCATTAAGATACGCGAAGTGCATATCGCGATGTGAATATGTTGATTACGGCCGAATATAGAGCCGAGATTTGTTGTGATGCCATTGTGGCCGGTATGGAAAGAAGTGAGATAGATTATTTGCCATGAAACCATTGTCCGAGAAGGCTTAGTGGACCGCTCTTTGGAAGTGTGTCACGGGCAGCTAACAGCTGGAGTTTTATGAGCCCCTTTAAACGGGGGAGTAGAAGCGTTTTCTTCAGTGAAAGGGAACAAATACAAGTGGCTGGGTTCTCTCCTTTCGGCACAGCGATTACGTGTGTTAATTTGAATAGAACCAACGTCGCAGATATTCCAAATGAGCATTAAAAGAAGGATCTCTCCAATTTCTTTTCTTAATTATTTACAGCGTGCAGGGAGTTCCAGGTTAGATATACCCCGTCTCAGAAGATCGTGGGTTCGTTCCAGGAGACAGTGAAAGTTTATGTTCACTGTTACCAACAGCGGGTGGCTTGTGCCATCTGTGATTCTAGTGAGTGTGTGAAATGTATATGTTCTTGTCCATTTCTTTCAGGTAGTGCTATGATACTATGTTTATGATGTCTGGTATTGAAGTTGCTTATGTTTGTCCCTAGGTAGCAACGTTGTGTAAATAGTGTCCTGTTATGTCTATTGATAAAAATACTAATGAAATGAGCGTGTTTATTACATGGCCCATTAAGCAATGATTCAGTTAGGGAAATGTTGTTGTACGACTTTCAAATGCTTGGGAATATACACTTAGGTTACCTTCGTACATTTCAGTTCATAATTGTTCGTAGGCCTATATCACAACCTGATATAGTTTGAATATTTTAATTCTCGGCAAATAAACAGGATTACAGCAGGGTATGTCTATACTGAATAGATTTGTGTGTAAAGTGATCAGTGTATGTGTAAAGTGTAAATGTGTATGTGTAAATTAGAGAGAAAACGCCTAAGTCTGAGATAGTGTAAATAGTTCAAGAGGGAACGCCTCTTAAGTTTGAATAATTGAACGTATGATGAAGTGTAGAGAGAGACTACCGAACATTAACGTCAAGATAACCTTCAATATCACATGTACAGTGTTGTATGGAATATCCATGTAAATAAGGTGTGTTTCACTAGTATATTAAAAATTGTTATACAAGATATAGTTTCTCTTCTCATTAGTAATGGAATAGTGTTCCTCTCATAATTAATATTCCCCTACTATAGAGAGTACTATTGAAGAAATAGCCTCCCCATCGGACGGTCTACTGACCCGAAATGCGATATCGACTTAGCTAGCGAATCATTCTAGTAGGGGAGGGTGAGGCTTCAACGACCGGACTGAGTTCGAGGCTCACCGATGGTCTCCATTCTAACGTCATATTTATGAACCACGGTAACTTGTTTATGTACTGAAGCCTTGGACAGGTACAGTATAATTAAAGTTTACATCCGAAACCCGAAAGTGGTACAGGATACAACCAATCGAGAGAAAATGCCGAGAGAGGACGACGGGAGAATTTAGATGCCGTAGAACACACGAAAATTCCTGAGAGGCAACTCATTCCAAAATGATAATGCAGTCACTGAAAACCAAGTTCAATTAAAAAGAAAGGAGACATATTTTTTCACTGGAAGCTAGCAGAACAACTTAGTGCAATTTACTCCATACTCACTTAGCAGGTTTTTTGGTATATACAGAATTCACTAAAATATATGACGCTCTCCAAAGGGTAACAACAAGAAGATGTGGGAGTCAGAGGAAACCCCAATAGTAAGATGAATTAGCCGCGGACCATTTTCTGGACAGAAATCAAGCCCCGCAACCCGTACCAAGCCCGTATCCATTCAATCACAGTCAAGAGGCAGATCCAGAAGGAAACAGACGATCAAAATTGCCATGGGATCTGACTGGTCGGAGGCAGAGCCTCGTAGACAGACCACCGGAAGAAGATAACAGCACACGACAGAAATGGAAAGAAAGAGGCGGCCTCGCCTCCTGCCTTAACACATACACTTTCCAAGATGGTGATCAATTGGCCAGGAAACGTGAAAAGCCGCAGTTTATAAACCCTCAGGGAAGGTTCGAGAGCATTCAAAACTAATCAGGACACATCCCCTTCATTTATATTGGCTAACACAAAATGAACAAGAAATGCAGGATTGGTTGAAAATTAATTACAAAATTACATGCTTGCCTAGATTCAAAGTTGGTGGAAAGAAAAGAAAGTATTGACAACCCAAAAATAAATGAACATAAATCAGTTACGGAAAACCTAGGAATACAAAACTTTTTAAGTTATAAGTTCTTTCACCTTGCACCAGGGTGCATGATCATAGTTTTAGTAGTGTCATCTGTAGAAAAATGTCCAAACTTCTTGATGAATGGCAAACAAAACAAGAAGAAATTCAATGTTTAGGAAACTTCACAATGACACAATTACTTAATATTTCCGTGGTGACATCTTCTGATTAAAGTTCCAAATTGTTGTATTATTAGTTTCACTTTTGATCGATAGAGGAGTTTATTAAGGCGCAGATTTTGAATGAGCGGAGTTGAGGTGCTCCTCCCGGTACATTAATAATAATAATAATAATAATAATAATAATAATAATAATAATAATAATAATAATAATAATAATTCCTGGTTTCTTCGTAGTTACATGTAATATTACATGTAATAAATATCATTTTTGGTCCGTATTGATGATATTTGATTGAAATAATAACATTAAGTTATTTATTAAACCACCTAATCAATACAAAATCGTCTTGGATGATTTACATAAATTTGTTAGCTAATAGTGGTACATGTTTCGCCTTCCCTGAAGGCATCATCAGCCATAGTCTTAACCTAAAATTAAAAATAAGCGTCTAAATAACATGTAGTAATGAAATGAATTTTAAAATCTTGAAGAGATTTGAAGTAAATTAACATTAAAAATAACAATGATGGTTTGAAAATACAATGTGATGAGATATAATAGTGGAAGTATTAACAAAATTAACATTAGAAGGCTGCTAAAATAAGTACAATGGATAAAACAACAGATTGTTATACAACAAGTAGTAAGATTGCATAAAATTAAAGTTGATAGTCTGGCGGTTATAATTAGACGATGGCGAAAAATCGTATATAATCAAAGTAAAGAAGAGAGAATAAAAGTCAAAGTTAGTCGAGAGATCCGAAGTTAATCATGATCTTGAAGATAAAAGACGAAAGTCAGATGCATATGGTGAAGTTGTAGAACACGTTGAGGATATGAAGTTGGTGAATAGAAGTTGAAGAACAGTTTCAAATAGGATCACTATGGACCATCTCAAAATTTGAAGTGATGTTCAAATGTTGTAAAATGTGAGTTTGTAGATATTCATATCGTTAAGATCATCCTACTATCAAAGATTGACATGTATGTTCAACCACATATGTCAACAGAGTACACAATCGAAAGAATAACAGAGGCCTTGTCACAAACGCAAACAGATGATAGAGTAATCTTCGCAGGTGACCTAATGCGAGAATAGACAAACCAACCATCTGAACAGAATTGATTAAAGAGGCACTAGAAGAAGCCGCCTATTTCCTTGTTAATAGCCCCAACATGAAGACGTACATAGCCTCGAATGGAACCAACGCCATAGACTTAGTCTTCTACAGAGGTACAGACATTAAAAAATTCAGTCAAAAAGCATTATGGACTTCAGCCATAGCCCCGATTAGGAAATATATACCAATCTCGACAGTCTTTGAAATCACTCATAAAGATCAATTGCCAATACAACCAAGAAAGAAAATATCCAGGAAATTAGATCCAGAGAAACTAAGACATGTCAGTAACGAAATAGATAAGGTTATTAGTTCAACGACATGAACTAATTGAAGCAGTGGAAATGTATACAAGAACCCTTCAGTCATGTCACACTCAAACTCAAAGTAAGGAGATCACAGCCATGGTCCAATAAAAACTGTTACAATGATCGGAAAAAGACCCTGCTGGCACTACATCGAGCGAAGAACACATCGAACCCGAGTCACCTGGCCCAATACGCCGAAAAAAGAAGGAAATATAAATCACTAATCAAGGAAACAAGAACGGGATACATAGAGGAAGTTGTCAGGAGACGTGCTGCAAACGCCCAAAATGACCCATTCCTAGTGCAAAGGAAACCGAAAATTTCAGCAACAAATAATATCTTAATGGAATGTTGGGAAAACCATTTCAAAAGCATTCTCAACCTTCAACACCGATCAACAGCTTTTGAATTAACTTCAGTAACAATGACGGAAAATCACATCCCCATAACGAGGCAGGAAATATATAATACAATAACAGGAGCAAAAATTGGAAAGGCCCCCGGCCCAGACAGCATCTGCACTGAACAGCTGAAAGACTCTCTACCTGCCATGCTAGACTACTGGGTAGAACTATTCAACACATGCATGCACACTGGGGAAATTCCAGAATAATGGAGATTGTTAACAATCAAAATAATGTTTAAGAAAGAAGAAACTGATTATCCTTTTTCATATCGAGGTATAGCCCTCGAAAATACATTCAAAATCTTCATGAAAATCTTAAAAACCAGGCTTGCAAAAGAAGTAGATTCCCAGATGCCAGAAAATCAATTCGGCTTCCGAAAGGGAAGAAGTACACTACATGCTGTAAAATACCTAATAGAACAAGTTCAAGATACATTGAGGCATCCAGAAAAGAAATATTGTGTAGTCTTCGTAGACTCTCGTAAGGCTTTTGCCTTGTTGATAGAGCAACACTCGTCCGGAAACTCAACTACGTAATAGGGGCTACACATCCTATAGTAATCTCGAATATCCTCAAATATAACTTTGTCCAAATATCAGATAACGTAACCCTGTCCAGAAACGTAACCCAAACAAACGGAGTCCTACAAGGTGACCCAATCAGCCCAATTTTATTCAACATCATGACAGCAGACATCACAGAAATAACCATAGATACCTCAACATTGCTTATACTTTACGCAGATGATATGGCAATAGGCTCAGAAAACATAGAAGAGCTCCAAGAGGACCTCAACAGACTCACATCATGGTCAGAAAGAAGCGGTTTGCAAATAAACCACAACAAAACTAAACAAATGACCTTTAGGAAAGGAAGAAAACATGCACCTAAAATACAATAACCATGCATACCAAACCTCTAGATAGTGTGCGGAAATTCAAGTACCTTGGAGTCACCCTCCAATCTACTCTAACATCCTACAATATCCACGTCTAAGAAAGAGCAGCCGCAGCAATAAAAGCCATTTACAACATTCAACAACCTCAACAAATATCATTGGGTACAGCAATGCTACTGTTCAGGACAGCCATATTACCAATAGCAACCTCCGAGATTAGCATCACCTGAAAAAAACTCACACTCAGCGACCTGATGACAATAGAAAAAGTCAAGGCACGATATTTCGAGATAATTCTAGGCATTGGAAAGTCATATAATTTACAAAGTTTATTTCGCCTACTCAATACTCTACAATAATTGCAATGTCTAAAAATACATACATTACAATATGTTATCAAGAGACTAGTTTCGACCCTGTATGGGAAATCATCAGTCAAACTAAGATGCACTTATGGATTTGCCGAAGTCCTAAGACAGAATTACATTGTGGATATAAAATTTAAAATAACGAACTGTGTATGTGATGCGATAATATACATATAAAATGGTGGATTAATGAACTGTTATAGATAAAATAATGTTATACTGATGAGTGACAAGTGACAAATAATTTTTTTAGGATTTACGTCAATTACAATTAGAATAGTTATCATACAATTTTTACAATGATGATTAAAATATGCCCTTGTTAGTAAATACTCTAAAGAAAAAGTGACATGTGACAGAGACGAGCGTAATTCTAGGTGGTACATTCGCAACTATTAAATAGTGTCTGAGGTTTCACATAAAATGTGTATAAACAATCAATCAATACTGATCTGCATTTAGGGCAGTCGCCCAGGTGGGAGATTCCCTATCTGTTGCTTTCCTAGCCTTTTCCTAAATGATTTCAAAGAAATTGGAAATTTATTGAACGTCTCCCTTGGTAAGTTATTCCAATCCCTAACTCCCCTTCCTATAAATGAATATTTGACCCAGTTTGTCCTCTTGAATTCCAACTTTATCTTCATATTGTGATCTTTATTACTTTTATAAACGCCATTCAAACTTATTCGTCTACTAATGTCATTCCACGCCAACTCTCCGCTGACAGCTCGGAACATACCATTTAGTCGAACAGCTCTTCTTCCTTCTCTCAATTCTTCCCAACCCAAACATTGCAACATTTTTATAACGCTACTCTTTTGTCGGAAATCACCCAGAACAAATCGAGCTGCTTTTCTTTGGAGTTTTTCCAGTTCTATAATCAGGTCATCCTGGTGAGGGTCCCATACACTGGAACCATACTCTAGTTGGGGTCTTACCAGAGACTTATATGCCCTCTCCTTTACATCCTTACTACAACCCCTAAACACCCTCATAACCATGTGCAGAGATCTGTACCCTTTATTTACAATCCCATTTATGTGATTACCCCAATGAAGATCTTTCCTTATATTAACACCTAGATACTTACAATGATCCCCAAAACGAACTTTCACACCATCAACGCAGTAATTAAAACTGAGAGGACTTTTCCTATTTGTGAAACTCACAACCTGACTTTTAACCCCGTTTATCATCATACCATTGCCTGCTGTCCATCTCACAACATTTTCGAGGTCACGCTGCAGTTGCTCACAATCTTGTAACTTATTTATCACTCTATAGAGAATAACATCATCCGCAAAAAGCCTTACCTCCGATTCCACTCCTTTACTCATATCATATATATATATATATAAGAAAACATAAAGGTCCGATAATACTGCCTTGAGGAATTACCCTCTTAATTATTACAGGGTCAGATAAAGCTTCACCTACCCTAATTCTCTGAGATCTATTTTCTAGAAATATAGCAATCCATTCAGTCACTCTTTTGTCTAGTCAAATTGCACTCATTTTTGCCAGTAGTCTCCCATGATCCACCCTATCAAATGCTTTAGACAGGTCAATCGCAATACAGTCCATTTGACCTCCAGAATCCAAGATATCTGCTATATCTTGCTGGAATCCTACAAGTTGAGCTTCAGTGGAATAACCTTTCCTAAAACCGAATTGCCTTCTATCGAACCAGTTATTAATTTCGCAAACATGTCTAATAAAATCAGAAAGAATGCCTTCCCAAAGCTTACATACAGTGCATGTCAAACTTACTGGCCTGTAATTTTCAGCTTTATGTCTATCACCCTTTCCTTTATACACAGGGGCTACTATAGCAACTCTCCATTCATCTGGTATAGCTCCTCCGACCAAACAATAATCAAATAAGTACTTCAGATATGATACTATATCCCAACCCATTGTCTTTAGTATATCCCCAGAAATCTGATCAATTCCAGCCGCCTTTCTAGTTTTCAACTTTTGTATCTTATTGTAAATGTCATTGTTATCATATGTAAATTTTATTACTTCTTTGGCCTTAGTCTCCTCCTTTATCTCGACATTTTCCTTGTAACCAGCAATCTTTACATACTGCTGACTGAATACTTCTGCCTTTTGAAGATCCTCACATACACACTCGCCTTGTTCATTAATTATTCCTGGAATGTCCTTCTTGGAACCTGTTTCTGCCTTAAAATACCTATACATACCCTTCCGTTTTTCACTAAAATTCGTATGACTGCCAATTATGCTTGCCATCATGTTATCCTTAGCTGCCTTCTTTGCTAGATTCAATTTTCTAGTAAGTTCCTTCAATTTCTCCTTACTTCCACAGCCATTTCTAACTCTATTTCTTTCCAGTCTGCACCTCCTTCTTAGTCTCTTTATTTCTCTATTATAATAAGGTGGGTCTTTACCATTCCTTACCACCCTTAATGGTACAAACCTGTTTTCGCATTCCTCAACAATTTCTTTAAACCCATCCCAGAGTCTGTTTACATTTTTATTTACCGTTTTCCACCGATCATAATTACTTTTTAGAAACTCCCTCATGCCTGCTTTATCAGCGATATGGTACTGCCTAACAGTCCTACTTTTAAGACCTTCCTTTATATCACATTTATTTTTAACTACCACAAAAACAGCTTCATGATCACTAATACCATCGATTACTTCAGTTTCCCTATAGAGCTCATCTGGTTTTATCAGCACGACATCCAGGACATTTTTCCCTCTGGTTGGTTCCATCACTTTCTGAATCAGCTGTCCTTCCCATATTAACTTATTTGCCATTTGTTGGTCATGCTTCCTGTCGTTCGCGTTTCCTTCCTAATTGACATCTGGCAAATTCAGATCTCCCGCTACAATCACATTTCTTTCCATGTCGTTTCCCACATAGCTGACTATCCTATCAAATAATTCCGAATCCGCGTCAGTGCTACCCTTTCCCGATCTGTACACTCCAAATATATCAAGTTGCCTATTATCTTTAGAAATGAGCCTTACACCTAGAATTTCATGTGTCTCATCTTTAACTTTTCGTAGCTTACAAATTCTTCTTTCACCAGAATGAACACTCCCCTTCCCACCCTTCCTATCCTATCTCTACGATACATACTCCAGTGCCGTGAGAAAATTTCTGCATCCATTATATCATTTCTCAACCATGATTCAACTCCTATTACAATATCTGGTAAATATATATCTATTAAATTACTTAATTCTATTCCTTCCCTTACACTACTTCTACAGTTCAACACTAACAATTTTATGTCATCCGTACTTGATTTTCAGTTCCCTGTTCCCTTATCACCGCTCCCTAGGCCATCCCGTTTCCCTGAATGTACCTCCCTATTACCCTTCCAAACAAATTTCCTAACTTATACGTACCACTGCGGTTTAAATGAAGGCCATCTGAGCGCAGATCCCTATCTCCTCCCCACCCATTAGGATCTAGAAATTTCACTCCCAGTTTCCCACATACCCACTCCATAGTCTCATTTAAATCCCCAATCACCCTCCAGTCAGTATCCCTTCTACACAGTATTCCACTAATAACAATCTCCGCTTTCTTAAACTTCACCCGTGCTGCATTTACCAGATCCCACACATCTCCAACTATGTTGGTACTTATATCAGCTTGCCTTACGTTGTTGGTACCAACGTGAAACACTACCACCTTCTCCTTCCCCTCCTCCCTCTCTTCTACTTTCCTCAACATCTGCCTCAACGTAATTCCTGGATAACACTCTACCCTGGTACCATTTCCTCCACACACTTTCCCCACGTGTCTAACGATGGAATCCCCCATGACCAGAGCCTCAACCCTATCCAACTCATTTGATCCCCTCCCCTCCTGGTCAGGCCTATCTTTCCTGATAGCTGCAGAAGCTACTTGCTCCTCCCTTTTCTCCTTCCCATGACCCTGTTCCACCTGTCTTTTCCTATCCTCTACTCTACGTTTTCCTTTCCTACCTTTTCCCTTCCTCCTACTTCCACACATCTCACCAACAGTTCCCTGTCCCTCATCTTCCCTCTGTTGTTCTACCTGGAGTGACTCGTACCGATTTCGCACAGACACCTGTCCTGAATTCTGATCCTGAATAGAGCCCTTAGCCTGCAATCTCCTTCCCCTTAGATCATTAGACCACCTGTCTTCTACAACTCCTCCCTTTCCTTCCCCTCCGTCTTGTACACCTACTGTAACCTGTACATTGTTTGAGGGAGTCCTATCTTCCTTCCTGTCTTCTGTGAGAATCCTAATTATCTCCCTCAAACTTTCCAACTCCTTCCTCATACCCCTCATTCCATACAGAGAATGATATAGATCTAAAAAGTGTCCCTTCTCACCAGATTGTGTTATCCATAGTGTATAGCAAGAAAGGAGTGAATTGTGAAGGAAATTTAATCATTACTTGCTCCTCTGGGATATGCTATTTTGGTCAGGGAAATTTTTTACTAGCGAATAAATGCTCAATTTTCTTCGAATGAATACTTATCTCATTGGCTCCTGCTGACGTATAGAAATTAAACAATACAGAATAACAGCTTAACTGGAATATACACATCGACTGATTCGGGTAGGATTGTGCATCTAACAGCCTAATAAAGAATAGTTCATTCATCTTTCTTATCTTTAAATTCCAAGCGTCATGCCAGCCAATTCGGACCTCGAACCAATCTCAACAACAACAACAACAACAACAACAACAACAACAACAAAAAAACGAATCAAATTTTGTTGCATGTAATAAGGTATTTGAATCTCAATGTAATGCTATTCAGTGTGAAGGCTCTTGTAACAAATGGTATCACAAAGATTGTGCGAAACTAACGAACGAAGAATTTGAAATTATGAAAAGAGCAAAGTGCAAACTCACTTGGCTTTGTGACATCTGGAAACCAGAACTTTTAGATTTTAAAGAGAAAAAATAATCCGATCAGTGAAATGAATGAGAAAATATATTGTCCTTTCTTTCTACAGACATCACTACAATAATTGAAAAGACTGTTGAAAAACTTCTAAATTAAAAACAAAAATCAACGGTTATAAGTGAAGGTCCTAAAAGGCCAGCACCTACAATTTCTACAATTCCTATCCAACAAATAACTAACGCCATACAAAATCATGTCCCTCAGAACTCTAAACAAGATACTACTGCATCTGCTCATCAAGATTTAAACAGAAAAACGGGAGAAGGAAGAAACAGAAGCATTGAGAAGAAATGTGATCCCGCGATACCCCAAGGCAACAATAGGCACAATGCAATCAACCGAAGGAGAACTTCAGGCTAGAGCTAAACATGCTTGGCTATATGTTGGCAAGGTACATCATGATACAACCAAAGAGAAAATAGAACGACATTTACGCAAACAAGGAATTGCCACTGTAGTTGAATGTGAAGAATTGCAAACTAAAGGTTACCATAAGGCATTCCACCAACTCCTCCTAGATATAAGGCCTCACAACCGTTCTGGGAATGTACTGTGACGTCAGAATCGGCAGACAAGCTTGAATCTTTTCAGTAATAACACAGCAATGAGTTTGGCCATGTAACGCTGAAATGAGAAGAGTTTTAATTCGTTTAATGGTGGCAATTGCTAATACCGTTGTACGTAATGTTACTGATGTGTTGGGTACTCAACTGTAAGGAGAAATGCGACAGTGATAACGAAGTGCATGCATTAAGTTTCCGAAAGGCGAGGTTATGCGGCAGATATGTTTACGTGCAATTCCAAGACAAAACTACAGATTTTCTAATAACTCAGTGGTGAGTAACTATTATTATTACATTCTCACACAATCATAATGAGCATAGGCCTATGACGTATTTAACTACACGCAACAGCTGGTGATATTTAGGCATATTTACTCTTCAATGATATAAGGTTATGTTAGCTCACAATCATGGAATACATTATTTCAACGGTATTATTATTATTATACGCATTAAAACATATCACCTACAAGAGCTGCTGGTGTAGGCCGATTCACTCTGTAAATGCATGAATTTCGCTCACGTTGATACATTATTTTACAGGTATGCCACAGACATATCAAAGTCGGTGATATTTTATGGGAAATAACTGGCACTGATCCTCAGGAAAAAACTTTTAACTACTTCTCTTCCAAGACCATGATTGTCAGAGAATGCAGTGCCTTATGTCTTTCCGAACTGCCCATCATATTTATCGTCACATTCTGGCAGGTGAAGAGAAGAACCAGGCAAAAAAGTAGAATAGAAAGAGGAGCAATAAACAGAGCCATTGAAGATAGTACATATCTCATACCGTACACAGAATTTCAATCCATACTCTTACACAGCTGAATAGTACAATAAACATGTTACCGTACCTGATGGTTGTTGTACTGTGATGAAGGGAACGTAAGTAATTTTTCTGTACGTCGATACATCAAGGCAACCATACTACACAGCATACCGGTATCTAATAAGACAGGGCCTTTATTCTCAAACGGGTTTTATTAAAGTATAAAATATTTCTAATGTATATGTGAACAAAATTACTAATACAAATGCGGTATATTCTTTAGTTACAAAACGTCATAGCTGCATTACAAGGAATGACTGTAACAATGTGTAGAAAGATTCAAGAAATAAGTTAATTCTAGTCCTAGTTGGTGAATTGAACACCGAGGATGATGTCCCCACAGTTAATTTAATAGTCGCAGTCAGAATATTTCTTAGTTCATAAAGTAGTATGTGCATGATTTTCTTGTTATTTGTTCAATCTTCTGCCTGATATCTCCTCATGTATACAAATTTACGGCCGACCCCGTGGGGAAGGGATATAATGCCTGCCTCTTACTCGGAAGCCCCGAGTTCTATTACCGGCCAAGTTAGGGATTTTATCTAGATCTGAGGGCTGGTTCGAGGTCCACTCAGCCTACGTGATTACATTTGCAAGTTATCGTACGGTGAGATAGGGGCCCTGGTCTAGAAAGCCAAGAATAACGGCCGAGAGAATTCGTCCTGCCGAACACAAGACACCTCGTAATCTGCAGGCCTTCGGGCTGAGCAGGGACAAGGCCAAGCACTTCAGGGCTGTTGCGTCGTACAATTTTTACAAATTTATGAGACATAGTATAATTTAATGGTGCCACATGTCAATACTTTTAAAAGGGTAGGCTCCAGTCTGAATGGCAGTCCAATATTAGGACACAAACTTACGTACTTTCTGGAATACTAAAACATAAAGTTCAAGGTTTCGAACAGAATGACAAATTGGTAACATCGATGGCAGTTGAAATTCTCATTAAACCATACATGAACTTCAAGGGAGGAAACACTGTAGGCTCGTGTGCAAATACTGCCAGTGATGCTACATCAGCTTAGATGTTAGCCCTATGCTAATATTATACGTGCTAGTTTTCTTTTAAGATCATGTAATGCCTATTTAAATTGAAATGTATTTGTAACATCCTGTTGAGCTGTTAACAATTCGGCCCAAGCAAGTTAACATTGCAAGATGCTGTCGTGTTTTACAACTGTTTGCTCTTTATATTTAATGACAGAGTCACTAACATACGGTAATAACGACAGTATAATTCAGTACGCTTTAAAATTGAAATGCTATTTGTTAGTAAATTAATTATTCCATTGGCAAAAAATATTAAAATCATGTCTGTGTTTAACCATGTTCCGCGTTTCTCTGCATTGTCATCGCCTCCGTAGCGTGACGTCACCACGCTGTTGTTAGGCCAACACCTCCTAGATATATAAGGCCTCACAACTGTTCTGGGAACATACTGTGACGTCAAAATCGGGAGGCAAGCTTGAACCTTTTCAGTAATAACACAGCAATGAGTTTGGCCATGTAACGCTGAAATTAGAAGAGTTTTAATTCGTTTAATGGTGCCAATTGTTAATACCGTTGTACGTAATGGTACTGATGTGTCGCGTACTCAACTTGAAGGAGAATTCCGGCAGTGATAACGAAGTGCATGCATTAAGTTTACGAAAGACGAGGTTATGCGGCAGATATGTTTACGTGCAATTCCAAGACAAGACCACAGATTTACTAATAACTCAATGGTGGGTAACTATTATTATTACATTCTCACACAATCATAATGAGTATAGGCCTTTGACGTATTTAACTACACGCAACAGCTGGTGATATGTAGGCATATTTACTCTTTAATGATATAAGGTTATGTTAGATCACAATCATGGGATGCATTATTTCAACGGTATTATTATTATTATTATTATTATTATTATTATTATTATTATTATTATTATTATTATTATTATTATTATTATTATTATTATTATTATTATTATTATTATACGCATTAAAACATACCACCTACAGGAGCTGCTGGTGTAGGCCGATTCACTCTGTAAATGCACGAATTTCGCTCACGGTGATACATTATTTTACAGGTATGCCACAGACATTTCAGTCTGTGATATTTTATGGGAAGTAACTGGTACTGATCCTGCCAGAATGTGACTATAAATATGATGGGCAGTTGGAAAAGATATAAGCCACTGCTGTCTCTGACAATCATGGTCTTGGAAGAGGAGTAGTTAAAAGAACCAGGCAAAAATGTAGAATAGAAAGGAGCAATAAACAGAGCCATTGAAGATAGTACATATCTCATACACAAAATTTCAACACAGCTGAAAAGTACAATAAACACGTTGTTACCTGATGGTTGTTGTACTGTGATGAAGGGAACGTAAGTAATTTTTCTGTACGTCGATACATCAAGGCAACCATACTGCATGGCATATGTAATCATCTTATAAGACATGGCCTTTATTCTAAACGGGTTTTATTAAAGTAAAAATATTTCTAATGTATATGTGGACAAAATTACTAATATAAATGCGGTATATTCTTTAGTTACAAAACATCATAGCTGCATCACAAGGAATGAGTGTAACAATGTGTAGAAAGATTCAATAAATAAGTTAATTCTAGTCCTAGTTGGTGAATTGGACACCGAGGATGATGTCCCCACAGTTAATTTAATAGCCATAGTTAAAACATTTCTTAGTTCATAAAGGAGTATGTGCATGGTTTTCTTGTTATTTGTTCAACCTTCTGTCTGATATCTCCTCATGTTTACAAATTTATGGCCGACCCCGTGGTGAGGGGATATAATACCTGCCTCTTACCCGGAGGCCCCGGTTCGATTCCAGGCCAAGTCAGGGATTTTTACCTAGATCTGAGGGCTGGTTTGAGGTCCACTCAGCCTGCGTGTTTACATTTGCGAGCTATCTGACGGTGAGATAGCGGCCCAGGTCTAGAAAGCCAAGAATAACGGCTGAAAGGATTCGTCATGCGGAACCCAAGACACCTCGTAATCTGCAGGCCTTCGGGCTGAGCAGGATCAAGGCCAAGCCCTTCAGGGCTGTTGCGCCGTGCGATTTTTACAAATTTATGAGACAGTAGCAATTTAATGTTGCCACAATATGTCAATACTTTTAAAAGGGTAGGCTCCAGTCCGAATGGTAGTCCAATATTAGGTTAGAAACTTACATACTTTCTGGAATACATAAAGGTTTCGAACAGAATTACAAATTAGTAACATCGATGGCAGGTGAAATTCTCATTAAACCATACATGAACTTCAAGAGAGGAAACATTGTAGGCTCATGTGCAAATACTGCCAGTGATGCTACATCAGCTTAGATGTTAGGCCTATGCTAATATTATACGTGCTAGTTTTCTTTTAAGATCACGTAATACCTATTTAAATTGAAATATGTTTGTAACATTCTGTTGTAATGTTAACAATTCGGCCTAAGTGAGTTAACATTGCAAAATGCTGTCGTGTTTTACAACTGTCTGCTGTTTACCTTTAATGGCAGAGTCACTAAAATACGGTAATAACGACAGTATAATTCAATATCCTTCAAATTTGAAACGCTATTTGTTAGTAAATAAATTATTCCATTGGCAAAAAATATTAAATTCATGTCTGTGTTTAACTATGTTCCGCGTTTCTCTGCATTGCCATCGCCTCCGTAGCGTGACGTCACTACGCTGTTGTTAGGCCTTATTATCTAGGAGGTGTTGGTTAGGCCTTATTATCTAGGCGGCGTTGATTCCACGTAGGAATATTATTTACAGATCTTGCAAAAGTGGAAAAGGCGGAATTCTGGCCCAGGGGTGTCCTTGTAAGGCAGTATCGTTTTCGACGCTCAACGGGGGCACGCTTTGATTTTTAATCTACTTTTGTGGAATGTCGAAGGTCTAAAAATCTCCTCAAATTGAGACCTGACGACTCATTAACAAGACAATATATACTAATTTTTACGTAAGCCTTTTTAACAGACGACATGGGTCTTCAAGGATTCTATGCATCTCATGCACTTGCAAAACAAAGAGAATTTGGCAGACCGTCAGGTTGTGTCTCCTGCTATTACAAACCACTTCTCAAAAATTCAAGATGTATTGAATGATGAAAATATTATAATAATACGTTCGGTTCTGATTACAATAGCAGGCCTATACCTGCCACCCGATACTCCCTTAGAAGACGTTATTGAAATTATAATGGAAATAACAACAAAAATGATACATCAATAAATATAATAATAGCTGGTGATTTCAACTGGAGAATAGATATTCATAATTAGAGAAAAGAGATTCTTTTGCAGACAATGGATGAAGAAGGTTTCAAGCTAATCAATAAGCCAGAAGATAACACCTATTTCGCATCAAACGGATGGAGTACAATAGACCTTATATTTTACAGAGGTCAACGGATGAAAATCTTAGATTACAACTTAAGCAACCTGAAATCAATTATCCCGTTCAGAAAACATTATCCAGTATCAATAAAAGTGGAAATCTTATCTTCTGCGAAAGAAACTACCCAGCCATATCACTCTGGCAGATGAAAAGTTGATGAAACGAAGCTCGCTGCAGCTTTGTATCAAGTAAGTACTATCGAACATCACTTGAGAAATATTGAACTAGACGCAGCGACTAAGACACTGGAAAATATAATTCTAGACGCAGTTATTCTATATAAAGGGAGGAAATCCAAAATATGGTTTGATTCAATATGCTTTCAAGAAAGACAACGAACGTTACATTTCTTAACGATCGCAAGATAAACTAATCGACAAGAAGATCTCTTAAACTACTCTTTGGCTAGGAGGAAATATAAAGACCTCACACAAAAGAAAATGTTAAACCATTTAGAAACTAAAAGTAGAGAACTTACAGAGGAAGCAAAAAGAGATCCATTTATAGCACTGAGAAAAAGAAAATCACAACATGTTAGTAAAATAGACATGCAGACTTGGGAATCCCACTTCTCCAAAATTCTAAACATTTCTGTTGTCCATCTGGCCTTCAATTTAGATTCTAATAATAGTGAAAACATTATTTCACAATTTTTTACCAGTGCTGAAGCGGAACAAGTTATTAAATCAGCCAAAAGCAAAAAATCTGCAGGTCCTGACCACGAGTTTAACGAACATATAAAACGGTAGATCTATTCTTGGACAATTGGACAAGATTATTAATAAATGCGTTGAACTTGGAAACATCCCCAATAGTTGGAGGTAATCGACAGTCAAAGTATTATATAAGGGCAAAGGTGATTCAGAAGATCCGAATTCAAACAGGGGTGTTGCACTGGAAAATAATATATTAAAAATACCAAGTTACTGACAAATAATTTAACTGAAGAACTAGACAACAATTTGCCAGAGGAGCAATTTGGTTTCCGTAAAGACAGAAGCACACTACACGCAATAAAAAACTTGATTGATGATATAGAAGAATCTTTTAGACATCTAAAACGGAAGCTCTACTGTTTATTTATTAATTATACAATAGCTTTTGATCTACTAGACAGACAACTACTAATTCAGAAACTCGAAAAAATTCTTGGGAAAGTTCACCCACTTGTTAAATTATTAAGAAATATTCTAGCATTCAACTATGTAATTATTAATGACTCCACATCAAGTTCGTCTGAGATTATTGAAACAAATGGAGTCTTACAGGGAGATCCCATCAGCCCACTGATGTTTAACATTGCAACCTCTGACCATGTCAAATCAATTAAGTACATATCAAATTTATCACTGTATATGTATGTAGATGACATGGTCCTGGCCTCAAACAACAAGGAAGATCTTCAAAAAGTATTGGACAGCATAGTTGCCTGGGAAGATGATAATAAATTCAAAATCAACGATATGAAAACAGTACAAATGATAAAAGGGGGAAATTTAGCAGCAAACGATAAAATACTTCATAAGAATAATCCATTAGAAATAGTCAACACATTTAAATACTTAGGCATTACTCTTCAATCAACAATCATATCTTTCAGAATCCATATAAAAGATAGATCAACAACAGCAATAAAAGGTATTCGTGATATACAAAACTTACAACAGCTCTCACTAGAAACTGCCATGAAGCTTTTTTATGTCAAAATTGTACCCAGTGTCTCATATGGCATCGAAATCATATGGCCCAAATTATCCTTCCATGATCTTGCTACAGTGGAAAAAGTGAAATCTCGGTTTTTGAAAGCTGTTTTAGGCCTATCAAAATATACAATTTCAAGACTCTCATACTAACTTACCAGAGAAACATTCTTCATAGAAGATTTAAGAATAAGTCACGGTTTGCCTTCTACCGTGAACTACGAAAAAATAATAATTAATAATAATTAATAAAGGTCTGAATTATGGAGTGAGTTTTATTCCACTGATGCTATGACAACCGATGATTGGAAGCAAGCTAACTTTAACCTCAGACATATTATAACAAAGTTTGCTACTCATTGTTTCCACTACAAGATATGTGCAAACAAACGATTTCTCGAACCCGGACAATCATATGTGTGTGAAAGATGTAACCTCCAATGCGACAGGTATCATGTTATGTACTTTGTTCTTAGAACGGAATCTTTGAAAAAATTACTTTCTTCCATGTACATTTTAGCACATTGTGCGCATTTCCTATCAATAATAAAACGTAATATGCCGGTTGAATGCAAAGTCCAGATGCTTCTGTTGAGTTCTAAAATTCCGAATGCATCTTCAGGTACAGAACTGAAAATTGAACATTGGCGCAGAGGGTGTCTGTCTTGCTTGAGGTACAATGTTTCTGATACAGAAATTAAATGTAGATATAACCATACGACATTCTTATAATATAATGGATTCTTGCTGTAATGTGAGGAAAATTTCCAATCCTAGTTGGAACCATCCAATTTTGTAAATTATATGTAATCTAATTCAATACGGAACCAATAATGAAATTTATAACCTTGAACTGGGAAGTCAGCCCCTTCAAGGTTAACATATGTTTTAACCAAAGAGGACTACTTCATTGACGTTATAAAAGCACAGTTTTTTCTACCAAACACCTAGCCCTACGGGAATGCACGCCGAACCGTAAATGAAAGACGAAATGCTATTTGGTCCGACTTCTGCTCCACGGACGTTATAATGACGGAAGAGTGAAAGCAAGCAAATTAAGAGCTACAGCACGTAATCACACGTAGCCACTCATATATTTCACCACAGATTCTGCCAAACCAAAAACTTCCAGCAGTCGAACGAAGACTGTAAATGTAACCTGTGCAACGATCATTGTGAAAGATACCATGCACAAAACTGCTAAATGAGGACAACCTCAATATTAAGAATAACATTAGCATAATTGACCATCTGTATAAAGATTGTTTTGCACACTGTGTGCTTTTCATTTAATAATAATATCCTTTGTGTTTTCTCTACAATTTATGCAATACGATGCCGCGCACATTTATTTGATATGATCTATTAAAAGTAGCGGACTCTAAGCAGAACAAACTAAATGTTTTGTGCTTAAAGTATGGTGTCGCTATTTCCCCTTGGTACCACCCATAGCGCTGTAGTTTTAATATGTGCCATTCTAATTTCTTCTCTCTACTTCGTTGCATATCATCCATGGAATAAAGAGTACTTTGCAATGGCATCGATCGATGCGATATATCTCGATATACATATTCCTTCCGATATTATATCGATAACCACAACATGCATTGTATTCGTAACTTCCTTTGATAGTCGCCATCTCTTTCCGCTGAACGATTCAACATGGTTAGTAGTTTAGGTTTAGTTATTTTGCTATCGGTTTCCATCCTGTGTGATAGTTAACTAACTGGTATGGTTTTTGCAGTCTTTCTGCGTGACTTTTGATAATTGTATTAATTTATTTTGTTGATGTTCTGTAATAGTGGTATATTGTTTATTTGACATGTTGGATGTGTATTGTACTGTTCTGTTTTATATTCTACGTTATATTTTTTGAAATAATTTCGTTTGTTTGGTTTATGGGGGATAATCATGATTGAATTCGGAAAGAGCGTTATATGTTTTTTATTCGTTTTAATTATATGTGTATGTCTCGTTTCAGGCTCGAGGGCCGAAAAAGCATTTGAAACGTTTAAACGCTCCGAAGGCATGGATGTTGGACAAGCTTGGAGGTGTCTTCGCTCCTCGCCCAAGCACAGGGCCTCACAAGCTACGAGAGTCTTTACCTCTTGTCATTTTCCTACGTAACAGGTTGAAATATGCTTTGACTAAGAGTGAAGTTACGAAGATTGTCATGCAGCGGCTTATTAAAGTAGATGGCAAAGTTCGCACCGACCCAAACTATCCTGCCGGATTTATGGGTACGTATCTTCATTATCATAGTATTTTTCTCCCATGATGTTCCTATTTACAGTTCGGAATATTCCGACTCCTGGGATTCCATTGTCATAAGTTATAACACTAATTCAGTTAACCATGCCTGTGGAATTGTCATGAATTTAAATTTAAATTAACCAATATTTGTAACTTTTTTTTTTTTTTTTTTTGAGTTAGTCAACTACATTTTTGGATTCAGTTCTTTGACATATTCCTTAACCTAACACCCCTCCCAAGCGTATATCTCCTAATTTGTGAATGGGCATCATATAAACATTAGCTTAGTTCGACTTCTACAATGTGATCATTACCATAGCTAGGGATTCTCAAACTCGCCTACAGAAATATATTTACCATATTTACTTTATAGATCGTGACATATTCCGTGTCTTTGGCACCTTTAGTTGCAGGAAATTGCCACCACCTTAGGATAGCATGAGTTTACTTTATCTTGGCGTAAGAACATGACGTGGATGGAGGCAAGAGATCTTCCTTATAAGGATTCGTTTAACTCAGACGGTTAAGGCGCTTCTAACCCTAACTTGGCAGGTTCGATCCTGGCTCAGTCCGGTGTTATTTGAAGGTGCTCAAATACAACACCCCCGTGTCGGTAGATTTACTAGCACGTAAAAGAACTCCTGCGGGACTAAATTCCGGCACCTCGGCGTCTCCGAAGACCTTAAAAAGTAGTTAGTGGGACGTAAAGCAAATAACATTATCAGAGATGCCAACTATTACGATTCAATCGTAATAATTACGAATTACCCATCACAATTACGCCTTTACGAATCACACACCTCAAATTACGATATTTCTTGATTTTCAAATCTAAGTGTATGAAGTGTTCAAAAGTATAGACAAGGAATGCCATTACAGCTTTAATTCTCTGAATATTATTTTCGGATTTCTCAGTAATCATTTATACCCCTTACCTGTCCGTCATTTGAGGATATTTAGATTTTTCTCGCGCCAAACTCAGTGTGTGCTTCCATTGCCAGAGAAATCGGCACCTGTGAAGTGGTATATTTTGCGGAGCTGTTGTCTTCGTCACATGACCAGACTTCCATTCAAATATGCGAGTTGTTTTGCCTTTTGTTTTGGCGGCGAAGTGGTGAGAAACTCCGTTTTATTGTGGATACTGCGTGCGTGACTGTTGAAGTATTTATTGCGATTTTAGTTGCCAAATTTACATATATTGCTCTTGTAGGATATATGCTAATCAAGTGTTACAAAATGCAAAAGGTTTGAAATAATGAAGCAACTTATTGTGCAGGACGTTACAGTGATTAATGACGCTAGTAATAAACCAAAAGTAGTTCAAAAATTTAGGGAGCAATACTCGAAAGAATGGCCCTGTTCATTGCGTTCCTCAAAATCTCATTCACGCGTTTTTTGTAGTGTGTGTAGCCGCGAATTTTCAGTTGCGTATGGTGACGAAGAACAAGACTGAGTTCTGTGCTAATATGAACACCGGGTTACGTAGCGCATACCTATCTACGAAATGTCACTGTAATATTTGTCCCAAATGGAACATAATTGCTTTTACATAAATACACTCGAAAATATGTGGTAAATTAAGAAATAGTACGAAATGTTTTACTTGAAGAGAATGATATGGATACATACTTTACAACCTTAAAACTATTTTTTTCTGCTACGTCGCAGCGCTTCCGTATGTGTTTTGTTTGTCTAACACTTTCGTGTGTGATGTCTTTGCTCACTGAAGTTGTTTACATTAATTAGGTGTCTTTTTCTTCATGTTGCTCATTCGTTTTGTGCCCTAACTCATTCATAAATGGTATATTTATTGGTCATGGGATCATGCTATTTTCCTTTCAACAAAAAAGTTATATATTTATTTTGCTGTTTGAACTGCCCGCGCTAGTCCCATGGACAAAGATAATGAGAATTCAGACATAGCACTCCCATTCGTCAGTGCTAGCCCTGGACCTCAAGAAAGAAACAAAAGACGGCACGGGAAGCGGAACACAACACAAGTCACGGGTGGCCCAGATTGGTTGCGCAGTAGATGTTAGTTTTCCCTCGTCCTGCGCATGACGTCATCACAGGAGCACCGTGACTGTAGCATACAACCGCACGTGTATCTCATTTCGTTGTTTATATAGGCCTATGTCTGTCTTATCAAGAAAGGATCTCCACGTAATAACTATACGTAATTTCTTTCCGCATATTGCTGTTGGTTTATATAGCGGCCTACTGTATTTTGCGTAGTGTGTGTGTCGTAGTTCGTTTCTGTGAGATCTCTTAAGTTGCTGTGTTTCGTGCAGTGAGATGCACTATTTTCTTTTCGTTAGTTGCGTGAACAGTGTAATAGTAGCTGGAGTGAAATTTGTGTTCATTGTACAGTATCATTGCGATAGAAAACTGTGCCGTTAATGATTCACCGACCAAGCTCGATAGCTGCAGTCACTTAAGTGCGGCCAGTATCCAGTATTCGGGAAATAGTGGGTTCGAACCCGACTGTCGGCAGCCCTGAAGATGGTTTTCCGTGGTTTCCCATTTTCACACCAGGCAAATGCTGGGGCTGTACCTTTATTAAGGCCACGGACGCTTCCTTCCCATTCCTAGCCCTTTCCTGTCCCATCGTCGCCATAAGACCTATCTGTGTCGGTGCGACGTAAAGCAAAAAAAAAAAGATTCACCGCAATCTACGGCGACACCTGATTGTTCAGCAAAGGGATTTCGGTACCTCGCCGGTACATCGCCGACCGTGAAAGAAAATGACAGGTCAATGCGAAGTCCCACTGGGGAAATGCCTTCCATTTCTTCTGGTACAGCCCCTGTGGGAAGGATAGGAATGTTATCTCGGGGAGGTCTACTTGTTCCATCGTTAGAATGGTAAACCAAATAAAGGAAATCGAGTTAATTTTCAGGGACACTCGCGGACGTGCTGAACTGTGACGCATACCTAATATTATAGGCCTACGCAAAGTGTGTCAAATAATTAGCAGTAAATTCCCTGCTGTACCACCAGAAATATTAAAAATGTATGTTAGAACGAGAATATTTATACGCATACGACAAATGAATATTCGGACAAGAACTGAAAAATCCTTGATCTTCAAAGGCAACCACTTCATTACATCTAATCTCACAGGTAAAACTGTGTTCTAATGAAGTGTTTTTCCTGTTCTTTCCTATTTAATTTTTAAAAAGTAGACTATCTATGCGGAGACTCCGTGGCTCAGACGGCAGCGCATCGGCTTCTCACTACTGGATACCGTGGTTCAAATGCCGGTCACTCCATGTGAGATTCGTGCTGGTCAAAGCGAAGGCGGGTCAGGTTTTTCTCCTTGTACTCCGGTTTTCCCTGTCATCTTTCATTCCAGCAACACTCCATTATCATTTCATAGCATTTATCAGTCATTAATAATTCACTTTGGGAGTGGTGACCCCGTTGTAATAATAGCCTATATATGGTTCATTCATTAAATCCCTGACCCGGTCAAAGACTGGAAAACAGGTTGCCTGTTTTCCAGCACTATCTATGCATGGTTTCGAATATGAACTTCTGCTGCTGTTATAATATGTGTTAAGCTTTAAACTCGATACCTGCGGAAGTGAGTCAGTATATCGTATGTTAACATACTGTAGTTCCATCATGGAATTTCTGCTGTAAAGATTTAATATGACAAAGATTTCATATCTCTAAATATTTATGTTTACAGATTTGAAAGCGCGTAACCTTCCTCAAACTAAATAGAGGAACTTGGAAATGTTAATAAATTTCAAGCGTTGGTCAGTGTGCCGTCATGTTACATTTAGGCCTACGCCTTATTCGTAATGGAAATAATGGAACGTTACTATGCTGTACTCTTTTTCAATCTTATAATAGCAGTAATCTTTATGTCTGGTCTGCAATTAGTTCTGAGAAACTAATGTTCGCTGATATTATGAGATTCCTACTGATTTGCGCGCTCTGGGCTCGGCTGCTTTGCTCCTACTGTGACGTCATTTAGTTAACCAATATCAGCTCGGCTCGCGTTGGGCCCAACCTTTAGTAGTGTTTAAGAACCTTGAACACAAGTGAGTCCTACTAAAGCCTGTTAGAACGTATACATATTTCTCTAGTAACGACGTTATTGCATAATTTACTGCAGATTTTTCCCTCCATTTGTGTAAAAGGAATTATTATGTTCCATCTGGGACAAATATTACAGTGGCATTTCGTAGATAGGTATAAGCTACATAACCTGAACACCGAATTGTTAAATGCTCTGTTAGTGCAGAGGAAGCACACGATATCAAACGGAATAGCATGTCACCAGTGTACATTTACCAAACAGCAACTACAGTGCTCAACAAAAGAAATGATCCTTCAACCTACCTCAGATATTTACTGCAGATCACCTGTTACTTTAGCGGGTAAGACTCATACACTCTTTATATGCCAGTCTTTGAATATCTGATTGAATTGTATGTTCATTAATTTTTCAATGATATGTACGTTAGTAAGATCTCGAAAAAAAGAAAATTCTACGGCCGCCACGCCCGTCACCCCCCCACCCCTGGTGCCCGAACGGCTACATTACAAATTGCCTTTCTTCAAAGTTGGCATCTCTGCATTATTATAATAATTATTATTAACTATGAACTACTCGGAGTGATATGTTTGCAAGAGATCGGCTTCCTTTTTTACGTATCAATTCCTATTTACAAAGACTTTTAACAATAAAAATCTTCCACCTTTTTGATACTTATATTTGCATTTTAGCAAATTAATTACACACAGTACATAATTTGGGTTACATCGCGTATTCCTATCTACAAAATGTCACTGTAAAATTTGTCACAAATGGAACATAATAATTGCTTTTACTTAAATGAAGTGAAAAATTTGCGGTAAATTAAGAAATACCGTCGTTATTAGAGAAATATGAATACATATTTAAGGCCTGTAACAGGACGCCTTTATGTCGTATTTCGCTGCTGGTGCAGTCTTCTGTTAATTTGAGGTCCAGGGCTAGCACCGAGAAATGGGAGTGCTATGTCTGTTGACTCTCATTATCTTTGTCCATATGACTAGAGCGGCCAGTTGAAACAGCTAAATGGAGGTCAATAGCATTCTCGATAAGAAAAATAGCATGATCCCTGGACCAATAAATCACTAGTCCACAGAATATGTACATTGGCCATAGCTTTTTGTCGCCTATTAAATCTTTCATATCGCGATACAATTCAGGAAATGTCATTGACACCTGAAGCAATAAAACGAAAGCGAAGAACTTCCGTGAACACACATCACACACGAAATTGTTGAAAGTGTAAGACAAACAAGACATACGTGGGTTACTGTGAGCGTAGCACCAAAAGTACTTGTAAAGTATGTATACATAATATGCACCAAAAATGAAATATTTCTTAATTTACTGCAGATTTTAGACTTCAACTGTGTAAAAGCAATTATGTTCCATTTGTGACAAATTTTACAGTGACATTTCATAGATCGGAATGTGTGACGTAACCTTTGTTACTCAGTCATCTTTTTAAGTACATTAGGCATTAGTACAGCCCGTAGACCAGCGTAATTTGTAATGTTACAAGTGAGTGGAATTAGTGAAATCTTACTTGGGGAGCGTCTTAGAGGAGAGATGTGTTCTTTGCAATGTCCAGGAACCCTCCATCCCGCCCCAAGAAGTACATTTACTTTTATAACCTAATAAAGATTATTACACGCCATGTTCATTTCTGAAGTAGGTACTTGTATTCTTATTGGCCAATGTAAAGTGGCACGTGATCACCTTCCCGTCAAGTATGTTGATGATAATCAGTTACCAACCGCAGCACAATAAAAGCGCAAGTCGTATACGAAACTAGCGGCCTAACGCCGCTTCTAACCGTCCAGACCAGTGGTCTTGTCCACGGCAAGAATCCTAACCGTCCAGACCAATGGTCTTGCCTAGATCCTATCCTAACCGTTTACGAAACTAGGGGCCTAACGCCGCTTCGCGGCTTCTAACCGTCCAGACCAATGGTTTTGTCCACGACAAGAATCCTAACCGTCCAGACCAATGGTCTTGTCCACGGCAAGAATCCTAACCGTCAGGACCAATGGTCTTGCCTAGATCCTATCCTAACCGTTTACGAAACTAGGGGCCTAACGCCGCTTCGCGGCTTCTAACCGCCCAGACCAAGGGTCTTGTCCACGGCAAGAATCCTAACCGTCCAGACCAAGGGTCTTGTCCACGGCAAGAATCCTAACCGTCCAGACCAATGGTCTTGCCTAGATCCTATTCTAACCGTATACGAAACTAAGGGCCTAACGCCGCTTCGCGGCTTCTAACCGCCCAGACCAATGGTTTTGTCCACGGCAAGAATCCTAACCGTCAAGACCAATGGTCTTGTCCACGGCAAGAATCCTAACCGTCCAGACCAATGGTCTTGCCTAGATCCGTATACGAAACTAGGGGCCTAAGTCCGCTTCGCGAATGGCAAGAACGGGGAACAATTCGAAGCATAGTTCCTAAGTATAGAGGTTGGCAGCACGAGCACTGCTACAGAACATCCTTTCCAAGAAGGCCGTGAGCGAGGAAACAAACGACAGTCGTTACGCGCCTGTGTGAATAGCGGTCCATGGGCTGGACTAATGATGTACATTATAATCAGGTACCTTGTTCTTAAATACTACGTAAATATAAATTGAATTAAAATGAATTAAAAACATTGTGGTGGTTAAATGGTTAGTGAAATGAGACGGAATGGATATACTTATAGTTAGCCTATTTTAAAAACTATTTCTATTTATTTGAACAGCTGTTGTGAAAAAGTTTCCAGCACTTTTTCACTAAAATATTTTGCTTGCCTCCTAGTAAAAAGTTTTTGAAAAAATGTGTAACTTACCTTTGACACTGTTCTGAATATTGTTAAGTGTTCACTTCATTCACTCCTTCCAAGGTGGCTGCTATTTGTTTTTGAACTTGCATAATATATCTTCAGTTGGGTTAGTTATGGAACCTTGAAGCTGATTGCCGTTTGATAATAAAGGAGTTTCCCCATATTCTTGCTGTTGTCAAAATCCATTCCTACTGTGACCTTGGAGTAGCCACGTTTGAAGCAGCCTTCAGTCTTGTGTAATGATGTGTCACATTACAAGTTTTAAATTACTAATTAACTTTATGTGGCTGTAACCCTGTCATTTTCTACCATTAGAAAAAAAAAATAGGCAACTAGAATAATAACTACTGAGTTAGGACTGTGAAATCAGAATGACATGATTCGAAGCATGAGGATTCCACTAGCAACAGTTTCATCAAAAGGGTTAATAAACACCCTGTACATGTTAGAATTATCAGTCTCGTCGGAAAAAATTGTTTCTAGTCTTTCCGTACCCCTGTATTTGTGTATTAATACTTTTCTCGCTATAACTTTACATCCCGCAGCCCAACGTTTATAACATTATAATTAAGTGAAAATAATGCAAATCTTACTTGGAATTCATTTTAGAGGAGAGATGTGTTCATTGCAAAGTCTAGGAACCCACCATCCCGCTCCAAGAAGTATATTTACTTTTATAACCTAATAAAGAATAGCAGTGGCCATCGTCTATGGCTAAGTAGCTTCTTGCATTCTCATTGGTCAACGGGAACGGAATGTGACGCCATTGCCATCAATGCTGATAAATACATTGCATTACCAACCCCGGCTGAATAAAAGCACAAACAAAAAACCCATGTAAAATAGCTATGCGGCTTTTCACACGAAGCTAGGGGCCTAGGGCCGCTTCGCGGCTACTGACCGTCCAGACCAATGGTCCTGTCCACGGCAAGAATCCTAACCGTCCAGACCAATCGTGTTTCCTCCTGAAACTAGAGGCCTAAGGCCGCTTCGCAGCTTCTAACCGTCCAGACCAGTGGTCTTGTCCACGGCAAGAATCCTAACCGTCCAGACGAATGGTCTTGTCCACGGCAAAAATCCTAACCGTCCAGACCAATCGTCTTCCTTGCAGACTAATCGTGTTTCCTCATGAAACTAAGAGGCCTAGGGCCGCTTCGGGGCTTCTAACCGTCCAGGCCAATGGTCTTGTCCAGATCCTATCCTAACCGTCCAGGCCAATGGTCTTGTCCAGATCCTATCCTAACCGTCCGCACGGCAAGAACCAGTCCAGGCCAATCTTGTAACAATCACCACCACCAGCTATCAAAGCACCCCACTCATTAGTTCCTAAGTACAGAGGTTGGCAGAACTGAGCACCGGTTTTGCGACTGTATAAACAAACGCAATCGCTCCGCGCGCGGCTAAATGTAACAAGTACTGGGCTGCGAGAAGTAAAGCATTGATTTTTTCTCGCTTAACAGGTTTTTTTCCTTGTCCCCTGCAGAAATATTTTTAACCAGTTTTCCCTGTATTCAAACTCGATCATCTACTGGCAAATCGAAATCTAGTTAAATGAAACGGCAAAAATTCAGAACAGGTTACACTTTCCAGCGCACGCATCTAGGGGCGATTGCACTGTCATTTGTTTGTCTCGCAAAGGGTTTGATCGTGCGGTGGACAGAGCTGTGCAGCGACGCCACATCTCGAGACAGTCATTGGTCTGGATCGAGCAAAGGGAGTCTGGGGGCATGAGCCCCCAGGTTAGAAGCCGCACAGCGGCCCTAGGCCTCTAGTATTTGATGGGCTGTCACTTCATGTGCACTAACTGATTCATTAAATGATTTATTGGTCCAGGGATCATGCTATTTTCCTTTCAACAAAATACTCGAAAAACGACGGCGCGAGCAGCGGAATGCAAGACATATGGACAAAGATGACAAGAATTAGACATAGCACTCCCATTCATTGGTGCCAGCCCTGGACCTCAAGAAACAAAAGACAGCGCAAGCAGTGGAATGCAACATAATGGATTCCTGTTTACAGCCAGTAAATACGTATACATATTTCTTGCTAGTTACGACAGTATTTCTTAATCAACCTCCGATTTTAGACTTTTTTCGAGTAAAATCAATGATTATCTTCCATTTGTGACGAATATTACAGTGGTATTCGTGGATCAGCATCATTCACATAACCCATTTACTTCATTGCTACGAGTGACGTCATATCCCATTGTGTCTCACCCAATGGAAATGCTGGAACATAGTTAGGCAATGGACTATGGCACTTGATAAATTGTATTAGGTTATAAAAGCGAAGTTACTTCTGGGGGACGGCTGGTGGGTTCTTAACTGTCGCAGTGAACACATCTCTCGCCTACAAGGTATTCCACTTAAGATTTCTAACATATTACTAGGAGATCCTGATAATTTTACTCCTGCTAACCCTCTAGTTACACCTGTTCATATTCAACCCGAATATTTCCTTTTTGCATACGCAATTTTACGATCTATCCCTAATAAGTTGGGTGGAGTAATTGCATTAGTATTGTATTGAATTATAATGAATTAGTACATGTTCTGCCATCAGTGATGTGTTGTTATACGTCACGATTCGCTGCTAAATTTCTCCTGATTTACTTGTGAAAGTTGGCATTCCTGCATAATATTGTTACGCATTCAAGTTACACATACAGTAGAACCCCTATTTAATGCTTTCATAGGGACCTGATTTATTTTAAACCTTAAATGGGGGTTTACCTTAAGTAGAGGTTTCCAGAGACTTCGCCTGTATTAACATAAATTGTACCATCATATGTTATTTAGTGACAGCAATAAAACAAGGAGATATTTACCCTACACACTGTACTGTAGTAACGGTTTGTGCTTCATTTTGACAAACTGTTGTCTGTGAATATAAAACTGCCTCTGTTGTTCTTATAACGTTACATGATTGTCCATAATTGCCGAGAAAGATATTAATCTCACGCAAAAACCACATTCAGATCAGTATGAAACAGCAGTCGGTTTGATTAAACATTTTTGCGGATGTTTTCCAAGCAGCAGCTTACTCCTTGGCAAATATTTTCTAATTCCAATAGTCTGAACACGTCTATTCAGTTTCATTCTTAAACTATTCTATTGTTTAAACTTGTGATAGCATCGCTCCAGAGGCTTTTGGCAAACATTTCCATTTTCTTACTTCAAACAGCGTCACCTAACCTAGGTTTACTGCTCACGTATTGTGAAAACATATTTCAAGCTCTGTAGAATAATATTTTCACTAAATTTACATGGCATCAGCCTTTCTGAAATTTAACAAGATGCTTCTCTGAAATTAGTTATGCGTACTGCTGTATCTTGAAAAGAAGTACACCATTCTTATTTTATTTCAGTACATAGTATTAAAATTAATTGTTTACTTCAGTCTTTACTTCTAAGGAGTTAACAACTGCTGTCTTGGCACTTATTGCAAAAACGTGTTATCCTGATGTTTGTTTACATCAGTTGGAGTTGAGAAGACGTCAGGCTTGCTCAAGATCGACTCACTCGCCTGTTGCATGGAATCTATATGGAAAATGATCGATTGTGTTCAATATAAACGCTGGAGTAGTGTGTATGAATATTGTTAATGCATAGAAACTAACACCCGAATTTGCCCGTGATAACGGATGAAAAGGGTTCTCGTAACCTAAGGATATTGCACAGATTAATATAGGAATTTTTGAAGGTTATAATAACGCTGTCATGAAAATGGAGGTTCTCTGGGTTCTCTTCTACTTCAGCGGCCACGGCCGGATGTGTATCAGTCAAGACATCTCACTTTAGCCCCAAGTGCCCGCGCTGTAAATTTCTCTTCTGCCTTGAATCATCCTTAGCAAGCTTATGATGTCTTTTTCATAGGTTCTTAAAATCCCATAACCAAAATGAATAGAAATAAATATTTGAGAATTTTAAAATTTCCTTAACTCTAAATACTGGGCTTGCTCTATTATGAATTACATTAAATCAAATATAAAATTGCATTGTTCTTATGGAATAATTTTTGGGACAGGAAATTTCTCCCATTATTGTGGATTCTCACAAAATTGGCGTTACATTGTAGATGGCTGAAAAAGTTGCCATTAATTAAAAACAGAATGACATTTCGATCTTGAAAAATAATTGCAGATTCTATCAAATCACGCCTTTCAAAAAGTAACGAATCTTTGAATGTTATTAGGAAGTGTAAATAACATTTGTTAAAATTTTGTGTACACGCTTCTAATAATTGATTTGTAAGAACTTAGTGAAGTACTCCTCTTTTGCTTCCTCTTTATTCAGTACTAAGTGCTCCCTACTGCTGGTATATTTCTTGAGTATCCTTTTTCTTTTTTCAGATGTCATCACAATTGAAAGAACTGGAGAGTTCTTCCGTTTAATTTACGACGTCAAGGGTCGCTTTACAATCCATAGAATAACTGCTGATGAAGCTAAGGTATGTTCTTGGCAATGTGGTATAGATTTTGTATTTTATAAATATAGGAAAGGAACAGGCATGTGTTGAATAAAGTCTAAGAGTGAGTTGGGGGGGATGTTTAGCTAGTTCTTGTCCATTTGTTTCCATGTTTGTCCTTATACCTCCCCTCTCTGACTAGATGTTTTTATTTTGTAGATGTATCTTAAATGGTATATATCTTGATCATTGATTGGATTCTCACAATATTGCTGTTAAGTTGGTTCTCTTGATTAATTTATTTGACTGTTGGGAGTGCAAATTTAATTCCATTCAAATAAGCAAGGTATAGCTGTTCGTTCAAATATGAAAAACACCTAGTTTACTACTGGGCTAGTTATGAATAAGCCTGTACTGGTATGTAACAAACATATGAATACTAGGAGAGATTGAAGTTAGATTACAGAACTTTTGAGTATTTGCTTGATAGAATTGGTAATAGAATGTCCCACTGCAAGCAATGAAGCATTAACCTCAAAATAGCAGCTTCAGATTGCACTCCACAGGTTGGTAGTTGTTTCAAAAGTGACATTCTGCTATGTTGTGACTGTAGTAGATGTTGCCCTTCTTCAGGATGTATGTTGGTCTGCTGATTATGGTGAAGTACAGGGTCTTCATCAAGGTGGCGCTGGTTGGCCTGCGCAGCGCAGCGGGTAGATGGGTGAGTTGGTCAGACGAGCACATGGCAACTCGCTGAGCTTGGGGCCAGGAGAGCGCCTGTATGAATCGCATGTAACAGCAGACAGGATAATGGAGCCTATAGTTTTAGAAATTGCAATCACTGGGCAGAGATATAGGAATGATATTGTACCATTTTTTAACAGCTGATGGACAATGAAAGCTAATCTGGATATTTCCAGCAAGACTCGGCAACCGTGTATACGGCTAATGGGTCAAGTTTCGTTACCTGCAAGAGTATAAACCTCCTTTTGCAAACTTAATGAATTCAAAGCATTTTCACTACAACTTTGCACTAATGTAACACCTACACACATCGATTGCACTTAACACTTCACTCAGTTCAGCAATAATCTCTTCATCCGGTAGTTCCCACATACATTATTATTTAAGTTTCATATTCCGTATTGATTGGATTCAATGTAATAGACAAGAAAAATGTTCCACTGATCAATACTATTTATTGTGAATGAATTATTGCACTAGTACCAGTTTTGGCCTTTCTTGGCCATCATCAGCTAGCACACAAATTTGCAGTCATTAGACAAAATTACAAAGATGTTACGTTAAAGCATCCGGATGTCTAATGAAAAATGGAAGTAAAATATATTGCAGTATGTTGCGTTAAAACCTATTGAGCATGGACATGAGTACATAAACACATTAAAATATATAGGCCACATCATAAGACACTAAAAAATATAGCACATTAAACACATTAAAACATGGTATATTTTAAATTCTATTAAAATTTGAGTTCATGTTGCGTTGCATTCATTCTTCAATCCTATTGTAGTTCTTGTCCTATTGTAGTTCTTGTGTGTATTAGGTGATCATCGAGAATGTTCTATGGCTGATATACTTTGTATTGGTATATTATAAGAACTCTTGTCATTAAAATTTGAAAATTGAGTACTGTGCAATTCAATTGTTGATGTAGTCCAGTAAGATTTATATATACGAGATAGGGTTTGATTTTAGAGCAGTTGGTGGTGACACCTCTCGTCTATGCACGTTATATGGTTATCTGTAGAGAAAAGCTGATATGGGTATAGCGTGTGTATGAAGGAATGCCTGGATGTATGTGTGAAATGAAAAGAGTACCTACTGTTGTTGCTGTGGAGGTTGTGTACCGATATGTTTCGAGATTTGTTGTGTTCTGCTACGAGGGGCTCATGTTAGCTGTGTGGAGGGATGTTGGTGGAGGGGATAGAGGAGTGGCTATTGTGGAGGTAGGGGTGGGGTTAGGTTTGTGATTCGTCGGTTTATTATGACGTGTGTTTACTAATTTGAGATAGTCATTTTTTATTGCAGGAATGGCTTTGTCAAAGATGATACTGGTTTTCTCTGTAATGTCGTTAATGTTATGATTGGGGTTAGCGTATTGATCCAAAGATGATTTCCGCTTTTGCTGGAACCATGTGAAAAGTGCTTTCTCCAAATCTATGTACCTTCCTTCTAGCTGACGGCTGCACTTTGATTTTCAACCTAGTTTTAAGAACTCTTCCGAAAAACGTTTTTTACTGATGACTGTACATAGTGTGGCATAAGCAATCCTTAAGTCTGAAGATTTTTAAGTTTTGGTTTTTTGTGGATTAGCATCCACTTCTCGTATAACTTTCCCTTTTTCTGTTCTCCATGGCTAATCAAAATCAACTGAATGACAAAACTACTGTTCGACAAACACCAGATAGCAGCACCATGGACATTTTACTTCTCCGTTGTTCCCACGAAAGAAATTCTCATATTCAAACAAATTTACTGTATTTTCTTTTGTTTCCGCACCGAAACCACCCACTTTGCTTGTAATGTATCTTTAACTTTAGCGGCATTGTGAAGGTCAAAAACTATGAATGCAGGGGAGTAGTGAGGTAGAGAGCGAAGGAGACTCGTTCGGTTGGCCTTTGTTAAGCTGCCACTAAGTAACGGTCAGCAATGTCACTCGGCAAAACTCTTTTGTTTTCCGTTTCAGCACCGAAACCCGACCTCTCTACTTCCTCCTACGCTGACAGAGAGAACTTCGTAAATACAGTAGTTTCTTTTAAAAAACTGCACATGCTCATTACAATTACGCAAAACTCAGTTGTATTTCACCGACACTTAATACGTATAACAGCGAATTAGTATAAACGGATTATGTATAAATAAGGTTTAACACGTATTTAAATTACACTTTGTTGGGAACTAAAGGAAATTACATACAAATACGAATTCCTCAGAACAGAGTTACGTATAAAGCAGGTTCAACTGTAATTGTGCAGCTGCAGGAAAATACAGTGTAACTAGAGCCAAAATTCGGCGTTGGCGTGAAGACGATTGTCTAAAAGTGTGTACTGTGCAAGAAAGGCATACGAGTAGCAAAGCACTTTTTAAGCCTGATTAAATTTTTTTGAAGGATAAAGTGGGGGTCGTCTTGGATTCAGAGAAACACTGTCTTTCTTAACTAAACTCGTGTCCTCATCCCAAGGCGGTGCAGCTCTTCTTAGCCAGGCCCCCAATGGAAGTGAGTTGCTTTTACCATTTTACTGTATATCAACCTTCCTGCCATTAAATCTCTGGCAGTACTGGGAATCGAACTCAGGGCACCTGAGAACGCCAGCTAATTGTGCTGTTACATTAGTGGACATTCTCAACTACAAAATACAGACGTACCGCATGTTTTTGATGCACGTTTTCATTGCATTAGGTCAGAGGGATGAAACAATTCACACACTTGTGTGATGTCATCTGAGCTGCAGTACGACCTGTACTCACTTTGAAGCAGAATTCTTTGATGAATTACATTATATGCAAGCTTTATTTACCTTTCCTTTTTTGTCTCATGCCGGGTTGGGGGTCTAATAAGCAAGGAAATGTGATAATTTATGTAACAATGCAGCACTAACGGTAAGAAAAGATCAAGAAATACCATGCCTTTTGTGAATGTGTTGCACTGAAGAAACATGCAAGCAAATTGAGACATCTCTCTGTCAGTTATGGACGACAGCTATGTGTGTTCAGGTAATGGTGGTGGTTACTGTTTCAAGGTGAAGTACAACTGGAAAACCATCCTCTATTAACACTAATCAGAGGGAAAAATTAGAAGGGGTCAGACTCTTAGGAAAATGAAGGTATTGGCCATAGAAAGATTAGGATTACGAAGGGCGTGACAATAAGACTCCCTAGTCCTCGGCACCTAATATCATCTGGTGTCAGAAAAGAAAGGCTGACTAAGGGAGGTCGGATAGGGTGGATGAAAGTAGGGAACCTGGCACAAGTGGAAGCAATGCAAGGACTCGTAAGGGCCCTGTGGTTGCCAACCCATGCTTGTAAGAGGCCTGGTGTCCCTTTTAGTTACCTCTTCCTACAGTCAGGGGATATACCATGGATGTTGTACTGCTGCCACTCAACAGGGGTACCCTCATGTTGGGTCTGCCATATTGTTGCTTTTTGTGTGCTGTACATACCTGCCAGCCCTTCAGATTTACCCGGAACCTTTCCTTTTCTTAACTCTTCTTCCGATGTTCAGATTTATTTTGACTTCTTCCTATTTTTGACCAACATAACATCCATTACGGTCAATACTCTTCCCCTAGGATAAAGGATAAATTCTTGCGTGCTAATGTAATTTACGCAACCTCTTTTTCAAGCGTTTGATATATTTCGAGAGTATATCGTCCGTTGCCTTCGTATATCGTATTTTCCGCTCGCCCCTGCAGTGTGTGTGCTTTACAGCTGGGGATTCGGGACAGCAATTGGGTGGTGTTATGCATCAAATGACAAAGCGCCAAAATGCATTTTTTTAGATTATTGCACCATCTGGTAGCCAAATGTGTAAACTTTACATAGGTTATTGTTAGAACTTTTATTCTCAATATGATTGCGCGGGAAATTAATTTTGACCAAACGCGAACCTCTCAATCATTAAATTGAAGTTTTGCATCAAGTGACCAACCACCATTTCTGAGTCCGAATTATGCATCAAATGACCACACGACAAGCTTGCAGTCGCTTGGTCGTGTGATGCTAAATGTAGATTCCCGCGTAGAAGATCCCCGCACAGATTTTCTTCCCTGCGGCATTCGCCCAGAACCTAAAATCCTCCGATATGGAAAAATCGAAGTTGGATGAAAAACTGGAAACGTTTTGTTTTGACCTTGAAAAAACACTGCCATTTTCCCGTATTCCCACAAATGTGTTTTTTTTACAAGCGCCAGTCGTGGTTATATAACTTAGGGTTTCATAGTGGGGAAAGTAATAGTTCATTGTTATGTCTGGTTGGAAGGAAAAGCAGGACGAGGGGCTCAGGAGGTTGGATCCTGCTTGTACAAGCATCTCATGGAAAACATGCACAACGCCAAAGAAATCGTACTGTGGTCAGATTCTTGCGGAGGCCAGAATCGTAATATAAAGATTGTTCTACTTCTGTAAACAGTTTTGGAACAACACCCTACCATTGAAAAGATTACACAAATGTTCTTATTTCCAGGCCATAGCTTCCTCCCTAACAACAGTGTCTTTGGAGATGTAGAACCTGCTTTCAAATTTCAGCAGCGCCTCTATACCACCGAAGACTACATAAATGTAATGAAGATGTGCCGAAAGAAGAACCTGCTTGTTGTGGACAGAATGACCGGACCATATTTTCATAGTACAGTTCATCTGGAAGAGCACATTGTAAACAGGAAGCAGGCGCAAATAGTGAGGAGGTAAACTGGCTGCATGCGAGAGAAATAGAGTTGAAGAAATATAAAATTTTTAGCATTTTCTTCAAAATGCATTTTGATGCAGAACGCACTGTTGAAGTGAACATTAAGAAATCTTCAGTTGGTCGCAGCTTCAGAACGAAAATGGATCCGCTCTACAGGGTCTGCCCACACTTATAGCCAAATGGAAAACAAGTTTCAGAAGCGAAACTGAACGACCTGCACTCTCTCATGGAGATAATTCCCAATGAAGAGCCTTTCTATACAGGCTTGTTTAGTGATCCTGGAATAGATGATATAAATGGATTTGATTGTGGAAATATGGATTTTGAACTCAAAAATGCTTAAAATCCTGCATTATATTACACTGGGAAGAAACTGTGTGTTTATGATGCCTTAATACTATGACCTAGCAGTGTAATATCTATACTACTGTAATTCTAAAATTCATGTTTTTCTATGTCATGTTGTATGCTGTTATGTATAATTAAATCCTGTACTTAAATAAGCAATAAAATTAGTTAACAAGTACCATATTTTACACTGCACTGAATTTTTAAAAGTTAAATCGATCACTAAATGACAATTTTATACGTTGGTCAAGTGTTGCAAAACAAAAACTAATGTAACCACAATAAAGCATCAAGTGACCAAGCACCATTATCTCAGATTACGACGATATTTTTCAAATATCCCTAAATTGAATACATTAAGAAGAAAATTTAATTTTTTATCTTCATTTTGGTATATAATACCTCACATTTAACAGGAAATATGAATTAATACAAAGGATTTTGCGTTTGTGTCAATATCTCAAAATCTACTTTTGGCGCTTGGTCAAGTGATGCATAACACCATCCAATTGTCCTGCAAACAAGAGAGGCTAGCGTGCGCTTGCGACTCAATCGGGACGAAAGAATGAGTTTGTGTGGTTTGCGTGCTGTTAAACATCGTTTCTGTGCATAGTTTCGTTGGCGTTGTAGGCACGTGTTTTTCCTTGCATTTCTGGGCTCCCCCCCTCCAATTGTCAAAGTTGTATGTTAATGTGTGAGGCATACTGAATTGTTTTGTATGTGGTAGTTTCATAATTTTAATGAGTTGAATGTATTGAATGAGTTGTGTCAGTGACAATTTCTGGTATTTTCTCTTCAGGGCGCAGTGTTTCCGCGTTCAGTAGTAGTTGCGCGCAACGAACACAGCTTTTCGTTTACTTTCAACTTTTAATTTTATTTCCTCTTATAAATTCCACAGTTCCTGCATCCCAACATGCCTACCTTAGACGAATTAGAGACTTAAGAGCACAGGGCTACAAGATCTACTTTACAGACGAGACCTGGTGCGGACAGAACCGTACTATGAAATATGGGTGGCAAGAAAACGTGGTTTAAGCTTTAGAAAACAACTTTGACAGCTATAATCTGTACAGAGGGTACATTCAGCAAATTTGTAGATGGCGTGGAGGGTTCAAAACACCGTTGGGAGCTGGGAAACTCATAATTTTACACATCGGAAGTGAAGTATTTCTTGACGGCGCAGAACTTTGTTTTATTGGCAAGAAAGGAAGTGGTGATTACAATGAGATGAACTAGACTCATTATGAAGAATGGTTTACGAAAGTCCTGAGTTTATTGCCTCAAAGGTCGGCGGTCGATGTAGATCAAGCTCCACATCATTCGATGGTCGATCCTTCATCTAAAAACCTGAGCATGTCCTGGCTGCAACCTGAAATTATATCTTGGATAACATCAAGGAATATTTCACTACCACCTGGAGTTGACTATTATAACAAATTAACTAAATCAGAGCTGATTGTACTTGGCAGGCCTTATTTTCAAACACTGGTAAAGAAGCTGGAACAACTGACAAAGCGACTTCAAGAAGGTGTACAGCTTGTTTGGTTACCAGTGGCCCATTGTGAGCTTAATCCAATCGAGTGCATTTGGGCTTACGTAAAAAGGGAAAATAGCAAAAACAAATATAGCTAAGGTAAGAGGCCTGGCATGAAGCAGTTAACGCTTTATGCCGAGAGAAGCCTTATGTACCGTGACCCCTGAACTCTGGAAATAATGTAGCGTATTAAACATGCTAAGAAAATTGAAGACCAATACTGGGAAAAAGATGGACTATCTGAAAATGTCCCTCGAGCCAGTCATAATCAACATGAATGACACGGAAAACAGTGATTTTTCAGACAAAGAAAATTGATAGAATTAAAAATTATAAATATATGTAGATAATAATGCAAATAACTCTTGTAAAAATTGTCAATGTGATATAGTCAACCATTTTTAAACGTGCCATTGAAGGTCCAAAGCCCTTATGAGAAAAGGAAGTGGAATTTATGAGAGGAAATAAAATTAAAATTAAAACAAAAGGCTGTTTTCGTTGCGCGCGTGATTATAGCACAGAATGCAACAACACTGCGCCAGATTTCACCACCCGGCCTGCTGTTAATCACATGGTCTGGCGTACACAAAACCTCCTTTCAATATTACTCTTCATAAATTCGGTACCATACTGTACGGTTACAGTTGTTGTAGTTTCTGATAACCCTGAGTGAGTGCTTCAAAACAAGACCAGGTTTGCTGCTGTACGTTTATCCTGAGCTGAGAATGTGTTGCTTTAGAAAAATAAGAATTTTTTTCAGGGTAGTTGAAATTTTTTTTAACTTGTGTTATACTACAAATACATGTGGTTATAACATAAAAATTTCATTACCATCAGACAAGTAAGTTTTCCTTGTATATATTCCTAAGTGAGTGCTTCCTAGAAAAGAAGCAAAAAATCCGGGCAATATTTATTACAACCACAGATAAATATTTAATGAACGTCGAAAACAATGTGTCTTATATACGCTAACCTAGAATTATTACATAAAATAAACTTCATTATAAAGCCCGTATTGTCGTGAGTATACGTTGAAGGTTAGGTCAAATGTTCCACCTTTACAATACTAACATTCTTTATTAACTAAATATTTACATGATTTTTAATTATATCGGGACATGTTTCGTCTACCTTGTAGACATCATCAGCCATAAAAACTTTTGAGAAAAAGCTACAAGGACAAGGACAAAGTAACACATTAAAATAATTCGGGTAACCGAATATGTCATTTAAAATGGTGAAGAATTCAGAACTGTTTTGAGCACAGCACTTAAGAATATCGTTGACATTAAAATTAAAATTGTCCACATGGGATGATACAGTAAAAACTTGCGTTAAAATTCTTCTTTTTTGTGTGATGTGTTAATATATAATATTCTGTTATGTCGTGAAGGCTTGATAATGAATTGCACAATGTTCATTCCAATAGGATAATAACGATGTATAAGAAATACAGCGAGCATATGTTAAAGCCGTCTTATTGGTGTAGTATTGGCATTTCCTGTTGAGAAGTTAGGTGGAAAATTTGAACGTGATGACGTAATGTGGAATGTGCAGTAGAGGGCCCTAGAATAAGAAAGATAGCTGTTGTTAGTGTTAAAATAGGCAAGTTTTTGTGTCTTGAGATGTAAAGTAATGAAAATGAGAAGTGCGGCACATCTGATTACTTACGTTCTCGCCTGTCTGACAGCGACTAGTTCAGTGTGGAAGCCTGTGGTTGACTGAGAGCGAACTATGGAGGTCGTGTGCGAAGGGAGCCGCCATGAGGGGAAATTAGGGGAAGGTTAGGATCAGTAGGCGGGAAGCCGTCACATGGAAGCTTGTTATTGGATTTGTTAAAGTAAGAACTATTGAGCAATGCCTCAAAAATTACGTTCGCAGTTTCGGAAATTTCATTTAAATTGTGAAAAGGATTGCATTTATGATCTATATTAATATAGATGTTTTCTAAAACATTGAGTAAAGTGCTTTTATTATGAAAATAAAGAATTTTTAAGTCCTGTTCTATGGAAGTGAAGGAATGATTGGATTCTGTCATGTGAGTATTCATGGCGGAGTACCTTCTATGTTTAGCGGCGTTGATATGTTCCTTATATCTAACTGAAAAGCCTCGTCCGGTTTGCCCAATGTAGCTCGCGGAACATTGGTTACACTTTAACTTATAAACGCCTGACCTATTATATTTATTCGTAGTGTTGTTAATTTTATGTTGGTTGTAAAAAAGATTAGTATTATTGTTGACTGTTTTAAAAGCAATGTTGATCTTATGTTTCTTGAGGGTGTTGGTGATATCATAAATCTTACTATTTGTATAAGTGAAAGTGGCATATTTGTCTGTTTTTCTTTTTGTTTCTCTAAGTAAAGTTGAACTGGATTTGTTAGTAACTTTATTGATTATCCTGTCAATGAAATGCCTGCTAAAACCATTTTTACTCGCTATTAAGCGGATAAATTCAAGTTCTTTTTTACGATTAGCATTTGATAAAGGGACGTGAAAAGCTCTGTGGAATAAACTATAAAATGTTGCTCTTTTTTGAGATTCCGGATGCGTTGAGTCTTGTCGAATAGTATTAATAGTTTGGGTGGGCTTCCTAAATATGGTGTAAGAGAATTTGTTGGAGCTATTGTTAATAGTGACATCTAAGAAGTTTAATGAATTATTGACTTCCGCTTCGGAAGTAAACTTGATCCATGGATCAACTGCATTCAACTGTTCAAGAACGATATCACCGTTGGAGACGTTGTGATCTATTAAAGTAAATGTATCATCAACAAAGCGTGTCCAGAATACGATACCTTTAATTTTGTTAAGAATTTTGGAATTTTCCAAGTGGTCTAAATAAATTTCTGCCATTATTCCTGAAGCCGGGGAGCCCATAGGAAGACTATCCTGCTTATAAATTTTCCCATTAAAAGTGAAATAGTTGTTGGAAGTTACAAATTCTAAAATATTTAAAAATTCTTCTATTTCTTGTATGCTTAATTTTCTGTGTTTTAGAAAATTATCCTTGATGATCTTTAAAGTTTTCTTGACTGGTATATTGGAATACATGTTTTTAATGTCAAATGAGTACATTTTTTGTTGCGGCTGTAATTCTAGGTTTTTTGTCAAATTACAAAATTCTATAGAATTCTTGATGGAGTTGGCATTTTCAAATTTGTAGTATTTCTTCAAGAAATTATGAATAAATTTGGAAGTTTTGTAAGTCGGGCTGTTCCTGTAGTTAACTATGGGTCTTATGGGAATATCTATTTTGTGGACTTTCCCATAAGACCCATAGTTAACTACAGGAACAGCCCGACTTACAAAACTTCCAAATTTATTCATAATTTCTTGAAGAAATACTACAAATTTGAAAATCCCAACTCCATCAAGAATTCTATAGAATTTTGTAATTTGACAAAAAACCTAGAATTACAGCCGCAACAAAAAAAAATACTCATTTGACATTAAAAACATGTATTCCAATATACCAGTCAAGAAAACTTTAAAGATCATCAAGGATAATTTTCTAAAACACAGAAAATTAAGCATACAAGAAATAGAAGAATTTTTAAATATTTTAGAATTTGTAACTTCCAACAACTATTTCACTTTTAATGGGAAAATTTATAAGCAGGATAGTCTTCCTATGGGCTCCCCGGCTTCAGGAATAATGGCAGAAATTTATTTAGACCACTTGGAAAATTCCAAAATTCTTAACAAAATTAAAGGTATCGTATTCTGGACACGCTTTGTTGATGATACATTTACTTTAATAGATCACAACGTCTCCAACGGTGATATCGTTCTTGAACAGTTGAATGCAGTTGATCCATGGATCAAGTTTACTTCCGAAGCGGAAGTCAATAATTCATTAAACTTCTTAGATGTCACTATTAACAATAGCTCCAACAAATTCTCTTATACGATATTTAGGAAGCCCACCCAAACTATTAATACTATTCGACAAGACTCAACGCATCCGGAATCTCAAAAAAGAGCAACATTTTATAGTTTAATCCACAGAGCTTTTCACTTCCCTTTATCAAATGCTAATCGTAAAAAAGAACTTGAATTTATCCGCTTAATAGCGAGTAAAAATGGTTTTAGCAGGCATTTCATTGACAGGATAATCAATAAAGTTACTAACAAATCCAGTTCAACTTTACTTAGAGAAACAAAAAGAAAAACAGACAAATATGCCACTTTCACTTATACAAATAGTAAGATTTATGATATCACCAACACCCTCAAGAAACATAAGATCAACATTGCTTTTAAAACAGTCAACAATAATACTAATCTTTTTTACAACCAACATAAAATTAACAACACTACGAATAAATATAATAGGTCAGGCGTTTATAAGTTAAAGTGTAACCAATGTTCCGCGAGCTACATTGGGCAAACCGGAAGAGGCCTTTCAGTTAGATATAAGGAACATATCAACGCCGCTAAACATAGAAGGTACTCCGCCATGAGTACTCACATGACAGAATCCAATCATTCCTTCACTTCCATAGAACAGGACTTAAAAATTCTTTATTTTCATAATAAAAGCACTTTACTCAATGTTTTAGAAAACATCTATATTAATATAGATCATAAATGCAATCCTTTTCACAATTTAAATGAAATTTCCGAAACTGCGAACGTAATTTTTGAGGCATTGCTCAATAGTTCTTACTTTAACAAATCCAATAACAAGCTTCCATGTGACGGCTTCCCGCCTACTGATCCTAACCTTCCCCTAATTTCCCCTCATGGCGGCTCCCTTCGCACACGACCTCCATAGTTCGCTCTCAGTCAACCACAGGCTTCCACACTGAACTAGTCGCTGTCAGACAGGCGAGAACGTAAGTAATCAGATGTGCCGCACTTCTCATTTTCATTACTTTACATCTCAAGACACAAAAACTTGCCTATTTTAACACTAACAACAGCTATCTTTCTTATTCTAGGGCCCTCTACTGCACATTCCACATTACGTCATCACGTTCAAATTTTCCACCTAACTTCTCAACAGGAAATGCCAATACTACACCAATAAGACGGCTTTAACATATGCTCGCTGTATTTCCTATACATCGTTATTATCCTATTGGAATGAACATTGTGCAATTCATTATCAAGCCTTCACGACATAACAGAATATTATATATTAACACATCACACAAAAAAGAAGAATTTTAACGCAAGTTTTTACTGTATCATCCCATGTGGACAATTTTAATTTTAACGTCAACGATATTCTTAAGTGCTGTGCTCAAAACAGTTCTGAATTCTTCACCATTTTAAATGACATATTCGGTTACCCGAATTTAATGTGTTACTTTGTCCTTGTCCTTGTAGCTTTTTCTCAAAAGTTTTTATGGCTGATGATGTCTACAAGGTAGACGAAACATGTCCCGATATAATTAAAAATCATGTAAATATTTAGTTAATAAAGAATGTTAGTATTGTAAAGGTGGAACATTTGACCTAACCTTCAACGTATAACCTAGAATTAAACAAGGAAAATATTGGTATAACTAGCATTACAATAGGCCTATTGCTTCGTTTGTAATTAAAGCCTAAACTCGAGTGTCCATAATAAAAAATCTGACAGTAGGTACATTTTTTGTAATCATTTTTGTTCTCTTCGTTCCATATTTTAAATTTAATGGTCAGTTCACATTGTAACTAGATATATATGCCTTTTATCCTGTCTGTTTTTCACCTACACTGTGGCACAATAAGTTATATGATGAAATACAAGAATTAAAAAATCTTCCTGATTTTGATTTAAAGTTGGCAGGTATGGCTGTATAACCTCTTTTGTTTCTCGTGTTTGAGACTGAAAGAACTGATCAAGAACTTAACTCTTTCTTGTTCCTTTTTCTTTGGAAGTTTATTCTGCTGATGATTGAGTTTATAGGCATTACTTTGATATCTCGTGATGCTATCCTTACTCATCTGAGGAATAATGTCCTTTTATTTTTGTTCCTCTTCAAGCTAAGGATTCTTAATTTTTTTGTTTGTATTTGTAATTCTAGTACAAGTTGTGCAAGGTGAAGAAAGTGCAGACAGGTCCACGAGGTATCCCATTTTTGGTGACTCATGATGGACGTACTCTTCGCTACCCTGATCCCGTTATCAAGGTTAATGACACTATTCAGTTGGATATCGCCTCTTCAAAGATAATGGACAGTATTCGCTTTGAGTCAGGTATGTGTGATTTTGATAGTTTTGAGTTTATATGATGGTAGTTGAATAACGTTCAAGAAATCTCAGCATTTTTTATTTTTGCATTAACTGTACCATTTTGAAACAATGAGGTCAAGGTTGGTAAAGCTAGGTTTTAAAAAATTACCAAAAGCCGTTTTTTAATTAACTCTTTTGCTTTTCGACTTTTATCGACTTACTTCCCTATAGCATTCGCTGCGGAAATCGACTTTTGTCGATTTGGTACTTTCCTGCTGTATTTTCCACGCGCTTCTTTAATAAAGGCGCATTTAATAATACAAACATCTATAGTCGTGTACTGATTATGTACTAAGCATTGTTTGAAAACGTTGCCGCGAATACTGGACCTATGTTTACTTGTTACCTTTCACCCGCCTGCCCGCCAACATTCCTGTCAGCTGTCTGGCCGAGAGCAGGCTTCACTCAGCAGCTATGAGCGAGCGGAAAAACATTAGTAATTACAGTGACGAAATCTTCAATCTTTTAGTTGCTGATTCTGATTCAGTCTGTTCAGTAAATTTGGACAATGAAACAAGTGATGTGCATGGTGACTGTTCGGAAGAAAGTGCCAACGTGGAAGATTTTCATTTTGATTCGGACTAGTGGGATATTAGTGATGGCATTGAAACTTCACTAATGAGAGGAAGAATATTGTACAGTAAGCTTCAAAAAAGGGCCATTAGTGCTCCTGACTTCAGAAATTCTGTCGTAATCGGACTTCTACGAGAGTATCAGCGCAGTCTGCCGGCGAAACGAGGAAGACCTTTTGATTACATACCTCAAGCGCGCCTGACGGAGACGCATTTTCTTGGGGAGCAGCAGGGCAAGAGTCCCAAACCTAATTGTGTTGTTTGTTCCATATTACCAGCAAAATGTTCAGAGAAAGGAAAGGGACTGTGCAAGAGAAAACAGACAGGTTTTTTTTTTTTTTTTTTTTTTTTTTTTTTTTTTTTTTTTTTTTTTTTTGTAGTAAGAATTACCCAGGGCAGCCTGCAATGTGTCCAGTTCCATGTTCGGAGATGTATCACAGTAATGTGCGTTTCAAGGTCAAATGTCGCTGCCAGTTTGCCAAAGTTGAGTTAAAAATGGTGGAATGGTGTTGAATGTCACTAACCTTTAACAAAAATTAAATTTCAGTTCATTTGGAAAATCAGCTCGTCTCCTTTCTGCTAAGTCTTCCCAGCCCAAACTTTGTAACAATTTTGTAAAGTTACTCTTTTGTCGGAAATCGCCCAGAACAAATCGAGCTGCTTTTCTTTGGCTTTTTTCCAGTTCCTGAATCAAGTAATCCTGGGTAAGGGTCCCATACACTGGAACCATACTCCAGTTGGGGTCTCACCAGAGAGAAATATGCTCTCTCCTTTACATCCTTACTACAACCCCTAAATACTCTTTATTTACAATTCCATTTATTTGGTTACCCCAATGAAGATCTTTCCTTATATTAATACCTAGGTATTTACAATGATCCCCAAAGGGAACTTTCACCCCATCAACGCAGTAATTAAAACTGAAAGGACTTTTCCAATTTGTGAAACTCACAACCTGACTTTTATCCCCGTTTATCATACTATTGCCTACTGTCCATCTCACAACATTATCGAGGTAATTTTGCAGTTGCTCGCAATCTTGTAACTTATTTATTACTCTGTACAGATTAACATCTGCGAAAAGCCTTATCTCTTATTCAACTTCTTTACACATCATTGATACTAGCTGATGTACCTGTGCTTCGCTACGGAATTCTAAATTTTATACATAATTCTAGGTTTCGTGGTGTAAATGTTGTGAGCAAGATTGTATTAAGTTGCATAGCTCTTAACGGTGCCCTAGAAACACAACGGGGAAGTCACCAATGCCTTTTCTCATATGAAGACTGGGTTAGGGAATTTTCATTGTAATGGTAGGCCAGCTTGCCTACTGTCAGTCACAATCAGGTTGGGGAGTTTTCATTATAATGGCAGACACTCACTCTCCGCCTGCCTTTATGGATTCTCAGAAAGACTCTCTTAGTGGTTTTCCCAACTGAAATGAACATGGGTCATTACAATAATGTCAGTAGGAATGGCGTGATTAAAAGCAATGCTTTCATATGAAATACTCGATCAAATGAGAAACAAGACATTTTCTCACTTTTAACGAACAGTACTATGCTGTCAAATGAGAAACAAGACATTTTCTCACTTTTAACGAACAGTACTATGCTGCCGAACTAACAGTCCAAAGCTACAGAGCTGGAATGACCAAGACGCAGACATCCGTGATCCGTGAACAATCTTCATCCTTTTTTCGGCGGGTGGGGGGTAGGGGGTCGAATAGTGGATAGTCCCAGGGCAGCAGGGGAAAGAACTATCTGACGTGTAGGCAATTTTTCCTCCAAACTGGAGAAGAAACTACATCTTCGCTGCTAATTTGGAATAAAATTAATGGAGATTTAATAAAAGTGAAGAGGAAGAAGTATTTCTTAAGAAACGGCTCTTTTCAGGGTTGAATTTTGAGTTATTTAGTGAATTGTGGTACGACAATTTGGAATGGGCCTAAATTGTAATTCTAGACCAGTTCATACTACTACTACTACTACTACTACTACTACTACTACTACTGAGCCTCTGACTTAAGTGCGCACACTGCTCATTCAAAACAGCGCGTCAGAGTAGGTATCGAATAGCTGGCATACTATAATGAACCAGTGTGTTGCGTACCAGCAGTATCAGAAAATGCATGAACCAGAGGAATGGCATGCTAAAGAAGAAAGTTATCTAACTCCTTAGCTATTTCCCGCCAATATTCAGTTAGGCTGTTATACTCGGTATGCAGCAGTAACCCCACCTATCGGAGTTGAATGTCAGCATAAGAGACAAAGAACATTACAACAAACAACGGTCAGTGTAATGTAATTGTTGATCAATGTTACGCGCTTTCGATATTGTAGGCCTTCACATTGTCTTCCGGTTCTGAAATACCTCTCTTATCATAGTCGGTACGGTAAAACTGAATAAAACATTAATGATCGGAAATTGTATTCTCTATAACTTTTGATATGTAGTACTTTTCCATAGGACCAAGAACATAGGTATTTAAAAATTAAATTTTAGGTGCCTTCCCGTAAACTACTATTTCACCCAGGATGAATAACATTGTTTATAGCTTAAACTGTCATTTCTTATTCCCCGACTCTATACCGATTTTCATTAAGTTCTGTTTTCCCATTTTGTCGGGGCTCGGCGTTGATATAGACTTAGCAACAAAAATCCAAATTCATGAATATCTGTGTTATTATAGCCGGTACGGTAAAAATGCATAAGACGTAAATGACCAGAAATTTAATTCTATATAACTTTAGTTATGTAGTATTTATCGATATGACCACTAATAATATAAATATTTGAGAATTGAATTTTAGGCCTTCCCCTAAACTACCATTTCACTCAGCATGAATAAAGTGCTTTATAGCCTAGATTTTAGCGGCTCACCCCCCGACTTCACATACCGATTTTTATTAAATTCTCTTCAGCCGTTTTCTTGTGATGCGTGTACATACATACAGACAGAAATTACGGAAAAGTAAAAACTGCATTATCTTGTACTATTCTTTTCAAATTCTGAGCGATGTACAGACAAAACTCTTATTTTATATATATATAGATATATAAGAAAACATAAAGGTCCAATAATACCGTCGTGAGGAATTCCCCTCTTCCTTTTTACAGGGACGGATAAAGCTTCACCTACTCTAATTCTCAGAGTTAGATTTTCTAGAAACGGTCACCCATTCAGTCACTCTTTTGTCAAGTCCAATTGCACTCATTTTTGCCAGTAGTTTCCCATGATCTACCCTGTCAAATGCCTTAGACAGGTCAATCGTGATACAGTCCAATTGACCTCCTGAATCCAGGATATCTATATCTTGCTGGAATCCTATTAGTTGGGCTTCAGTGGCCTTTCCTAAACCCAAACTGCATTCTATCAAACCAGTTAAAAATTTTGCAAACATCAGGAGAGCGGAGGAGTTCGATACCCAAAACCATGTTTTGTTGCTCTGGGAAGCATCTGCAGGAGTTTGTTAAAGCTGCTGTGCCCTATTGTCGAAGTCCTTCAACCGCACGAGCGTAATACGAGAAATTGCGACGTCTTCCCTTTCAGAATGTACAGTAAAACCTCGTTAATTCGAAGTCCTTGGGACTCAAAAATCAGACTTCGAATTACGTGATTTCGAATTAACCGCCAGTTCGCAATTCAGAAGTACCAACCCTTGCCGTGTTACAAAAGGCCCGTTACTGAATGCAATTAACCTTGATTCACAGTTTATACCTTTCAAATGCCATGAAAAAAGAACTATTTCAAAAATGTATCCAAGAAGGTGCATTTACGGTATTCAAATAATGCACTCGGATATCTCACTTGTAAACATAACCTCGTGCAACGAAAGAAAGAAAAAAAAGCACGATTCAAAGACGAGGAGAAATCTATGCTCGCTCTCATGTTCAAGTGCTTTATTAATTGGATTACTATACTGTATGCATTTTAGATGCCTTGTATTTACACAGAAAGTACCCGATGCCCATAAAATCGAACTTTCCTATGACTATCCTTGTACGATTTTCCCCCCATGGCACTTCTCTCGTACTTCAGAAATGTAAACACTTGCCACGTCATGAAGTATTGTAAGACCCATTAATACATGCAATCACCTCGATTCACAGTTTGAACCTTTCCAATGCCATGGAAAAACTATTTCCGAAATGTATCCAACAAGGTGCATTTACAATGTTCAAATAATGCATTTGGGTAAATCACTGACAAACATAACCTCACGCAACGAAAGAAAAAAATCGCACAATTCAAAGACGAGGATAAATTATGCCGGTTCCCCTGTGCAAATGCATTATTTTTTGGATTTCTGTACTGTTTGCATTTTTATTATAGATGCTTTGTACTGGCATGGAAAGTGCCAGACATTAAAACATCGTGGCTTATCGAAGTTTCCTATGACGAGGGGATAAAGTATCTCGCTTCCATGTGCATTGCAACGCACTACTATGACCCCCATCCCTTACACTGTACAATTTCCCGGCTGGCAGTTCTCCTTTAAAACCATTAGACCGTTTGGGCTCGCATTAAAATAAAGCAATGCAGTTTCACCGGCAATGACAATATTGTTCGGTCCCTACGAATTTATTATATTTGCCACGTTTTTTCGTCAACTGTGGGCATCGCCAGTGTTCGCGGATTCTGTTTTCCCGCACACTGCCTGTTGTATGATATTACAGCGTTCCTTAAAAGGTTGAACACAAAAGAATTCTGATTTCATTCAACTTAGCAATCGTGAAGCGCACTGTAGACCCACCGAAGTGAGTGTAAGAGCGGAAAGCTACCCCTCCACGTTCCGGAACGTGCGTTCTATTATGACGCGGAGCGGATAAATTTCGAGTTGAAATTACTCTAACATACTATTGTTTTAAAATGTAAAGGCAGTTTCGAATTAAAAGTTTGAATTTCGGTAATGGGGCCGACATTGTACTTCGAATTACGAATTATCCGTATTTCGAATTAAACAATTGAAATAACTGTATATCATGTTTCCGGGAACGAGAGCTTCTTCGAATTAGGCGGGATTTTGAATGAACCAATTTCGAATTATCGAGGTTCTGCTGTATTTTGTTACTGTGTGTGGTCAAAGAACATCAACAAACTGTTAGTGATATTATCCTATCCAAGTTCGTAATACTTTAATTTATGACATGAAGAGCCCAACTGCGACTTCATACAGGTAATACTGCCGATATTTAATGTTACTGATGTAGTTTATGAGCTTCGGGAACATACGACCCTACTGCATATTATTTTGTAGGCTGTCTTCATTAGAATAAGTTCAGAACAGTGCGTCTTCGCCTGCCATCTAGCGGAGAAATTTTGTCACAGCCTATTCGCCAAAAGCCTTGCATAGAACAGGCTGTATAGGAGGATCAAGATGGCGTTGCTCTGTTCTTATAAGGATATTTTGTCATGTTTCATTCCAGCAACTAACCCAATCATGTCTCCTTTGTGCAGCTTACATTTTGGCCGAATGGTTTTGCTATTAGAACTTCCGTATTATATCAAATGTTGCCATACTGGATGTTTTCTTCTGACAATTTGCTAAGAGGCTGGGAATTTATTCCTGCGTTTCTGAACATTAATCCATATGTTTCTGTTACGGGCTTGTTAGGAAATTGGCAAGCTCCCTCATGCTAGTTTCAGGAATAAGGTCCCCGATGTACACAGGTGTTAGTTTGAAGTGATTGATGGCTTGCTGTGAGCAATGTAAGGTAGTTCATTTTCTACTCACATTTTCTACACTCGCTCATTTTCTACACTACTCACTTCACAGATTGGGAATTTGTTTTAGCTTGTTTGACTTCTGATAAATTTATTTAAAGTTCTTTATGCCATTGGAAGTGTTCATGCTATATATGTTTCAAGTTGATGATTCCGGAGTATGGTAAACGTACTCGAGTATCACTCCAATGCCATTCCATACTAAATATAATGCGGAGGAAACAGGAATATCCCAGGAAAAATACAGGGAAAACAGACTTAACGTTACTAGTGGGCACTCGGGACAGTGTGATGTGTGGTGTAATGCTTAACCAGGCGGGTGGCCTTCATGGCAGGGTGAAGGACGAATCATAGACCCGGTACATACAAACCAGCTGATGCAGGAGCACAGCATGCACATTTCCTGAAATTTCTTATGCTCGTCTGAAAATTTAAAGTCAGATTTCCGGTGTAGAACGATAAATTTATGGTTGAAATACCTTGACCAGTTTTTCCAAAATAATGTACGTATGTAGTGTATTTGTAAAGCCATACGCTAACTAAATAAATTAGTTGAAGTTCATTGCACTCTCCTTTTGTCAGTTCTGCAAGTAAGCTTGTTAAAACACATCGTCCTTTGAGCATGCTCACCCAGCAAAGACTATATTGACATAACTTAATTGGACTCAACACACATAAGCTGGATATTTATAAAATTGCAATTGATAATTCCGCAGCAGATGTAAAAAACACCATCGATGTCTGCTCCCAGTCAGTCTTCATAAAATTCCATCACAGTGTTCAGTGAAGTTGTATTGAAATTACTTCTTATTTTACCTATGTTTTTATGCAACATTTACTATGCTTAATTTGACAGTGGATGTACCAGTCTCGGCATGTGTTCAGGCAAAAGCGAGTCATCCGCATGGGAATGTATAAATACGTCTCTGATAAGTTGAAATGGCTTGATAACTTTTTCATCATTTTAGTTGTACCTCCTGTTTTGGGACCTTAAAATTGGCAAAAGATGTGACCAAATAAGTTAAACAGTAGAACCTCGATAATTCAAAATCGGTTAAATCAAAATCTTCTAATTTGAAGCAGCTCCTGTTCCCGGAAACATGAGGTATGGTTTTGCATGTTATTTAAATTGTTTTAATTCGAAATACAGATAATTCGTAATTAGAAGTACAATGTCGGTCCCGTTACCGAAATCGACATGTAATTCGAAACTGCCTTTACATTTTTTAAAAATTAGTATTTTACAGAGTAATTTAAAATTGAAATTTCTCCGCGTCGTGAAGGAACACGTCTTTCGGAACGCTTTCCGCACTTTTACTCGCTTTGGCGTGTCTACAGTGCTTCATAACTGCTAAGTTCGAGTGGAATCATAATTATTTTGTATTCGGTGTTTTTAGGAACACCCCAATATCACATAGCCGGCATTGCTTGGAGATGTAGAATCCGCAAACACTGGCCATGCCGACAGTTGGCGAAAAAGCATGGCTTATATAATCAATTCATACGCACCAAACAATATTGGAAATTGCCGATGAAACTGCATTGTTTGTTTTTATTTTTTTAAATGCCGAGGCCAAACGGTCTTTTGGTTTTAAAGGAAAGAGTTGCCAGCCGGGAAATGTACTGTGTTGCTATGCAGTGCACACGTTCTTTGGCAGATGGAAGCGAGCGACTTCCTTCCCCCCCTCATAGGAAAGTTCGAAAAGCCACGATGTTTTAAGGACATCGGGCACTTTCTGTGAAAGTACAAGGCATCTAAAAATGCAAACATTACAGCAATCCAAAAGATTTGCACTGGGGAGCCAGCATGATTTGTCCTCTTCTTTGAATCGTGTTTCCTTTTCCTTTTGTTGCATGAGGTTATGTTTGCCATTGTTTTATCCAGGTGCATTATTTGAATAATGTAAATGCACCTTGTTGGATACATTTCTGAAATAATGTTTTCCATGGCATTTGAAAAGTTTAAACTGTGAATCATGGTGATTGCATGCATTAATGGATCTTAGAAGTACCATGGCGGAAAATTGTACAAGTATAGTCACTGTATATACATTGCTGTTGTAATGCTAACGGAAGTGAGATACTTTCTCGCTTCGTCATAGGAAAGCTTGATAAGTCGCGATCTTTTAAGGGGGTACTTTCCGTGCAAGTACAAGGCATGTAAAATGCATATGGTACAGTAATTCAGTGAATACAGCGCTTGCACAGGGAAGCCAGTATAGATTTCTCCTCGTCTTTGAATCATGTTTTCTTTCTTTTGATTCCATTGTGAGAGGGTATGTTTGCCAGTGAGTTATCAAAGTGCATTATTTGAATACTGTAAATGCACCTTGTTAAATACATTTTGGAAATAGTTTTTTGTATGGCATTTAAGAAGTTTAACCCTATGAGCAGTACTGCCGTACATTTACAGCAGTGCAGCGCGTGGCCCATGGGAGTACTGCTGTCTAATTACGTTCTCAAAGTCTGCGCCTGAACAGTACCGCCGTTTATTCAAGTTTCATGTTGAATGTTTGAAATTGTTTCGTGACGTCGTACTGGCAGGATTTTAGAACAAAGTTGGGGGATGTTTGATATGTTCTGTGATGTTCTGTCGAAACATCCGTAGTTATGTAACCTAAATTCATTCGCGATTGTGCCAAAAATTACAACACCCGGGAACTGTTTTCTATTCTTGTTTCTGTTGAGTGCTTTGCATGACTATTCCTTGACAATACACATTTTTCTTTTCAGCCTTCTCTGGTTTTCTGTAGAAACAATCACACTCTGATCGTACACAAATACACGTTGTAATGGCAGGATTGAATCGAGGATGCGAGCTTGCTCCGCAAGATATAAGTAATACAGCGCCAGTGATAACCGACGAATTTCAGACATAAATAACTCAGCAATGCAACAACCAATTCACAATTTAGTTGCGCAGTTTAAAAGAGCGGTGTATGCCATTTGTGTCACGTACAGTAGATTGGAGCGAACTAAAGTTCGTATTGGCCACAGCTTGCAAACAAGTGTTATTGTCGTCGTGGTCGCGGTCTTGGCGAACACGTGTATCGTCTCGTCTGGGCCAGCCAGCCGCTAGCGTGGCATGGAGTGGTGAACACCCAGGTTTCGTGATTGACTTATTTAAAAAATGCCGACTCTGTTACCACAACACAGCATTTGTTTTGCAGACACTTTGGCTTAGGTCGACATGAGAAAGATTCAAGCAGGAACACCATTCTGTTATGGGTGAACAGTTTCAGAAAAAGTTTGAGTTTGAAAACGAAGCCACCTGGTAGGCTTCGTAGCCATCCGTGAAGAAATCGAGGCAATGCCACAAGACCTGCTGAAGCGAGTCATGCTGAACTTCAGGAAGAGGCTTCAGAGGTGCATCGAACGGGACGGACGGCATTTGGATGACATTTTTAAAAACCTAGTCCGTACGTGTATGTGACACAAATGGCAAACACTACTCTTCCCAACTGTGCAATAAATCCTTAAATGGTTTTTTGCTTTGCCGAGTTATATACGTTTGAAATTCTTCAGGTATTTCTGCCGCACCCTGTATTTTGACTAACGAGGGGTCTGATGATGAGATTGATATTTATGATAGTGGTTGTATTGTGTCCGATGAGAGTGAAATTGGTTATTCCTCTGAAGACTACATAGAACTTGAAGACGAAGTGCGGCGCTCTGCTGTCGTAACGAAGGCTAAGCTGTCAGCTATTCACACCAAAGGAAGAAAGTGGAGTTCTGTAGGCAGATTTTTAACTACGCTTTCTGCTCATTTTGATTCATGAAATTTACGGGTTAGTGATAATCTTCATTTGATGACGATAGTTCAAGACTTGAAGTGTTGATTTTCAAAGAAGTTGTCGATCGTAACATTATGAACTTCATAGTGTCAGAAATGAACAAGTACAGTATAACCTCGTTAATTCGAAGTCGTTGGGACTAAAAAATCGGACTTCGAATTACGCAATTTCGAAATAACCGCCAATTTGCAATTCAGAAGTACCAACCCTCACTGCGTTACAAAATATTCTAAGGCCCGTTACTGCATGCAGTTAACCTTGATTCACAGTTTATACCTTTCCAAATGCCATGAAAAAGGAACCATTTCCATAATGTATCCAAGAAGGTGCATTTACAGTATTCAAATAATGCACTTGGATATCTCACTGACAACATTAACCTCACGCAACGAAAGAAAGAAGAAAAAGCATGATTCAAAGACGAGAAATCTTTGCTGGGTCCCATGTGCGAGTACTTTATTCATTGAAATACTATATTGTAAGCATTTTAGATGCCTTGTATTCACACAAAGTGCCCGATATCCTTAAAATCAAACTTCCCTATGACTATCCTTGTATGATTTCCCGCCATGGCACTTCTATTGTACTTCAGAAATGTAAACACTTGCTGCGTCACAAAGTATTCTAAGACTCGTTAATACATGCAATCACCTCGATTCACGGTTTAAACCTTTCAAATGCCATGGGGAAAAAACTACGGTAGAAGTCCGTTATAGCGAGAATTCATAACAGCGAAAAATTTACTCGCTATAACGGATTGTCGTTATATCCAATTTTTGCATAAAAGTCGGAAACCCCTTCATGCACTTTAAAATCGGTATGAAACGGCAATCAGTTTGTTCAAAACTTACGTTTCCGCAGATGATATCCACACTATGGCTTACTTGTTTGTTATTTTTCGTAATCCGATACTACGTAAAAGTGTACGTTTAATTTCATTCTGAAAAAAATATAGTTCCGTATTTCTCCGAATCCCAAGATGAACCCTACTTTTTCCTTCAAAAAATTTTATAATCAGGCTCAAAAAGAAGTTTGTAAATTCATACAGGCCTACGCATTTTTAGACTATTTTTAGACGCCGATAATTTACTTTTACTTTCGTCACGCCGTATTTAATTTTTTTATGCGGCTGCAAAATTATTCTTTATTTCCGCGGATTAAGGTACCATTAACTTAACATTGGCGTCATAATACCAAAGAGAACTCCTTGAAAATTTGCCGGCAATACCTATTCCATGCGTCTCTACAACGAACCATCAGGAAATTATTCTTGCTGTCTATAAAATTGTTATTTTAACGCAGCGTCAGATATAACCGGCTACCGCTACACGCACGTCTCGCTTGTCGGGTGCGACCAAATTCAACGGCTAGCGATGTATAGGCCTAATCGCGAACGTTGAAAGTCAACGAACGAGTTTATTGCGCCACGGTATGGCCAACCGCCCTTGCGTTTTTCGTGCACATACCTCACAATTTCATCATCGACTTCTTTAAAGCGTCCTTGTTGCGGACCACTGAATGCATTTTTTTTTGTAGAGTACGCATTTTTTTTTAGCTCTTTGTCTTCAAGCTAACGCCAAATATTGGCTTTAGTTAGGCCTATGCCGTATTTTCTTGCGGCCGCACAATTATTCTACATTTCCAAGTGTTTAATAAACATTTACTTAAAATTGGCATCAAAATATCGACTAGAACCCGTTGAAAATTTGCCAGCAATACCTTTTCCACGTATCTTTACAATATGACTATCCATCACGAAAATATTCCTGCTGAAACCTTAATTTTGCTAAGCGTCAAGTACAATAGACGCGTTATGACTCTGCCACTGAGTAGCCATGGCTTTTCTAAGAATTCGAAGGGTCGCATGTTTTGATGCCATTCTGCAGATTTGAGAAACACACAGGTACTGTACACTATACAACCGGTAGCGATGTGTAGTAAAGAGGCGGTCGTTTATTGTCAATGAGTTCTGTGCGCGTGTGAAAAGAAGCAGCGTGGTTACGCGGTAGTTACCAGTGATATCCATTAACTCACTGTTAGGCCGCGAATGCAACAACCCTTAAGTTTTCGCATGAGATTCTGAGGAAAAAATGTCTTGGATTCAGAGAAATACGGCATCACTCCAGAGATTTCTGTGGCAAACACCTCAGCTTTCTTCTTCAAACAGCGTCACCTAACCTAACCGCATATGTAGCTTATCATGAAAACATATTTGAAACGCATGTAGAGAAATGACCTCCTCGCGAAAAATTTACATGTAGATAGCCATAAGTAGACGCGAGAAGAAATGAAATATCCTCTGAAATCAGTGATGCACTCTGCCATATCTTGAGGTGTATCGCATTCTTACTTAATTTCCGTATATAACGTTAAAATTAAGATATCGTTTACTTCAGTCTTTATTTTTACCAACTGATGAGCCCACCCTAGCACACGAGGGCGAAACGCTGGCAACCAAGAATGAGCTAGCTGGAAAATTTATAATGTCCAATAACGGACCATTTATATTGGTATTAACAACTGCTATCGGCCGCGTTATTTACGCATTTATTATGAAAACGTGTTATTCTCTTTCATTTAAAAATTTTCTTTAGAGAACAGCAGTCAGTGGGTATTACTAATAAACTCCAACATCGCCTTTGAATGTCAACGAGAGAGTTCGCAAATGCACAAACTGAGAAAACTATATCATACCGAAGATGATCGATCGCATTTTGTTGCTGTTTCAGTTTTCTTATTCAAACAGCGTCACTTATCCTTACTTAACCGTACCATACGTATGATGAAAACACGCTTCAAGCGCCTGTAGGGAAATTATACCTTTCTCGCTATAAATTTTCATAATAGCCTTTCCGTAATTTAACCAGACGCGATAAAATACAAACTAACCTTTGAAATCAATTAAGCACTCTGCCATATCTCGAGGTGTATACCATTCGTACTTAATTGCAGTATTTAGCCTCAAAATTAAGCGGTCGTTTAGTCAGCCTTAATTTTTAACGAGTTAACAACCGTTATCGGACACGTTATTTACGCATTTATTACGAAAATATGCTGTCTTTCATTTCGAATTTTCTTTACGGAACAGCCGTCGACGGATATTATTAATCGACTCCATCGCCTTCGAATGTCGACGAGAGAAATCGCTAGTGCACATAGCGAGGAAACGATGACGAAGGTAATCGATCGCATGCAATATCATCGCTGGGGTGCATAAATATTGGTAACGGAAAAAATCACGCGCGCTTAATCGCTCGTAATAACGAATGCGCTAGTAATAGGGTTCTCGCTGTAACCGAAGGACGATACACAAGTTTAATGTAGGAATTTTGAAGGGACCGAAAAAAGTCGTCGCTATAATGGAGTTCTTGTTATATGCCGTACTCGCTATAGCGGACTTCTACTGTATTTCCAACATGTATCCAACAAGGTGCATTTACAATGTTCAAATAATGCACTTAAGTAAATCACTTACAAACATAACCTCACGCAACGAAAGAAAAATATCACACAATTCAAAGACGAGGATAAATTATGCTGGTTCCCCTGTGCAAATGAATTATTTTTTGGATTTCTGTACTGTTTGCATTTTTAGATGCTTTGTTCTGGCACGGAAAGTGCCAGACGCCCATAATATTGTGGCTAATCGATCTTTTCTATGACGAGGGGATAAAGTTTCTCCCTTCAATGTGCATTAGAGATGGGGAGATTCTGAACGAGTGATTCATAATGAACGAATCATTGAACTGATCGATTGAATCATGATTCAGTGAACGAAATGAATCGACTCGATTGTGAATCGAAAGGTGAATCAAGAGATGGCAGTCGCAACTCGTTCCTTGGTTCCTTGTTCATTCTGATTCATATCGCCAAATCGGGTATCCACCATTTTTTAATCAATGTTAACTTGTGAAGAACGGCTGTGTTATTTTTTATTTAACCTGAACTAAAAGCCCAGTTCACAAGTCAAATACTCCTAAACTAACATTACAGGAAAAAAATATTTTTTTTAAAATAAGAAATCACGTCGTTTTAAGTCGCACACTTCACGGAACTGTTATACACTAGATTTCCAGCTCGTTGCGAAATGTTAGGTTAAGTTTACTTAAAGGTTCCCGTTCTCGTGAACTACTCTGAACTAACGTTTGGAACATAGCCACAAAAATGTTCATATCTACTATAAATTTCAAATTTGATTGTCGTATAGTTTCGAACGGTAGCTACTTAAGTTTAAAAAGTATTAGTCGGACAGTTGTGTAGCATTTTTTGACTATAACCTCTAAAAAGGAATGGTTCATCTGAGTCTATTGTTTCGTTTTCGGCTCTCCGTCACGTGGTAATCGAATAAACGACTCAAATGTACGAATCATTTTAGTGAATCGTTTCAAATGAATCGGTTCTAAATGAATCAGATTCCCCATCTCTAATGTGCATTGCAACGCACTACAGAGTACAATGACCCCCATCCCTCACACTTCTACGATTCGCCAGCTGGCACTTTCTCCTTCAAAACCATATGATCGTTTGGGCTCGCGTTAAAATAAAGCAATGCAGTTTCACCTGCAATGACAATATTGTTCGGTGCCTATGAATTTATTATGAGCCACGTTTTTTTTTTTCGTCAGTTGCCGGTGTCGCCAGTGTTCGCGGATGCTGTTTTCCCACACACTGCCTGTTGCATGATATTACGGTGTTCCTTAAAAGTTTGAATACAAAAGAATTCAGATTTCATTCAACTTAGTAATCGTGAAGCGCACTGTAGATCCACCGAAGTGAGTGTAAATGCGGAAAGCTACGGTACCTCTGCACGGTCCGGAACACGCGTTCTATTATGACGCAGATAAATTTTGAGTTGAAATTACTCTGTAACATACTGTTTTAAAATGTAAAGGCAGTTTCGAATTAAGTCTAAATTTTGGTAATGGGGCCGACATTGTACTTCGAATTACGAATTATCCGTATTTCGAATTCAACAATTTAAATAACATGCAAAACTGTCTCATGTTTCCGGGAAAGAGACCTTCTTCGAATTAGGCGGGATTTTGAATTAACTGATTTCGAATTATCGAGGTTCTGGTGTACTACTTATTCGTTACGGAAAGAGAGTAATTTTATTTTTGTCAATTTTATTAGTCCTTTCAATATTTTCAGACAAATATTTTCTACGCCAGTGATTTCAATTAAATTGAAGGTATCAGTTATGTACCGTATGTAAATTATGTAAATTTATTAATAGATATAAGTTAGAATTAAAATAACTTAAAATTAAGTGTTCTAAATTTCCAAGAAAAACCTCACTCCTGGTGGCTGTCACACCAAAAACTCTCTGATCAAAAGGTTAAACTATGAATCAGTGTTAATTGCATGCAGTAACGGGTCTCAGAATATATTGTGACGCCGTAAGGGATGGCATTTCCAAATTACGTGTTTGCAGTTAATTCTAACTCACGTAATTCGAAGTCTGATTTTTGCGTCCCAACGACTTCTAATTAATAAGGTTTTACTGTATTAAAGGATTAAAGGATAATTTGGACTTTCATCGGAAGTTCCAGTTGGAGTATTTAAAAAAGGGTATCAGAGCAAGGAACATGTAAGAAATACATTTCACCTGCATAAAAAAAAGTAAGTCTTGTACCTGTCGCTGACAATGAGCAGATCAGTGAGCACTCCAGGTATACTCAATAAGCTGTATTACCAAACAAAAATAAAATGTTCAGTAGGTTTGAACAACTGCATGCAATTATGTGAGACAGTCTTGGAAGATTGGAACGACCTAAGCAGAAAACAGGCCGATGGGAAAGTGTGTCTGGCGGCCCTCATCCCTCCCTCCGCTTCTGAGTGCTCTTAGCCTTGCACTTTTTGTTATTCATTATGTGAAAAAAGTACCGTATTTCACGGCATAATCGTCGCCACCGCGTAATCGTCGCATCCTTTATTTTCAATACAAAAATCGGACTTTAAACCTATAATTACATAATCGTCGCACGTCCAAATTTTGTTCACTAATCTGGTTAAAAGGTAAATGGAACTGCAACGTAAGTTGCACATGAATGCGCAATTTAAATATGTGTGTGGTTTATGGGCAATTTGGCAACACAGTCACGTTTGCGACATGTTGCACAACGTATAAATAAATAATACCGGTATATGTACGACGCATGGCTTACCGGTAGACTATCGGCAGTTTGACAACGTGGTCGCGAGACAGTGTACTATTTATTCACCACCTACATATTATGCTTACCGGTAGGCTATCGGCAGTTTGACAACGTGGTCGCGAGACAGTGTACTATTTATTCACCCCCTACATATTATGAGTTCCCATTTGAAATACGTAAGGCTGTAAGTTATCGCTTATTGGCAACGTCGCCAGGAAATACCAGCTAGGTAGGTTGAATGGACCTCGAACCAGCCCTCAGATACAGGTAAAATTCCCTGACCTGGCCGTGAATTGAACCCGAGGCCTCCGTGTAAGAGGCAAGCACGCTACCCCTACACCATGGGGCCGGCTCCTGTGTTATTGCACACGAAGTGAAATCCAAGACGATAACGCAGATTTCCACGGAATTATTCAGCCGAATTATTTACGATGTCTCAGTTGTCATCGCTAGACTCTTTATCTTACTACTACGTCATAAGTGTCCGGGCATGGGATGAAAACTTTTATCCAAGCAGTCAAGATAATTATTATCCAAGTTTTATTTTATGAACTCGTCAGTAATGTAATGTAAAATCATCAATAACTGGGAAGAAATATTAACCTAATTACCGTATGTTTAAAATAAATTGAAAAAAATGAATGTTTGTTACTGACGTCTCGGAATACAGTCAACTATACAGTAGATCTACACCGCGCTAGCTAGAGCTCCGGTTTGCGAGCTTTGCGCAAGCGCAGTAGTGTGTCACAACCAACGAGCTAAACTGATAAATTGTTGCATGCTTCCTTGCTGCCTAACAGTATTGGCTGCTCTGGAATGGACAGATCACAGATGCATTTATTTGTTTCAGATTTACGTGATTACTGTAGACATGTGTGCGTGAGAATTTAAGTTTTTAATTTGTGTTTTGGGTGTTTGTAGAAATAATTAGTTTTAATAGTGAACAATTACGGAAAGTCATATCGCAAAACATTAACGTGTGAAGCATTTATAAGCGATTATGGGTAAATATAGAAACTATTCTGCGGGCTTCAAGCTAAGCGTAAATGCCTTCGCTGAACAGCACGGGAACAGAGCTGCAGAAAGAAAATTTTCTGTGAGTGAAAAGTTGGTGCGTGACTGGCGGAAAGTAAAAAACAAGTTAAAAAGCACAAACCCTTCTAGACGCGCGTTTAGAGGTCCTAAAACAGGGAAGTTTCCTATAATTGACGAAGTGTTTAGGTACGTCAGTGAAATACGTAACAATGGCTGCAGTGTATCATATGAAACGTTACAAATTAAGGGACAGGAGGTAGCGCGCAAACACAACATACCGGTAACTCAGTTTAAGGCGACTCGTGGGTGGATTAAGGGGTTCATGCGACGACACAATCTGTCAGTGCGAAAGAGAACAACACCAAGCCCAAAGTTGCCTGCTGATTACACGGACAAGATTGTAAATTTTCACCGATTTGTCATACGTTTGCGCAAGGAAACTTCGTACTTGCTTTCTCAAATCGGTAATGCCGATCAGACTCCAATCTTTTTTGATATGCCTCGCAACAGCACTATTGCGCTAAAAGGATCACGGAGTGTATTAATGAAAACCAGCGGTAGTGAGAAGTTGCGATGCACGGCAATGCTAGCCATTACAGCTGACGGGAGAAAGTTGCCGCCTTACATCATTTTCAAGAGGAAAACGATGCCTAAGAATATACAGTTTCCCCGTGGAATTCATGTACGAGTGCAACCAAAGGGTTGGATGGACGTAGAACTCATGCTGGACTGGGTTAAAACTGTGTGGAATAGAAGACCTGGTGCACTGCTAAAACAACCAGCTCTGCTTGTTTTAGATAGTTTCCGAGGTCACCTCGTGAACGAAGTGAAGCAAATTCTCACTACAAATAAGACACGACAGATAGTCATTCCTGGTGGCCTAACATCTGCTTTGCAGCCACTAGACGTATGTGTTAATAAACCCTTTAAAGACCACTTACGTCGATTTTACAATGAGTGGATGATGAGCGGCGATCAGCAATTGACGCCCGCCGGAAATATCAGGCGTCCACCCTTGGACTAGTTATGCTCGTGGGTGAAGAAGAGTTGGGATCTTATACCACCTGAACTAGTCTCCAAGAGCTTCAAAAGGACTGGGATTTCGAATGCACTAGATGGTTCCGAAGATGACGCAGTGTGGCAGGGAGACGAAGAATCTGATACTGGTATTAACAGAGGCGAGGATGGCGCATCTGATAGCGAAACCTGCTATAGCGACACCGAAGATTTGGAATAAATGCGTACCGGTAAGTCCGCATTTCACAACAAAGCGATAATTTTTTGCAAGTGTAATATTTTAACAATACTCAAATTAATGACAAATTAACTTAATACGTTCATTTTTATTTTCAGGTTGGAAAAACGTTCGCCGAATTGTTGCGAAAAATTATGAATTTTGTTTTAGACTGTTTTAATTATTTTGATGTATAAACGCGAGTATTATGTGCATCTTAAATTTGTATCAAATACAATTTAGTTCTAAATACATTTTTTGAGTAATACAAATACTGGTATTAAATATTCATCGTATAATGGTCGCACCCTACAATTTTTTTTCGAAAATTTTGGTATAAAAAGTGCGACGATTATGCCGTGAAATACGGTATGTTGAAGAGGATGGGAAATAATTCACTTTATTTTCATTAGACTAACATTCAGGATGGAAAAAAATTCTGTTTGTGTTTCAAGTTTAAAGTGTTACTTGTAACAAGGTTGTTGAAAATTCTATATTTATGAAGCTTCATCCGCTCAACGTGAAATTTTCCTTTGCAGGAGAGGAAAGGCTCAGGGTGCATTTGGTTGATATTTATGAACCTGTATTTTGTTTATATGATCATCACATAATACGAAATGATTAGCTAGGATTCTAATCACTCGTGCCCTTAATTTGGATACGTTTTATGAAATTCCATCCAGCTGTTTTCCTCTGATCCTGTAAATCAAAAGTAAACTGAACTGAAGATTAGCAATACTTCCCTGAATATTAAAAAAGAACTGTCGGATTGATTTTATATGTATATACATTTGTAATAAAACTTCTATTTACCCTACATGTACTGTATTCAGCATCTTGAGAGGAGGTTCTTAATGCAGTCGCTGTTGGCCATAAAGTATAGTAATTGCTTGTTTGTTTGTTATGGTAGGTAATACATGTATGATAACGGGAGGCCGTAACTTGGGTCGAGTGGGAACTGTTGTTAACCGTGAAAGACATCCAGGTTCCTTCGACATCGTTCACGTTAAGGATTCCCAAGGACACACATTTGCTACGAGGTAAGTTTCATTGGTGGATCTAGCTCCTTAATCTTAATATGGTTTGGCTTGTGTGTTTCATTCAAGTTTAAAATGTTACTTGTAACAAGGTTGTTGAAAATTCTATATTTATGAAGCTTCATCTGCTCAATGTGAAATTTTCTTTTGCAGGAGAGGAAAGGCTTAGGGTGCATTTGGTAGATATTTATGAACCTGTATTTTGTTTATATGATCAAGGTTGGTGCTAGTTTCATATGAACATCTTCCCTCTGTAGATTTATAAAATTGTATTAACATTAAGTAAATGCAAAATTTGTTCAAATGTTCATATATCTCCTCACAGGTTTTGCACCTTCATCACAAGCAGGAAGAGCTTATTTCAGAGCATACAAATTTTCTTGAATTTGGATGTGGAAGTGTTAGGTGACTTCCCACGTAAAATATTTAATGGTATGACATTTTACAATAATGCTCAAGGATGCAGATTCCTCGGTTCTTATAAGCAGTCCTTAATTCAGCTGTTGTTTCTTACCTTGAGCACACTTGCATACTCTTTGTGGTATGGGTCTTGTACTAGCTGTAAGCATGAAATTGGAAACTATTGGTTTTGGACCCCTCTATTGATACCCTGAAGATAGGTCTGTGATTTTCCGTTTTCACACCAAGCATGTACCCGTCCTGTGCCTTAAAGCTCTGAACGCCACCTTCTCAACCCATTCTATAGTAAGCATTTTTTGGAAAAATGGGAAAAGCACAGGGAAATACGAATGAAGAAATTGTATAGGGAAAATGCTGGGAAATAAAATTCAGGAAATATATAGGGAAATTACTTGTCATATCAAAATTAAGCTTTTGATCTAAGACTGGACCCAAACTGATTGATCGAACGACTGGTATGTAGATGCTCCGCAAGTCACACAGCACATAGTACTTTGAGGAAAAAAATAGTGTGCGTGTGTGGTAGCAAAGGAGAATGAATGAAAGATAGACATACCGCTCAAAGGTGGCAGTACATGAGGTGTGCAACATATCGTCGTTGCCGGGACATAACCTCCTATGTGATAATATTTTTGGATATATACTGACCCGCAACACATACACTGTGAAGAGCGAGAATGCCTTGACAATATTGCACCTTAATTGACAGAACCTTACCTACCAAAGTTCTAAGCTAAAATATTTCACATAGGTTTTGTCCCGGCAACAACGATATGTAGTATTGCATTAGTTCTTGAGTGGTGTAGCTTACAAATCACTGTTAATAACATAATTCCAGCTCTTTACTTTCATAGTAAAATCGAATGTTTGTAGGCAGTAACTTTCCCCCATTAATTAGTAATTGCTATGTCCATATTAAACAAAAACTTACATTTTATAATTATTCGCACCTCAAACTTGTTGCACCACCTGGAGTTCCGAGATTCTAGGTTGCTGATGGTCCCTGGAAATGTATGCGATCCAAATACACACTTAATCAAGCATAACACGATTTGTGTAAAGGAATAGCAATGACAGGTGCAACACAAGCACTTTTTCGGCAATGAGCATCTTCCTATCGAACATGGGAATCTGATTCTGCCTCTCAGTATGGTGTTACTCCACCATGTGCAGTGAAGTATGATCGGACCCCTGTTGTGACATGCTGTTCACAAGGCAGTTGAGGCTGTCTTGGTCGATCCTGTTTCACTCTTCAACAGCAGCCCTCTGGCTAGGTGGATTAGTTTGTCGTTGCACTGTTAGTTTCAGCATATCCCTGGCACGTTCAGTGGGATTCATGTCCAGAGACACCGGAGGCCTGTCCAATGTATGTGGGCCTTCCTGAGGAAGAGGTTCTAACAAGATTGGAGCACTGCGAGCGCAAGTTATCTTCCAGAATGAATCTGTCACCAAAATGTTCTCAGTACGGTTCAACAGTGGGCGTGAGGCTTCTGTTTCAGTACTGTGTAATTGTCATTTTGCGGTCTACAATGTGTGATTTGCGACGTGCATACATAATGCCACCCAAAAACATGATTGATTCATCTCCCTGATGGGCATGTTACATGGTATACAGGACTTGTCTGGCGTTATTCCACTCTCCCCAAACCCTTCTACAAAAGTTATCTTGCATTAGACGCATTCCACATTCATTCGTGAAGAGGGCCCGCTGCCATTCTTCCAGTCCAATCCAAGTGCTCCCTTGCTCATCTCTTCCTTTCGCCACAGTGTTGAATTGTAAATGCAGGTGCTCGCCAAGGAACTCTTTTGAGTGTAGGTGGTCCCTATGGAGACTACAGTGGAACCTCGATTCTCTGTTTTTCGAGGGACCACGGGAAAAAAACCGTACAACACGGGAAAACTGAAAATCCGGTGAAGAATGAACTATCAACAATTTGGCTAAACGTCACAAAAATGAAATATGTATACTTATAATTTTACAAGCGCCCTTAAACCAAACCAAATCACAGCCCCAATGGGCCTTCCGTCTACCAAGCGACCGCCCTAGGTCCGAAGGCCTGCAGATATGAGATGACGCATGGTCAGTGTGACGAATCCTCTCGGCCGTTATTCCTGGCCCTCTAGACCGGAGTCGCCATATCACCATTAAGTAGCTCCTCAATTAAAGGTAATCGTAGAATGACTGAACCTGGAACTGGCCCTCATATCCTGGTAAAAATGCCTGACCTAGCCCGTAATCGAACTCGGGCCCTCCGGGTGAGAGGCAGGCAAGTTAGACCGCGGGGCTGGCTTCAAACGTTAATTACCGGTACGCAATTTTAAAATCTCGAAACATAATGTTCAGTTTTACTGGGGAATCTTAGTCGGTGTCCTCTGAAAACTTCGTCATGTTCCTTTGAAAACTTCTTTCAGTTCAGCAACTTTCATCAGCCAAACTCTTCGAAAAATCTAAAACCCATAATGCCGAGCCATACAACAATTGACCGCAAGTAGTTTTTCATTCTCTAAACTAGTAAATTAAAGCACATTCGATACAAAGCGTCCAACATGATGGCAAAAATATATATTTTTTTAAATCTTCCATTGTAATTTGGTCACCGGTATACTGTTCCTAGTCAGTTTATGGAAATCTTGTACCGCGTAAATTAGGCCTAGGCTACATCAACTTTTAAAGGTTATGTTGAACGCGAGAATATGGCTTCGAAAGTATCAATCCTCAAGTTCTCGAATGCATTATATTTAGTTCTGCCCGTCACTAATCACAATCAAATTGTAAAGAGAAAAACATATCATTAATACTTCCAAAATTACGATTATTCGCAACCTTGAGCTCAGCTGGAAAGCGCACTCGCTGTACAAATCAGTTCAAGTGCGAGATACAAAGTTTTTAAATTTAATGTGTGCATATAAAAAGACTGCAGCTTTTATAACATTTTAACACAAAAAACGTGAAATTCCCAGTCTTATATTAGGACCAAAACAGTAATAGGCAATCTCAAAACCTCCCATGGCTTTTTGTACGTACGTAAGGTGCAACATCTCTTCTGTTCTCGATAATATAATCGTATACGATAATACCAAACTTGTATTACCGTATAAGAAGGAGCAGTTTCGATTCCTGCCTGAAAGCCCAGTGACTATACAGTGCCCTTAAGGAAATGCTGAAAGCCTGTTCGGCGGCACACTTGAAAAAAGTAAAAGATAAACATCTAACCCTGGATATAATGTAGACGTTTTAAGAGTACGAACATTTGACAAAACTCGTTCCGTCTTCAAATAGTTGTCGAAATGCGCTCTATCTCCTTCCAATTGTCGAGGGCACTCTCTGCTTTATGATTTCCGAGGATACTCTAAACAATACTACCCGAATGCGATGCTAAGATGATCCCTTATGCAAGTTCACCGCCGATCGCTTTTCCAGTACAGGACCGGCACTTCTTCAAATTACCACAATGACTGAACGTCAACACCAAGATCCGTGCCATAGCCGTCCTTTCGTAAGATACAGTTTTCTGGAAAACGCGTGATCGAGGATTTAGCGTTGATGGGACTGAAATTTCTGGACGTTTGATCCGGGAAATCGTTTCTTCGTGGAACAGATAATGCAGGATTTTTACGTGATATAATTAGGATGCTCGCGGGACCACGTAATTTGAACGAATGTTACGGGAAAACGTAGTTTCCGGGAACGTATAATCGAGGTTCTACTGTATTTCTAATTTTCTGCATAAACTCAGGCCTATCAGTTGCTTGCCGTAAGGCATTACGCAGTTCTGTTGTCTTCCGGGTTCTGCGAATCAGGATTCACACGTAATGGTTGTCAGCTGCTGTTGTTGACCCCGGACAACCAATGTGAGAATAATCTTGAACATTTTGTGGTAGTGGCGGCTGTATGCCCTGACATCACTGTTGTACTAAACTAGGCCGGCAACTGCCCTCACAGACAGGCTTTGCTGGCAGTCACTGTGCGGGTGTGGTCAAAAGCAGTAATGGGTTGCGACATGAGTATGAACCCATGCGTTTGTTATGAGCGTGTTTGGAAACTGGCAAGTTTACTCACGTCAGTTTCAAGAATAAAGTCCTTGATGAACACAAGCGTTAGTTTTGAGTGATAGACTGATGATGGCTTGCTGTGATTTACTTCATTTTCGTTGGTTGTAGTGTTGTATTGGCTGTGTACGATAAATTGGCTTTTTAAGACAAGTTCTAGCTTGTTCGACCTACTCAAGCATCACTCTTATGTAGCATATCCCACTAAATTTAATGCAGGGAAAACTGGTGTATCCCAGAGAAAATACAGGGAAAACAGATTTAAGTTACTAGTGGGAACCTTGCTTTCCTATCCTGTCATTTAGAACTGTGAGAATTAGTGTGGAAATAAAATAAAATGAAAAAAAAAATTTAATTTGTCAAAACTTTGTGAGGTTGATAATTTCCAGTTTTATTTTTTTGGAAAACCAAGATGTTAGCTCCTTAAACAGTTAAAGAAGTGAAGAGCCTAGGTGGTCGTAAAAATGCAAGAATATCGTTGAATTTGGAAGGGTACGGGATATGAAAAACAGATTTCAGTTAGGAGACTTGGCATTAGGACTCAGTTTACCAACCTGCACTGCAAATGGAGAGCCCCTGGGATCACCACATTTAGTTGTCTCTAATAACAGGGGGGGGGTGCCTCACTGACCTGCAGAGGCTCTAAATTTCTTCATACTGCAATTGAAGAGGAACTTGACCTTGTGGCACTTGTTAATTATGAACTTCAGTTAGATCCCTATTTCTGCCCTTGTTTGCTCTACTGCTTTTTCCAGACTTTATGCACATGCCTTTTCTTTTCATGTGGTTTTTTGTTTATCAATATTGTATGTTTGTTCCCCTGTTATACTGTGATAAAGGTGGCCAGATCGAAGCAGTTGCGAGTTCTTAAATGACTCACTACTGTCAAAACATGGCCTAGAATAAATTCTCCTCATGGTCGCTGATATGGTTAAATAGTCTGTATACAGCATTACCCAAGGATGAAAACAAAAATTTATTTTTATCACTAAGTTTTTGGAGTTCTGTTGTGACCATTTATTGTCATTTTCATAATTTGCAGGTCTCTTTGAAATTACTCATATCCTTACATGAAAACACAATGCATTGCAGGCTTGTTGCAGTGATTCCCTTGTGTAAATAAAGGTAAATCTACTAATGGCTGTGTGTGGTGTGAACTGCTATATTACTGTGCAATCTGGGTAACATCTTCCCCCTTGTTGTATTTTTCTTAATACTAGTAAGTTCTTGATCTATTATGTACATGTTTTTAATAACTGGTTATTGAAATGATTTCACTCTTCATGTTCATTGATCATTTGTAGAATTGGGCACGATTTGAGCAGTACATTGAAAGTTTGAGATCTTGCCTTTAACACGTTCAATGCTGACGGACCGGATCCGGCCCCTAGCGCGCTTCCCGCCAGTGCGCATGACCCGGATCTGGCCCGCGTTGCCATGCCTTTTCTAAGCAGTTGATGTGAGATTAACTTTTGACGACGTGTCGTACGCACCTTGAGTAGTAGTTGCGTGATATATTTTCGCTCATCGTTCTTCGCTCGCATCTTTTGGTGATTTTTTTACAATTGTGGCAGTAGTGGGCCTACATGTTACAAGTTTGAACAGGGTGTCCACCCGTATGGAAAACCTGGGAAACAGGGAAATGTCAGGGAATTCGATAAATGACTGGAAAACCTGGAAATGTCAGGGAATTCAGGAAAAATTCTGGAAATTCATTCTTCTGCCAGATCTATGTAATATAAACACATTTTTCAGTTTTTATAACATTACTCTAGGGCATATCTTTTATGCCAGGAATAAATCGTAATGAAAAGTTAATAAAGTGTGATCTCGAATGTGAAGTAACCAATAATATCAAATTGATAGATTGATTGAATTTTCAATGTTTTGATCTGCTTACTGTTGAATATTCTGTGTTGTTGAGGAATGGCGAGCTTGATGAATTTGGCCTATATTGCGTTCTCAGTTTTTATAATAGCTTAAATGCATGGTTTCCACAACAATATATGCATATAGACAAAATTCCACAACCCAACGGATGACTCTGTTTACTATGTAATGACTTGTGCCATAGTTACTACCTCGTAAAATGTAAAAACAGACACAAAACACTGACTGAATGCAGAAAAGTGTGAAATTCTCTTAAACTTAATAATAATCATGAGCACTCAAATGAGTATTATTATTATTATTATTATTATTATTATTATTATTATTATTATTATTATTATTATTATTATTAAATGCGCTGACGTAGGTAAGCCTTATGTAAATGTGTAGTGCATCATAACACCATTTGGGCTGCGCCACGTTGAGTTTCCAACCTATCTTTCGCGTGAGGGGTTCGGAAGTTTTGAGGCACGACTAGTAGCTTGTATTATCATGTGTAATTTTGTGAATTCAGAACAAGATTTAAAATAGTGACATCACATTGTGAGATGAAGGTTACCGGGCGAGTTGGCCGTGCGGTTAGGAGCGCGCAGCTGTGAGCTCGCATTCAGGAGATAGTGGGTTCGAATCCCACTGTCGGCAGCCCTGAAGATGGTTTTCCTTGGTTTCTCATTTTCACTCCAGGCAAATGCTGGGGCTGTACCTTAATTAAGACCACAGCCGCTTCCTTCCCATTCCTAGGACTTTTCTGTCCCAGCGTCGGCATAAGACCTATCTGTGTCGGTGCGACGTTAAAAAAAGGATCAAGGTTGTTTGTTGGTTAAGAGGTTTTGAGTTTGTGAAGTATGTTTGGATGTATTCGGTCTTGATCCAGCCAATCTCAAGCTGCCATTCATATCGATTTATATCGGTTGAGTGCAATTTCAAAACCTGGCTGACAATTGTATTGTCTACATCACCATATGGTTAAGCTACCTCACTCCGTGTGTTGGTATAGGTTTAATAGTGTTCAATGTAGATGGAATTGTATTTACATCCGTGTGTTGGTTAGTATATAGTTAGTCCGTGTATCATACCTCAGTATAGTTCATGAAAGACAAGTGGCAAGAATGTGACTCAGCAAAAATTGGCACCGTGGTCTCGATCAGCCATATAACATCCTTCCTATGCCAGTAGTCGCGAATAATTTATTTCTTTTATTCTTATTAATAATGTACCTATTTGTGTTTGTGTCGGATATTGTTAGGAAGTGCATCTTGGAAGGATTTGTGAATTTTTCACTTGTGATTCGCGTGTGATTTTTGTAGTACGGTTTACATTTTATGAGGGCTGTGTGCCGCAGTTATATTGCATCAGCTGTTATTGAAGCAGTAGAGTGCTGGCAGCATAGGTAAGGCAATGCTCACAGGTTTTACGAACTGTCACTTTAGAAGAAAGCTGTGCGGAATTTAGGGCTATTTAAAAGATTTTTACAATATCCTTATCTTTCTTCTTTTTTCAGCTAACAATATCTTCATCAAAGTCAAGGAAAACTTTATTTAATGAAAGGTGGCTACTTGATGGTACTTTCAGAACATGGTTGAAACCCATGCCTCAAGACAAATTTTCAGCATATTGCATAATATTGTAATCTGCATAATATGTAAAACATCAGTTACTGTTAGCAACATGGGGGAGCAGGCATTAAAATGTCACATGGGAGGAAAGATCATGCCAGTAGTGTCAAGTTCAGCCAGTTCTCATCATCCCTTTCAAGTTATTTTAAAAAAGGAACATTCGAATAGTGAAGTAACAAAGAGACTTAAACTCAGTAGATAATACCTGGCCGCGCACAAGTTGCCCTCTGCCTGCCACAGCTACCACAACGAACTATATCACATATGACTCCACTTCTTCTTCCATTAAAGAAGGAATCAAAATAAGAAGTGCATATTTCATTAGTATCACGATTGAAACTATGAACTACAAGATCCATTTGGTCCATCTGAGAAACTTCATGACGAGATGTCTGCAGAATTGTCTTTCAAGAGAGCAAGTAACCAAAGCTGAGATTATATGGTGCATGCATACTGTCATGCAACACCATTCTTTACGTGCCAGTGAAGCTAGTGTACGTTTGTTTCCAGTAATGTTTCCAGACTCTGAAACAACTTTGAAAGTTCAACTGCACAGAACAAAAGTTGCGTATAGAATCATTCATGGTTTAGCTCTCTATTTCCATAAACAAGTTCTTGAGTAAGTGCACACATTTCTCCGTTGGGTTTGACGAATCACTGAATAAAGTTTCTCAGATGGACCAAATGGATCTTGTAGTTCATAGTTTCAATCGTGATACTAATGAAATATGCACTTCTTATTTTGATTCCATGTTTCTTGGTCACTCTACCTCCTCAAATTTGTTAAATGGTTTTTTTGCAAGCACAGCAAGAACTCTTTCTAAAAGAAACTTACAAATTTCAATGGATGGTTCCTTCAGAATTTTGGTAATTAAATGATAATCTAGATGCTCCTATTTTGTTGAATATTGGATCTTGTGGCTTCCATACTGTGCACAATTCATATAAAATGGCAGTAAAAGAAATCCTAAAAGTTTCAGACAGATCTTCCATTTGCCTCACTCCTTTATGAATCTTTTATTAATGATAAATGTCATGACAAGGTTTGTTAAGTCTGAGTTACTGCAGTCTTCAGAAAATGTCCTAAAACGAATTTAGACAGTAAAGAAAATCTTCTGCCCGCATCTAAAATTGACATAGGTTCTGCTGCTAAAGCAGCACTTCATGGCACTCCCAAATGATAGAGATATGTTAGCGTTTCACACAGATTGTCTAAGAGGAATAGTAGCTTTATGCCAGAAGTTACTGGAAAGGTCTCCGCTGGCATATCATAGTCATCGTCTGCAGTTTCCAGCTGTTGGCTGGGTCTGCTCACCGCTAGCATATAAACTGACTAAATGAATTTCTTGTTTCGATCTAAGTGTAGCCAAGTAGCTTGTAAGCAGCAGGCTGCTAAAGATAGCTTTAAATGCCTTTGTTGAAAACAAATGGATCTCGGGTAATGAAGCCGATCATGTACAAAGGGGGTTCACTTCTGTTTGTGAGAATGATACTTGGAAAGAAGTGAATTCTTTGACTTCTAAAGACGAGAGATTAGATCACTTTTGGCTTCGCACTGTTTTTCCAACAGTAAAGTGGGCTTCATTTCTCAAAATGGAAATGCTTCACTTGAACGTGGTTTTCCTTTTAGTAAAGAAATTAGAGTTGAGGACATGCTACAAGTATCCCTTGTAGCACAAAGAATAATATATGATGCTATCTCAAACCCTGGTGGAATTGAAAAGGTCTCCATTAATAAGAACATGCTCCATGCTGCAAGGAGTGCTCATGCTTTGTATGTTCAAAATCTACAGGAGAAACGTGAAGCATTGGAAGTAGAAGATTCTTTGCAAAAAAAGAAAAAAATATTAATAAGAGAAAGGCCGCTTTGTTGCTCAAAGAATTAGAAGAAAAGAAGCGGAGGGTGATGGGAGAAACTCGACAGTCGTTGGTGGCTAAGAAGAAATTTCTTCGCTGAAGCAGTAATGGTAGTATATTTTAAAAAAAACTTATTAACTAGACTAAATTAAACTAAATTAAACAAGTTTTGAAATTTAATATGCACATTAATTGCTTTTTTAAAAATGTATTTTAATATTATTGATACTTCCTTTATAATTTTCTTTTTTGTCATTTTGTGTCAGGGAAAAAACTGGTTTTTATGTCTGGAAAACAGGGAAATGTCAGGGAATTTTAAAATCTGGATTTGGTGGACACCCTGTTGAATTATATTTAATTTGTTTTTTATCATGAGTGTGTGATGGCTCAATGTCGTGTTAATTTGTCTGGCAGTGGTGAGTTCACGAGTGAAGGAAGTGCTGATTCTGTAACTGTAACTGATGAACCGGAAGTCAACCCAACCTGGTCAAATCGAACATTTGGCTTGAAGAATATACCCTTTAGCAAAGAAAACTGTTGGTGCTGATAGCAGGAGAAAACGAGCCAATCCACTGGTTTCTATTGTTGCTTGATAATTGTTTGGAATTTATCTGTCGTGAGACAAACAATTATGTGAAGTTGTTTTGTGGGCCAAGCACAAAGGAGAAATCGTGCATCACGAGATGGATGGATGTTGATGTCAATAAACTAAAGACATTTTTGGCTTTGCTGATTCATACAGGAACATTGCAAACGAGCAGACTCCAAGATTATTGGAAAAATCGCTGGCTTTTCAACGTTTCTGCATTTCGACAGTATATGAGCCAGGATCGTTTTCTACTGATATTATGGTTTTTACACTTTTCCCCGATTAGACCTATCAATGATCCCAAACCCGTCATTAGACAGGCTGGAAGGGTGAGGCAAATTATTGATTTCTTTCAGCAATAAGATGTCTTAGCATTTATCATCTCTCACAGAACTATGGTATTTTGGCGGGGTCGCTTGATTTTCAAGCAGTATATAAAGGGGAAACGGCATAAGTATAGCATAAAACTTTATGCTCTAAATGAACCTGAGGGCCTCACTTTCAGATTGTGTTTGGTGGAGCCAACGACCAGTTGTCTGGGTAAGGACACTCTACAAAAGTGGTCATGCATGTTTTGGAGCAACTTTTGAATAATGGCCACGCCATGTTCATGGACAGTTATTATAATAGTTTTGTTGCTCTAGTGTCTAAGCTGCTGTCAGAAAACACATACATTACAGGAACACTCCGAGCTGACCGGCAGCACAACCCTCCAACTGTGAAGACTGCAATACTGCTTAAAGGTGGAACCATCGCTCAGTACGCTGAGGGAATTATGGTGGGCAAATGGAGGGACAAGCTAGTGGTACATTTCTTCGCAGTTTGAGAACAATGGTCACTGTCACAAAGCGGGGCCAAGAAAAAGAAAACCTTTGCCAATAGTGCAATATAATGCACAAATGAAGGGGAATGATCACTGTGACCAACTCTAGATGTACTATCCTTTTGAAAGAAAAGCCCTTCGCTGGTACAAAAAATTTGTCCACATCATTCAATTGATCATCAATGCTTTCCACTTGCACAACATGCACAATACCAGGTTTCGAAATCCACAAATGGTTTTATATGAACTAATAAAAGTACAATTCATAACAATGACATGAGAAAAAATATATAGATCTTTACAACCTAATCAATACGAAATTTAATCTAAAAAGATTGTAACGTGGACATGTTTCGGCTCTTGGAGCCATCATCAGCACGCACACTTACAAAACATTAAAAGCACATGAACACATGTGAAAAGAAATCCTGAGTGAAGTAATGACATGTATCCTGATGATTCTCCTTCATAGATATATTTGATAAAGCAGACTGTCGAGTATCAAGATTTTTAACTCATTTAATTAATGTTTGAAACCAGCCCTGCAATCACCTGCCTCTCAACCGGAGAGGCCCCGCATTAGATTCTCAACCAGGTCGGGCAGTTTTACCTGGTTATGAGGGATGGTTCTAGGTTCATTCAGCCTTGTGGATAGCGGCCCTGGTCTTGAGACCAAGAATAACGGTCGAGGGGATTTGTCACGCTGACCATGTGTTGCCTTGTAATCTGCACTTCCCGGGCTGACCAGTGGTCGCTAGGTAGGCCAAGGCTCATTAGGGCTGTAGTTTGGTTTGGTTTAGCAGTGTTTGTAAGATTATATACATATTTCATTACTGTGATGTTCAACCAAATTGATTTTAATTCACTTCTTTTTTCCCATATAAGTTTTTCCTTGATCCCTCCAAAAACTGAGGATTGAGGTTCCACTGTATTACGAAAGTGTGTTCTGCTTTTGTTTCAAACTTGGTTTGTTTACACTAGTAGACTGTTACTACTAATAGACTTCTGCAGCGCCTTTGAATATTGACGATAGAACTCACTAGTGCACATAGTGAAAAGTTGATTTGGATGGTCGATTGTGTACATTATAATAGGTGGAGTGCAGGATATAAATGACGGAAATATTTACACATGCTAAATCACTGATTATAATGCATGAATCAGTGGAAGGATTTTCATAACTGAAGGATATTACAGTTGGCCATGCGGTTAGAGGCTGTGAGGTTGCATCCGGGAGAAAGTGGGTTCGAATCCCACTGTCAGCAGCCCAGAAGATAATTTTCTCATCCAAGTTCGATGACAAAATTTTAAATTAGATTAGTTCGTGTGTGTAATGCGGTAGATGCAGAGCCTGTGTGGTTTGTCAATGAATCTGCACAAAAAGAACAGTGTGTACCATGCTTTCCTTAAACTGCGCATTTGTAATACCTCGGGTTTTTTCGCTTCGTCCTTCGCTTTCATCTGCATAATTTCATATTCACAGCAATGCAGTCATTTCTCAGCTCCACTAAATAGTCAAGTACTTATTTCTCACACGAACCTCCTACGCTGGCGTAGCAAGGGGAGAGGTGATGCTCCAACAAATTAGGACCATGAGACTACTTGTAATTAGTACAATCACGTGGAGAACACCATGGGTCGCCTTTACTTGAGAGTTGTATCACTGTGTTATGTAAACAATAGCTTTGTAATTGAAGACATGGATGGAAGAAGGGCGTAACTCAAAAAACACACTTTTGAGGTAAATGAGTTTAAAGAATTATAACATCAAACACTTTCCTCAGAAATACAGAATTTTGGAATATTATACTTAACTACATTCTTGATTATTTCGTAATATGTACATCAAAAATATTTATAAATTTTGTGGTTTATTGTCAATTTTTATTTTGGAGTTACGCCCTTATTCCATCTTCAAGAAACATTTTCATTGAAAAGTAATATGATTTACATTGTTGGAAGCATGTAGACAAGTTTTACGGGTTAGAACATTTGACAGGTCACAACATGTCACTAGGGGAGTCACTGTATCGAGAATTTCCTACTCCCACAGATTCAACTTCCCGGAAAATATTTTCAAACCATCTACGTGCATCTGTGCATAGAAATCTTACTAGTCTTTAATATCTTTTAATTTCCCTGGTTTAATAACTACACGAGGGACTGGGATACTACCCAAAGTAACTACAGACCTTATATCCTTCAATAACTGAAACTTGTCATGAAACGTAATATAATAACTCTGGCTCCCTGACACAGTTCCTTCAGGAGAGTAACATAATATGGCATAGGTACTCTTGAATTGAAAACTTAAGTCCTTTTGTTTGTGGTGTTGTAAATGACACCGGGCTGAGAACGGCAGACCATTCGGATAGTAAGGATTTGGTATCCGAATCATATGAGGTTTCACTTGGTATATATTCATTGTCATCTGCTGAAATATCAGATATTTCTCCTCGCAAGACTACTCCTGTGTTAGCCATTTCGCTTCTGATGAGTGATGAGTGCTGGCTTGCCGCAAGTCAGCATTGAAGTGTATTTTAAGTCAGGCACGAGCAATATTTGGAAGAACGGCGCAACTCAATGTAGCACATCACACGCCATCTATCGACACTACCGAGAAGCCATTTAGGTAGTATCTAGAAGAGCCTCCAAGGAACGTATATATGCAATTTACCAAATAACGATACAACCTGACTTAAGCCTTTCTTCCATCCATGTCTTCAATTAGTAGCAACAGTGTGTGAATCAGGATGGGTTTTACAGTACCCATGATTACTACCTCTACGTACGGAATACCACATGGCTTACATTACCTGTAATTAGTACCAGTAGGAGAGGAACCCCACGGGTCTGGGTGTTGCCTATGATTAGTACCCATTATGTGAGGAACACTGCGAGACAGCATATGTCCCTGTGATTAGTACACCTATGTGAGCAATACCCTAGGTTTCTATTGACTGTAAGTGGCGCCGCAATGTGAGAAACTCCGTAGGTGTGTTACGTGTGCATATTACATTACCCTCGAGTAGTACCATAATGTGTGGAATACCACTATTCCACGCTACTTTTGATTAGTACTGCAACCTGACAAATACCATGGGTCTACTTGACTAGCGAAAATTGCCATTATGACGGGCCAATGTCCCGTTTTTTGAATCCCTTTAGACAGCAACCATCATCGATTCAGGATTGTACTTTAGAAGCAGTCCCTTGGTCAGTAATACTATAGTTTTATGCTCGTTTTTGGGAATGCGGGGCATTGCGGGTCAGATCCACTGATTACTTACATGAGACTACTTGTAATTAGTACAATCACGCGGGGAACACCATGGGTCGCCATTCATTCTTAATCACGTTTTGAGTTATGGTCAGTGGATGACTTTGGACTTTTAAATTGTAATTACATTTAGTCTCGTTTCGTACCATCGGGGGCTCATGACCTAGATGTTAGGCTCCTTTGAACAAGCATAATCAACTTATTTCTCATCCTTGTGAAACTTTCCACATTTTGGGCCATGAAGCTACCGTAGATTTAGCTCCTTTTCTTTGAGCTTGCCAATAGCAGGTCAGTTTTTTTTTCTATACATAACTCTTCCCGCACATCCTATTCCGTTATTTTCTGCAAAATAAACGACCGTAAGTTCTATTTTGCACGTCGCTTCACAACTGTCATCTTGCTGCTATGAGAGATCGAATGCAGCTGTTTGTGTCCTTATATCTAGTCCTGCCCAGAGGCAGGCCAGTGTAGCAGGTAACTGGAAGTGACAGTTAATGTCCTTGGACTTTCCAGTTGCAGAGGTATTTATAGATTCATGTAATCCAGGAAACAGGGTTGTTAGGTGCAAGAGGTGTCCAGTTTCTTACCAAAGATGCTAGTGAAAATTATGCTGCATGTGAAAAATCTATTAAGGAAACTAGTTAAAATCGTTTATGTTGGGTCTGCTTTGTCAATACACGTTTAATGATTGAAAATAAATAATTATCGGCTACTTTTCTTCATCGATCGGAACGGTCGAAAGATGTATGCATCATATTTTGTGTATTTCTGACGATTTTGCCAGAATATGTTTTTGCTGGTAAAATAGCATATTTTTGCAGAATTTGCACAAACATCACATATTCATATTATTTTTGCATGTTGGGTCACAATTTGCATTTTGTTGCACTTCTGTTTATGCGTAAAAATGACTTTATTCCACGTTAGGATTACCGTAGGCTTGGATTCAGTGCAATATTAAAAAATTTGCTAGTATCGCAAGCGATTTTTTTTTTTCTTTTCTTTTTTTTCTTCTCAGTTCCCTACTAATATGATTGCCTATACGAATAAAGCCTTACTCAGTTCATTTATGACCATTAGTGAACATTTGGCAACCAAAACCTAAAAATTTTAATTAAAAATAAAACAAGAAACAAAAGTTCAGCAATAAAATGTAGGTAGAAACATTTTTTTACACACAATATCAATGAAAACCAGAAAGCAAAATTGAACTCTCCTGAGGCTAACTGCTTTCCCGAAGATGTAATTTACCCTGTAAAGTTCAGGAATGATATTGCTGAGTAACACAGTGAGCCCGTTTGTACTTGTATTTTGCGTTCCATTCAGAAGTTAGAAATGTATTGTGTTGAGCGATACAGTGAAGGGTAGCAGATATTTGTTGCACGATAGCATACGTACAGATTAGGAACATAATTGTGTGAAGTTGACTAGCGTGGTGCTTCTTTGTCTTGTGATATGGATACTGAAAGTCCTGAAATTGCCGGACTAACAAAGACAAAATTAAAATCCGGTACAAGGATAGGCATATGTATCTTTCAATGGTTGCACATATGTTGAAACTAGCTCTTTTGAGTTTCGACTCAAGTCCATCGAAGTGGTGTCACATTCAAGTTGGCTATCAGTCATTCTCTGGCACGTGGCAGAGTTAACCTCCAAATAATACATGGCCAGAAAAAATGTTTTAATAAACAATCTGCAATATATATATACCATTACTCCATCACAGATGAAGATCATAAGCATAAGAAATGCCCCCAAGGACCTGAATCATGGTGCTTCTACAACAAAGAGTATTGCAACTGGACAAACTCCTCAGACCCACAAAAAAATGTCAGTTCAGTTCACAACTGCAATGCTGCTGAAAATTGTGCCTGTATACCAAGGGCTGGCGTCAACAGAACTTCTGTCTAGATGTAGAGGTGCCACTCAAAATGCCAATAAAAGTCTTCATGCATGTATATGGAAAAAGTGCCTGAAAGAGACCTTTGTGTCCTCAAAAAGACTTGGAATAGCTGTTTCTGTTTCTAATGCAGTTGCAAAATACAACATGGGATGTAGTGCAACACAAGAAATGAATGTAAGGAATTATAACCTTTCACCAGTATCCACCAAACTTGCCACACAAATAGATGAAAGAAGAAAATTTGACAGTCAGCGGTCAGTCAGCCAAGAAAAGAAAACGGCCAGGAAAAATACATTTTTGTTCTACAATCCCTTCAGAGACCTGAACGATGGACTGACTAAAGTGATCCTATGCGGTCATAAAAGAAGTGTTCTATTGCCAATACTGTTTTACAAAAGAAATGGATGCCTTCATGAGAACAGCAAAAGCAACATATGGAGGAAGAGAAATGAACATGTTATTTGCAGATGATATTGTGATTTGGGGAGAAGAGGACATGAAGGTTCAAGAACAGTTGGATGTGGTGAATGGGAAGATCAAAGAATGTGGACTGAAAAAAATAAGTGTAGAAAAGAATAAAACTTGTTATGACTGGAGGGGAGAAAGATGGGAAAGGGCAGATTAGACTTGCAGGCAAGCCCCTGGAAGTAGTCGTGACGTTCAAATACCTGGGGTGTGAATTAATGGAGAATGCTTGACTGGATGTTAAGATTAGCGAGAGGATTCAGGCTGGAAGCTGTTTCTATCATATATAAGAAACATGTTATGGGACAAAGATATGCTAATGGAAGCAAAGGAAACTATGTACAAGATGTTTCAAGAGTGTCATAAACACAAAGTACATCATATCTCATAAACTAATAAGGATGTTAAGCTGAAATTAAGATGTTCTTTCCATAATAATCCTACATATTCATTAAAAATTTCATTGTGATTACTCAAAAATTGTGGAAAATAAAAAAGAATGTGTCCCAGGTTCTCTTATGACAATATACTTCGAAGTTTTAACGATTTAAAATACATTTTATGAATTTAGCTTGCTGTAGTCCCAGAGATTTTCCAGTTCTTCAATTTTGTAATTTGTATGTTTCTAGAAAAGCCTTTTTTTGCTTTAATATGATTGTCACATCATGCACTTGAATGCTATCTGTACAGTAGCTGTCTAGCTTTTTTCACCTTAATGACTCTTACCTGATTGATAACGTGTCATGTTTTCATCCACTGATAATTTATTGGTTCCCATTTTGTAGCTGGTATGTTATTGATAATAGAATGTTTGTGTACTCCTGTTTTCCTAGATTGTTTTAGATGACATCCTAGAAGTATCTGGGCTGTCTAGGTGATGGTCATAATTTTAAAAAAATTTTTACTGATCTGTATCAAAATATGATAGCTGGCTGTGAATTTATACCTTGTGCTTTTTTTTTGTCTTTACAGAATGAACAATGTGTTCATCATTGGGAAGGCTACCAAACCTTACGTGTCATTGCCAAGGGGGAAAGGTGTCAAACTCAGCATTGCAGAAGAGAGGGATAAGAGGCTTGCTGCTAAAGCTGCAGCATAGTTATTTTGTATAAAAATGTGAATTGGGAATAAAGTTTGCGTGTGGCAGAAAACTGGACCTTATACGTGCTTGTTTTTCTTTGCTGACATTTCTATTAAATATAACTAGAGCCCAGATTTCCATGCACCTTCATATGGCAAAATATGCACTATCAAAATTCAGTTCCTTTTGAAACTTTATACAACAATTACCGTAATTTCTCCAAATTGTCTTAATTTAAGCTCATTTGTTTATCTGTCAGCACATTCTCAAGCGCAGAAAGTGATCTTTTTAAGTCACTAGGAGTGACAGGTGCATACTTAAATGAAGACATTTTTGACAAACTGAGATTAAATTATATGTCTCTTGCATTTTCACCACAATGAGTCTTAAGCTTGACGAATTTGAAATGAGGATTTCAATGGATTGCTTTATTCAACCTATCTCTAGCTCCTGCAGCTACTTCTCCGTGCGTGATTGCAGACACATTTCATTGTCCTTGCCTGCTGCAATAACAATGACCTATGACGAGTGTGAGACCTGGGTAGGAAATTCCAGGACAACGGAAGAGGGTTCAGTGCAAAACAAAGGTTTGTAATTCGCTATCTCATTAACTCGTCCCAGGAGTGTGATGCAGGTTTTGTTTGTAGGCGAAGAAATGAACCGTTGATGAGTATTGCACTATTTACGGTTCAGTTTATAGCAGTGTATAACTGGGACACCTTATTCCTCGGAATTAGATCAATGTGGGGCCTTCTGGCTTACATCAATGTTTACTCAAGCAACAGGTAAGAAGGTGCTTGGTTAATTGGATTATAGAACCTCTACCGTATGTACTAACTTCGGTTGTCTCATAGGATGCCAGGAATACATTCTGTCCATCTCTCAGTAATAGACATACTGTATAGCGTGGAAAATGGTCCCAAATTTTGAAAACCAACATACATAAAAGGCACTATCATTCAAGTCACAAGAAAAGTCGTATTATGCAACATAAACATCAAAATATTCGCTATTAATTCTAAAATCTTCAAAATTGCATTGTGCATGAATTTTCTCCTAAAGAGGCCAAAACACGCAGGGAAAAAAAAACCGGTTATTTGGAATAGTTAAGCAGGGTGTCCACCTGTATGGGAAACTGGGAAATGTCAGGGAATTCAGAAAAAATAAGGAAATTCATTCTTCTGCTAGATAAAATGGTCATACCGTATTTATCGGTGTGATAGTTCAGTTTTTATAACATTAATCTAGGGCTTGTCTGTTATGCCAGGAGTAAATTGTAAGGAAAACGTAACATACATTAAAGAAAACAAATGTGATCTCGAATGTGAAGTAACCGATAGCATCAATAGCTATATTGATAGCGTATAGCAAGCAATAGTGACTATGATCGATAGAATTAGTTTCAATCCTACTATTGAATACAGTAGAACCTCGATTCTCCGTTTTTGGAGGGACCACGGAAAATAATTGTACAACACAGGAAAACGGAAAATCCGGGAACGAACGAACCAACAATTTGGCTAAACATCACAAAAATGAAATACGTATACTTATAATCTTACAAACGCCCGTAAACCAAACTAAACTACAGCCCCAATGGGCCTACCGCCTTCGATCCAAAGGCCTGCAGATTACGAGGTGTCGCATGGTCCGTGTGACGAATCCTCCAGCCGTTATTCCTGGCTCTAGACTGGGGTCCCCATATCACCATTAAAGAGCTCCTCAGTTAAAGGTAATCTTAGAATGACTGAACCTGGAACCTGCCCTCATATCCAGGTAAAAATGCCTGACCTGGCCAGTAATCGAACCCGGACCCTCCGGGTGAGAGGCAGGCAAGTTAGACTGCGGCGCTGGCTTCAAACGTTAATTACCGGCATGCGGCTTAAAAGTCTTGAAACTTTACATTCAGTTTTACTGGGGAAACTTCGTCAGTTTCCTCTGAAAACTTCGTCAGAAAAACTTTAAGTACAGCAACTTCGATCTCTTCGAAAAATCTAATACCCGTAACGCTAAGCCAAACAACAATCGACCACGAGTAGTTTTTCATTCTCTGATCTAATAAAATGAAGCACATTAGATACAAAAGCGTCCAACGAACACGTTGGCAATTTTTAAAAAAATCTTCCATTGTGATTTGGTCACCGGTATACTGTATAGAGTATGGAAATCTTGTACCGCGTAAATTAGGCCTACGTCTACTTTTAAAGGTTATGTTGAACTCGAGAATATGGTTTCGAAAGTATCAATTGTCAAGTTCTCGAATGCATTTTTTTTAGTTCTGCCCGTCAATAATCACAATCAAAAAGAGAAAAATTATTATTAACACTTCCGAAACTACGATTATTTGCGACCTTGAGCTCGGCTGGAAAGCGCGCTTGCTGTACAAGTCGGTACGAATGCGAAATGATAAAAAGTTTTTAAATGTAACGTGTGCAAATAAAAAGACCGCGGCTTTTATAACATTTTAACACAAAAACGTGAAATTTCTAGTCTTATATTAGGATGTAAACAGTAATAGGGAATCCCAAAACCTCCCATGGCTTTATGTACCGGTATGCAACATTATCGTATAGGATTATATTAAAGTACTAAATTTGTGTTACTTAAGAAGGAGCAGTTTCGATTCCTGCCTGAAAGCCCAGTGACTATACAGTGCCCTGAGGGAATTGCCGAAAACCTCTTCAGCGGTACACTCGAAAAAAGTAAAAAAAATACACATCTAACTGTGGACATAATGTAGACATTTTGCAAGTACGAACTCCTTCAGTCTTCAAATAGAGGTGTCGAAATGCGCTCTGTCTCCTTCCAATTGTCGTGGGCACACACTGCTTTACGATTTCTGAGGATTCTCTTAAACCAGGGCCTCTCAAACGCCCAAACTCTCGCGCGTGCAGAGCGAGGTGCATAGGCTCTGTGCACTGTGCATCGGTACGCTTCGCCTCAACTCGGCTTGACTCGGATGGTGTAGTGTGCTAAGAGCGGCGAAGCGTTTGGTGGTAGACGACGTGTTTATCAGTGAAATAGATAAGCGCACGACAACAACATAATAATGGAGCAACCTGTTTCGAAGAAAGCAAAGACTTCCGAAAGTCCATTTCAATCGAACTGGGAACTTTCTTTTTTTTTTTTTGTGGGGCGATAATTACGTGCGTAAGAAAATCGTCTATTGAAAGACACTACAACAGACTACATTCGGAAAATGATTGTGAAATCATAGGAGACGTCAGAGAGAAAGAATTAAGGAAGTTGAAACATCTTGAAGAAGAGCATTCTATATCCACAAATGAGGTTTGTTCCAGTACTGTAGCATTTTCATTTTGGTTACGGGTTCTGCATTTTTTAAAAATTATATTTACATTCCTCTCAAACATGTATGTGTATTTCTAATTCACTTTTTAAATCTTTTTAGTAACACTGGTAACCTTGTCCCATACAACTGAGCGTCTCCGCTCACCACACATAAACATTTCGCAGTGGGGGTGAAACAGCAGTGAAGGTGAGGAACGCGGAGACAGGTGTAGGGAGAGAGGAGTGGGGGGTCTGCACTCTGGTCAACCAAGCGAAGTCGTCTTTTGCACCGTGCACAGTGCATGCACCACGCGCATGCACCCTGAGAGGCCCTGCTCTAAACAATACTACCCGAATGCGATCCTAAGATGATCCCTTATGCAAGTTCACCGCCGATCGCATTTCCAGTGCAGTACTTATTCAAGTGACAGGATGTCAACACTAAAATCCGTAAGTACCGTATGCCGTACCCGTCCTTTCGTAAGACAGTTTCTTGAAAAATGCGCGACGGTTGATCCGAGAAATCGTTTCTTCGAGGAACGGATAATGCGGGATTTGTACCTGATTCGATTAGGATGATCGCGGGACCACGTACTTTGATCAAATAATACGGGAAAACGTAGTTTCCGGGAATGTATAATCGAGGTTCTACTGTATTGTGTTGGGGAATAGCGAGCTTGATGAATTACGCCTATATTGGGTTCTCAGTTTTTCTAACCGCTTAAATACATGGCTTCCACAACAAAATATTGATACCGGTGTAGACAAAATTCCACAACCCAACGGATGACTGTTTACTATCTAATGACTTGTGTGATAGTTACTACCTCGTAAAATGTAAAAATGAACACCGAGTGCAGGAAAGTGTGAAATTCACTTAAACTTAATACTCATTCGAGTGCTCATTATCATTATTATTATAACAATTATTATTAAATGCTCTTGACGTAGGTAAGCCTTGTGTAGAAGTGTAATGCATCGTAACGCCGTTTAGGCCGCGCAGTGTTCTGTTTCTAACCTATCTTTCGTGTGAGGGGTTCTGAAATCTTGAGGCATGGCTAGCAGCTTGTAATTATAACGTGTAATTTTGTGAATCAGAATAAGACATCACATGGTTATATGAAAGTTGTTTGTTGGTTTCAAGATTTTGCGTGTGTAAAATGGGTTTGTATTCGGTTTTGATCCAGCCAATCCCAGGCTGCTATATTTATATCGGTTGAGCTGCCAACTGTATTGTCAACATCACTACGTGGTTAAGCTGCGGCGCTCGGCGTGTGTGGTATGGGTTTAATAGTGTTCAGTGTAGATGTAATTTTACTTACATCCGTGTGTTGGTTAGTATATAGTTCGTCTGTGTACTACCATACCCCAGTATAGTTCCTGAAAGACAAGGAGCAAGAATGTGACTCGGCAAAAATTGGGCACCAGGGTCTCGATCAGCCATAGCCATGCCAGTCATTAGCTGAGAGTAATTTCTTTTATTAATTATAATGTACATATTCTTGTTTTAGTGTTGAATATTGTTAGGAAGTGCATACACTATCTTTAAAGGTTTAGTGCATTTTTCACTTGTGATTTGCGTGGGATTTTCTTAGTACGGTATTGCATTTTGCGAGGGCTGTGTGCCACAGTTATATTGCATCAACTGTTATCGAAGCAGTAGATTGCTGGCAGCATAGGTAAGGCAATGCTTGCATGTTTTGCGTACTGTCAGTTAAGAAGAAAGCCCTGCAGAGTATGACTGTTTAAAGATTTTTACAATAACCTTATGTTACTTTTTTCAGCTAACAATGTCTTCTTCAAAGCCAAGGAAAACTTTGTTTAATGAAAGGTGGCTGGTTGATGATACATGGTTGAAACCCATGTCTCAGGACGGATTTTCAGCATATTGCATAATATGTAAAACATCACTTTTTCTTAGCAGCATGGGGAAGCAGGCATTAAAAAGTTACATGGGAGGAAAGAAGCATGCCACTACTGTAAAGTTCAGCTCAGTAGCTGCAGTCACTTAAGTGTGGCCAGTATCCAGTAATCTGGAGATAGTGGGTTCGAACCCCACTGTCGGCAGCCCTGAAGATGGTTTTCTATGGTTTCCCATTTTCACACCAGGCAAATGCTGGGGCTGTACCATAATTAAGGCCACGGCTGCTTCCTTCCCGTTCCTAGGCCTTTCCTATCCTATTGTCACTACAAGACCTATCTGTGTCAGTGCGATGTAAAGCAAATAGAAAAAAAAAAAAAAAAAATAAAACCTAGTAAGTTCTAGTCACCCCTTTCAAGTTGTTTTTAAACAAGAATATTTGAATAGTGAAGTAACAAAAGACCTAAACTCGGTAGATGATAACCTGGCTTTAAACACTAATTGTCCTCTGCCTGCCACAGTTACCGAAACGAAATCACATATGCCTCCAATGCTGCTTCCATTAAAGAAGGTTCACCAGAGATATCTACAGAATTATCTTTCAAGAGAGCAAGTAACGAAAGCTGAAATTATATGGTGAATGTATACTGTTGTGCAACCATTCTTTACGTGCCAGTGAAGCTAGTGTATGTTTGTTCCCAGTAATGTTTCCAGACTGAAATAGCTTTGAATGTTCAACTGCACAGAACGAAAGTTGCACATACAATCACTCGTGGTTTGGCTCCTTATTTTCATAAAAAAGTTCTCGAGATGTGTAGTTAGTGCACATTTCACAGTTTGTTTCGACAAGTCACTGAATAAAGTTTCTCAGATGGGCTGAATGGATCTTGTAGTTCGTTGTTTCAATCCAGATACTAAGGTATGCAGTTCTAATTTTGATTCCATGTTTCTTGGTCACTGCCTCTCCAGATTTGTTAAATGGTTTTTTTGCAAGCACTGCAAGGACTCAATCTAAAAACCTCTTACAAATTTCAATGGATGGTCCAAATGTTAAAATAAAAAGTTCCTTCAAGATATGTGTAATTTATTAAATGACGATCCAGATGCTCCTATTTTGATGAACATTGTATCTTGTGGCTTGCACAATGGTACTGTGCGCAATTCATGTAAAATTGTAGTAAAGGAAACCGAGTGGAATTTTACAGAGTTTCTTCGTGCTCTTCCACTTCTTGTTTTACTACGTTCCTGCAAGATGTGCTGATTACACACATTCAGGTTCAGACTTATTTCGTTTGAAATATTGTTCTGTAGGATGGGTTGAAAATTCAAGTGTCATTGAACGTGCTATAGATATTCTACCTAATGTTATATGTGGAAGGAAGAGAGAGAATAAAATCCCAAACTCTTAACAGCTTCAAAATAGTATCAACTTCACTTAAAAGATAAAACTTCTTAAGGGCAAGTAGTCATTTTTATCATCACTTTTTTGGAGATTTGGAACCATTCCTAAAACAGTTTGAGAGATCTTCTATTTACACCACTCCTGTATGAATCTCTCATTGCAACAACGAAAAATGTCATCGCAAGGTTTGTTAAGTTTGAGTCGCCGCAGTCTTCAGAATATGTCCTCAAAATTAATTTAGTAAAGAAAATCTGCCTGCATCTACCATGGGCAGTACTTCCTGGCATTCCTGGATTGAATGATACAGGTATGTTAGTGCTGTGTTATGCACAGATTGTCTAAGATGAATGATAGCTTTGTGCAAGAAGATAGCTGGAACAGTCACCGCTGCCATATAAATAGACTAAAGGACTTTTCTTGTTTCGATCCAAGTGAAGCCAAGCAACCTCTAAGCAGCAAACCGCTAAGGGTAGCTTTAAATGCCTTTGTTGAATAATGGATCTCTGGCAATGAAGCTGATAATATACAGAGGGAGTTTACTTCTGTTTCTGATAATTATACTTTCAAAGAAGTAGTGAAATCTTTGTCTTAAAAGACGAGAGCTTAGATCACTTGGCTCTGCACTGTTTTGCCAACAGTAAATTTGAAAACAGAAAAGTTGGCTTCATTTCTGAAAATGAAGTAATCTAATCTTGTTTCATGGGAATGCTTCACTCGAACGTGGTTTTTCTGTTAATAAAGAAATTGTAGACATGCTACTAGAATCCCTTGTAGCACAAAGAAGAATATATGATGCTATCTCAAACCTTGGTGGAATTGAAAAGGTCTCCATTAATAAGAAAATGCTCCATACTACGAGGAATGCTCATGCTTTGTATGTTCAAAATCTAAAGGAGAAATGTGAAGCATTGGAAGTAGAAGATTCTTTGCAAAAAAAAAAGAGAGAGAGGGAAATGCCACTTTGTTGCTGAATGAATTAGAAGAAAAGAAGCGGAGGGTGATGGCAGAAGCTTGTCGGTGGCTATAGGTGAAGAAATTTCTTTGGTGAAGCAGTAATGATCAATTTTTTAAAATCATAAAATGAATTTAATTAAACTATATTAAACTTACAAGTTTTGAAATTTAATATGCACATTAATTGTTCATTTTTTTCAAAATGTATTTTAATATTTTTGTCATAGCTGGAAACTTCCTTTATTATTTTTGTCATTGTGTCAGGGGACAAAATTTCTATGTCTGGAAAGTTGGCAAATGTCAGGGAATTTTAGAATCTGGATTTGGTGGACACGCTGTTAAGCCATAAAACGAATATTTGCCAAGTTTGAGAATTCTAACTAGCTTATTTAGAAATGTGCGTTTGCATAGAAATCCGGGCTCTAATTATAACATTAATGCTAATCAGATAAAATTAGATAACATGAATCGTCGAAAAGCTGGAGGTAACAAACGTTCTTTTGCAGTTAATGTGGTGGGCAAGCCCAGCCAGGTAATGCTCTGTTGCTTGTCTACAAACATAGATTATACTGGTCGTGCACAAAGTTATAGAAATTAAGAGATTGGATTACGTTCACCCCAGCGTGTAGCAGTCTCATTCGCTGGTGCAGGCGGGGGGCATTACTCACCACGTGTTACGAATGTAGCGCGCGATGGTTTAACTGCTGTAACTTTATATTTTCAGGGCATAAGCACACTCAGTTTTTATACAAAACTCTCCCTCTACACAAGTAATCCACAAATGTTTTACGTTTTCCCAACTGGTGCATAAAATTTGTTGTATCCACTTCTTTGCACGAAAAAAAATTCTTTGTAACGATCTTAAGTTAGTGCCTATGTGTATAATTGAGAGGCACGATAGTACCGTACCAGTGATGCGGTGGAGATTTTCAAGTTACAAATAACGCTGCCTTTAGAAGAACACTGGACTGTAAATTCTGGTAAAGTACGAATTTAGTAAAGATCTCAAACGTACCTGAGAAGAGAGGGTAACATACATATTTATTTGCGATCATTAGGGCCTGGAATTTCATGTGTTTGCATATCTCCCCTCCTGTTATGATTATAGTGCTGTTTAGTGTTGAATTTCATTTTTAGGTTCCGTATTGAATCGAGATTTACATTCAAAATAGTTAGGTATGGGGATCCACCTAGGTATTCAATACAAGAAGTAGTGATAATTATAAAGTCATCACATATTCATTTATTTGGGATCGGTTTTGGCAATAGGGTAATGCCATCGTCAGCCTAGCAAAGTAAGACGAAGACATTGGAAATAGAGTACCGTACATTACATTTCTTAAAATTAATACCAATAATTTTTAAAATGTACGTGCTTGAAGTGAATTAATTACCTTACATATATGCAAAAGGGTTTTTATCATTAAAATTGAATATAGAGAGGTGTACACCAGGGGCGATTTCTCCGAGCATGCTACGCTTGCTGCGCAAGCGCAATATTTTTCTAAAGCAGGCGAGTTGAAGAAAATACAATATGTACCGTATCTGTAATAGATCTGCGTTATACAAATCGCATGTTGCATATATCTTGGCCAGTCCTGCGAGGCTTGCTCGTGTCTTAGGAGCTTCAGCGGAGCTGTCGACATAGCGAGAAATGTATGCGCGCGCAGGTTTCTTCTCTCCAAGGCCGGTTGCAAGCTGTCACGGTTATAATGTGTAGTGGAAGCTCTGGTCTGAGAGCTACAGATCTAGTGTGCTGTGTCAGTGAGTAGTGTACTGTAAGTTCCTGACCATCTATTCTGAATGATTTGACGTGCTGCAATGGGTTCCGAACCGTGCATTATTGACAGCTTGTTATCAAATCCATTTTCTCGGAGGACTATCCAAGAGAAAACAGACATTATTAAGAATGGCAGGCGCTGCCAGATTTAAAGACATAGCACAGGGAGAAAAATAGAGAATATGTACGTTCGTTCCCCGTATCTCAATATAATAATTCGCACTGGTTGACAGGGTTCAAGAAACTGAATAGACTATTTTGCTGGCCGTGTTTACTATTTTCTGCTGATAACGGTGTATGGTGTAAAAGTGGCTTTGACAATTTGAACACAGGGCATGAGAAATCTGCAAACCATATGAAGTGTTGCTTTGGGCGTACAAGGATCGACCACTAGCTGGATGAACAGAAACGCAACAGTGACCAACTTCATAATGAAAAGGTAAAGAAAAATCGTGACATACTTAAACGAGTGATCGATGCAGTGTTTTTTTTAGCAAAACAGGAACTACCATTTCGCGGACATGACGAGTCTGCAACTTCCGTAAACAGAGGGAATTACATCGAACTTCTACAAATTATAAGTGAATATGATCCTCTTCTGGCAGCTCATCTGAAAGACTCCACCATTTTTAGAGGGACGTCGTCTGCAATCCAAAATGATTTAATAGCAGAAATAAGTTCAGTAATTGTGAGAAGAATAAAGGAGGAGCTTAAACAAGCAACTTTTGTGGTAAAAATGTTGGACGAAACGTCCGATATTATTAATAAGTCACAACTCTCTACTTTACTCTGTTATGTAGATGAAAGTGGTGAAATTCAAGAGAGGTTTCTTGGTTTTGCTGACGTTAGTAAAGATCGCACTACTGGAGCCCTCTTAAATCATGTTCGTGCTATTTTAAGAGTTCAGTTGTGAGGAAAAGATTGTGGCTCAAACATATGACGGTGCTGCTGTCTTAGCCGGTCATGTGAATGGGCTTAATAAACTACTTCAATACCAGTATCCATATGCGACATTTGTGCATTGTTATAGCCACCTATTGAATTTTCACACTACAGCAGTCTGCTTCAAAAATCAAAGAATGTACAATTTTCTTCCAAACAATGTCAGGACTTGCTGCTTTTTCTTTCAAAGTCTACAAAGAGAACAGCTGCTCTTCGAGATTTTGTTCAGAAGAAGTTGCCAACAGTAGCACCAACGACATGGAATTTTGCTTCACGTCTTATTAATACTGTGAAGGAATATTATGATACGCTGGTGAAATTCTTTCAACATGTACAGGATACTTCAGACGACTGGGATGAAGACACTACATTGAAAGCACAAGGATTTTTGTTCTTCTTACTTAAGTTCAACACTAGATTTCTGCTGGCAGTGTTCTCCAAGATTTTTTCATTCTCCGATACTGTATTCAGTATTTTACAAACAAAAAGTCTGAATATTCAGTACTGTGGCAAGAAGGTTGAGGAGCTCTTTTTAAATATCCAGTCTATGAGAGATGAAGATTTTGATAGTTTGTATGGACATGTTGATACTGAAATTGATGTTTATGGAGGACAGCTGTGTTCTAAAAATCGAAGAATTAGTGATGAACCAGAAAAATCAAAATACAAACGTCTATTCAATGAAATTATTGACAATGCGCTTGTCCAAATAGGCGTTTTAAATGCATAAAGAAATTTGTGTTCTTCTTGCTTTGGATTGTGATTTGTTTGAGAAGCACAGAAATAGGTTTCCAGACAGTGATGTTACTGCCCTAGAAAAGACCTATGGGTCATTTTTCGACATTGTCCGTTTAAAAACAGAATTAAGTGTGATGTATTCATCTTCTGATTTTAATGAGAAAAGTGTTTCAGACTTAATGCAGTTTATGCATACTAATAAATTGTACATGGGTATGCCAGAAATTTTCAAGCTCATCAAACTTGTAGCAACAATTCCTGCTACTACATCCTCTGCAGAACGTTCTTTTTCAACACTGAGACGCATTAATACATATTGCAGATGGACTCAATGCCAGGAGAGGATATCATCATTAGCTATGTTGTAGATTGAAAGAGGATTGTTTGCAAAAATTAGATTACAGTCCTCTTTCTATGATGAAGTTATTGATGGTTTTGTAAAGAGAAGCCGCAGAGTAGAGTTTGTTTTCAAGTAGGAAGATTTAATAAATAGTAGCAATTTTTCTGTGTACATAGTTTGACGTTCACAGGCTTGTCATCATTTCTTAATAATTATAAAATGTGTCTGATTGTTATTCTTTTGGCCATTCTTGTAGGTGTGACATAACCAGTTTGAATGCATGTTCATGTAACCGATGATATATATATATTGAGAAAAACGGCAATAAAGATGATTGTCCGCGGGACATGGCTACGCGAGAGAATGTAATATATAGACTTTTGTTCCGTAAACCAACAGGTTAGAAGTGCATGCGCTCACTCATTCGCAAATAATGGATGCAGACAGGGGAGAAGTGTGTTATTTTAAAGTTTTAGCCTAATTATAATGATTTGATGCGTGCAAATACTATTCCATTAAATATAAAACGTAATTGAAGTAGTTTCTTTACAGTGGTTAATATTTTCTTAGAAAGTAACTACTGCGCCCTTCATTCTGGTACTTCACAATCATTTGCATATCTTTATAATAATAATTATTACATCATCTGGTTACACATTAACGGCAAAATTTGAAAATGTATAACAAATATATTCAAATTGATATAACTTACACAGAAAATAACAACGCACTGTTATATTTTTCAACTCAGTTGTAGTTTATATTCTGATGTTATTCAGTTTTTAGGTTTACATAGAATATGATACTCCTCCTTCAAGTATTTTACCATATCCTGAAGATCCTTCTTTTTTTCCTTCGTAATCGGCAGGTCATCTGGATACAAAGGAACAAGGTCAAAAATTGAAAATGTCTCACCAATGATGACATTTGTTGGTGTCACAACTGAATAATATTGGAATGGTATTATTATATTGTACGATTTTCTAACGTATACACCACTAGGCTCATCTTTAATAAATTTTATCCACATAGCCTCCGTGATCTTTTGTTCCTTATTCTTTATGATACCCCTGGTCAATGGTTCAAAACTTTTGAAGTCATTTCTGTCCATCTCTGAAATAAAGATTCCTCTATTACATACTTCCATTCAAAAGGAACGTGGACTGTAAAAACCTTTTCTGTTTTTCAATTAATGCAAAGTCTGTCGCATGGTGGGAAGCTGTGTCCCGAACAGAGAAATATTTGGTGAACTTCATCAAAAAATCCTGAGGTAACAAATTTCCTGAATAGTACAAGATGTAGCCAGTTATCATTTTTTCCTATGCATCGATCGGAACCTGGAATTTTGTCCCCTCATTGTGTGGCGAGCAGCGTGTCGTAGGCCTACAGGTAGCCTAAGCTTAATGTTGTTTGTGCCGACTATGCGAATAGCCAACCATTGGCCTTCTCCATGCCGTCAATACGTGTCAAAAAGCGGCTAGGGTGTTCATTTGTTTCATTTCTACCGAGGACTATTTCGACGCAGTATAACATAATTCTGACATTGTATGCAGCAGTGAGTACACGAATGAGGAGGCTAAGTACAGAAACTGACGGCTACTGTAGGTACCCCAACCTAGATACTAGAGATGTGCATTATTCGAACCCGAGACGAGACAAGATGCTCCTTTCTGCATATGCAATCACCATTACGCATGAGTGGAACGTGAGTTATATCCCTCACCGGGAATAGAACCCTCACCCATTAATACTAGTGTATTCGGCTTCTAAAAGCTACTTTTATTATTATTATTACTGCTGCTGGCATACTGTATGAGTGTCAAGCAGTTTCAACAGACCGTAGGCAAACTAGTGACCAATACTGGTGAGTCAAGATGTGAGTAAGTTTCAATAACAACTCAGAGTCCAGGATGACACATATCCTGACACATATCCTCAGGCTTGGCAGAATCAGCCCAAACCTTTCCGTGACGTATGTGCCCCACTCCCTGGTGCCATCAGAAACCCCTTCCTAAACTCCTAACTCTTTGCTACACATATCTCCTCTTCCCTGGTAATCAACCAGTACGAAGACAATGTATCCCACCCAGAGGGATTGACACGTGACTGCCCTAATTCATATAAAACCCTGGACTCCAAATGGAAAAGGTCTCTTGGAATGTAGTCAGTTAAGAACTACCAACTAATTGAGTTGGCTGTTAGGCGTCAAGCCTCAGAACGTGTAAATAGACTTTAAATCTTCAAATGTAATAAGTGTTAGTAAATTAATAAATACAATATTGGACATCTTCGTTTCATTTGGAATAAGATATACTCAGACTCGTGGAGAACCTGTGAGGACCTAGCTTAACAACCCAACAAGCTAACCACGAACTTGTTAAGCGACAAACTTAACTGGGGGCCTGTGGCCGGGATTTGATACACGATCGCCACAAGATCTACGTGCTAGTTGGACAAAGTATTCAGACAACGATCCAGAATCGCCTTTCGCTACTTGTCCGTCAAGCCAGTATCTTCCCGCAAACTACTGAAGTCATCTATTCCATTTGAACCAGCCAGCTAGAAGGAAGTGGAACCGACAACCTCACTGGAGGCCTTTCGACCACAACCGACTACGCCAGCTTGAAGGAAGGAAGCTAGCCGACAACGCTCCAGAAGCGCCTTTGGACAGCAACCAATCGCCATCGCTGTACGTGCGTACCGACAACTCCGCAGAGGGGCCTTTCGATAGCACGACAACGCAGAAGGAAGTCCATTCGACTACACAGCTCAAGGAGAATGCAGTCCATGCTGATCATCATTTCCTGCCTGTGAGTTACATTTAAAGTACATATTTGTAATGCCTGAATATTGCCAGTAATAACATCGTTCATCTCTTTTAGTTGAGCAAGAGCAATAATAATAATAATAATAATAATAATAATAATAATAATTTTCAATTATTTCAACTAATCAGTCAAATAAAGTCATTACAATGACTGAGACAGAAATGCTTTCAAAATTTGAATATGCCCAAATTCAGTTGCTACCTGAATTTAACGGAAGCGCATCTTGTAGTTTAGACTATTTCATAGCGAGATGCGATAGTTTTATAAATACTCACAAGAGAGCCCTTACAGTTCCCAACGCAAATGTTGTTAACGAATTTTTATTTAATGTCGTTAAATCCAAATTAAAAGGAGAAGCTAGTAGTATTTTGGATCTCGATGCGAACTCTAGTTATGAGAAGTTTAAGGAGAAATTAATTAGAAAATTTGGTGATGTCAAAGATGAGAGATTATTAGTACAGGAAATTTCCAACTGTTTCCAAAAGAGAAACGAGAGTTACACAGATTATCATGACAGGTTGGACACTTTAGTCCTCCAATGTAAAAGTTTATGCAAATTGAACTACAGAGACCAGATCTTGGAGCTCAAGTTGAGAGAGCTAGATGATCTGAGTCTGAACACTTTCAAAGCCGGTATTTTAGAACCGTACCGAGCGTACCTACGGTATGCTCAAGTTACAGACTTAAGTCAAGCATTAAGACACTGTAGAACCTATGACAATGATAGAGCGCATGAAAGTTACATGGATCAATTGAGAGGGACACCGAAATATCCTCTCAATAACAGTGCCAGTCACAAGCCATTCATGCAGACACAACCTAACAGAAACAATCAAACGACACAACCACTAAACCATGCCACTCACAATCCATTTATGTATCCAAGACCACAGAACGATTACTTTCCTCAAATGCGACCTTTCGCTACCCAATCAAACCAACAATTCAGAAATTCTAACCAACAACCAAACTTCAGACCCTTCCAAGGTCCGAACCCACCTACTGCCAGACCACAGAACCAACAACCTTTTAAGCCAATGAACCGACCTTATCCTACGCCAAATAACCTTGCCCGACGCTTCACGACCAATACTCAAAGGTACCCAACACCTATGTCAGGGGTATCTACCATCAGAGGGAATGTAAATACACACGCAGAGGAGACTAACGAATGTGACTATGTACCACCAGAATATTTTCAGGAGGCACAGTCATCAGACTACACTCAGGAAACTCAACCCCACGAATACGAGTTCGAATACGACACAGTCGATTCATCACTACCTCAGAATAATTATGAAAACCAAGAACAGAGTCAGGATTTTCACTTGGTCCCGCCATCTCAAGCGAAGACCTAAATAACATAAGAAACGCTCCCAAACTGCCGTTCATCACTATATTTGGATTCAAAATCTTAATAGACAATGGTGCTTGTCATTCAATAATGAACCCATCAATAGCACATGAATATTTTTCAGAATATTTGTTCCGAGAACCATTCTGCATACAATCTGTTCATTCGGAAACAATGGGTGAAGAAAACATACAATTCCCCATTTTTTTCAGAATATGAAATTGACACGCCCGTAGATTTTCGAGTCATGAAATGGCACGAATATTTCGACGCGCTAATCGGAACAGCTGATTTTGTTAAACTAGGTGCAAAAATAGATTATAAATCAAACCTAGTTACATTAGACAACAAAGACATACCATTCTATTTCCACTCAAACAACAAGCAACTAAATTTTCAGCCTTCACCAGACATGCAGAAAATTGCTATCCCTGTCAATATCGAACAAGGGGATGTATATATTCCAAAGTTTGAACATGAAGGAATATATTTTGCAGATGCAATTTTGCATGCAGAAAACTACCAGGTCATGTACCCTATTGAAACACAGTTAAAACAAGAATTTAACAAACCAGTGTTAGTTGAACCTTTGGAGAACATTACAATACAGCCACTGGAAATAAATTCTATTTCAGACCACGATATTCAAGAATATCTCCGCACACAACATATGAACGATCTAGAGTTTAGAGTCATATCAGAAATATGTTCTGAATTCTCGGATGTATTCTACTATCCCGGGCGCGATTTAACATTCACTAACGCCGTAAAGCATTTTATTCGAACTACTGATGAGGACCCGGTATATCAGAGAAATTACCGATATCCTCCCGCACTAAAGAAGGTATTAAGTGAAGAAGTTGAAAAACTTATTAGCCAGGGAATAGTCACCAACAGCGAATCTCCATATTGTAATCCCGTGTGGGCCGTGCCCAAGAAGCCAGATGCTTCTGGACAGAAGAAATGGAGATTAGTCATAGATTTCAGACAGCTGAATAAGAAGACCATTGAAGACAAATGCCCTCTCCCTAGAATAGAAGAAATTCTAGACAACCTAGGTCACTGCCAGTATTTCTCGACTTTAGATTGTGCCCAAGGATTCCATCAAATTGAAATGGATCCTAGATCTATAGAAAAAACTGCTTTTACTATAGACAATCGGCATCTAATGTACCGCAGAATGCCATTCGGGCTCAGAAACGCTCCGGCCACCTTTCAGCGCGTAATGGACAATGTCCTACGCCCCTTTCTTTTCAAATTCTGTCTGGTATATATGGATGACATCATCATATATAGCAAATCCCTAGAGGAACATAAACAACACCTGACCCTTGTAATGCAGAAATTACGAGAAGTAAATATGAAAATACAGCTCGATAAAACCGAATTTCTCCACAAGGAAGTAGCCTTCCTAGGTCATGTTGTTTCACAGAACGGAGTAAAACCTAATCCCGAAAAAATCAAGGCGGTCAAAAGTTACCCTATTCCCAAGACCACCAAAGAAATCAAACAATTCTTAGGACTAGCGGGTTTCTATAGGAAATTTATAAAGGACTTTGCTAAAGTAGCATATCCAATGACCCGTTGCCTAAAGAAGGGATCAAAAATCGATGCAGAAAACCCTGAGTACAAATCTGCATTTGAAACACTAAAGACCCTTCTAATAAATGCTCCAGTCTTAGCTTACCCAGATTTCGAAGAACCATTCGTGTTAACCACAGACAGTTCAGACTTTGCCATAGGGAGTGTTCTCACACAGAAGGGACACCCTATTGCCTATTATTCCAAAACCCTAAACCCCGCTGAAAGAAACTACTCCACCATAGAGAGAGAATTGCTTGCCATCGTAGAAAGTAGTAAGCATTTTAAACCTTACTTATGGGGACGACACTTTCATGTGGAAAGTGACCACCGTCCACTGCAATGGCTTTTCACCCTAAAGGATCCCAGTTCAAGACTCTACCGCTGGAAAATGAAATTAGGAGAGTTTGACTTTGACATAAAATATGTTAAAGGGAAAACTAACTATGTCGCAGATGCTCTTTCCAGAATACAAGTAAATGTAAATGATGAAACAGTTTCTAATGTACCCATCCCCGGAGATGATACATACCAGAATGAAATGGACAATGAAACTGTACATTCAAATCAAGAAGATCCCATTTTCACTCTAAAAGCATCAGAGAGAAATTTGAATCAAAACCGTAACCAACTTATCATAAAATATGGTAACTTTCCCAAAATCCTTGAACAAAAACTATTCAAGAAATATACCCGCCATATCATGATAGTAACAGAGAAAAACCTCCAACAAGATTTGAATAGTCACCTACTCAAAATTATTAACACGTCAAACAGATATGCCGCCTACTTTGACGACGTAACACTCGAAATCCCATTCATCAGGGTATGTCAGAAATTATTTACGTCAGAATTAATAATCATTAGGACATCTAAATTTCTAGAAGATATTGAAAGCTCAGAGACTCAGAAACAGTTGATATTACAATACCATTCAATAAACCACAATGGTATCATTGAAACATTTGAACATTTTCGAACCAAGTACTATTGGCCACATTTGAAAGAACAAATTAGAAATCTAATTAACCAATGTAACTTATGTCAGAGAAATAAATATGAAAGACACCCTAACGAAGTACCAAACCAAGGCCCTATTACAGCCAACCACCCGTTCGCTCTGATTCATATTGATACTTTTCATTTTGAACAGAACCGCATTTTAACTATACTAGACGTATTCTCTAAATACGGACAAGCGTATTTACTATTCAATGGCACAGCCATGGCAGTTCTGAATCAACTGCAAGTGTATTTCTCACACCATGGATATCCCAAGAGAATTACCCATGATCAGGGAGGAGAATTTGAGAATAGCTTAATTACAGAATACTGTAAAGCTACTAACATTGAATATCATGCCACTACACCTCTGAATTCATCGTCTAACTCCCCGGTAGAAAGACTGAATTCGACCCTCCTCGAAAAACTGAGAATCTCGAGAGATCATGATAAATTCACTCCACTCCCACAGCTAATAACCACTGCGATCACAAATTATAATTATTCAATTCACTCCACAACCAAACAGCCACCATTCAATGTTCTATACGGCCCGTATTACAAAGCACTAAATCATATCTTCTCCTCGTCTCCAAAAATTAATGAATATATTGAGAGACAAGGAAACCAGATGAAAATCTTAAATAAGAATAAATCTGACCCAGCAAAGCCCATTTTCAAACACTCCTATCAAATAGGTGAACAGGTATATGTCCTAGACCCTCTAACCAGAAATAGGAAGTCCAAAAACCTATATAATGAAGGCACAATAACCAAAATCGAAAAGAACCGAGTATATTGTAAAATGAAAAATGGCAAGACCCATGTCAGAAATTTCCGTGACATTAAACCTAAAAGGAAATCTCTTCCCGTTCCAGATTCCTACCAGGATATGCCACCATCTACACTAAACCCATAACAACATCAGGATTTTATGTGGACCCCATGGGATCTGTATTGGTAATCGATAAGTACCATAAATTCATGGTTCATTTCAATCTTACTACCTTAAAAGAATCATATAAAATTATTGATGATACTGTCTCTAGTCTTGTATTGAAAAGCAATAATACTTTTCCTCACTTAATATACGAGTTAACTGAAATAACCAAAGATACCAAAAAAGAATTAAATAAGCTAATACCCAATACTTCTCACAGAACTAAACGAGGTTTAATAAACGGACTAGGAAAAGTAATTAAGTTCATCTCTGGCAATCTAGACCAGGACGATTTAGATAATTTACAAAATCAATTAAACACTTTAAAACAAAGTCATTCTAATGAAATCAAGCATATAAATAAACTAGTATCATTTACAAATTCAATTGCTCAAAAATTTTATGATGAAATGAATCATGTTAATGACAATATGAAGGTAATTCAAGGTATACTTCGAACAGAAGACTTCAAGATAAATCTACTAGAAAACATCCAATACGTGTTACTGTGTATTAACAAAATCCGAAATATCATACGAGTGCCTCAAGAAACCATTAGTCTTTCATTTCACGAGATGACAAATGTAAAAATGCTATCAAGAAAAGACTTAACTAACATTGTCAAACATTTGTTATCAATCTATCCTACACAGAGTATGATCCATACCGATCAATATAATCAGTATGAAAACCTAAAAATGTCAAAAACTCAAGTCCTTGTGCTGGACGAAGAAATGATAATAATCCTTTCCATGCCAATCACGGATGGAAATCAATATAAATTATATGATGTAACCCCTGTACCCACCATTAATAATGTTATACTTGTCCCATCTGAAAAATACTACCTACAAGGTCCAATTATGAAATGGTCTACCGTACCATGTGTTAAGAACACCCTATCATACGTATGCTTATATTATAACACCAGAATCACAAACTGCAACTTAACAAATACTGCAGGATGTGAATTTGCTTCTGTAAAGAATGATGTAAAATTATTTAGACCGCTAAACAAAGAACATATTCTGTCCTTTACAAGAAACCCAGAGGTAATCTTACAAACATGTCCAGAATCCCAGAAATCCATCCAGATTTCTGGACCACAGGTAATTTATTCCAATGAATCTTGCCCTATCTCCAGTATGGGAATAACTTTACAACAAAAACCTACTAATTACATCCATACTTATCCTTTCCTAGGTATCCAGAAGGAACCTTTAATTAAGAATGAAATTACGTTTCCTATTTCTCATTTAGATGTAAAGAAAATGAAACTAGACTTAAAACCCATCCGTACAACCTCTATTGACATAAAAACATTTGTGTCTACTAATGTCATCCTTGTTTTACTAATAATAGGAAGTATTACAATCATGTTCAGAAAGAAAATGTATAAATTATGTAAAACTGTAAAAATTAGGAATAAGAAAAATGTAAATGTTACTGAGGACAGTAACATGAAAATAAGGGGGGAGGAGTTATATCCCTCACCGGGAATAGAACCCTCACCCATTAATACTAGTGTATTCGGCTTCTAAAAGCTACTTTTATTATTATTATTACTGCTGCTGGCATACTGTATGAGTGTCAAGCAGTTTCAACAGACCTTAGGCAAACTAGTGACCAATACTGGTGAGTCAAGATGTGAGTAAGTTTCAATAACAACTCAGAGTCCAGGATGACACATATCCTGACACATATCCTCAGGCTTGGCAGAATCAGCCCAAACCTTTCCGTGACGTATGTGCCCCACTCCCTGGTGCCATCAGAAACCCCTTCCTAAACTCCTAACTCTTTGCTACACATATCTCCTCTTCCCTGGTAATCAACCAGTACGAAGACAATGTATCCCACCCAGAGGGATTGACACGTGACTGCCCTAATTCATATAAAACCCTGGACTCCAAATGGAAAAGGTATCTTGGAATGTAGTCAGTTAAGAACTACCAACTAATTGAGTTGGCTGTTAGGCGTCAGGCCTCAGAACGTGTAAATAGACTTTAAATCTTCAAATGTAATAAGTGTTAGTAAATTAATAAATACAATATTGGACATCTTCGTTTCATTTGGAATAAGATATACTCAGACTCGTGGAGAACCTGTGAGGACCTAGCTTAACAACCCAACAAGCTAACCACGAACTTGTTAAGCGACAAACTTAACTCGTGTACTCTAAAATGCCTGAGTTTCCTCCAGTTCTTTTGACAGGTAGGAGTACATCGTTATCAGACGCCTCACTCAATATCATATGACTACTGTTTGTGTTTACCGATATTTTGGTGACGAAAGAAATAATTCCTTTCAATTCGCGTCATAATACGGTACTTCGGTATATGACGGCGTAATGCGTAATTTTATCTAATCGTACGCAAAAACTTTAAGACGACGTTCGAAAGGCAACGTAAGTCATGGATGTACGTTATTTCGAAGATACACACTCACGTGTCCACACTTTTTTCGGCTGGGTGGCCCTCTTCTCTGCGCATACTGAGTCGGCCCAAGAATAATTAAACGGGCAGACGCCTAGTTGGCTGTCGCCTTCCCCACTCCACGATGCTTTACACCAGTCTTATTCAGGATGTGGACACCACTCTCCCCGACCTCTTTATTCGCCGTGAAATCGGCCAGGCTGGTTACCCCATCTACGATGTCCAGCGGCTCCGGGATGACTTCACTGCTCAACTTTCGACGGAGGTTCTGGCCTTCTTCCTCCATTCAGACGCCCCAGCAGCCCTGATCTCCAACGGCGCAACCATCAACGGCAGGCTCCATGAAGTGGTCTCTACTCCGGAGGAACTCATCGAGGCGCGGCGCCACCATCCTCATCCCATTTCCACTGTTCATGTCCGTCAGTCTCACACATCCCCACCGTCTCCAGCGCCCCCTTCCGTAATAACGACCACTCTCATCACTACTACTACCCCTACCACTACCATCACCACTTCTGCCCATACTACCCCGTCTAATTCTCTTCTTCATACAACAACTAGCCACCTCACTCCTATCATGTCCACTCCCATCACCTCCCTCTCTACCACACTATCCAGTCCACCCCCGCCTCCTGTCACATACACGGATGCCACCCTTACAGCTCAGCAAATCTCCCGCGCCGAAGCAACCACAGCAACGCCAAGTCACCAGCAGTCTCCATCTCCGAGCTGTGTCATCCGTGGCATTGACCCCGCCATCGCCGACCGGGACTTCCTGGTGGAACTACAACTGGCAGGCGTTTCCGCCCGTCGGGCGTTTCGCATCTTCAACGCCAACGGCCCGACCTTCATGGTGAGCGTCCAACTCTCCTCTGCAGCCGACGTAGACCATCTACTCACCACCGGTGTCCGTTTTCGCGGGCGGACTTATCGAGTGGAGCCCTCTCGCTCCCCACCCCGCCCCGACCGCTCCCCTCCTCTTACCCCTTCTCGTAGCCTGCCGCCCGCCCCGCCTCCCACCCCACCCCCGCGCGCTGTCCCCCTACCCGCTCCACAACCGAACTTCCTCATATCGCCCTTCCCGACTCTAGACCTCCTTCGCCCACTAGCCACTTCCAATACCAACATAACCACGACCCTTTACTACCTTCTCTCACAATCCTACCCTCCTCCTTACTCCAACTTTCTCCCAGCACACTTTATGTAATTTATGTAATTCTCTGTAAATGCTGTCACTTTCTGTAACGCGCGCCCGAGATACATCGGTATTAAATAAATCAATTGTCCCCTCTTCCCCCGGTGTTTGCGGGGGTTTGCCTACGCGGGGTGCTTTGTGGGTCTTCCCTGGGTCCCGGCTTCTTGTGGCGGTGCCTTTACGCCAGATTCAATAACTATTTTCCCCCTCTGGTGTGTACAACACACACCCCCTACATTTTCTCTTTTTCACTAATTCTTTCCTTTACACGACCGAAGAGCTCCTTAGTTGAGCTGATGGCCCGCCCCTCCTCGTCTGAGGAGAGGGAGTGAAATAACTTGTTTTCGCTTCGAAGAGGTGCCACAAAGCACAGCCAGCTGTGTTGTGTATTCAAAAGGAGTAAAATACGTCAGCAGAAATACTTCTGGGATGATCCGGCACTTAAAAACAGTAGCGGTGATACTGGGGAGAAAACATTGCATTTGCATTCCATTTTAGCCGGCTGAAACTGGCAATTATTTGTTTAAAGCAATTTATTCAGGCTCTGTTGTCTGTTTAGCTCTTAGTCTATTTTCTTAAATAATTGCAAACATTTTGGCGGAAATATGCACAAAATGTCGTTTGTCGCGGCTAACCGATTTGTATAGCGCCACAGCAAGTAGTGAAGAATTTGCATGTGCTGTGAAGAAGGGTAGCGTCTTTTCTTCTTCTTAGGATTTTCTTGGGCGCTGCTAAAAAGTCATTACCCAGTCACAACACTTATTGTCGCTAATCTTCTAGAGAAACAGACTGAATTTTTCGTATGATAAATAGAGTTGTTCAACACTTGTAGAAACACTAGGGTTACAGTTCGAGAACGTGACGTCGTCATAGGTTACAGCAAAGAGAATGGGTTACAGTTATGTAGAGGAGGATGCGAATTAAGCTCATAATACTCACTAGTCAAACGAAGTTAGAGTTTAATGTTACATTTATCCAAACATTCTTGAATAGCAAGAACAAGTGAAGGTGTAGGCTGTTGAACTAGGCGAGCGACTGTTGTGGGTACTTGGATTTTTTGCGAGCGTAAAGTGTGGAAAAAACGTTTTCTATGTGGGGTGAAATGGGAACATTGAAAGAAAATGTGATTAACGTCGGCCATACTATTATTACATGAACACAGGGGTGAATTCGCTATCTTTAATTTGAATTTATAAGCCGGAGTCAAAGCGTAATCTGATCATTGTAGTAATATATCTGCGTGAATATGTTGTTGTTGAAAACCATGGTTGACTAGCAATACTTGGTTGCAGCTGATAGTAATATTTTCCTTTGAGTTTAGCCGATTGTGTCCAGTTGTGCTGCCATTTTTGTTGAATAGCAAGTTTAATAATCGGCGTGAAATCTGTTTAGGGAAGGGCTATGCACCATTTTCATCGAGTTCAAATAAAAGGCGTTAAATATATATTTTTTGTTTGCTAGTTTGTTTACGTCGCACCGACACAGATAGGTCTTATGACGACGATGGGACGGGAAAGGGCTAGGAGTGGGAAGGAAGCGGCCGTGGTCGTAATTAAGGTACAGCCCCAGCATTTGCCTGGTGTGAAAATGGGAAACCACGGAAAACCATTTTCAGGGCTGCCGACAGTGGGGTTCGAACCTACTATCTCTCGAATACTGGATGCTGGCCGCACTTAAGCGACTGCAGCTATCGAGCTCGGTGCGTCGAATATTGCAGATGCACCAATTTATATAGGACTTATGTGGCATTAAGCTTTGAAGCACACTTAAGGAATCTGTAAGAATGATCGCTTTGGAGTCCGGCTCCATGGCTAAATGGTTAGCGTGCTGGCCTTTGGTCACAGGGGTCGCGGGTTCGATTCCAGGCAGGGTCGGGAATTTTAACCATCATTGGTTAATTTCCCTGGCACGGGGGTTGGATGTATATGTTGTCTTCATTATCATTTCATCCTCATCACGACGCGCAGGTCGCCTAAGGGAGTCAAATCAAAAGATCTGCACCTGGCGAGCCGAACCCGTCCTGGGATCTCCCGGCACTAAAAGCCATACGCCATTTCATTTCATCGCTTTGGAGACGTGGTTACGTTTTAGGTACAGCAAAGCTTGTGTAGCGAACGACTCAGCAGTAAATATTGAGGCATAGTTTGGAAGTGTGTATTGCTCACTGACGTGTAACTGCGGAATGTAATATGCGGCCCCTGTGCCTACGTTTTGTTTGGATCCATCTGTATATATTATGAGAGTAGAGTTGAGATCATTTATTGCCATTTTAGGGGTTAGTTTAGGTATTTCGGAAAGTTGCATTGTGCTGTTATTAAAGGAAATGTGATGAGTAGAGACGAGAATTATAGGCACTAAAAACAGTTAAAATAGGCAGGCATATAGGCTCTTAAATTAGCCAAAATAGGCATGTAAATAGGCACTAATGTGTAAAATAGGCAACAAAATAGGCATGAAAAATACTTATAATTCAATAACACGCTCAATTACTATAAAATGAGTTTACAAGTAACGTTTCAATGTTTTCGGGTAACAATCTTGTTCTCCTGTCGGGCAGAATGTTTTGTACTGAGAGAAATCTCTTAACATCACAGGAAGTGATTGGACAAAACTTCAATGAAGCCACTTCATCTGGTTTTAGTTCAACTGCTTCATCTACCCCACCTCGTAGCACCCTGGCTACAATTACCGTCGTTTTCCATCATGGATTCTGCTGCAGGACTCTTATGGAACTTTTTACTGACAGCGGCTATCTTCTCAGAGGTTCGGTCAACATTTCTCCTGACTTCTTCCACAACCATAAATGACTCCACCGGGGGAAAGCCACTCGTCTCCTACTCGCTGATTGCTCCCGGCAGCTTGTTGACGTCTGAAGATGCTCCAGTTTATGCAAGGGGGATATTAGCTCCGATCATTGCAGTGCACAGGTCTATAGAAAATTGTTGTTGGTCGAATTTCCCAGTGGACTGGTAGAAAAGTTGCGATGACAACGCTTTCTGTACTTGTGTCAAATGCATCGCAATATTTCTATGTTGATCTATATGGTATTTTTTCACATTTGATCTGAAAAATAATAAAATTGACTTAAATAACAATGTTCTTATATTCCTAAAGCTGGGCTAATTGGCTTAGTATAAACATAATAATGGCCTCCGGAGAGGCCTGGTGCGGGTCTTTTTCTCGTAGACGGACCTTCCTAGGATGATTTCTAATGTTGAATACGCCACACACACCTAGCCCCGGAGCCATTGGAATTAAACAATTAAGGTTAAAATCCCCGATCCGACCGGGAATCGAACCCATTCAGCCAACGAGTCGGACAGCATACACATGCATTTGTTTCATTAAAAAATAGAAAGACTATTCGAGGTGATGTTTCTAGAAGTACAAAACTTTAAAGTAGGAACAAGAGAATTCGTAATTTACATGGAAATATGTCCTCAAAATCAGTTATAATCTGGCAGTTTCCTGTAGAGTTCACCGGGTGAAAAAAAAAAACCGATGAAAATGACGCGAAACGATACCTGAGTAGCGTAGAGGAAGAGATCCTTCCTACATGCTTGCCAGAAACTCACCAAGCTGCCTCTAGCAGTATTCTTACTTATATAGAAAAATTAAAACGGAGGCACTATAAATCTCAGATTTATGAACATTTTATATGTTGCTATTCGCCTGCTTTGGTCACCCGGGTCAGCTGTCATGAAGACTATTTTCTGTTGCCTGCAATAGATCCTGCATCATGTGTGCCCACAAGGCTGCCACCCTCGTAGAAAATTAGAAAACCGCGTGATTTGAAATTGTCGTGGCATGCACCCATAAACTTACTTTTTGTCACAATTTAGCAAAACTCTAGATGGGATGCTAGAGCTTACGCACCCCAGACTCTCTTTGCTTGTCTCTCCCCCTCAGCACAACGGGACCTCACCAATCCAGACCAACGGTCTTTCTGGCCAGGTCTTGTAAAGATGTAAAGATAGTCTTTGTAGCCTTGTTAAACACGCTGTGACATCGTCCAAGCCATGCCATCTTGTACGTCTAGCCTCAGTGATATCGTCTTAGCTGCAGCACATTCGATCTTCACCCTGTGTTTCGCAAAGGTATAGCGGAAGCGTAATAGAGTTCACTAGAGCCTACACATAACGCTGGTGAAAGTTACTCACGATTTTTAAAAATTACAATTCAGTTGTAGTCCGCTTCTGTGGTGTAGTAGTTAGTGTGATTAGCCGCCACCAACGTAGGCTCGGGTTCGATTCCCGGTTCTGCCACGAATTTTGAAACGTGGCACGATGGCTGGAACGGGGTCCACTAAGCCTTGGGAGGTCAACTGAGTAGAGGTGGGTTCGAGTCCCACATCACGGTTGAGTTGGCCGTGCGGTTAGGGGCGCGCAGCTGTGAGCTTCATCCGTAATATAGGGGGTTGGAATCCCACTGTTGGCAGCCATGAAGATGGTTCTCCGTGGTTTCTCATTTTCACACCAGGCAAATGCTGGGGCTGTACCTTAAGGCCACGACCGCTTCCTTCCAACTCCTAGACTTATCCAATCGTCACCATAAGACCTATCTGTGTCGGTGTGACGTTAAGCCGCTAGCAAAAAATAGAATTCCCACCTCAGCCATCCTCGAAGTGCTTTTCTGTGGTTTCCCACTTCTCCTTGGGAAAATGCCGAGATGGTACCTAACTTAAAGACGTGGCCACTTCCGTCCCTCTTATTTGCCTGTCCCTTCCAAACTTCCCATGCCTTCACAAGGCCCCTGTTCAGCATAGAAGGTGAGGCTGTCTGGGGAAGGTACTAGTCCACCTCCCCGGTTGTATTCCCCGACCCAAAGTCTCACGCTCCAGGACACTGCCCTTGACACGGTAGAGGTGGGATCCTTCGCTGAGTCCGAGGAAAAAACCTACCCTGGAGGGTAAACAGATAAATAAATAAATAAATAAATAAATAAAATATTTCAGTTGTAAATCTCTATTTTCGCGGGAATTGAATCAGAGTTCAAATTACCGATTTTTTTATTTTCATCCACTCTGTGGCAAGTGATATTCGGCGTTCTAACTCCTCGTTCAGTAATAACATGATTATCTACATTTTAGTAATATAAAATTGAAAGTTCACGACTAATATAGCATCGCGACAAAATAACTTTCCACAATACGTAAATTAATAGGCCTATAAATGCTACAATGAAATGCGAACGTACTTCAGTTACATAAAAAAAAAAAAAAAGAAGATAAAAGGAACAAACGAACTTACGAAGCTTTGCAGAAGACTACCTTTCTATCCGTAGTGAAATTGGGATTCCCTGTGATCCACCGCTTCAGCCAGGAGGAGTTCGAGGATTTTTCTTTGCAATTACATTTTTTACGTCACGCGGACACAGATAGGTCTTATGGGGACGATGGGATGGGAAAGGCCTAGGAGTGGGAAGGAACCGACCGTGGCCTTAATTAAGGTACAGCCCCAGCATTTGCCTGGTGTGAAAATGGGAAACTACAGAAAACCGTCTTCAGGGCGGCCGACAGTGGGGCTCGAACCCACTATCTCCCGGATGCAAGCTCACAACTACGCGCCCCTAAGCGCACATCCAACTCGCCCGATGATCTTTCTTCGGGTATTGCCACTGACACCCTTCTTCTTCACAATAAATCGCAACACGATCTGAAGATAAAGCGTACGCGTACAACAGTTCACATCGAGAAGGAGGTATAAGGGTTCGACATTGATTGGTTCTCGCATATGTCTTAGAATGTTGAAGGGGTTAAAGGCTTCGAGGTCAAATTGTTCCTTGTTTCTCCTGACGGAAATTTCCCAACAACTATTTCTGGTGACTTCCAAGAATTCCCATTTTTGTTCGTGGGGTAAACAGATCTCGAGAAATAAAAAGATAATACTGTCGAGCACATCAGTTACAATATAATGCACTGGAAGAAAACCGGCTTCTTTAAAATGGGTTAAAAAGGCATCAAATAGGAATCGAATAGGCAATTATACTCCAAATAGGCACAAACCCCTGAAATAGGCATTTATAGGCATAATAAAACCGACTAAATCTAGCTTAAAGGAAGCTGAAACGGATGTATATCTCAAAAGCCTACGTTTCTGAGCACAGGAATAAAATAGGCAAATTCCCGTCTTTAGTGATGAGACACTACAATATTAGGTTTGTCGTGCATAATATTGTAGGGCATTGTATTGTATGGAAGCGAAATATTTTGTTGAATGCTAGTATGATATTATCGCGTCAAGTGGAATGCGTCTAACAAAGCAGGAGTTCTTGATTGCTGTTGAGAACGTTGCCGATATTCCTCCAGTAATTTTAGTTTGGGTAGGATAGGATGTCTAGCTAACGCCATTCGTGGCAATAAAAATTTAGAAGCTAAATACAAACGGCGATAGTGGAGAGGCATATCACATATTTCAACAAGTAACGCATTAGTCGGGGTAGAGTTAACCTCTATACATAATCGGAGTGCTCGATGTTGAATTACATTGAGCTTGTGAATAAGAGTGGAGGAAGCAATATCAAAATAAATGGATCCATAATCTAAAAGCGAGCGTATTGTATGCCGATAAAGTATTAAAGCCGTTACGGGATCAGCACCCCAGTTCCGTCGAACTGTTAATTTCAATATATTGGTAAATTTTTGAGTCCTTTTCGAAAGGTATTCAAAATAGGGTTTCCAGGACAGTTTATTATCTAAATATATACCTAGGTACTTGTGCACCCGTACTATCGGAATTGTAATATTTGTGATTCTGAAAGAGTCTATTATAATTGCGTTTATGCGTAAAAATCATGGCCACATTTTTTAGCAGAGGGTAGTTCCAAACCATGCTCGTTTAACCATGCTTTACCAGTAGTTAATGCTCGAGTGATATTAGTTCTGCAGACTTCCAAACTTTCATTAGAAAAATAAATGATTATATCATCTGCATAAAGTAATATTCTTGCATCGCGTATTACGATACTTTCTAAATCCTTTGAGTATAGAGCGAATAATAGGCCACTTTAAATGTCACCCTGAGGCAACCCATTAGACGCGTATCTGACATTAGACGAAGAGGTTTGGCATGTGATTTCCATTCGCCGAAAATATAAAAGATGTTGGAGCATCTTGATAAAATTAGCAGGGAGGTGTATGTTATGAAGTTGCGACAGTAACATGTGTATGGGCACGTTGTCATAGGCAGCTTTGATGTCAAGAAAGTCAGCAATTGTTCCGTGTTTGCGTTGTTTTGCTAGCAGTAAATCCGTTAATAATATATTAATGGGATCCGCTGTGCTTCTCCCTTTTATAAAGGCATATTGATAGGCGGGTAGCAAATTGTGATAAGCGAGACACCATAGAAGCCTTTCCAACATAATACTGAGGAAGACCTTTCGTAAACATGACCCTAAGCAGATTCCTCTATATTCGATAAGATTTGTGGTCGAGAGTTTTGGTTTCGGTGTGGGCACGAGCGTAAAAGTATTCCATTCAGAAGGAGGGACAGCTGAGTTTAGTATTTGATTATAATACGCTATGATTATTGCACGTGCATGGTAAGAAAGATGGGAGAGCATTTTATAGGTAATATAGTCCGGTCTAGGAGCAGAAGTAGGTTTCTTTTGGAGTATGTTAATAAATTCTAGGTAAGATATAGGTTGGGAGAGTGTGAGAAATTTATCAGGAAGAGGGACTGTAGTATACTGCTGAAATTCTTGAACAACAAAATCCGGAGTTAAGGTGTCATAAAATTAGGAGATGCTTTGGAAGTGTGGTTGGTCGAGTTTATTACATCCCGTATGAGCTATTTTTTATAGCAGCCCAAATATCCTTAATACAGGTGTTTCTATTGAAGGAGTTAATACAACATTTCCAAGATTCTCCGTCTTTCGTTGAAAACTTTTCTCAAGTGGGCAGTGTACTTTTTATATTGCAAATAATTGGCAGGTGTGTAATTTTGATTTAAACTTTTGAGTAGGCTGCGTCTTCGTTTCACCATGGCGGCGCATTGCTTATTCCACCAGTGATTGTTAAGACGTCTAGTAGTATTACCATATTTGCGATAATGGAAAGGGTGATATATATCCAGGTAGTTTTGAATATGCTGATGTAAGGAACTATAGGCAGAAGATGTTTGTGATGCGAATTTAATGTGATTTAAAATATAATCATGAAAGAGGCCAAAATCAAAATCTTGCGGATTCCGTGATCTACGCTGAGGTTTTAAAACTATGCTCTGCTGATGAAGTTGTGTAATAGTGTCAATAATGACTGGAAAATGATCACTTAGATGAGTGTCTTTGTGCGTGTACCACATTGATTTATGGGCGATATTTTCGGAACAAATTGATAGATCTACTGCACTATTAGGGTGCCCGGGTGGAGATAGCCACGTAGGGGAGCCATCATTTAAAATAAACAGGTGGTTATTTAAGACTGCATTAAAAATATGACGACCTTTTGTTGTGGTATCGACACATCCCCAGTCAGTGTGATGACCGTTGAGATCACCTGCTATTATTAAACTGTCTTGGGGTGAAAACTGTGACAAATAGTGATTCCATTGAAGGGCGTTGCCTTGTATGGAAGGTGGGCAGTAGAGGTTCACGATAAGGAAATATTGTATTCTTACAGCCTAGGAGTATGTGTTAGGAATCATATAAGGTAGCAAGACGTTAGTATATGGTATTTGCGATGCAATTAAAGTAAGTGCCCCTCCATATCCACAATCATCGAGTCGTTCAACATTATAACCCTGGACTGAAAAAGCGGAGTCAGGTTTCAACCATGACTCTTGTAATATAATAATATGGGGATGATATTCTTGAATGAGAAGTATTAATTCATGCTTTTTTGGAGTAATACTCCTACTGTTCCATTGCAGTATTCGCATCCTCCTCTACGAAAAACTGACTAACCTTGTTAAAGAGGATTTTTAATAAATTAGCCCATTGAGGTTGTTCACCCAGAACTTCTGCTAAGCGCTTGAAATCGTGCAGTATTTCTGCTTGAACATTCTTTGTTAATCGCGGGAGTGTAGGGCGATCAGATGACGTCTGATGACATTCTGAAGGGTAAGCTGTGCTAGTTGACTGTTCCACTTGTACCTTTGGTTGTTGAGTCTGTGAAATAGATACCCGTGGAGCATGCTCCAAGATAGGATTGCGTAATATCGCGTGATAGCCTGCTCTATCAAAGCCTGGAAGGGGAGCTGGTCGAATTGGTTTGTGAATCACTTCAGTGAATTTGCGTTTGCGAGGAGTCGCACGTGGAGATGTTGAGTCCCATTTGCGACCAGTCCCATTTGCGATCACAGCAAAAGTTGTCCCATTTGCGATCACTCCCATTACAGTGGAGAACAAGAATGTGAAGAAAGACCAGTTCGTGTCCCATTTGCGACCACTGTAAAATTATCAGCAGCCTATCAGGGTTTTCCAATGTCCATGCAGCAGGGGGACTGCTAATTAGGCCATACTCCACACAACCTCTCTATGGAAGGTTTTTCGAGGTAACATTAGTCTATAGTTTTTAACATACTGTAATTATTCCAGCTGTAGACATCCATCATTGATGTAGCTTTTGTTGTTATGTTATTACCTGTGTGCTTACTTACGGCATGCAGGTCATTGAGACGAAGAAAGGCAAGCCTCGTGCTGAGTGGCCGCGCGTTTTAACGTGCTACGGCTATGGAGCCAAGCTTTGCATTCGGGAAACGCGTGGGTTCGAATTCCACCGTCGGCTGTTCTCAGAATGGTTTTCTGTGGTTTAATATTTTCACTTCCAGGCAAATGCCGGTACAGTTCCTATCCATAGGCCAGAGCTGAGTCCTCCCACCCCCTTACCCAATTTCATTCACCATAACACGTTTCATCTTCATTAGCTCCTCAACTGAGGTTGGTGCCAGGAAGGGCATCTGGCCGTAGAAACATCCCGTACAAATTAATCGCATCTCATCCCGACCCAATATCAAGAAACGAGACTAAGGGGTAGACATACATACAGATAGATGAAAGTAGGCTAATTATATTTTGAGCAGCTGTTTACTTAACGTGACAGTATGAATGTTTGAACAGTTTGAGCATTATTTAAGCAGTAATTTAATATTGTCCCCTATTGTATAAGAGAGTGTAAGTTAACTGTTAAGTGTGAGATGAGCTACAATTGTTTCAAAAGGAGTAGCACTATCGAAGAAGCAAAGTGTTACAGCAAAATCCTTTGTTTTGAAATTGGAAGGTGTAAAATTCAACGGTTTTAACACGGCGATTTTTGCCCTAATTCTTAACTCATTCGACCGCCTTTACACCCACAACCATCTAGTGACTCTATATAAAAGGCTCATTTGAGTCCTGTTTATTGTCTGTCAATCCCGATATTAACGCATCAGTCTCAAACGGTACATATAAGTTAATGAGTTTCAACATACGTTTCGTAAGAATCCTAGTATGTAGTTTCGCCAGTTGCGGGGTGTCTTCCTGTATCAGTTCTTCAGTAGGGAATTCCCTCACAGCAACCTGATTGTATGTCACTGTTAGGAGTGATCGCAAATGGGACTGATCGCAAATGAGACTGATGGCAAATGGGACGACACCCGTGGAGACGACGAATTGCTTGTAATAAGCTGTGGAAAGAGATGTGGGACGCTAAGGGGGGAAAACCCTGCCGGGTGGAGTTTTTCTTGGGCTTCCTGGAAGGAAATATTGTCCACACACATCATGCGCTTGATTGCGATTTGTTGCTGATGAACTTCACATCTATCGGATCCTACACTGTGATTCAGCCTACAATGTAGGCATTTACGCATTAAATCAGAACAAGTCTGAGTTTCATGAGTCTTAGAGCAGTTACCGCATCTCGGGTATTTTGTTCTGCAGTCTTTGGCTGTATGCCCATAGCGTTGACACTTCCCACAAATAATAGGGTGAAAAATGAATGCCTGAACCTCTAGTATTACGTGGAAAATAGTTACAAATTCTGGTAAAGTTTGACATTTGCAGGTTAATTTTATCGTTCCCGTAGGAACAAAGTTAGCTTGCCCATCAACTGACACACGTCTGCTGAGCCGTTGGGCTTTAACTATAGGAACGGGGGAATCAATGTACTGTATTTGATAATGTCCTCCTCAGTTAACTTATCGACTCCCCGAATTAATCCAATGCGAAACAAGCTGGACTCCGGAATGAAAGCGTTAAGTTGATGAGAAGTCAAAATGGGGTGTGTTAGAAAAATGTTGGCGTTGGCAGCTGAGTCAAATAAAATTTGAATGCGCTTTGCACCTTTCGGTTTGATAGATATTATACCTACAATTTTATTATCGTAGAAGAGCCTACCAAGTGCCATGGGATGAATATTTCCAGTGTTTTTCTCATCAGCTGACTCCACATAGATTGCATACGGACCGCGATGTCCTGAATAGTAGTAAATCGGATTGGGTTTAACGGTCTTGTCAGATTGTATATTGGAGTAAGATTGTTCACCACCGGGAGCTGGTGTGATGTCACTATTATTGGTTGACCGCACTGTTTCTTCATGATCAATATTATTGGAAACGTCCATGTCCGGTGAACGGTTAGTAACGCCACCCCCACTATCAAAAAGTGCCATACGTATACCGTAAGGCTTGCTCTATAGGCTACTGCACTGGTCGCACACGGCACAATTAGGAAAGTAGAACCGAACACTACCACTGTTCGAAACGAACTGTAGCGTCTTTTATTTGCCGAAGTTATGGACACTGAGATATGATTCACCCGCTTGCCGTGAGCATTCGTCAGTCTGACAGTCTCCTCAGTGACTGTTAGTTCCAAAAATCTATCACTGATCTGCATTTAGGGCAGTCGCCCAGGTGGCAGATTTCCTACTGTTGTTTTTCTAGCCTTTTTTTGAATGATTGTAAAGAAATTTGGAAATTTATTGAACATCTCCCTTGGTAAGGTATTCTAATCCCTAACTCCCCTTCCTATAAACGAATATTTGCCCCAATTTGTCCTCTTGAATTCCAACTTTATCTTCATATTGTGATCTTTCCTACTTTTAAAGACACCATCCAAACTTATTCGTCTACTGAAGTCCTCCCACGCCATCTCTCCACTGACAGCTCGGAACATACCACATAGTCGAGCAGCTCGTCTCCTTTCTCCCAAGTCTTCCCAGCCCAAACTTTGCAACAGTTTTGTAACGCTACTCTTTTGTCGGAAATCACCCAGAACAAATCGAGCTGCTTTTCTTTGGATTTTTTCCAGTTCCTGAATCAAGTAGTCCTGGTAAGGGTCCCATACACTGGAACCATACTCTAGTTGGGGTCCCACCAGAGACAAATAAGCTCTCTCCTTTACATCCTTACTACAACCCCTAAATACAACCCCTAAATACTCTCATAACCATGTCCAGAGATCTGTACCCTTTATTTACAATCATATTTATGTGATTACCCCAATGAAGATCTTTCCTTATATTAATACCTAGGTATTTAGAATGATCCCCAAAGGGAACTTTCACCCCATCAACACAGTAATTAAAACTGAGAGGACTTTTCCTATTTGTGAAACTCACTACTACCGTCCATCTCACAACATTATAGAGGTCATTTTCCAGTTGCTCACAATCTTGTAACTTATTTATTACTCTGAGAATAACATCATCTGCGAAAAGCCTTATCTCTGATTCCACTTCTTTACACATATCATTGATATATATATAAGGAAACATAAAGGTCCAATAATACTGCCTTGAGGAATTCCCCTCTTAAATTTTACAGGGACAGATAAAGCTTCACCTACTCTAATTCTCTGAGTTCTGTTTTCTAGAAACAGAGCCACCCATTCAGTCACTCTTTTTTCTAGTCTAATTGCACTCATTTTTGCCAGTAGTCTCCCATGATCTACCCTATCAAATGCCTTAGAAAGATCAATCGCGATACGGTCCAATATTGACCTCCTGAATCCAGGATATCTGCTATATCTTGCCGGAATCCTACAAGTTGAGCTTCAGTACCTTTCCTAAACCCAAACTGCCTTCTATCAAACCAGTTATTCATTTTGCAAACATGTCTTATATAATCAGAAAGAATGCTTTCCCAAAGCTTACATTCAATGCATGTCAAACTGATTGGCCTGTAATTTTCAGCTTTATGTCTATCACCCTTTCCTTTATAAACAGGGACTACTATAGCAACTCTCCATTCATTTGGTAAAGTTCCTTCATGCAAACAATAATCAAACAAGTACTTCAGATATGGTACTATATCCCAACCCATTGTCTTTAGTATATCTCCCGAAACCTTATCAATTCCAGCTGCTTTTCTAGTTTTCAAGTTTTGTATCTTACTGTAAATGTCATTGCTGTCATAGGTAAATTTTAATACTTCTTTAGTATTAGTAACCCCCTCTGTCTGGACATTATCCTTGTAACCAACAATCTTTACATACTGCTGACTGAATACTTCTGCCTTTTGAAGATCCTCGCATACACACCCCCCTTGTTCATTAATGATTCCTGGAATGTCCTTCTTGGAACCTGTTCCTGCCTTAAAGTACCTATACATACTCTTCCATTTTCCACAAAAATTAGTATGGCCACCAATTATGCTTGCCATCATTTTATCCTTAGCTGACTTCTTTGCTAGATTCAATTTTCTAGTAAGTTCCTTCAATTTCTCCTTACTTCAACAGCCATTTCTAACTCGATTTCTTTCCAACCTGCACCTCCTTCTTAGTCTCTTTACTTCCCTGTTATACTATAGTGCGTCTTTACCATTCCTTAACACCTTTAAAGGTACAAACCTATTTTCACATTCCTCAACAATTGCTTTAAACCCATCCCAGAGTCTGTTTACATTTTTATTTACCGTTTTCCACATATCATAGTTATTAAAAACTCCCTCATGCCTGTTTTATCAGCCATATGGTACTGCCTAACAGTCCTAATTTTAATCTCTTCCTTTCACATTTATTTTTAACTACGACAAAAACCGCTTCGTGATCACTAATACCATCTATTACTTCGGTTTCTCTATGGAGCTCATCTGGTTTTATCAGCACCACATCCAAAATATTCTTCTCTCTAGTTGGTTCCATCACTTTCTGAATCAGGTGCCCTTCCCGTATTAACTTATTTGCCATTTGTTGGTCATGATTCCTGTCGTATGCATTACCTTCGCAATTGACATTTGGTAAATTGAGATCACCCGCTACAACCACGTTCCTTTCCTTATCGTTTCCCACATAGCTGATTACACTGGGCAACAAAATTTAAATTTTTGTTTGTTAAATGGAAGTGAAAGGGTGTTTCTGGTACACTTTTTTCTGCTGATTTCAAATCTGTTTTTAGAATTTTTCTATCACGCACAGTTTTTGAGTAATTTTCAAAAATTAAAAAGTGTTAAAATTGTTATTCCTACTAAAATTTATTAACTTAAATTGAATTTACATGCATTTTAATTTACATACACTTTTTCTGCTGATTTCAAATCCGTTTTTAGAATTTTTCCATCACTCACAGTTTTTGAGTAATTTTCAAAAAATTAAAAAATGTTGTTCCTACTAAAGTTTATTGTCTAAACTTAAATTTCATTTACATACCTAAAAAGTATGAGAGTTAGATTTTCGGCTGAACTTAGCTTGAGGAACATCCCTTTTGAGTGACCAGCAGTAGTCAGCCAGCATATTTGGACCCCATTTTCCCTGGTAACGGCTTTCAAATTCGACGATGTCTTGATGGAAACGGTCCCCGTGTTCGTCTGAGACAGCGCCGAGATTTTCAGGGAAAAAGTCCAGATGCGAGTCCAAGAAGTGTATTTTAAGAGACATATTACATACCATGTGTTTATAGTTTGTAGAAGTTCACTAATATGTTCCCTGTAATTCTCTGACCTGTAGTTTCCTAGAAAGTTTGTGACCACCTTCTTAAATGATGACCATGCAGCTAGTTCGTATGTTTTAACTTGGTTTCAAACACTGTATCTTTCATCAGTTCTTTGATCTGAGGACCAACAAATATGCCTTACTTTAGTTTAGCTACAGATATTTTTGGAAATTTGGTTTGGAGAAATTGAAATGCATCCGTACTTTGATCAAGTGCTTTTACAAAATTCTTAATCAAACCTAGTATTATGTGTAATGGGGACAGTATGATTTTGTCAAATGCAACAAGAGGCTGATGAACGACATTTTCCTGTCCTGGAGTAAATGACTGTCTTTTTGGCCAGTTCTTTTTTATATAGTGATTATTTCTATCTCGACTATCCCACTTGCATAAAAAACAGCAAAATTTCGTATATCCTAACTGCAAACCAAGTAAGAGAGCTACAAGTTTCAAATCTGAACATATCTGCCAGGAATACTTTTTATACTGGGCAGCGGATAGTACCATTTTCATGTTTTCATATGATTCCTGTAAGTTAGCTGCATGGGCTACAGGAACTGATGGAAATATATTTCCATTGTTAAGCAGTACCGCTTTCAAACTTCTTTTTGAAGAATCAATGAATATACGCCATTCTTCTGGATTATGCTGCTGCCCTAGTAACTCGAAGAGACCTGTAACATCATTGCAGAAAACTAGTTCTTCCTTTTTAGAAAAAAGATGCTCAAATTCCTTTTGACGTTGGCGGAAGAAGCAGACTTTGGTATCTTTCTCTATAAGGTTCCAGCCTTTTAGTCTTGAAGCGAGTAATTCTGATTTGGCTTTAGACAAATTAAGATCACGAACCAAATCATTTAGATCTGATTGTGTAAGTAAATGAGGCTCAGAAGAAGCAGCAGAACTTTCTACAAAGGGTTGGTCATCATCCATTTTATCATCACATAACTCTTCACCAACATCAACTTCTTCATCTCCGTGCATCAATGATCTATCTGGTGGAGAAGGTATAGGAAGCCCTGGACCATGTAGAACCGGTCTGGTTGCTCATTTCAGAGACGGATATACAACTGTATGTTTTGACTTTGAAGATATACCAGAGGTATTAGTCACACAAAAATAGCAATCGGTCAAATGATCCGTAGGTTCCCTCCACTGCATCGGAATTCCAAAAGGCATATGGCGAGTGGCGTGTCCCCTTCATCCATCCAGTCAGTAGAGTTACACATGAAGCACAACATATGTTAGGGGCCCAGTTCTGATTCAGATCCATCTTGCAATCAAAATACAACTCATAAGCTTCCTTAATGAAAGTAGTAACACTTCGCCTCTGCGCTTTAAGGGTTAACTCGCCACATATATTACAGAAACTATCTGGTTTATTTGTACAGTTGCGAGGCATTTTTCACACAATAAAATAAAACACTACTGTATATTGAACACAAACTATCTCCTTTCAATAGACTTTGGAAGCACAACTCTATGCAGACAGTGGCATGAAAGAAATCTCTAATTCAACTGACAACTGCAATGTTTTAAAGTTTCTAATTGTTGTGGCAACAATGAATAATATGGAATTCTGTACATTCTTAAGAGAATAAAAAGTAAAAAAATATAGTAAGAGTATGATAAACCAACAATTATAATAGTTTATTAATCTTTGTTAATGGTAGCATGCCAACCCGAAAATATGAAAACAAAGATTTGAAATTACAAAAGAACTGTAGGTGATGGGAAGTTTCTGGTTTCATATTCGTAATCAGCACACAAAAGTACACAAGAATCACCATAAATTATACATTTAACAAAATCATTGTTGACCAGTGTTATCTTATCAAATAATTCTGAATCAGCATCTGCGCTACCCTTTCCTGGTATGTACACTCCAAAGATATCTAGAAATGAGCCTTACCCCTAGAATTTCGTGCTTGTCATCTTTAACTTTTTCGCAGCTTACAAATTCTTCTTTCGCGAGAATGAATACTCCCCCTCCTACCATTCCTATCCTATCTCTACGATTCACCCTCCACTTCCGTGAGAAAATTTCTGCATCCATTATATCATTTCTCAGCCATGATTCAACTCCTATTACAATATCTGGTAAGTATATATCTATTAAATTACTTAATTCTATTCCTTTCTATACAATACTTCTACAGTTGAGCACTAACAGTTTTATGTCATCCCTACTTGATTTCCAGTTCTCTGTTCCTTTAACACCGCTCCCTAGGCCACTCTGTTTCCCCGAATGTACCTCTCTATAACCCTTCTAAACAAATTTTCTAACTTATATGTACCACTGCGGTTTAAGTGAAGGCCATCTAAGCGCAGATCCCTATCTCTTACCCACCCATTAGGATCTAGAAATTTCACTCCCAGTTTCCCACATACACACTCCATAGTCTCATTTAAATCCCCAATCACCCTCCAGTCAGTATCCCTCCTACACAGAATTCCACTGATAACAATCTCCGCTTTCATCCGTGCTGCATTTACCAGATCCCACACATCCCCAACTATGTTGGTACTTATACCTACTTGTCTTACGTTGTTAGTACCAACGTGAAACACTACCACTTTCTCCTTTCCCTCCTCCTTCTCTTTTACTTTCTTCAACATCTGTCTTAACCTAATTCCTGGATAACACTCTACCCTGGTACCCTTTCCTCCACACACTTTCTCGACATGTCTAACGATAGAATCCCCCATGACCAGAGCCTCAACCCTACCCACCTCATTTGATCCCCTCCCCTCCTGGTCAGTCCTATCTTTCCTGACAGCTGCAAAAGCTACTTCCTCCTCCCTTTTCTCCATCCCATGACCCTGTTCCACCTGTCTTTTCCTATCCACTACTCCACATTTCCCTTTCCTACCTATTCCCTTTCTCCTACTTCCAAAGTTCTCGGCAACAGTTCCCTGTTACTCATCTTCCCTCGGTTGTTCTACCTACAGTGACTCGTACCGATTTCTCACCGACACCTGTCCTGAATTTTGATCCTGAATGGAGCCCTTAGCCTGCAATCTCCTTCCCCTTAAAACATTAGACCATCTGTCTTCCACAATTTCCCCCTTTCCTTCCAATCCCTCTATTACACCTACTGTACCCTGTACATTGTTTGGAGGCCTACTTCCTTCCTGTCCTCTGAGAGAATCCTAATTATCTCCCTCAAGCTCTCCAACTCCTCCCTCATACTCCTTAATGCCTAGCCACACCCACAGTCCCTACACTCGCACTGCTTAGCCATTTTTTACTAAATAATGGAAAGAAAAGGAAAAATAAGATAACTTATTCAGTGCAAAATAAAAATGAAAGGAAATAACTATTGTCTAGGTTAGTTCACAAAGATCACACGATAGGCTACTACTACACTACTATACTACTTAATTGTACTATTTTTATTCCTACAACACGCTAACGCGATGAAAATTGCTGTTAATTACTGGAAACGGAATAATACACAAGAATTACACAATCCTTAACTGCAGTTAAGTCTACCCTAATTACAACTGAATTTTAGTAAGAAGTTACTACAGATACCACAGAAACGGTACTATACTATACAAATATTTCACAGTAATAGAATAAACACATTACTTTCTAATAAGATGCTATAATACACTACAATAATTTTAAACTGCGTTCAGACTAAGTACAGATATCGTTTCTACAATACGCTACAATCATTTTAAACTACGTATTCTAATTACTATTCTAATTAATTAACTACGTATTCTAATTACAACAGGTTATTACCAAGCAAAAACAGAAAAGAAAATTACCATTAAAGTTCGAAATTCGCAAAAGTAATCAAAATTATAGAATCGGCACTCTAATTTCTAATAAGTTACTATACTACACTACAATAATGTTAAAACTACGTTCAGACGTATCCTAGCTTCTTACTAAGCACAAATAGAAATAAAAATTCCAATTAGGCCTAAATTTAGATATTCGCAAGAACTACCGGTAGGTACTCAAAGATTACCAACAAAGTTAAACACTATACAGATTAATAATAGTACTACTTTATCCTACTATGCTGTAATAGAAATGAAACATGCCATTTGCACACGAATATAACAGGCAGGATATTATCTAATATACTATGTTTCTTAGTATTGTAACGGTTCAAATCCCGTTACAAGATGATATCTGTATTTTTATTATTTTATCTGTATTATTATTATTATTATTATTATTATTATTATTATTATTATTATTATTATTATTTATTATTATGTCCGTATTATTATGTTATCTGTGATATTGTTACTATTGTTGTAATTATCCGTTTTATTCAATTCGATTTTGCAATTGCCTGTTGCTTGCAAGATTGTACTTAGATGTATGCATATATACGTATGTGTAGATTATCATTAAACACCTGTACAGTGAGAATTGTTGTATATATCAGAGATTGGGTTTGACGTTGGGGCATTGTGCAGGATTAGTGGAGATTCTGCCAAGTCATCGCCGCGCCATGGCTACGGCATTGTATTTATTTAGATATGCGCTCACGGAGTTAGCCGCCTGCGGGCTATTTCACCACTGTATGTAATATTTGCCGCGTTGTGGGAGTATGTCATGGTTATTTCTGGAGATTACGTAGCGGTGTCAACCAACGTCTATATAAGGTGGGTGCATATTGTAGCGTCAGTCATTAGTTATACGGATGCAGTACAGTGAAGTAGTCTACTAGATCAAGAGGCCTTAGTTGGTTAGTCAACCAGTGTGAACGAGAGATGGTGAAGACTCAGTGAGCCATTATTGGTCATTGAGAGAGTGAGACCAAATGGTTGGTCCGTCACTTAGTTGAAGACACGGACGCAAGGGCTTACCATGGAGTCAGAGAGGGCAACCCTGGACCTGCCAAGAGGTAATACCATATTGACTTACAAAGAAGTCAGATGATATGGAGAAGAAGCAGTCACAAGGATGTATCACCAAGTTAGGCGTGACACATCTACAGTAAACACCAGATCAAAGGAATACGTCGTAATTACACTAAAAGTGTTGAAGGTACAGTCAAGTGAATCAGTGAGGGAAATATTTCGTATAAATTGTTAAATGTCCGGTCAAGAAGAATTCAAATTCATGCCTAGTTTCTTTCAGTTGCAATGTCATAATTTCATATTCTCATCTGTTTTATCGCAACAAGACTCACTATTTTTTGATATATTATTTAAAGAATATATATTGTTCTATCAAACGAATTCATAGTTTCATTTCATTGACAGTAAAATATCTTAACCTCAAAATTAATGGGGAAACCGAACGCCAATCTCCTTTTCCTAGAACTTATATGGTATGTTGTCAAAAGTAAGCTTATTACCCCACACCCTAGAGATAGTCAAGAGTCTCATTCTATTATTGCTGCACTGAGTGGCAGCTGGCGCCCTTCAAATAACGTATGTGTAAGTAAGCAGGTAACAGGTAAGTGTGAGTACAAGGTTCGACGAGTGTGTATTTTATATAATGAATATTAATTTTCAGATTTTCCATTTTAAATGCAGATATTCAGATTTTCAATATAAATGCAGTTTGATAATATGTTTCAAAAGTTAGTCAGACAGTTAGGAACATCTTACAAAGTGTCGACGCAACGTGGGACTCGAATAAATTCAGAATCTGTTCTGAATGACAGCATATCATAGGTTCATTTGGGAAGAGTATGCACATTTAAGCCAACGGAATTATTACGGGTAAATTTCAGGACTATAATTTTGTGATATATATTTGTATTTTGAGGATATGTCAAGGGATTTGAAGAGGGAAATTAATTTGAGATCGCGTACTATCACTAGTGAACCAAAGATGGACAAGGAAGACAATAACAAGTCATGTGAGGACGAGGTCATTGCTTCTGCGGACATCCAAGGTGAAATTCAGAGTAGGGAACAGGTGAATACGATGGAAGCTTCTGAGATAATTCAGGAAAGTGCAGAAATTGAGAAGCACACAGAAACTCAGAAGGAAATCGCGGGGGGAATGAACCAAGATTTTTTTAATTTGTTCAAGGCCGAAATGAACAAGTTGAAGGAAACGATTGATACTTATTGTGAAGATAGGAGTAAACAGATGGAAGAATTAATTGGCAGTTATAAAGAAAATTTTAATGTGACCATTAGTAAAATAGATACTAAGATATTAGAGATAAATAATCAAACATCTAAGTTAGAAAGTAAGTCAAATGAAGAGTGTGTTGAAATTGAAGGTGAAATGAAGTTGAGTCGGAGCGATCTTCATACTCAAATTGAGCATGTCAAAGGAACTTGTACAGAGAATATCAAAGAATTAAGTGATAAAAGTTCTAGTAATCGGGAAGGAATTCATGAGGTAGTCGAGAAGAGATTGGACAGGATTTGCAGTGCAGTTGGGGAAGAGATGGGGGAACAGATTAGTAGAAATGAGCAAGTTGAAAGCAAACTTGTGGAGGTCACTGAACTACGGAACGAACAGGAAACGCTATCACAGCAGGTAAGAGAAAGAGAGGTAGAATTGAAGGAAGAAGTGAGAAGAGTGGAAGAGAATTCTGAGAGAGCAGCGGAAGAAGAAGAAGAAGAAGAAGAAGAAGAAGAAGAAGAAGAAGAAGAAGAAGTTGTGAACTGCCAGGCTGGGATACGGCAGAAAGGTACAGGTGAGTCGGCGTGTGAGGTGATAATAGCGAGTGGTTTGTTCAGTAGGGATCGTGATTTAACCAAGTTTTCTGGAAAACAGTTTAATCCTATAGAGTTTGTGAAAATAGTTGAGAAAAGATTTGCAAGTAAGTTGAGGAATAATGCTATTGAATGGGAATATGTGTTGGAGATTTTGTCTAATGTTTTCATTGGTGAAAGTAAAATATGTTTTCGAGTATACTGGAATAATATGTCTAATTTAGGAGAGATTAAAGAGTTCATTGACAGGCTTTGGAAGGAATGTGTGTAAGGGCGCGCGCGTGAGAGAGAACGCATGATGTCTGGGGAAAGAAGTATAGTAGAGAGAAGGGGGAAAATGTTAGCCGTGTATCAGAGGAGAGGGGGTGATCATGATCCGCAGAGGATTAATAGTTGTGTTGATAGTGATAGGGGTCAGAAGAGTAACGAGAGAGGATCGGAAGATGGGAGGCGTATGTACTTGAGTTATGAGAGAGAAGGTCAGAAGAGTAATCAGAGAGAATCGGAAGATGGGAGGCGTACGGGTTTGAGTTATCAGAGAGACTATGATAGTCTTAATATGAATGTTATCAAGGTGTCGTTATCGAACCAGAGTATTTCAGATTCACAGGGAATCGGGTAAGTTAAGTGGACAGGCCGAAGGTAGAAGATGAATAGGTATGTAGTATAAGTAGTTACGTAGTGAAAGTAGATTTAAGAGTAGTGTGATTGTGACCTAAGTAATGTTAAGTGAGATATTTAAGTAATGACGTAGTCGTAGATAATGAAGTACTTAATGGTAGTAGTAAGTTAGACGTAAGACGTGTTCTATAAAGTGATGTAAGTACTTGTAATACTGGGAATATACAGTAGTGAAGTAGTAACTCCGATGATAGAAATTGTGAGAGAAGAAGGTAAATGAAGGTTCTATTAGATATTATAACAGCCGTTTGGTAAGTCAAAGTGAGTAAATAAAATGATAGCGGTACCAATCATAATTGAAGATATATGTAAGTTTCAACTATGCCTTGTTGTACCAGATCTTGTGTATTCAGTTATTTTAGGGCTGACTTGGTTGCAAATCATGGAAGTAGAGTAGACTTTAATTTAGGTAGTGTGTGTTTGTTCTGGGAGGAAAACTAGCAAAGAAGTACGTGTTAATTATGATGGTCTGAGGTAAGTGTGTTGGTGACGTGTGTTCTTTGAAATATATGAGAGGTAAGTGAAGTTGTTCCTAGTGAGAGGAAATGTTTTGTTGGGTATGTTACGTGCCTGTACGACCAGTATCCGAGGGATAGTCGGTATGAGGCAGTGACGTGAGGTAATTTGAGTGAATTACAGGAGGAGTAATTGTGTTCGATGTTAGGTAGGCATCGAGATGTATTTAGTGGTAAGTGAGGAAGAACACGTATATGAACATAAATTTGTAGTAAATGACCATTGATCGTTTGTGGGAGGTAAGTACCCCAGTCAACTTAAATGTGCTAGTGAAGTCTAAGAACAAATAAACATTATGCTGGATTACGGAATAATTGAACCATCTTGTAGTCATAGTATTGAACCTTTAATTATTGTTGCCAAGAAGGATGTGATTTATCTTGATATGTAAGTTAATAAGGGCAAAATTGATTCAGTTTGAGTGACAGAGTGCTACTCAGAGTTCCATTTCATCAGCTGCAGAGGCGGGAAATATGTTGAAGTTATTTTTTGTATCAGGGGTATTTCACTATTGTGAACCGTATCGGGAAGTGTGCATATTCTTATAAATTCAGGAAGGGGATATTGTCGCTATTTATAGTATTATACGTATATGTAAAGAAGTACTTCACGTGAGATTTGTTGAGGTAATAATATGATTAATTTTGTGAGAAACTGGCAAAATAAAACTAACATCTGCGATATGCGTGTGAACCAAGTGTCGTATTGGTGTATTGGAAGAATAAGTGCTACATTGTCATGTACTGTGTGACAAAAAAAAACGGAGAACAGGACATTGGACAGTTAACTGCGATAACAATATGCGAGAACAGTTCTCATATAAGTGATATTTCACAAAAAGTTTTGATATGTTAAAAAAAAGAAGAATGTAGTGCAATCATTTAAAATTATTTGTATGTGTTAAATTGAGTGCTGTACTCTTGTGATTTGTATGAGAGAAAAAGAGAATGGGACACTGAACAGTTATCTACGATGGCAATGTGCGAGAAAAATTCTCATATGTGATGTATTATAAAATGTATGGATGCTGAAAAAGAAAATTATTGTTGTATACTTATTTAAAGTGTTTATATGTGTCAGTGTTATATATATATAATTTTGTTCATAAATCAATCGATTCTTTGTTCTTCGATTTATTTATGAGGGAGGCGAATTGTAACGGTTCAAATCCCGTTACAAGATGATATCTGTATTTTTATTATTTTATCTGTATTATTATTATTATTATTATTATTATTATTATTTATTATTATGTCCGTATTATTATGTTATCTGTGATATTGTTACTATTATTGTAATTATCCGTTTTATTCAATTCGATTTTGCAATTGCCTGTTGCTTGCAAGATTGTACTTAGATGTATGCATATATACGTATGTGTAGATTATCATTAAACACCTGTACAGTGAGAATTGTTGTATATATCAGAGATTGGGTGTGACGTTGGGGCATTGTGCAGGATTAGTGGAGATTCTGCCAAGTCATCGCCGCGCCATGGCTACGGCATTGTATTTATTTAGATATGCGCTCACGGAGTTAGCCGCCTGCGGGCTATTTCACCACTGTATGTAATATTTGCCGCGTTGTGGGAGTATGTCATGGTTATTTCTGGAGATTACGTAGCGGTGTCAACCAACGTCTATATAAGGTGGGTGCATATTGTAGCGTCAGTCATTAGTTATACGGATGCAGTACAGTGAAGTAGTCTACTAGATCAAGAGGCCTTAGTTGGTTAGTCAACCAGTGTGAACGAGAGATGGTGAAGACTCAGTGAGCCATTATTGGTCATTGAGAGAGTGAGACCAAATGGTTGGTCCGTCACTTAGTTGAAGACACGGACGCAAGGGCTTACCATGGAGTCAGAGAGGGCAACCCTGGACCTGCCAAGAGGTAATACCATATTGACTTACAAAGAAGTCAGATGATATGGAGAAGAAGCAGTCACAAGGATGTATCACCAAGTTAGGCGTGACACATCTACAGTAAACACCAGATCAAAGGAATACGTCGTAATTACACTAAAAGTGTTGAAGGTACAGTCAAGTGAATCAGTGAGGGAAATATTTCGTATAAATTGTTAAATGTCTGGTCAAGAAGAATTCAAATTCATGCCTAGTTTCTTTCAGTTGCAATGTCATAATTTCATATTCTCATCTGTTTTATCGCAACAAGACTCACTATTTTTTGATATATTATTTAAAGAATATATATTGTTCTATCAAACGAATTCATAGTTTCATTTCATTGACAGTAAAATATCTTAACCTCAAAATTAATGGGGAAACCGAACGCCAATCTCCTTTTCCTAGAACTTATATGGTATGTTGTCAAAAGTAAGCTTATTACCCCACACCCTAGAGATAGTCAAGAGTCTCATTCTATTATTGCTGCACTGAGTGGCAGCTGGCGCCCTTCAAATAACGTATGTGTAAGTAAGCAGGTAACAAGTAGGTGTGAGTACAAGGTTCGACGAGTGTGTATTTTATATAATGAATATTAATTTTCAGATTTTCCATTTTAAATGCAGATATTCAGATTTTCAATATAAATGCAGTTTGATAATAAGTTTCAAAAGTTAGTCAGACAGTTAGGAACATCTTACAGTATGTAGTCAATTTATAAATGATTTTGTTTTATCACGCCTTACTTCTATTAAATTGCAATGCGTGTGTAATTTTTTTTTGATGAAAGTACGGTATTGAATCAAAATTTTAAAAAATCTCTTATTACCGCACTTAAGTTCGTAAACTGTTACCTCTCTGTCGAAATTCGCTCAGAGAGCTTCAAAAACTTACCATTTTGTAGATCTTTTTCATTTTTATGGACACCCTCCGTCGCATTACTCCACTATCCCTGGTACTGTTTGTTGTCTGTGCATCTTTTTGCCCCCTCACTTCTAATTCCCAATCACCGCTACTGTTTAAAAACGCACATCTATGAAGGAGAATCGTCACAGAAACCCCCTGTGGGTGGAGGCGGTATAGTAATACCTACGGTATCCCCAGCCTGTCGTAAGAGGCGACTAAAAATGGCAAGTAGTGAAGAATTTGCATGTGCTGTGAGGAAGGGTAGCAGTCTTTTACTTGCCAAAGTTATGGACACTGAGGTATGATTCACCCGCTTGCCGTGCGCATTCGTCAGTCTGACAGTCTCCCCAGTGTCTGTTAGTTTCTTAGTATGTAGTCAATTTATAAATGATTTTGTTTTATCACGCCTTATTTCTATTAAATTGTAATGCGTGTGTAATTGTTTTTTGATAAAAGTTTTATAGTATTGAATCAAAATTTCAAAAAAAACTCTTATTACCGTACTTAAGTTCGTAAACTGTTACCTCTCTGTCGAAATTCGCTCAGAGAGCTTCAAAAACCTACCATTTTGTGGATCTTTTTTACTTTTATGTACACCCTCCGTCGCATTATTCCACAATCCCTGGTACTGTTTGTTGTTTGTGCATCATTTTGCCCCCTCACTTCTAATTCCCAAGCGCCGCTACTGCTTAAAAACGCATAGAATATCTATGAAGGGGAATCGTCACAGAAACACCCTGTGGTTGGAGGCGGTATAGTAATACCTACGGTATCCCCTGCCTGTCGTAAGAGGCGACTAAAAGTGGCTCTCAACTTGGGAGCGTGAGTTCGCGACCACGGGGCCCTCAGCTGAGTCATGATATTGCTTCCACTTGTGCCAGGCTCCTCACTTTCATCTATCCTATCCGACCTCCCTCGGTCAAATCTTGTTCTTTTCCAACCCCGACGGTGTTACAGCACTCGAGGCCTAGGGCGTTTTTCATTTTCACGCTCTTCGTGGCCCTTGTTTTCCTTTAGCTGACACCTTCATTTTTCGAACTGTCGGATTCTTTCCATTTTTTCTCTCTGATTAGTGTTGTTAAGGGATGGTTGCATTAGTTGTACTTCCTCTTAAAAAAATCACCACCACCACCACCACCACCACCACCAAGGGTCACAGAACACCTCCGGTTTGGTCTGCACCATAAGAAGCTACCCTGCCGACAACTGCGAGATATCCAGGCAGGTGTACGCCCTATCTACAGTTATTAACAAATTATAACGTAAGGGTTATTCAGCTAAGATGTCTTGAACAGATTAATATACTGACATTCTGTTTTTACTTTCGTTAATGGTATTAAGGGGCTCATAGTTCAACATGCAGTACTTTTCCAGGCTTTTGACAAAATTTATCGGCGTTTCCAATCAAGAACTGCTGATGATATACTATCAAGCTTACGCTCGTAGTTACTGGGACGTCGCACAGCTCGCAGCACAGAAGAATCGGTCTCGAGAGCGTTGCCCATTAACGCTGTCGAAAGAACTGGAGCAAATCAGGCATTTTAGATTTCATGTTCCATGTGTAATGATGGTTGCATATGCAGACATGCACATCTTGCCCCGACTCAAGTTCGAATTCTGCGCGCCTCTAGTATCCGGGTAGGTGTACATTATACAGGATTATTCAGGTAAGATGTCCACCTCAAATAAGTCATGAACATTTTAAGATATTGACATTCTCTTTTCACTTTCGTTAATGGTATTAAGGGGAGCATAACTGAACATGTAGTACTGTTACAGGCTTTTGAAAAAAATATCGGTTCGCACGTTTTCATATGAAAACGTTATTTCACGCAATAACTGCTTATGGCATACTACCAAGTTTACACTCGTAGTTGCTGAGACGTGGCACAGATTGCAACACAGGACGTTGTCTCGTTAGTCTCGAGAGTATCGAGCGACAGCGTTGCCCATCACTAATTTCTTATATCGAATAGGATCCCCATACCTAACTATTTTGAATGTAAATTACAGTGCTGGTAAGTTATGTTCACGAAGCACCAGTTTATAAGCTTATTAAACCTAATTTTATGTTGCATTGAAATGCATATTTCGGTGTTATTAATAAAAGCATAATTTTTTATCATCTTAGTACATTCGTGGCGTATTTATGCATGTCAATGTGAAATGTCTTAACAAGGCTACTCTGCGCTGGAGTACTTGCAAGGTCACTACGGAAACGAATTGGAGAAGTCCGCAACTTGTGTGCAGATGTGTAAATATAACTAGTTCAGTTATTATGAGTTTCGACTTGACGTTTGAGCACTGCCTTTTGGCGGAGGGTAAGTGAATTAATCAACAGCCAATCATAGGCAGCCGATCGCTCGGATAGATCGCGTTAGACTCCAGTTCCGGTTAGCAGTGTTGTCGATCTGTTGTTTACTGTAACCACGTGCTATCAGCTCTGTGTTGTATTGTGCTCAGTTCTTTTCGCGGTCTTTATGTGTCTTTGTGCTAGGTTGTTGTTCGTTTATCTTTCGTAGCGTAGAGTTTATAAATGTATAGTACTGTTAATAGTATTGAACCCTTGAACTTACCATTCCATCGTTGGTCGGCCATGGCTGCTATAGTAGAACAATTTAGAACTCTTAAATCTTGGGTCGTTGCGGGAATAAATTCGGTCACGATCTTAACCAAACGATGGGGTTCAGAAGAAAGCCTAACTACTTGAAATGAGGAGCAAAAATGTGCTTACTAACTTTTATTTAAACTGAAAGAGCACGATAACATCGTTAATTTAATATGCATTCTTGCCACAAAACATAAAAGCATTTAATTATTGATTTTTGAAAAGTTCCTAACACAGTCACATTACATAACGTCACTTCGTTTCTTCCAATGTCGAAGAGTTGCTTCAGAGAAGCTAATATGTCAGTGGACAGCGAAACTGAAAAGCTGAAAAAGGGAAGACCTGAAAACCGGGCACCTATCATTCCAAACGAGAACTGAGAGTTAATCCACACGATCCGTGGAAAATCTGACTTTCAACAAGTAGAACGCCTGATTTTCTCTTAATTAAGGTTATCCACCAGTCAAATACCCTTCACGGATACGGAACATCCGCCGAATGGACCCTTAATCGAACCAAACTGACTATCAGTTGCTTTGGATAGGTTGCGAAATATTATGGGAAAGCATGGTGTTCACTACAAGTTAATGGCATCATTCACAATTGAAATAAAATTCCACCATGTATTTGTCATTCATGACACCCTTAAGTGATAAGGTAGTCCCGATGCTAAACGTGCATCACCCCAAACAACTGTTCGGAAGGAACCAACAACAACATGATCCGGGAGGATCTTACGTTAAGTCGTTCTAAAGGAACAAAACTGCGAAATGCAGGAAACACTTACTAATCATGCATTTAGAAGAAATGCCAAACACTGAAGTTAATCAAAAAGTGAAAAGTCACTTGAAAATATTATTATTGAACCGATTTTCAGGTTAGAAATGGGTTTATTATGCTTAATAAATTTACCAGTCCACGCTAAAATTTACTACAAATTTAAGGAATTCTTTCCCTTGACAACAATGCTACCAGTACAGATCTCTCTATTTACTGTCTGTCCCAACACACTACTGGTAAAGTGATTACTTACTTATTCTAACTATGAATACGAATGAAAATACGACAAGATTAAAATATAAAATAAAATTACCGGCTGACGAATCGAAACCGCATTCGCAACTCAAGTCTCATTCTAAAACACTGAAGTGTCAATAATGCACACTATCAATGAAAACGGACGTCAAGACGAGGAAACAATAAAGTCCGTAAAAAAAATAAATTAACATCTCGAAGTCATACAGCTTAACACGCACGAAGAAACACAGTAAAAATATAATCTAGATCGGGTCGATGTCCCACACTTGGACAGCCCTCGTTTGTCAACAGCAGTCCCGTTATCTCAATGAGAGCTTCGCATAGACCCTCTACAATAAATCATATCGTACTGTAATGGCTACCTTCAACCAGGCCACTTCACAAAAGAAACAAAAGAGAAAAAAAAAATCTAAACTGAGACTTGAGTGTGTACAGCTACCATCCCAGACCTATCGTCGGGCTCACTTGAAATCTGTACACCCTAAACCTAATCAGTATATACATGATGCCTTCCAAGTCCTATCGTCGGGCGTGACCTAGGACGTCTCATCATCAATGACTCCAAGAATAAACACGTGACGTCCTAAATCTATCGTCGGGCGTCAAAGTGGGTCGTACTGCGTCTCCCTTAACATATCAGGCGAAATGCAATTCTCAAACAACTCCAACAATATCACTGAATCTGGTCAGACAAAATACGCACGACCGAACCAACGTCTCTATTATCAACTGAATGCAAGTCGAAATACAGCAAGTGTCTACCTCTCGAAAAGTACAGTAAGTGTCTACATCATTATAATATGTGAACTCAAAAAAATAAATAAACGTGACGAACGGTTCTCCACCTCGAACGCAATCTCAGCCTGTGCACTGACGTGTTAGGGAAGCAAATGAAAATTCCCAACACACGGGTACCCTTTTAGTGGATGCCTTCAAAATAATAATCATCACCATCGCATTCGAAATTCTCAGATCGCCTATCATCAATTCCAACCATCTTATCCATGACCTCTCCAATGAACAAATTAAATATAACCCAACCGTGTGTCCAAAGTGCTCTCTGATCCTGAAGATTGTTCGTTCTCTTATCATCCATGCGGGCTTTACGTAACATAGATCACTGGATGTGTACTACCCAGACTGTAACATTTTACAAGAGTCGTTTTCACTTGGAATCTTTCTATAAATTCACACCATAGTCATCTCAAATTCGGATTGATTGCGGAAAACAATACAGCCTGTTTCACACAGCCTGTTTCTAAATACTTCCTCTACAAAAATACAACTTGTCTCAACACACTTTCTCCTCGCTTTATACCAGCGGCATTACTTCCATCTCATCTCCACGTACGTATAAATCCATCGCTTTCAATCCCTTTTCCTTCACGACCCTTTTTCATACTTCGATCCCCTGGTGAAAACGACAACCATCATTAAGCACATCTCTTACCTTACTATTATTAAGACTTTCAGACCTCAAGAATCCAAGAGCACACCTCGACCTTTCGCAATTCAAGTATACACGATGTCTCACAATTTCCTTCCCATTAGCGACTGTGACTCTAATAAATTTTATTGACATTATCTAAATATGCTTACGATCCTTGTAGAAATAACTGGTTAAATGTAATTTAACAGAGAAGAATTTCCTTATCCCGCGGTAGACATTATTATTATTATTATTATTATTATTATTATTATTATTATTATTATTATTATTATTATTATTATTATTATTATTATTCAACATTTTTGAATACAACTGACACCTGAATTTACGATATTCGCCACGACAAATTTACACTTATAACGTTCACAAATCCGCACTTTGAATGATATCTCAACTCAACACAAAATTTTAAGCGTCGCATTTTACCGTTCTTGACATGAACTTTACACACTGAAAAATTTCACACGCTGACCAAAATTTACAACGCCTTTCGCCTGATAATTACGAATATCACCCGACAATCATCTGGAAATTTTGTTTAGGACAGACAGTAACTAACCAACTAACTACAACATAATATAAAATAGACAGACCTGCACATTGGTGACATTCTCAGCATTCTGATTACATCATCCCAGCAACCTCGTACTTAGCCACTCATTTTCACAAATAACATTTTCATTTTCAAAATTTCACTCATCCAAACACTACCCTTCACACACACGAGATTAAAATTACCATAAATAATGCACTTTCTTTGTAACTTGCACCACGAACTTCCCTCGTTCTGCAGTCGACTCTAACTGTCTGATGCGCTTCCCAGAGTGGTTTCTCTCCCCGTTGTTTCAATAAGAACAGGTGTTCGGCCGATAAGGGAGTAGAACTATTTTGAATCGCTTCCCCCAGACCTTCTTCACTTACAAGAGTACAGGAAATGATAAAAATAAAATCTGCTGTGTAATTTTCAACCAGCCTACACCTTCCCAGTTCGTCTGCAAACGTTCACAGTTTCTCCAATCACTTTTCTTCTTAACTAATATATGGACTTTAGCCACGAACATGTATTGAATTATTGTCGGTCAATCTGGCGCGAATTTCTAATGACGACGGGCACGAGCTCCCGCGGCTTCAAGTTCCAGATCGACACTGAGAAATCTACGGTGGGGGGGTTTCTTTTATAATTTCCAGAAGGACGCTATCCCCTCTATAAGGCTTGGTTGTGAAATCTGCCAAATTTGCTTCTAATAGACCAATTTTGATAAGACTTGTCCCAGAACTCCGGACAGACTTGCACTTACGTTAGGTGTTAATTTTATAATTTTCCTACACCCACAACAGGAGAAATAAATTGTTTCTGCCCGTGCGTTTCGCGCGTTTTCTTCTGCCCACGACCTTGGCACGTGTAACTAGCTCGCTGTTCTCACGCTAACACACACTTAGGCTTAACTGCATCTAAAATTGTCCCTGGTGTCACTACCTTCACAGAGGGTGTATGAATAATTTTGCTTATTTATTTCTTCCTTTACTATCTTGTCAAAATCCCTCGTTGTGCAGAATTCATTAATTTAGAAAATTGTCGGGCACTCGAGTTCCACCGAGGTGTCCCGGCAATCCACGAGCTCGCCTTGCGGGAACCTTCCCACGCAACATCGGGCTCTTGGGAGCGCAAAAATGGCTGCCCTCACACATACAGTAGTTTCTGAATACCAAATAAATATTTGGGAAAAATAAAATTTTTCTCACCGTAGAATTATGGGTTCATAATCCACCTACAAACGACGAAATATTTACCCAGAAAGGGGAAATATTTAAACAGATATATTCCTTCAAAATTCTAAATTGTACATGGGAATTTTGATACAAATGAACCATGATTCTACGTAAAATTTCCCAGCCGATCTCACTCTTGACGTAGGGCTCGGTTACTTTCACGTATTTCCCTGTTTTCTTCTTCCAACAATAGGATTGCGTTACAGATGTCATCAATAAAATCTTCTCTTAAGAATGAACATTGTAAACATTCAGCGTCTTCCTCTTCTTTACTCCCACTGCTTGCCTGTCCTTGGAGTGGTGCCTCGACCTGTCTTTCTCTCGACGTGACGATCATATTTACGGGTTGTACTTCTTCTTCTTCTTCTTCTTCTTCTTCTTCGGTGACCATTTCCCCTGGTGGTAAGGCTGCGTCATCCTGTAGTGGAATTCTTTCTTCGGCTCTATGATAGACCTTTAAGTTGGCGGCATTGAATATAGCTTCGCTGCTGCCATCCAGACTCTGAATTCTGTAGGAATTATTCCTGAAACTTTTGACCACCTTGAAAGGCCCAACATACAAGGGAGCAAATTTAGCATATATGTTTTCCTGCGGTTTTGACATCATGGGTCTCCTAACTAGCACCAATTCGCCTTCCTCTAAGGGACGGTGGAATCTCCGGTTCCTCACCCTGCGCAACCGGCGGTCTGCCTGCCGACGTAGATGTTCTGCCGTACTTTGAATGCATAATTCCTGTGACGGGCGGGGATCGATGGGACACTGGATGACACCATGCCAGGATCTCACAGGATACCTATTGAAGTGCACGATAGAGGGAATCCTCCCAATAGATTCGTGTATGGTGTTGTTTACACAAGTCACTATCAGGGGTAGCACATCAACCCACTTGAAATGTTCTTGGGCGCAATAAATTCTACAGAATTTTGCAATTACTTGCATTACCCTTTCGCTAGGATTTCCCTCAGGATGTCTCACGCTGCTCAGGATGTGATGAATTTCCATATTCTGAAGGGCAGTTTTGAACTGTGCAGAGGTGAACTGGGGACCATGATCTGTCAGGAGGAATTTCGGTGTGCCCATTTCCGGAATGATATTTCGGGAAATACACCTCAAAACTAGCTTGGTGTTAGCTTTTTGCATGGGAAACAGAGTCGTATACTTGGAGAAAACATCGATGGTTACCAGCACGAACTTGTTCCCACGCTTTCCTTTCACGAGCGGCCCATAGATATCCATCGCGAACAGCTCTTTAGGTTGTGAAGGTAAGAGAGGAATAGGCGCCTGCCTGATCAGATAAGGGTTTGCCTTGACCCGTTGGCATGTATCGCAGGTGATGATGATGTCTCTGACATTTTCCCTCAAATTTACCCAGGTGAACGTTTCTTGGATGGTTGACACAACCTTATCAATCCCTCCATGACCAATAACCCTGTGTACGTGCCAGATTAATCCCTTCCGCAGCTGCGGTGGTACCAAAATTCGGGATTTCACGTGATCGCTGTCCACGAATTTTACCAACATGTTATTCACGTACAAGTAGTTATTTGACAATTTCTGGATGGCAAAGTACCGTGGATCGTCAGCCGGAAGTGTCCCTCGGAGGAAAGAAATCATTTTTCCGCAGAAAGGATCTCTCAATTGCAAGTCTCCCAGTTGTCTCAACTCTGATAGGAAATTGTGGTCTTCCTGAACTAAGTCCAAATGATTCACGGCGTGTTCTTCCTCATTAGGATTTCTGCTTAACAGGTCTGCCAAGATGTTTGATTTTCCGGAACAGTGCTCAATTTCGAAGTCAAATTGTTGTATGAACAGGGGCCACCTAGCCACTCGTTCACTAGCGACAGCTGTTTTCATTATAAAGGTCAGCGCCTTGTGGTCGGTTTTAATGATTATGTGAAAACCATAAATCATTTTCCTCCAATGTTGCAATGCCTGAACAATAGCCAACATTTCCAATTCGGTCACGCTGTATTTGACTTCGTGTGATCTCAACTTTCGGCTGTAGAAAGATAAATAATTTCTATTATGAGGCTGGTCCAAACATTCCTGATATAGGAGTGCCCCGATTCCTACGGTCGATGCATCAGTCTGTACAATAAAGGGTTTCTCGAAATCCGGATACCCTAGCTTAACGCTGTTTAGCAAGAGCTCTTTGGTCTTCCGGAAGGCCTCTTCGTGCTCGGGACTCCATTTCCACCTGTTGTTCTTGTGAAGCAAGCTCTGAAGTGGGGCTACAACCTCCGTGTAATTCATGCAATGGTCCGAAAAAAAGTTGCACATTCCAAGGAATTGCCTGACATTCTTAATTTTGAGCGGTCTTGGGAACTTGTCTATGGCTTGGAGCTTCACCGGGTTCGGGCGAACTCCCTCACCATCAATGACATGGCCGAGAAATAGGACTTCCTTTTGACAAAAATGTGACTTCTTCAAGTTGATTTTGAAACCTGATGCCCTTAAATTCTCCAGTAGTTTCCTCAAATCCCTGATATTTTCCTCAAAACTGGATGAAGCTAGCAAGATGTCATCGACATACCGAGTTGTAGCGGCTTTAACTTCATCAGTTAGACATCGATCTAGGGCGCGTATGAGAGCTGCACCGGCATTTTTCAACCCGAATGGGAGACGATTGAAGACATACGTCTGTTGGTCAAAAAGGAAGCCAGTAAACAATTTTTACTTGAGTTCCAAACCGATATGATGATATGAGGACGTCAAATCAACGCTAATAAAACGTGATTTTCCTCTAAAACGTTTAATAACCTCTTTAATAGGAGGGGCATGATCATGCTCGGGGACTAGGCGTTCGTTGAGGGCACGAGCGTCCAAACACACGCGCAGAGACCCGTCCGGTTTTTGAACCCCGACCAACGGATTCAAATATGGAGTGGGCTGCTTGGAAATTAGCCCGTTCTCCTCCATTTCCTTAATAATTTTTGCAGCTTGCGCATAATACTTGTCCGGTATAGGGTACGGTCTCCTCTTAAACGGTGTCCAATCCGTAACAGCTAGTGCATATGTGAAATTAGGGATTAGACCCGGTTTGGAATCGAACACAGATATATATTCCATTAAAAGAGCTCTAAGTTTTTCCTTCTCTTCTACAGTACCAGGGCATTCCGCGACCTTTAACCCAATTAAGGCCTCGTAATCAGTGTCGACCTCAGCTTCCAACACGTCATGTAACTCTTCATGATGAATCCCTTCGTCATCTACACTGTCAATTTCACCAGCAACTCCCTCTAATGAATTTACAAAGTCTACACATTGGGCCTCCTCTTCGCCATATTCTAATGTTCTATCTTCTCCCAATTCCTCGTTTAGTGTAATGACTTCTGCTCCCTCTTCTTTCCTGAACTTTATCTGGTTCCTGCTCAAATCAATGACTGCGTTGGTCTCACGGATAAAGTCAGCCCCTAAAATCACATTGTAGTGCATTTTGGACATGACTACGAATGCATGAGCGAAAGTGGAATTTCCAATTTGTACGTCCAAATAAGTTTGTACCTTACAAACAGCAATTTTGTCAGGAATGACCCCTCGAATTTTTACATTTGACACCGGAATAATTGGCAATTTATTTCGTTGTCTCAAATCGTCGAAAAGAGCTTGGGAGATGATGCTGATACTGGCCCCGGTATCTACCAAACTTTTGACATGAAAATTACAGATGCGGACATTTATTAAAGGCAGTTTCTTTACTTGATTGCTCTCCTGTTTTAAGTGGTCTTCCACCAAGTCATCAGAGGTAATGATCCACGAATCTATCTGTGCGACCACCCACTCATCTGACGTCTCTTCTTCAGAATCTGGGATGAGAGACTCTGAAAAATCTCCTACTGGGAATTTGAAGTTTTTTTTTTCTATCAAGAGTCGACATTGACTCTTGCTCGAAATTCGGCGCAAACGGGTTCAGACCGGAGCTTCGTTGGTCTTGCCTATGTGCCTTCTGGAATTCCAAACTTTCAGCCCCGAAACAATCGGTGTTGACGTCCTGGCGCTGTATAGCCCCCTGCCATTTTTTTCTTTCGTGGTCCTTCCTTAACCCGTCGGTGTACTGAACACGTTCACGGTACCGTTCATCCTCATCACGGCGGAAGTTCTGGGTTCGATTATTTCCCCAGTCCCTGCGGTTATTAAGTCCATTCCTGAAATTCCTCTGGTTTTCTCTGTCCCCATCGTATCGCCTCCAGTAAGGGTTCCTCCTTTGTGGATAATTCCAATTACCCCTACGCCTTTTCCAATCCTCATTTCGTGGATGCGAGGGTTCCCAGTTATTGCGAAACTCACGCCTCCGCTCAGTCGGCTGTGGTTTCCCCTGCTCGGGTGCCTCTGGACTTCCCTCTGGAACCTGGCTAACAGTGTTTACATGTTGCTCGTGCGATCGTCCCCCTCTGGGTGCTATTTGATTATGGGTATGATCCAATTGCCTAAGGATCATTTCTGCCTGCATAGGGGTCTCTACCTTTGATGCAATGAGCATCCTTTGTACTTCGGGAGGTAACTGCTTCTGGATGGCCTGTACCAACTCTTGCTCCGAGGGCGGCGCCTCAAGTTCTCTGAACTTTACCATTTGTGCAATAAAGTATTCACTGAACTTTGTAGGGCCTATTGCAGTATAACGACGTGAGTATAGCTCTAATCTAAGACTCTGCTGAATTTCCGTACTCCAAAATTTATTGAGAAACGCCCTCTGGAATTCATCAAAGGTATCAAAGTGGTATCGGAAGCCTTTAAACCATAAAAGTGGTGCCCCCTCTAAATATCTTTCAGCTACCCTCAACTGACGTTCCTCAGGAATCTTGGCGTCCCGGATGTACTCCCTGAGATCCTTAAGGAACCCCTTTGGCGTGGTATGTGGACCTCCATTAAATTTCTTGGGCTGGTCCTCATGTAACTTGATCATGTTAATAACGTTGGTGACCCCTGAGCTTTGAGATCGACTGGTATCTACATTTGAGCTCTGACTGTTGCTATTCACATGACTGATATTTGGCAATTGACCACTGAGGTCAGAGTTAACAGCTGTCGAGGTTTGACTTAATACTTTGTCCACCTTGGACTGCATATCTACCACGCTGCTAATCCAACTACTCACTTCGCTCTTAATGAACCCAACTTTCTTGTCTGTCTCTTCCTGGGCTGACGTGATTTCCCTTAAGTCCTGTTCTATACTAATTTGCCTGTCATTGAATTCCCTGGTATGTTCATTTTTCATTTCAACTAACTCCTCTTGAATTTCTTTAATTAAAATTTCGGAGTCCTCATTAGCCGCTTGGAGTTTACTAATTGCTTCCTCATTAACTTGCAACAGTTTCTTCTCCATGGTTTCGGTTTTTGACAATACCTGACTCTCCAATTCCACACTAATTTTATCTACCTTGTTGTTCAGTGACTGAATGTCCGCAGATAATATTTGACGTTGTTCCTCTATTATGGTTAGCGTTTTCCCCTTTTCCTTATCACTGGAGATCCGCATCTCTACGACCTGTTGTGTAATGTCGTCCTTAAATTCAACCTGACTGTCAATCAGCTGTTTATGCGCCGCCTGGCTCTCCAGTAAATGCTTGTCAAGTTCCTTTCTCATCTCATCCTGACTATCACATAACCTACTGTACATGTCGTGGCTTTCGTCAAAACGCTTGTCCATATCGGTTTTTAAACTGTCATGGATTTTGGAAAACTGTTTGTCGAAATCGTTCTTTAAACTGACCTGCACTTCCGCAAATTGTTTGTCAATTTCATCCCTAATTTCCATTCGGCTATCATCAAAACGCTGGTTGAGTTTACCTATCTCACCCCTAACTTCCTCTTTAAGTTCGGTACAAATAGTGTATGTCTCCTGAACTACGTTCTTCAATCCGGCCTTCAACTCATCACTAGACTCTCTACACCTAGCCTGGGTATCCTCGATACTACTCTGTAACTCCTCGATCTTACCATCCAAACTTTCATTATGAGCCTTCATGTCCTCTCTCAAATTCTCACTCTGGACTTTCGTGTCCTCCCTTAAACTATTCAAACTATCACTCTGGGCTTTCGTGTCCTCCCTCAAACTATTCAAACTGTCACTCTGGGCTTTCGTGTCCTCCCTCAAACTATTCAAACTGTCACTCTGGACTTTCGTGTCCTCCCTCAAACTATTCAAACTGTCACTCTGGACTTTCGTGTCCTCCCTCAAACTATTCAAATTCTCATTTGTCTTACTATTTAAACTCTCATTCTGGACTTTCATGTCCTCTATCATCTGCATTAACTTCTCCAAGGTCGCCTGACCTTCCATCTCACAATACCACAAAGAATACAATAATGAGTACGCTGGCTGTTGATGCAACCAGAATACTCCAAACTACTAGGGAAAGAATTCACTACCTACTGCGTTTTCACATACAAACGCTTTTATAATTTAATACCGAAACTGACAACATTCCAACAGTTGTCTCATAAAATTTTGTTTAGGTGGCTGGTATCACAAACTTGTTTAATAAAAAGAAAATTCTAAAGTTAATAATTTACTCTGGATAAATATCCCAAATGGTTTCGCTTCCGTAAATTAAGTAAATAACGAACATGTTAACGCATAAACTTTGAATGTAATTCAGCGTTACCACTTCCAAAATTTATATTGGCAACATGACATAAGCTTCAATATAGCTTTAAATACTAATTTCCTAAAATGCATTATGACTGTTATTATTATTATTATTTACCAAGTAGTTACGCTCCTCGTTAAACGTGTTAATATCTAGCACTCTCATTGGGCATAATTCGTTTAACTGTGGCTCAGCCATAAATTTCACCCGCTTGTATTATTTATAATGTGGCTTAAGCCTCAACATTATTTTATATTTTTCTAACATTTATTTTCAATGGATAATTTCATTATCGTTTTCGTGGCATCATATCGTTATCGTGACTTTGGGCTCCTCATCGTTATCGTGACATTAAGGCCCCAAAGTTGATGGCGCCACTTCTACTGAACCCTTGAACTTACCATTCCATCGTTGGTCGGCCATGGCTGCTATAGTAGAACAATTTAGAACTCTTAAATCTTGGGTCGTTGCGGGAATAAATTCGGTCACGATCTTAACCAAACGATGGGGTTCAGAAGAAAGCCTAACTACTTGAAATGAGGAGCAAAAATGTGCTTACTAACTTTTATTTAAACTGAAAGAGCACGATAACATCGTTAATTTAATATGCATTCTTGCCACAAAACATAAAAACATTTAATTATTGATTTTTGAAAAGTTCCTAACACAGTCACATTACATAACGTCACTTCGTTTCTTCCAATGTCGAAGAGTTGCTTCAGAGAAGCTAATATGTCAGTGGACAGCGAAACTGAAAAGCTGAAAAAGGGAAGACCTGAAAACCGGGCACCTATCATTCCAAACGAGAACTGAGAGTTAATCCACACGATCCGTGGAAAATCTGACTTTCAACAAGTAGAACGCCTGATTTTCTCTTAATTAAGGTTATCCACCAGTCAAATACCCTTCACGGATACGGAACATCCGCCGAATGGACCCTTAATCGAACCAAACTGACTATCAGTTGCTTTGGATAGGTTGCGAAATATTATGGGAAAGCATGGTGTTCACTACAAGTTAATGGCATCATTCACAATTGAAATAAAATTCCACCATGTATTTGTCATTCATGACACCCTTAAGTGATAAGGTAGTCCCGATGCTAAACGTGCATCACCCCAAACAACTGTTCGGAAGGAACCAACAACAACATGATCCGGGAGGATCTTACGTTAAGTCGTTCTAAAGGAACAAAACTGCGAAATGCAGGAAACACTTACTAATCATGCATTTAGAAGAAATGCCAAACACTGAAGTTAATCAAAAAGTGAAAAGTCACTTGAAAATATTATTATTGAACCGATTTTCAGGTTAGAAATGGGTTTATTATGCTTAATAAATTTACCAGTCCACGCTAAAATTTACTACAAATTTAAGGAATTCTTTCCCTTGACAACAATGCTACCAGTACAGATCTCTCTATTTACTGTCTGTCCCAACACACTACTGGTAAAGTGATTACTTACTTATTCTAACTATGAATACGAATGAAAATACGACAAGATTAAAATATAAAATAAAATTACCGGCTGACGAATCGAAACCGCATTCGCAACTCAAGTCTCATTCTAAAACACTGAAGTGTCAATAATGCACACTATCAATGAAAACGGACGTCAAGACGAGGAAACAATAAAGTCCGTAAAAAAAATAAATTAACATCTCGAAGTCATACAGCTTAACACGCACGAAGAAACACAGTAAAAATATAATCTAGATCGGGTCGATGTCCCACACTTGGACAGCCCTCGTTTGTCAACAGCAGTCCCGTTATCTCAATGAGAGCTTCGCATAGACCCTCTACAATAAATCATATCGTACTGTAATGGCTACCTTCAACCAGGCCACTTCACAAAAGAAACAAAAGAGAAAAAAAAATCTAAACTGAGACTTGAGTGTGTACAGCTACCATCCCAGACCTATCGTCGGGCTCACTTGAAATCTGTACACCCTAAACCTAATCAGTATATACATGATGCCTTCCAAGTCCTATCGTCGGGCGTGACCTAGGACGTCTCATCATCAATGACTCCAAGAATAAACACGTGACGTCCTAAATCTATCGTCGGGCGTCAAAGTGGGTCGTACTGCGTCTCCCTTAACATATCAGGCGAAATGCAATTCTCAAACAACTCCAACAATATCACTGAATCTGGTCAGACAAAATACGCACGACCGAACCAACGTCTCTATTATCAACTGAATGCAAGTCGAAATACAGCAAGTGTCTACCTCTCGAAAAGTACAGTAAGTGTCTACATCATTATAATATGTGAACTCAAAAAAATAAATAAACGTGACGAACGGTTCTCCACCTCGAACGCAATCTCAGCCTGTGCACTGACGTGTTAGGGAAGCAAATGAAAATTCCCAACACACGGGTACCCTTTTAGTGGATGCCTTCAAAATAATAATCATCACCATCGCATTCGAAATTCTCAGATCGCCTATCATCAATTCCAACCATCTTATCCATGACCTCTCCAATGAACAAATTAAATATAACCCAACCGTGTGTCCAAAGTGCTCTCTGATCCTGAAGATTGTTCGTTCTCTTATCATCCATGCGGGCTTTACGTAACATAGATCACTGGATGTGTACTACCCAGACTGTAACATTTTACAAGAGTCGTTTTCACTTGGAATCTTTCTATAAATTCACACCATAGTCGTCTCAAATTCGGATTGATTGCGGAAAACAATACAGCCTGTTTCACACAGCCTGTTTCTAAATACTTCCTCTACAAAAATACAACTTGTCTCAACACACTTTCTCCTCGCTTTATACCAGCGGCATTACTTCCATCTCATCTCCACGTACGTATAAATCCATCGCTTTCAATCCCTTTTCCTTCACGACCCTTTTTCATACTTCGATCCCCTGGTGAAAACGACAACCATCATTAAGCACATCTCTTACCTTACTATTATTAAGACTTTCAGACCTCAAGAATCCAAGAGCACACCTCGACCTTTCGCAATTCAAGTATACACGATGTCTCACAATTTCCTTCCCATTAGCGACTGTGACTCTAATAAATTTTATTGACATTATCTAAATATGCTTACGATCCTTGTAGAAATAACTGGTTAAATGTAATTTAACAGAGAAGAATTTCCTTATCCCGCGGTAGACATTATTATTATTATTATTATTATTATTATTATTATTATTATTATTATTATTATTATTATTCAACATTTTTGAATACAACTGACACCTGAATTTACGATATTCGCCACGACAAATTTACACTTATAACGTTCACAAATCCGCACTTTGAATGATATCTGAACTCAACACAAAATTTTAAGCGTCGCATTTTACCGTTCTTGACATGAACTTTACACACTGAAAAATTTCACACGCTGACCAAAATTTACAACGCCTTTCGCCTGATAATTACGAATATCACCCGACAATCATCTGGAAATTTTGTTTAGGACAGACAGTAACTAACCAACTAACTACAACATAATATAAAATAGACAGACCTGCACATTGGTGACATTCTCAGCATTCTGATTACATCATCCCAGCAACCTCGTACTTAGCCACTCATTTTCACAAATAACATTTTCATTTTCAAAATTTCACTCATCCAAACACTACCCTTCACACACACGAGATTAAAATTACCATAAATAATGCACTTTCTTTGTAACTTGCACCACGAACTTCCCTCGTTCTGCAGTCGACTCTAACTGTCTGATGCGCTTCCCAGAGTGGTTTCTCTCCCCGTTGTTTCAATAAGAACAGGTGTTCGGCCGATAAGGGAGTAGAACTATTTTGAATCGCTTCCCCCAGACCTTCTTCACTTACAAGAGTACAGGAAATGATAAAAATAAAATCTGCTGTGTAATTTTCAACCAGCCTACACCTTCCCAGTTCGTCTGCAAACGTTCACAGTTTCTCCAATCACTTTTCTTCTTAACTAATATATGGACTTTAGCCACGAACATGTATTGAATTATTGTCGGTCAATCTGGCGCGAATTTCTAATGACGACGGGCACGAGCTCCCGCGGCTTCAAGTTCCAGATCGACACTGAGAAATCTACGGTGGGGGGGTTTCTTTTATAATTTCCAGAAGGACGCTATCCCCTCTATAAGGCTTGGTTGTGAAATCTGCCAAATTTGCTTCTAATAGACCAATTTTGATAAGACTTGTCCCAGAACTCCGGACAGACTTGCACTTACGTTAGGTGTTAATTTTATAATTTTCCTACACCCACAACAGGAGAAATAAATTGTTTCTGCCCGTGCGTTTCGCGCGTTTTCTTCTGCCCACGACCTTGGCACGTGTAACTAGCTCGCTGTTCTCACGCTAACACACACTTAGGCTTAACTGCATCTAAAATTGTCCCTGGTGTCACTACCTTCACAGAGGGTGTATGAATAATTTTGCTTATTTATTTCTTCCTTTACTATCTTGTCAAAATCCCTCGTTGTGCAGAATTCATTAATTTAGAAAATTGTCGGGCACTCGAGTTCCACCGAGGTGTCCCGGCAATCCACGAGCTCGCCTTGCGGGAACCTTCCCACGCAACATCGGGCTCTTGGGAGCGCAAAAATGGCTGCCCTCACACATACAGTAGTTTCTGAATACCAAATAAATATTTGGGAAAAATAAAATTTTTCTCACCGTAGAATTATGGGTTCAGTATAGCGCGTTATATTGTAGTGAATAGTGTGTAACAGGTGATCTATTTGATATAGTGGCTTAGTTTAATATTTCGTTCGGTAGTTATATAGTAGGTTAATTTTAGGCCCGTGTGTAAATTTGATGTTCTGTCATGTCGACGCCTACGTCTAAGGATGAAGCTCCCAAGAGAAGAAAGCCCTTCGGACGCGGTAATCCATTAAGGAGCCAGGCCTGGGAAATTGTTTGTAATGTTAGGGTGTCATTCTTGACAAAGCACCAACAATGGCGGCTAGAAAGAATGAGTTGATTAAGTGGTTGAAGGAGCACAATATTTTGGTTCGCGATGACATGGGGAAGGGGGATCTTATGCATCTCTTGAAACAAAACAAGCCCCAGTACCCAGTTTATGTGGTGGATAGCCAGAAGGAACGGGCATAAAGTAGTTCAGAGGATTATGTTGAAGACCTTATTCTCTTTAGGGTCAAGCGAGAGTGTAACCTCAACAGACGATGACAATGCCGATAGTGACTGAGAAATGAGCGGTATATTCGCTTTGTAGGATTATTTCCTTCGTTACGGGAAACAATCTAACAGCAACGCGAGATCTTCTACATGGTGAGTAGAAATTTAATTTAATTTTCTCACGTTTTATTTGTTCGAGCATTGACATATTTTTATCTTGTAGCCTTATCCTAAATATGTTGTGTATCATGTATGTTGCCACAAAGAATAACTGATTATGGACTTATATTCCAGTATTTACATTTCTGTTCGTGTTGTGTATCGTAAATCAGCTGTTTGTATTCGTAGCAATTTGGCACCACCGGCTGACTTCCGGCTGACTGTCAAGTCGAAACTCATAAAAACGGAACTATAGTGTCTCTTCACTTCTGTTGAGAGTATAATTTTTCCCTTCATCTGTTTCTAAACCACCTAAATCAGCAACATCCTTCAATTAAATTCACTATGTACTATCCGCACACTTTATCTTGGTGCATTTACATCCTAGTGCTGAATCGGTCGACCTCGGCAATCTTCGAGATTCATACTGGCAATCTTTGAAACACAAACTATGAATCGCTTAAGCATCGTTGTGCGACATCTGGCGTAAACTTTACGTACTGGTACTGTTGTTGTTTACACATCAAAGTCAAAGTATAGAATTCATGCTAGGAACAAGATTCGCATCGAGAGATATGTTTTATAATGTGTATGTGACAGTTGTTGGCTTAAGATGATAACGGTTTAGAAATTTCATATCGATCGATCATATTCTCGATTCAATTCAGATTTCATTTTCATTCAGTTGGCAGCACCAGGCAGGCACTATCGATACCGGGACAGCTCCCTCCTTATTCCTCACCCCGTACACAAGTGCATCAAGATAAAGTGTGCGGACAGTAGATGGAGTCGGACGGAAGCCTTCCATTCTTGGATATTCTAGTAAGAAAGAAACCTTATGTGCTGAAGTACTGCAGCACATTGCCTATTTGAAAAATAAATTAATTTAAAAATATTATCTACAATCATATACAGTGCAATGATAAAGACGTCAGCCAAAGAATAGGGAATTATTCAACTCCCCTCACAACCAGGACAACCAGGCGCTCCACGCCGGGTGGCTGTGCTGGGCTGTGCGATCGCAGCTCAGCGAGAATTTCTAAGCTTTCAGCCAGAAACCAGGAACTCTGCCTTTTGCGCATGCGTGCCCAACTTTTCCGAAAGGCTATGGAAACAACAGCCAAGACATCACTTCACAGCGATTCTTCGTTCGACCACAGAGAGGCAGCACTTGCATTACGACCGATATGAGAACGTGGCAGGTGGTCCCCTCTTGACTCGGTTGTAGTATTTAAGAGGAGATCGCTCAAAGCAAACGGGAAAACAAATTACTGTAGAGCTGTCCCCGCCAGGTCTCTTAATACCAAAGAGGATAGAATACTACCAACTTGCCTATTCCATAGCCACATTTGTAAATCGATGAATGATAAAAATGGTACTTTTTATGTTGTCAAAATAAGGACATGATATTGTGATTTTCCTTAATTAAAAATGTCTAGTATATAGATATCACTATAAAAACATAACATGCAATTTTGCATTACAACGTTACTGGTTTTATTTCAATGATTTTGGTAACATTGGAAAGTTCTGTTTTTTGCGCGCTCACACCAAGTGTTTCGAGTTCGTGAATATTTTGCCATTGCAGGTGTTATTGTGTGTTGAATGATATAGTTTTATAGTTTTTTTATAAGTAATGTGTATATGTGTTGGGGTTGTTTGCGTGTTTGTTCAGTGTGGGAAACTCCGTGGAGAGCTTCTTGAAAACCACATACCGGTATGTTTCTAAATATTTTTACTTTCTGGAGGGGGGATGGATTACAGCACACAACTGATTTTCTTCACCAGCCGTCACTGGACATACAGTCTATCGTAAGCCTACCCACACAAATCGCTATCTTCATGCAGATTCACACCACCATCCAGAACAAAAACAAGGCATTCTCACGACACTCGCCAAGAGGGCTAGACGAATTTGTGAGCCATCAAATATCCAGGTGGAGATGGACACGTTCAAAGTCACGTACAATGGTTCAATGGCAATGCTTACAGTGATTTGCAGATTCTTAGAGCCCTGCATCCCAGAGAAACGACCAAGCAAAGCTCACAGAAGGAAGAAGTGAAAGGAACTTGCCTACTTGCCTTACATTCACAACACCACAGATCGAATTGCCAAGGTCCTCCGTGTTTGGCACCGCCACGAAAATTGCTCACAGTCTTGGTAAAACCAAGGACAAATTGTCCCCACTTTTACATCCTGGGGTATACGAAATTCCCTGTACTTGCGGTAAGGTATACATCGGCCAAACATGCCGGTCCATTGGTAGCCGTACATGAACGCAATATTCGTCTCAACCAGCCAGACAAATCGGCAATAGCTGAGCACGCTCTGTCGTCGGGTCATAATGTCATGTTATGGGATGCTCGAGCTCTTACCCACACTAGATACTGCAGGTCCAGGATTATACGGGAAGCTGTGGAAATACGTAGAAATCCTAACAATTTCAACAGGGACACTGGCTATCAAGTAATACCTGGTTGCCAGCCATTAAGGATGTACGTAGGTAGTTCCCTTCCCTGTCCCTTCACTATTGTTATTTCGTCTCGGTGTTTTCCAAATTCGTATGTTCCTCATCGCCAGATGTTTCATTCCAGGCTTGTGTCATTGTCATACACCTGTCAATGTCATATGTTACGTACATATGTTATGTTATGTGACCCTCTTAGACTGATTCTGATGGTTCGGTCAGCTTCCGCTTCGAACGCTAGCGCTTTGCCGCGTCCGGGGAGCCATCTGGTGACGGATAAACGTAGTACTTCAACTATTATAACGTCTAAATTTCAAAAGCTCATTGTTAAGAAGCCTTTCTCGTGGACAGTCGAGATTTTCTTCTGATGACGCAGAGCACAGTTCTCTGCGAAACGTAAAGAATTTCACCTTATTTTCTTGACACGGCATGAGCCCAAAAGCCTATACCATGTCTATAAGTACGGGCCGTGAAAGCATCAATGGCAACATTAATTTTTCACTCTCTGGTTGTGGAGATGCGTTATTCTGTGTGTATTAGTTGCTTTAATTTAGAAGCAGTATTTGTCAGCATATACTTTATACCGTATTTTCTTGTATAATTAACACCCCTGTGTACGTTACGCACACCAATTGTTTTGGTACAAAGTGGGGAAAAAAGAAATGTTTGCATACTTGGCGCACCAACTTTCTCAATTTATTACACTGTTGCGGATGCGTTTCGAAATAAAGATGTAAATTAGCTGCCTTCCTATTGCGAAACTGACATTTCAAATGACCACAGCAGTAATTCAGTTCAGGGAGTGAGTAGACCTGTCTAGTGACACTCTGTTCCAGTCTGGTACAGTGATATTTCATGAGTGCTTTGCATACACGGTGTTCCTGTGATCTTATAATTGTTGTTAACCTGCATTGAGCATAATACTGCATCATATAAACTCGCAGTGATCAGTTACGCTAAAACACTGGAATAGAACACTGGGCTACAGTATTCAACGTCAGAGTGCAGCGTGTGCTACTGGCGGAAACAGAAAACTATGCTTCAAGCGACCGAAAATACTCGCAAAGCATTTCACTGCTCAAAAATTGGCAACAGAGGAGGATCTACAGAAATGTGATTTTATTACGCAAGAATGGATATGCCGTTTCTCACCAAATATTTCATTTTAAAGGGCGAAAAATTGCTGCTGCATATAAGATCAGCGTCGAGGATTAATTTTATAAGGACAGAAGGCAGGTAATCACCACCATTTGGCAGTCTATTCTGGGCAAATTTTAAACTAATATAGCCAGGATCCTATTCGTAACATACCAATTAAATTTATACCACATATTTGTAGTATCTTCCCGACTCTTACTGTACAGTTTCGAAATCCTGAATTAATTTGGTCACTCATAATCGATTTATTTTCAAAACATATGAAATTGATTTTGTTTCACGCATGCTTGTCTTTAGGTGCACTTTTCTCTAAAAGTGAAACTCTTACAAGGGAAGTACCCCAGCTCGAACGACTAAAACCGACTGGAAGTACGCTTAACATACGAAGATATGTCTGTTCTACTACCCATCAAGGGTATTGATCTTTAAAACCCCGCATTAGTGTACAATCAATGTTTGGAAGTTACGGTGTACAAAGATTTCAGAAACACAATTCGCAGCAGAAACTACCGAGCAACAAGCACTTCGGACCATTATAGTAACAAGAGACAGATGTGGTGCAGTATCATCTGGCCAAAGGTTGAACACGTGCTTGCAACAAGGAACTCTTAACACATGCAGTACCGTGTTGACATAGTCATCTTTCCCACAATAGAAGATGCTGTGTTGTCCTTTATTCGACGTCGAAGTGTAAATGTGAAATTTCAATGAAGTGATTAAAACACAGCCTAATGCAACAGTAGGCCTATGCACACTTAACGAGGGCAAAATGTAGACCTACTACATTATTTAAAGTGTTCCCGCATTGCACTAGTCCAAACTCAAATGCCACGGTAATCACATTATCAAACGAAGCAACAGGAACTTCCACATCATAACATGCTCTTTGCCATGCGTATGTTAACATAGGTCTGTATCTCGGTGCAGATTTGGTTGTAGATGACGGAGTGAAGCCGGATGATGGAGTATCGATCATGTAACGTGGCCTGCGTGGTATGTATTTGCAAACGTACAAAATCATCAAGACGTCTGACATAGAGCTTGTATTGCCTAAAAATATACTTCCAGAGGTTGACAGTATTTGGTTGCCTTTGGTGGCAATATCTTTAATGTAATATACTTATTTGGAAAACATTCTTCAGTAACGCTGTAGCCTTTGTGTCCTGACCAGGAATCGCAAAGTAATGGACCTCTCTCACCAACATGTTCAGCGAGGACCGAATTAAAGAAGCTCGTGCTTTAGTCATTTTTCCACTTTTACTCGCTTCAACATGGATGTTCCGTGAATACATTGATGTCAGTTTTTTTTGCAACCTGCGGACCAAACGTTCCATCCTTTTCCTGCAGACAAATGTAAAGCGTGTTCGCTAATTTGCCATTCATGGACACAGCCACATCAATTGTGTAACTATGCGTAGAACTATGCACAGACGGTACCAGACCAACTGTTGATTTTCCCCTCTGTTTGGAAGTGTTGCAGACGACGTTAGTTCATAAAAAATTGGCTCTGATCACTATTCCACACGCATTCCTTCATTATATATAAACATGTTCACGTCTGCCACAAATGTTTTTGCTGTTTGTATTATAGCATGCTCTTCTTCAATCTCTTTGCGTGTCACGAACATAGTGATATGTCTGGACGAAATATTATATTCGTCCTTGACGGCCCTGACAAAATGCAAGGACGCTTTAAAATTGTCCAGAGAAACTGCTCTAGCGGCCTCCAGACCCCACGCTTGAATGTGCCAGTAGTGGACCACTGATCCATCTTTAGCTCTGTCAAACTGTGCTTTTACAGACTCTTTTAAAGCTTTCAATTTTAATGTTTTGTTTCCCTTGAACAGACCTGGGTCTTGCATTTTGCGCGTCACATAATCTAAAATTACCTTGCAGTTTGACTTCGACCTAATGCAGCTATAACGCTTCATTGGTTTCTGATAAGGATTGTAACCGCGATTATAATAATCCTCATACAGTAAATGTTGTCCAATGTTCGGTTATCAATACTCTGCATCACACTTGTTCGTACACGTTTTGTGGGTGAAGGAGCGAAATCACTGTCACGTGCAGTTCCTTCCGTTGCTGGATTGTCGGTACGCTTGGAACCCAAATACTCATGAGCTGTTTCTTCTACGCCGTCCACCTCACACTCACCATTACTCTCCAATGTGTCGGTATGCAGTTCTGTTACAGATCCATTGTATTTCTGCGTTATGATATCATATAAAATGCATGCAAATGGCCCATCCTCCACTCCACTTACATCTTCACTATCCAGTGTGTAGCGTCGGCGTACCTTTCCGCGCAGCATCTTCACAACATTCACAGGGTTGATTGGTTTCCACCTACTCATGTCGGACGTTTGTGTGTGCACTATACTACGACACACTGCAACTGACTAGCAGGCATTGGGCATTGCGTGTACAGCTCCAATGCAGCGCGGCCTGTGTGCTGACTCTCAGATGGCGCTGGCGACCGAACACGTACGTTTACAGATGAATGGCCTTGATAGCTATTAACATAGGTACAACTGTATAGTTTAAGCCCACTTTCTGTCGGTTTTAGCCGTTCGAGCCGGGGTACTTCCCTCGTTAGAGGTATCCATTTTTAATAGGATATATTACAAGAAATTTGATATACTAAACACAAAATTATTTTTAAAGTGACCAATTGTTAATAAAAAAAATTTTCAGTACATAATTTAATTTATCATAAAAAATGCTAATTTTATTTTTATTTCAAATATTTTTTATTGCAATAGCATAATTTTGTGTTCATCTCTCTAAGGGTGGTTCCAAGGTACAACATAGAAAAAATCAGATCTTTATCTTCATTAGTTACTGAGAAATGAGCACCTAAATGTCTGAAAACTCAATGTTTGAGTAAATGAAGAAGAAAAGATCACTGACAAGTATCTAGAACATTCCTGCCATGTATTCAGCTTGTGTTAGGCTTTTTTCTTCTTTCTTCTTTCTCTCCATCCTCTTCCTGGTCCTTGATTCCTTAGTCAGGGCCTTAGCATCTTTATCCGCCTTCATGAGTCGTTGTTTATCAATGGCGTGAAGAGCTGTTGTCAAGTTTTCCCCAGGATTTAGCACCTTTTCCTATGCACCTTATACTGTAGAAAAGTCTAATGTTCACATCATAATCTCTATCCACTTTCTTTGATGTCATAGATGAAGCTGAAGCTCTACATGAACTACAGAATATAGTTAATTTAGTGGCCAGTCCCTTTCTACTTCTAGTGTCTTCACATAAATTAATACATTCAACACCTTCACAATATTTACACTTTACAAAATGTTTCATAAGTTCAGATAACAAACCAATATCAACTATAACATATCCTTCACTAGCTTCACCATCAAATATATCTTCCTTATCCTCAGCTTGTATATAAGAAAGCTTCCTCTTGGATGTACTAGGCCTATCCACTGGCTCAGATGAACAACTTACTGGAGTGAGGTTAGAGCTATTGTTTACATCTCTATCAGTGCTACTGCCTGATTTTTTAATGTATAAATTGCCGTAAAACTTTCGTTTACCAAACCTCTTTGTCCTATCCATCACAAAACAATAGAATAGTAACACAGAGTACGGATAAACGTACACGTTTTGCATAAATGAACTATAAGCCAACATCACACGTCGCTATGGAATCAACACAAACAATAACCACATGTAACTAAACAAATGCAGCCGTCACTAGCATCTGTACACAAGGCCAGTACCAACATAGAAAATGTACATTTACCATACACGTATCATGTGAGAAGTGAAAGGTTCAGAGAGGAAACATACAAAGAGTACTCGGCACTGGAATGAGGAAAGGAGCCTATCAGCTAGTGGCGGCCATTGTATCCCATTTAAATGTATAAAACAACCAAAAAATATACAGGCTTGTAGAGAAAAGCACGGCGAATCATTTAAGACATAAAACAAAAAAATGCATATTTTGACCGATAATACCTGCCTTCTGTCCTAAGAGAAATGGACTTTCTCTTTTACAAGAAACATCATTATGCCAAAGAATGCCGAATGATTTCAACAAAAATGTCATTGAGTTTCATAGCTTCGAAATTGGAAAGCGGAAGGTGATAAAATATCTGTTTCCCCAAATAGGAAACACAAATCAGACCTATCAGCTTTGATCTATAGGCCTACTTATAATATTATAAAGAGGAAAAATTTGTTTGTTTGTAACGAGTAGGCTCAAAAACTACTGAAACGATTTTAAAAATTACTTCACCTATAGAAAGCTACATTGCCAGTGAATAACATGGGCTATATGTTATTTTCAAAACAATTCGTGGTGGGGGCACGGGGGGGGGGAGATATAAAAATAATAGGCTAATATAGGAAAAATATCGAATTTGTCGTATAAGGACGAGACAAAGCTCAATTTAATCCTCTTGATGCAAAGAACAAAACTCCGTAAGCCCTGCGGGCCTGAAAACCATGTTTTAAGGCCCTAAAGCCAACCGTTACGGAGATATTGGCACCACACTACCCCTGCTCTAGGAATCGGATAAAGTAGTGAACTGCCGTAACCATGGCAACGTCAGCTCCAGGATTCTACAGCAGCGAAATTATCTACAATAAATCACAAAAACCTAACATGTTACAGACATGAAAATTGATATTTGGAATCCCCTTTAAAAATAAAAGAACACACAAATTCGTTTTCAGAAAATCCACTTAAGGGGGGGGGGGGTGAAAGGAAGTGAGGAAGGAGTTGAATTATATGAGGATACATATATCTAAAAAAATGAAGATGTTACAGACTTTAAAATTGGTACTTGGAATCTCCTTTAAAAATGAACACACTCTTTTTGGAAAATCCACTTAAGGGTGTGAAAAGAATAAAAAAGCTGGTGAAATTTTAAAATGAGTATCTTCTTCTTCTATCGCTTTACCCACACCTGTGGGGTTGCGGGTGCCAACTGTGTCGCACATGTGGATTTGACCCTGTTTTACGGCTGGATGCCCTTCCTCACGGCGACCGTATGTGTAGGGATGTAATCTATACTTCTATACTGATATTATAAAGAGGAAAAATTTGTATATTTGTTGGTAACGGATGGACTCAAAAACTACTGAACCGATTTTTAAAATGACTTCACCTATAGAAAGCTATATTGCCAGTGAGTAACATCCCCATGGCACTACAGCCCTTGAAGGGCCTTGGCCTGCCAAGCGACCGCTGCTCAGCCCGAAGGCCTGAAGATTACGAGGTGTCGTGTGGTCAGCACGATGAATCATCTCGGCCGTTATTCTTGGATTCCTAGACCGGGCAGTGAGTAACATGGGCTGTATTTCATTTTCAAAACAATTCGATTGGGGGGGGGGGGCGACGGGGGAGATATAAAACATTAAAATAATAGTCTAATATAGGCGAAATCGAATTTGTCGTACAAGGACGAGACAAAGCTCATTTTAAGCATCCTGACGCAAAGAACAAAACTCGGTAAACCCTTCAGGCCCGAAAACCATGTTTTAAGGCCCTAAAACTAACCGTTATGGAGATATTGGAACCACACTACCCCTGCTCTAGGAATCGGATAAAGAGACGAACGGCCGTAACCATGGCAACGTCAGCTCCAGGATTCTACAGCAGCTAGATTATGCATGTACGTTAGGGCATAGCTGCCAAACAAAATTGATACACATATGACTTACTATCTGAAAAAAATAAACTGTTGTGTAAGACGCTCATAGCACTCCTTTGGGCGGGGATGGAAAGGGAGTGAAGTATAAAAATAATAGTCCCGGAGATCTCCGTAGTACAGCGACCAGCGGTTGCCGGCGGGCCTCCGTTTTTACGTACTGGCTTAAGTTTTAGAATTTTTCGGAGTCTGTTACCTATAGTTTAACACTGTCCAGTTAAATATCATTATTGTACACCTTCGTAATTACACATATCACGCCGTCGAAGATATTAAAAATATTTCCTTTGCTTCAAATCCAACTCGACTGCAGGCGAACATATTCTAGCTATTTTCATCTCTCGTCCACTTTTATTTTTATTTTGATTTTCCGAGCCAGCTAGACTCGCACTTCAGGTTAGGAACATCTCGCCACCTGGATCAAGGGGACACGCGCGCCCCGCCGACAAAGACGGGCTCGTGACACACTGACCCATATTCACGCAGCTGTGACCAGCATACGGTCACAGTATGTATGTATGTACGTATGTATGTATGTATGTATGTATGTATGTATGTATGCATGTATGTATGTATTGAACCCATGGTGTTGAAGATTATGACCATGTACAATTAGAGAATTTTACTTTTGTATGTTGACAGTTGATATAGATGACAAAACAGTTGACAGTAGATTATTGTATTGTATGGACACGAGACGTAATAAAACATCACGATCTGCTCGTTTTGTAATAAACACGCTTTCAATTAACACCCGTAAAACATATCATGGTGCCGAAACCCCGGGAAATACGGAATACAGGAGAAAATAACATACAACAATCTTTAATCTTGTGTAATACGTAATAAGGTGTTGATTGAAAAACTTGTGAAACTGTACCTATCGGCCCCTTCGTCAACCTACGTTTCACTACGACAAGGGAACAGATAAGTACTTACACGGCATTAATACTATTTTGAATGTTGTTAGAGCACTAAAAACTTGCTTTTATACACGGTTGAGTGCTCCTTGATTTTCAATCATCTCAAAATACTATATTTGATTGCAATATATTTTAGCCGCCATGTTGTTGTCATATAACCTGCAAAGAGGTCATAATCTCTAGGAGACTCTAACAACGACAGGGTGACAACTAGCGCTATCTCCTGAGCATTTCTGTAACTACAAAAGAAAACACATTGTCAGACACGTCACGAGAAAATTCACGGAACATTATTACACTAACCGACTAACAAGAAAGAATGTCTCAGTCCTCGCTTGACAAGCTAAAAAGGAAACGCACTACTCAGCGTTCCAACGTTACACGTTTTACTAAACAGATAAATGATTTCAGCGATACTGCGGCGCTGGACGATGTAGAACACTGCTTGGAACGCCTTAAAGACACTTTTGAGAGCTTAATCATTCTAGATGATGCTATACACGATCTGATTGAGAACGACGACTATGACGAGGATATACAAGTCTGTGAAAATTACATAGACAGTGCTAAACGTGCAATGCGGAAGGCTAATAAACTTATAAAGGCAAAGAATTCACAAGACACACATGCTTGCTCAGCTACTACTACGTCACCCATAGCTACTTCCGAAGTTAAGCTTCCTACTATTAGAATAGAGACCTTTACAGGAGACATAGAATCATGGCCACGGTTCTGGGAGCAATTTCAGGCTTCGGTGGACAAGAACTCAGCGGTATCGGTGATAAACAAACATGTATTCCTTCGAGGATATCTCGACGGTGAACCCAAACATCTGGTGGATGGAATATCAGTAACGGCCGATACTTACGAACAGGTGAAGAAGATTCTGGAGTCCCGTTATGGGGATAAAAACAGAATTATTCAATCCCACCTCGATTTTTTGGAGCATCTGCAACCTGCACATTCCGACAGTCCTGAGATTCTCAATGCCACGTATATTGAGTGCCACCGACGGATTCAAGCGCTGACAGCACTAGGTGAAGATGTAGACGTCTATGGAAAACTGTTAGCCCCTAAAATTCTTCGCGCATTTCCTGACGATCTCTGTCGCCGATGGCTACTTAACGCCAAGAGGTTGGAAATACCAGAAAGCAGTATCTCGCGTCTAATGCAGTTTTTGAACGAAGAGGTGGAGTGTGCCTTGACTACGCAGAAGATACGTTGCGACCGGCCATTTTCGACTACTTATACTCCGACGGCAGCGGCTCTCCATGTTAACACCAGACCTAACAAGCCGAAGAGAAAGAATATCAAACAAGTCACAGAACCGTATTGCGTTTTTTGTGAGAATCGAGGTCATTGGGGTCAAGATTGTCAAACAATAACGAACAACCAGGAGAGAACTGAAAAACTGAAGAAAGCGAACAGATGCTTCCTTTGTCTTAGACGAGGCCATCACTCTAAAGACTGTGCGAAGAAGAATAAGGTATCATGTTCCATATGCAAGAAGACACACCACGTGTCAATTTGTGGAGGAGATGAGAGAGAAGCTGTAGCGGTGGGCAAGATAGATGTAAGCACGCCCTCCAACTTCACGTATCTTCAAACTGCTCGGGTTTGGATAACTGGCCCGACTGGACTGACCAAACTTACACGGTGTATTTTAGATGCTGGAAGTCAGTCCAGTTTTATCGAAACAAGCCTCGTGGATCAGCTCAACCTTACTGTTGTCGAAAAAAGGAAACTGTCTGTTACGGCATTTGAGTGTGATCGACACACGGTTACAACACGTAGGGTTGTCCAGTTTAACATCAGTGGCGTGTGGTCGAAAACTAATATAATGATAACAGCTTTCGAGAGCGAAAACAAGTATTCCCCGCATCCTGCTGTTCCACACGATGTCTATTCTTTATCATGCGCCCGAACGTTGCAATTAGCAGACCCCAAGGACAATGAAAGCGACCTGCCTATTGAACTTCTCATAGGTGGTGATCACTACTGGAAGGTGATCCGAGATGGCCAACCAATACGCCTTTCTGAGTCCATAGTACTTCTCCCGTCTAACTTGGGTTGGGTTCTTAGCGGAAACAAGTCAGGAATCACAGTCCATCATGTCGCTATAAATCATGTTCATACAAGTCAAGAATTTGAACCTAAAGACGACAGCATGCGACAATTCTGGGATTTAGAGACCATGGGAATAAGAGAGCAGCAAGGTAGAACACTTTCTAGGAAGGACGCTACCATTCTTCAACAGTTTCACGATTCATTTCGTATGAAAGAGGGGCGGAGAGTAGTGTCTCTACCCAGAAAACAGGAAGTTATCTTACCATCAAACCGCGTCAACGCCAAGAATCGCTTTAGATCACTTGAAAGGAAACTTCACGACAATGCTGAGTTTCGAGAAATGTACTGTTCACAAATGACTGACTATATTGAGAAGGGTCATGTTGAAATGACTGCTGCAGAAGATAATCTAAGCGATGTTTTCTACCTACCACACCACGCTGTCAAGAAAGAGAGGAATGGAGCTATCAAATGGAGGATTGTTTTCGACGCTTCGTCACACGAGAGAGACTCGCCATCTCTTAACGACGCTCTGGAAGCAGGACCAAACCTCCTTCCTGAAATTCTGTCAACGCTAATCCGCTTTCGTACATATCGAAAAGCAATAGTCGGAGATGGAACTCAAGCCTTTTTGCAACTGTACCTAGATGAAAAAGACAGAGACTTAACCAGATTTTTCTGGTATCACGTCCAGAAGAGGGAAGATGGTAACTGGCAAACAGCAGATGAAATTGTCACGTACAGGTTCACGCGGCTACCGTTTGGTCTTACGTGCAGTCCTTTCCTTCTATCTGCGACTCTACGTGAACTGGCTTCAAGGTACAGTAACACATACCCCACAGCAGCAGAACTCTTAGATCAGAGCACATTTATGGACGACTTCGTTGCTGGTGCTGACGACGACAATGGGGTCATAAGCTTATATTACGAAGTAAGCTCCATGCTCAGGCACATACGACTACCAATGGATAAATGGGCAACGAACTCAGAAACACTTAAGAGCGTATGGCAGTCTGAGAGACGAGATATCAAACAAGAAACTGGAGTATTAGGTATCAGGTGGAACACAGAATTGGACTGTATCCTTTTCGATCATCGAGAAATTACTGAAAAGCTAGCTCACATTCCTACCACGAAACGTCAGCTCTTACAAGGAACAGCAAGATTTTACGATCCGCTGGGGTTATTCTCACCCGTCTCAATTGTTGGAAAGTTAATCTTCCAAGATACTTGGTGTCGAGGCATAGAGTGGGATGAGATTCTTCCACAGGATATAGCCTTAAAATGGCAACTTTGGATCTCGAGCATCAAACAGCTGTCACTTATAAACGTCCCGAGGTGGACTGGAATGTGTAAACAGATGCCAAACGCTACGCATATCCATGTGTTTTGTGACGCTTCTGAGAGAGCATATGAAGCCGCATTGTACACTAGAACGGTAACAGACGATAATATATCAATACACTTGGCCTGCAGTGAAAGCAGATTGTCTCCAGTTAAAAGGATTACACTCCCACGACTAGAACTTCTGGCTACCTTGATAGGTTCCCGCCTCTTGAAATATTTTTGCCAGTCAACAGGATTTGACAGCACGCGAGCTACCCTATGGTCGGACTCTATGGTGGCCCTCGGTTGGATACGGAGTGACCCAAATCGCTGGAAGACATTCGTATGCAACCGCGTGACAGAAATTCAAGACTATCTGTCGCCGGTTCAGTGTCAATATTGTCCCAGTGAAGACAACCCCGCAGACCTTCTGACGCGTGGAATGTTAGCGACAGATCTAAATTCCTCTTCATTATGGTGGAATGGACCACAATGGCTTGCTGAGGCTCCCACTTCTTGGCCACAGGAAATCTCACGTCAGAAGGTATCACTACCCGAATCCAAGGAGGCAAACCCTCAAGTCCTTGTAATCAGTGCCAATGAATCACTGATAGATATTTTACGATATAGTTCGTATTGGAAGGTAATACATATCACCTGTTGGATTTTACGTTTCGTGGAGGTGACACGGAGAAGAGTGGAGTATCCACGCCATTTGACAACCACAGAATTAGAAGCTGCAAGGCTCTACTGGATACGCCGAGTTCAGGAGGAATGTTTCTGTACAGAGTTTACTGCCCTGACACGAAAGGAACCGGTACCGGCTACATCCAAGATTGCACGATTCCATCCACTTCTAGAAGACAATCTGATTCGACTTGGTGGTAGGCTCCAGTTTGCAGATCTTTCCGAGAATGAGCGAAACCCCCTACTTCTTGATGGCTCTCATCATTTCACTAAATTATTGATAAAAGAAACGCACGTAAGACTTCATCACATGGGAGTTCGTTTTGTGTTATCAGAATTGCGTCGTGAATTCTGGATTTTGAAAGCTAGGCAAGTAATCAAGAAGGTCGTTTACTCATGCCTTCCCTGCAAAATAACACACGCCAAGAGATGTGAACAGATAGAAGCTCCTTTGCCAATGGACCGTGTTAAGTTTCAACGGCCATTCACCGTTTGTGGTGTAGATTTTGCAGGCCCGTTGTTCGTGAAGGCTGGAGCTGCAGAGAAGAGATGCTACATCGTGTTGTTTACCTGCGCAACGACAAGAGCCATTCATCTCGAGCTTACAACTGATTTGTCAACTGATAAATTCCTACTTGCCTTTCAGCGCTTCGTAGGAAGACGTGGACTTCCGAACACCATGTATTCAGACAATGCTCGAACGTTTCACGCCGCCAACAAAGAAATATCCGAACTCCAGGAATTATTAGAAGATTCAAGAGTACAAACTCACATGTCACACCACCATGTTACATGGAAATTTATAGTACCAAGAGCCGCATGGTGGGGAGGCTTCTGGGAAAGGATGGTAGGGTCCACTAAGATGTGCCTCAAGAAGATACTCGGACGAGCTCAAGTAGACGAGGAAGGGCTAAATACTATTTTGGTGGGGATCGAGGCCACTCTAAACTCGCGCCCTATTACCGTAGATGACAGTAACTCTGATATCCTGACACCTTCACACTTCCTCATAGGAGAAAGGCTGATATCTCTTCCAAGTACAGCAGATACTTCCATCTATCAAGATTTGACTAAGGTGTACAGACAGAGACAAAAGCTAATCTTACACTTTGAGCAAAGATGGAAAAGGGAATACCTCCTTCAATTAAGGAGTTACCACGAAGTGAAGCAGATCAAAAAAGAAACCGAACTACGGATAGGTGATGTAGTACTTTTACAAGAGGATCTGAAGCCTAGACTGGCGTGGAAACGAGACCGAATTTGTGAACTGCACCGAGGACGAGATGACAGAATCCGAACAGTCATTCTTCAGCTCCCGGATCGCTCAATGGTCACAAGACCAGTGCAGCTGGTCGTTCCCTTAGAAATCGACCGACCAGGGTGGGGAGGATGTTGAAGATTATGACCATGTACAATTAGAGAATTTTACTTTTGTATGTTGACAGTTGATATAGATGACAAAACAGTTGACAGTAGATTATTGTATTGTATGGACACGAGACGTAATAAAACATCACGATCTGCTCGTTTTGTAATAAACACGCTTTCAATTAACACCCGTAAAACATATCACATGGCCTTTGTGTTCCAAGAATGTTGAATCTTAAAGTTACCATATGAGGCCCCATGCCAATCGTATTGAGAAGCTTGAATATATCTTTATATCGCAGAGGCGACACGAGGCAGGAAGATGGCTGCTTTCTGTCCCACGCTATGACATGTGACGTCATCCGCACGTGTCGAAGGTGGATGAATACAGAAGAGTGTTTTGGTTAAATAAGTATATTTAAATAAAGGAATTAGCAATGAACGTAGTATAATAAGTGTCCTGTAATTATCTGTAAGGCAGTTGGTCTTTAGTAAGACAGATTTGAGATTGATAAGCCATTTCGTGGATATTTCAGGAAGGACGTGCGTGTCTATTTTACCCTGAGTCGTCAGAATATAGTACCTATCAAATGAGGTCAATTAACCAGTTAATTTGGTATGAGATGATTTTTAATGATCATGAACAATGTCACTAGCAGGTTAACAAGTACTTGGTTACAGCAAAAACTGTTATAAATACATTTCCACAAAGTCGGAAAAAGTACGCAAAGTACGGAAAGAAAAATGACTGAGAGGGGGAACAGAATCTATAAATATAAGGGGACGCCATCTTGAAATCACCCTGCATTGTATCATTGAAGCTCGTGAGAGATGGTTATACTGTTGAGTCAATCGATCATCGAGAAACAGACTAAGTCCAGCAAAGATAGACTTTGGCCGATGTGGCCGGGGTCTTGACTCCAAGTGGAGGTAGTTGTTTATCACAAAATTAACCTGATGTAGAGACGGTCAAGATACCGAAGTAGTATTTGTGAAATGATAATATCTTGTGTTGTAAAGAAAAGTATTTCGTGTGCGGGCAACAAATCCAATCATTCGAGTTCGATCTGCGAAGACACCGAGTGAAGGGCATTTCTTTTTTATGCTTTATTTTCCAGGAAAGAAACATGAATGAAACCAAATGTGAAGCCAGAAATATTAAAATGGCTAAATAAAATGCCAGATGGTTGCTTGTGAGCAAACAATTGAAGCTGACATGCAGGTAAGGTAGGTGGAATGCCATCTTACCGCCAATTATATCTTGTTTTATGATATCAAACTTATATGTATTTGTAATGGGTATTTATGACGCAGTTTGGTCACCCATTTGTTTCGTGAATGTCAGAAATATGACGGAAGGTCATTTGTTTTCTTTTCCTGCTTGGATAAATTTTATAAATTATTACGAGGGCCGTGTAATGTGTTGTAAATAGTCAATGATGAGGTTTACGAAGTGATATCACGTCCAAAGTAGATCGTCATTTTCCCTGAGGTTATTGCCTGTATTTTGTGGTGTCAAATTAAGATGTGTTATCTGACGTAACATTTTTCTGTTTGAATTGATGGAGGTGGCGTAAGATATCCGTGGTTAACAAGTTTCAATCGGGTGTAAGCGGGCTGTCGTGTTGAGTAATGCAGATCGGTGAATATCTGTCACGAAGGGGAATGCTATTCTATGTCCGTTTAAACTGTGTCTGATTGACAATAAATAACAGTAAAGTTGTCAGCCATTTTTGTGAAAATCCAGTTTTTAAATATACGAGATCATGTTATGCGAAGTTGTTCATTATTGCGTAATTATGTGTCGTGGATTCTAGGGATTATTCCATTCTTTTGTCAGTAAGATTGTCGAATTTGAGACAAGAGGTTAGATTTGTCTTATGAATTGAGGTATGATTTGTGAATCAGGTGATTGGAAGCCTGTAAATGACGCCGGGACTTCTGCGTGAGCCCGAGGAAGATGTTTGTATAATGTTTGGGATGGGAAAGTGTGAGAGTATCCTCGTAAGTGTTAATTTGCGACATGTATAATTACTGAATGACATCTTAAAAGTACATCTATGTGCATAAATGTTTGGGTCAGGAATGTTGTATTTATAATTCTATTTGCGAAGTCGAAGATTTCATTCTTGTGAGACCAGTTAAGCGTGAACATAGGACAGGTGTTTTGTTTCAAAGAGCTCATAAGGAGGGTTGCTTGTTTCCGATGCTGCCTGCTGATCGAGGGTTTGCAGCTCGAAGATAGCGGTATTTGTGCTGCCTGTTACGTGTTGAAAACGAGAATGTATTTTTTAGAAGGGGATAGTAACTTTGCGAGAACTAGTTGAAATTTTCATCTGGGAGTAACGTGTAGGTTATTAGAGAATATTAATTTGTTTAACCGAGATCTGAATGTATATTTCAAACCACGAAGTTAGACTATAATGAGCGAAGTTAGCCAATTTCAGGGTGTCCAAAATAGTCTGATGGTTGTAGTGATTGATTTATTTTTGAGGGGTGCACAAAGCTTTATGAAAATGTCATGGTGGGATATGACATACTAATTGGCTTACATTTTATGGCGAGTTACTTATGCAGATTTTTGTTTTGTATTTAATTATTAGGGTTATCCAAGTAATAATAAATTGCTAGTATTGGATTAAGCTTAAAGTGTGATGTCATGAAACAAGGGATAATACTGGAAATAAATTATGTAAAATTTCTTCCAGCTGCACGATAACAAACGACGATATAAATTATAAAGGAATTACAATTAATTACGTCAGAATTTGAATAGGGACTTGTTAAAGAAACCATTCGTCCGCGGAGATAGAATTTGTTGTTAATTTAGATTCATAAAACCATTTAAAATTAAATTATTAAACTCACTGAAAACCGTATTTGTGAAATAACTTAAAACCAAGTGAATAACTTGAAGGAGCATTCTGGAAATCTTAGTTTACTTTTCTGGGAAACTTCAAATATTAACGTAACGCTTAAGGGGACATGTCCGAAGGTAATGGATTTTACTGCCACAAAATATTGTTGAGTGTTGTTGTTGTATTATTTGACTTTGATTGATTGAGCATTAAATGTGCTGGGATTAATCAAGTGGAAACTTTGGTCATCAACCGATGTAACTTAATTGTGTTTAGCCTTCAGCTAAGAAACTTGGATGGTCATGGGGTCATCAACCTCAGTGACTTAGATTAAGGCCATATTCCACTATAGCATCATTTTCCTCGCGGTCATCATCCACAATGACTTTAAAGTAAATTAGAAGTTTAGATGTCGGTCCATAACATAGTCGCAGGTCACATCGATTTAATTAAGGGTCCGTGCCGTACAACCACTGTGTGGCACACACCGATTGGACCCAGAGTCCAGAGTTCGTGTTACGAGGGCTGGACCATCACGGATCATTACGATGGTACATGCAGTCTCACAGGGAAGCCGAATTTAAGGATTTCCAGACTTTGTTTTCTTCATTCATAATTTGTGGCAATGGTTTCTAGTAAGGATACCCATCAGGCAGTTAAGTCAAAGGCTCAAACCAGTATTCTGCTCCTCTGTGTTGTAAATATTGTGGTGTTAATTGGACAAGATGAGTCCAAATTATATGTTGATTTCAACAATTTTCTTTATTTCTTTAATAAACACAAAATATTTCTTGAATAGACCTTTCATTCGAGTAGCTAGAGTCAAATATGAAACCCCACCTTACCTCAGCAAGTGATGAAGAGCCCGTAAAGACCAAAGAGACAGATCTCATGCTAATTGCTGATAGGTAAGGAAGGTAGGTATCCTTTATGTACCACCAAAATGGTTCAGTATGTATGTGTGTGTATGTAAGCGCATCACGAGAAAATGGATGAAGGGAATTTAATGAAAATCGGTATGTAAAGCCGGGAGATAAGTCGCTGCAATCTAGGCCATACATAATTTTGTTCACGTTGAGTGAAATGGTAGTTTAGGGGAAGGCCAAAAATTTAATTCTCAAACGTTTATGTTATTAGTGGTCCTATCGATAAATACTGTATACACATAAATACATACATTCATTATCATTATAGACTATTATGCCTTTCAGCGTTCAGTCTGCAAGCCTCTGTGAATTTACTAGACGTCGCCACAATCATTTGCAAGCAATGCTGTGGCGTCATTTAGTTCTATACCTCTTATGTTTAAATCGTTATAAACTGAGTCTAACCATCGTCGTCTTGGTCTCCTTCTACTTCTCTTACCCGCCATAACAGAGTCCATTATTCTCCTAGGTAACCTGACCCTACCACCGAAGCCGGCTTATGCGTACAGCTTCACCCATCCAGTTAATTCAAAATTAGCCTTTATCTCCTCATTCCGAGTACCCTCCCACCACTGTTCCCACCTGTTTTTACCAGCAAACATTCTTGCTACTTTCATGTTTGTTACTTCTAACTTATGAATAAGATATCCTGAGTCCACCCAGGTTTCGCTCCCGTAAAGCAAAGTTGGTCTGAAAACAGACCGATGTAAAGATAGTTTCGTCTGGGAGCTGACTTCCTTCTTACAGAATACTGCTGATCGCAAATGCGAGCTCACTGCATTAGCTTTACTACACATTGATTCAATCTCACTTACTATATTACCATCCTGGGAGAACACACAACCTAAATACTTGAAATTATATACCTGTTCTAGCTTTGTATGACCAATCTGATATACAATTCTGTTGAATTTCTTACCTACTGACATCAATTTAGTCTTCGAAAGGCTAATTTTCATACCATACTCTATGCACCTATTTTCAAGTTGCAAGATATTAGACTGCAGGCTTTCGGCATAATCTGCCATTAAGACCAAGTCGTCAGCATAGGCCAGACTGCTTACTACATTTCCACATAACTGAATCCCTCCCTGCTATTTCATACCTTTCAGCAGATGAGCCATGTAAACTACGAACAGCAAAGGTGAAAGATTACAGCCATGTCTAACCCCTGTAAGTACCCTGAACCAAGAACTTATTCTACCATCAATTCTCACAGAAGCCCAATTGTCAACATAAATACCTTTGGTTGATTTTAATAATCTACCTTTAATTCCATAGTCCCCCAGCACGGCGAACATCTTTCCCTCGGTACCCTGTCACATGCTTTCTCTAGATCTACGAAACATAAACACAACTGCCTATTACTCGTAGCATTTTTCAATTAACTGGTGCATACTGAAAATCTTATCCTGACAGCCCCTCTGTGGTCTGAAACCACTCTGGTTTCATCCAACTTCCTTTCAACGACTGATCGCATCCAAGATGCCAGTGAATACTTTGCCTGGTTGCAATCCTTCTTGTTCCCTTGCTTATAGATAGGTGCAATTACTGCTTTTGTCCAATCTAAAGGTACCTTAACAACACTCCATGCTAATCTTATTATTGTATGAAGCCATTTCATCCTTGCCTTCCCACTACACTTCACCATTTCAGGTCTAATTTCATCTATTCCTGCTGCTTTATGATAATGGAGTTTATTTACCATCATTTCCACTTCCTCAAAGGTAATTTCACCAACATCATTTTCCTCCTCCCCATGAGCTTGGTTGTTGGCAACACCACCAGGAAGATTTCCTTTTACATTGTGAAGATGTTCAAAATATTCCCTCCACCTCTCCAGTGATTCCCTGGGATCTACTATGAGTTCACCTGAATTACTCAAAACACTGTTCATTTCTTTTTTTCCTGCCTTCGTAAGATTCTTTATTACTGTCTAGAAAGGTTTCCCCGCTGCTTGACCTAGCCTTTCCAGGTTATTACCAAAATCTTCCCAAAACTTCTTTTTGGATTCAACAACTATTTGTTTCGCTCTGTTTTTTTCACCTACGTACAATTCCCTGTCTGCATCGGCCTTTGTTTGGAGTCATTTCTGGTAAGCCTTCTTTTTATGTTTACTAGCTGCTCTCACTTCATAATTCCACCAAGATGTTCGCCTTTTCCCATCTTTACACACAGTTGTTCCTAGGCATTCCCTTGCTGTTTCTACTACAGCATCCCTGTATGCCACCCATTCTCTTTCTATATCTTGAACCTGCTTACTGTCTACTGTTCGAATCTTCTCGCTAATCATATCAATATACTTCTGTCTAATTTCTTCGTCCTGAAGATTTTCTACCCTTATCCGTTTGCAGACAGATTTCACTTTCTCTATCCTAGGCCTAGAGATACTTAGTTCACTACAGATCAGATAGTGGTCTGTATCATCGAAAAATCCCGGAAAACTCGTACATTCCTAACAGACTTCCTGAATTCGAAGTCGGTTACGATATAGTCTATTATGGATCAAAAAGCAATTACTATATAAGTAAAGTTATATTTCCGATTATTTATATCTTGTACAATTTTTACCGTGCCGGCTATGATAACAGAGATATTCATGTATTTGGATTTTCGTTGCCAAGTCCATACCAGCGCCGAGTCACGAGAAAATGGGTAAACAGGTTTTAAGGGGAGTTTGAAAGGCCTATCCTGCCATGTTAAATATGCCAAGATTATGTTCCTATATTTTTGGAACCAATGAAGATACGACTCTGAAGTTTTTACAGATCCTTTACCATCCTTCCAGGTTATTTATGTTGACGGAAGCAGAATTAAAATATAGAAACCAAAGGAACGGGATATATTAATTTTTTATAAGGTGCCATTTTTTACACCATCTTTACACACACATTTCATCCCTGCCTTCCCACTACACTTCACCATTTCAGGTCTAATTTCATCTATTCCTGCTGCTTTATGATAATGGAGTTTATTTACCATCCTTTCCACTTCCTCAAAGGTAATTTCACCAACATCATGTCTATGGAAACCTGTGCTATGATTCTGCTTCAGTAACGACAGTAAGATATAATAAAGCATCTCACAAAGTTTCATGTATGTATCACAAGTAGTTTTTCAGATACAGGAACATTAATTGTAAAAAAAAAGTCATTTTGAGAAAATCAGGTTTAAAACTTGAAATTATAAGAACTCACTCAGATTTTTAAATTAAGGCTCAAAAGCACCTTGCAGCATAGTCAGTATCCCCTTCCTGGTATCCCTCCTCTAAAAACCTTTTCCTTCGCAATGACTTTGCTGCTTTCGTGTTGATCTCTGCTGCACGCTGTGCCTTGGCAATTCTTAATTTGTCTAAATGTTGCACTCCCTTCATAGTATGACGGCCAGGGTTGATGTTGAGATGCAATAACACTCTTACCCTTCCTATGTTGCCACCATTAAATGTTAATACAGCATCACTGACTCCCCATTTGAAAGTTCTTAACCCTACAAATTAATATATTTTTGGGCACTCGAGTCCAGATAATATTGTTGAAAGACTCGTTGGGATTCTGAGTGCGCCCATGTAGACACTTTCTGACAAGGTCTGGATGAGCAAGGTCTCTGTAGATTGGCTTGATAGCATCCATAACTGCTTCAGGTATAGAATTATTGTGCTCAAAATACTCTCCTGAAACTTCAGCCTTCCGGATCTCAGTTCTTCAAAATGTTTACCTAATTTAGATTCACTTTCACTGGTAGGGGGCGTGTCTGTCTTGTTGTTTGGTGTCACATTTTGACAATCTGTTTCTGCACTGTTGGCGGATTCTACCTCATGTGAACCACAAGGTCTTGTGTTTTAGAATGCTGGTTGCGACAAAACTTATGTTTCCCAAAACTTCTAGGCATATTTATACTTTGTTTACCAAAATAAGTGCAATTAAACTACACGGAAGCACTTCTAGAGACGCTAATTCACACGAAATTCAACATTCTTCACACAAAAGCAATCATAGTGGCAGACATATTTGAAACAGAAGAGTAACGGAAATTGAGCGCCGAGTATTCCCCATCGATAGGCGAAAACCACAGCCTTCTACATGCAGTAGTTTCAGAGATATTCGTAAATAAAGACATACATGTCCGAAATCAACCAGCTTGACGGCTACGCAAGCAATGTTATACAGTTAAAAATAAAATACTTCTAGCAGTCACACAGAGAGAAATTATATACCATTTTATTCATGAAACTCTAAATAATATTGTAGGACTTATTTTGGAAAATGTCAAAGAATTCACATATTTTGCTTTCAAACTCCCCTTAATGAAAATCGGTATGTTAAGTCGGGGAATAAAGAACTACAGTCTACGCTATAAATAATTTTATTAGGTACCCTAATATCGCAGATTCGGAAAAACGTAAATGTGAAGGCCTGTGATATAGAAATTGATCAACAATAACATTATATTGGTCATTGTTTGTTGTGATGTGCTTTGTATCTTCTGCTGCCATTCATATCCGACAGATGGGATTACTGCTGCGTACCGATTATAACAACCTGCCTGAAAGTAGCTGGTGAATTTGATCTCTCTCTTCTTTAGCATGCCATTCCTCTGGTTCATGAATTTTTTGATACTGCTGGTATGCAACACACTGGCTCATCATAGCATTCCAGCTATTTAGTCCCTACTCTGAGGCACTGATTAGAATGAACAGTGTGAAAATTTAACGGAATAATGGAAGAGGAGTGTTTGCGGCTGTCTGCAGCCTGGTCATTCCGTTAAATTTTCACACTGTTCACCGTAATCAGTGCCTCAGAGTAGAGATTGAATAGCTGGAATGAGCCAGTGTGTTATATACCAGTGGTATCAGAAAATTCATGAACCAGAGGAATGGCATGCTAAGCCACAGGTGCAAAATGTATTGGCTTAACATGCAATGGCCTAGCCTCAAATATTAGATTTTTTATATAAGTTGTGCTGAAATGAAATGAAATGACATATGGCTTTTAGGGCCGGGATGTGTCCGAGGACTTCGGCTCGCCAGGTGCAGGTCTTTTGATTTGACTCCCGTGGGCGACCTGCGCGTCGTGATGAGGATGAAATGATGATGAAGACGACACATACACCCAGTCCCGTGCCAGGGGAATTAACCAGTTAGGGTTAAAATTCCTGACCCTGCCGGGAATCGAATCCGGTACCCCTGTGACCAAAGGTCAGCACGCTAACCATTTAGCCATGAAGCCAGACATATAAATTGTGCTTATAATGTGGTTTATGGTTTATTACTTTGTATATTTGTGTTCAAAATCTACAAGACGATTAGGCATTTCATCCTATTGTATTAGTTTTAGGTTTCGTTTGTTTATATTTTTACATAGACCTACAGTTGATATAATATCGTAGCAAATTGTTCGCTAAGTATAATGGAGTTAGTACTTATAATCTGTGAAACCACATTACCAAATTACTCTTCGAATTAAACGACTGACATAGTTTCACCTGATCACTATATAGTAGAATCGTTTCCTTTCATCCTTTTAACCTCCTCTTTCGTGGGGCGCCAGTAAGCGCGTCTGGCCTTAAACACCCGACCAAAATCAAGTTGAGCTTGGATGGCTTTAGTTACCCTAGAAATAACTGGGATAAGCTGAATAAAGTTAGTTCAACCGACCGACCAACCGACCGACCGACCCAACCAGTAGTGTGATTTGGGAATTAGAAGTAGGGCGGGAGGCTAAACAATTTACAGACAAGAAAAAGTGCCCGGGTTTGTTAATTATTAAAGAAAATAAAGGAACGAATTAGCTGATAAGACAACAGAGCTTATACAAATTGCTTTTTTTAAAAATAATTCCTAGTTTCAGGAGGCTAAAATCGAATAAAAACGTGATGTTTTCTTCACAAAGTGTGGGGTGGGCAGGGAGGCGACTGTCTCATCCCCCCCCCCTCCCCAATCGCGGCCACTGCACCTACCTATCTTTACTAATAACTTTACACGTAATCAGAAATGGCATTCAGTTTTCGGTAACAAAGATTCTAGGAGAAAACTGCACAAAACTATTAGTTACTGAACGCCAACATGGACATTTCTGTGTGATACCAAATTTGATAATGTAATTTAAGAATATCAGATGCTACGATCTAATACCTCTGGTTAACATTTGATTTCCGACGCTGCTATCTGATGACGAAAAGTAACTTCGCAAGCATTTCTTTCTAGTTGAAGTGGCCATTCTTGAATACCAGGATATTTAGAAGCCCTGAACAATTTCTTGGGTCAGTGGGAGTTCTTTTACAGAAACCGGGACTTCCCTGTCACCTTGGAGAATTCGGAGTTTATTATTTTATTTCTCTTACGTTTCAAATTTAGAGCTTAAATTCCTTTGAAGAGTCATTTGAAGCTTTATCGAGATACAGTATGTCTGTTATATTTTATATTGGAGATAGCTGTAGGTCTGAAGTGAATAACGAACTCGTAGAACAAAAGTTTGGCGATACCAGTTACTGACTTTTAAATCACGGTTATTTGAAATTCAGCTTATACAGTTCTAACAATGACTTTTAATAACTCATACAATTTTAATTGAAGCTGAAAGGGTAATTTTGATGTCGAGTATTATCACCAGTGAAAGAGGCCAAACGCTCAGAGTAATTTTACATGAACGTCCTTTATTGGTTGTATCTTTCATTCATTCATTTTTATATTTTGTGTTATATTTCTTGGTGGATAAAGTATATTTGTATCTCTCCCTTCCACAAACCATAACAAAAGGTAGGTTTCGTCGAAGTCACAGCCTCATTTATGGCTGTGACGGTATGAAGCTGCTGGGGTATGGGTGGTGCTGTGTAATGATATTCAGACTACGACTAGTGAATATGGATGCTGTGATAGGCGCTATTCGTAGAGTTAGTTGTGCTGCAATAGACATTTCTGGTCCACTGAGGAAAGCAATAGTAAATTTCTCATCTTGTATCTTGTCTAGCACGTCTTGTTATAGCGTCGCCATCGGTTTTGGCGATTTCGTTGTATGTGCATAACTTTTAATGGTGCTATTCGCAAATCCAACCAGCATCTGGTCTGATAATCAAACTGTACGACTTACGGATATCCTCTGGTATAGAATGAAACAGTTAAGGGCGTGGTCATATTGAAACACGGGAAATCTCCATGAGCAACATTAGGCGTAGTCATCATTTGGATGTGCAGTTCGCGCGCTGTTGAGTAGAGAAGGAGCAGAAAAGATCTGATACCTTACATCAAGTCAACTCTGTATCAGGATGTGGGTAGGTCGCCAAGTCGAGGTTTGGGTAAGGCACTTACCTTTTGATAGAATGAAATCCACAAACAAACAAACACACACACACACACACACACACACACACACACACACACACACACACACACAAACAAACAAACAAACAAACAAACAAACAAACAAGCAAGCAAGCAAACAAACAAACATACATACATACATACATACATACATACATACATACATACATACATACATACGTACGTACATACACACCATGGCGTTATAGCCTTGATGAGTCTTGGCCTGCCAAGCGAAGGCTTTCTAGACCGGGCCCGCTATCTCTCCATCAGGAAGCTCCCTACTCTGACCTAGCCGGGAAATTAAAGTCAGAACCTCCGGGTAAGCTAGCAGCTCACTATCCCCAGACCGTCGGTCCGACGAAAGCCAGAAATCCTACTATAAACAGTAAGTTACTATTGCGTGGAATTTAAGTTCATTGACGATTGGTTTTATGATTTGCCTTTGCGCCTGTTGCCACGGGATAGCTAAAGGTCTGGACTAGGATTTTACAAAAGTAACCCTGGGACTGGAGGTGGAACTGTTCAATTGGGAACATCGGCAAAATCTTGGACAATCAGATTTGTCCCCATCTGGAGCAAATCTAAGTTACATTCTTGCAGTTTCCCCGTGTTATCCTGCAGCATGGTAGTCTTTTGGTGAAGGACTAGGACAGCTTCTGCAGCATCAATGTATAATTCGCGTCTCTATGTGAACCCTTCTACTTCAAGCGCAGTTAGCTTACCTTGGAACTCATGTAAGAGGGCAGCAATTTCTTAGCTTGATTTCAGAAGTTTTCTTTTCATTGACGTTATCTTTTCTAATTCACTCCTATCTCTCTCTCTCTCTCTCTCTCTCTCTCTCTCTCTCTCTCTCTCTCTAAGTTTATATGCACGAAGATTTTCGTACAACTAATATAAAAAAGGTGATGGACAAAAGCAATATAACATGTTATGAATAGTTCTTTATTAGTGAACATTGATTCTCATCTGGATAGAAGACAGTGGATAGATTTTTGTTGCAATACTGTTGCTGATAATACGCTATGCGTTTTTCACTCCCGACGTATCTTGCTCTTCATCACTTAGTGACGTGTGTCTCGATTTGATATGTCGATCGAGATCTCTTCTTCTAACCAGTATTTTTCCACATAAGTCGCACCTGAAATTATACAACGACACTTTGAAAACAACTGTGAATATAGATACTTTGAGTCTAGTTAAATCTTAGGAAAATGATTTATTGGTGCTCATTATTTCATCAACAAATCACACAAGTCTATGAATTCTATCAAGAAATTTCACATAAATAGAGGTAATAGAATTTTGGTATTTCTTAGGCTTCTCGCGCACTGGCAACATTTTATCGCCGCCTACTAGCAACTGTTTTTAATTGCGCTGAAAACGGAACCCATTGTCTTATATTGAAACCTGCGCATCAGTGATTAACTGTGCTAACTTAAACATTTTCTCATGTTCTATTCTGAGGGTGGAGAAACTGTTGTCGGTGATAGCCGCGATGCTTATATCAAAGAAATTGAGAGACGACCAGTTATATACATTGTTGAAAAGGAATTTTAGATCACGAAATTATATGTTCCCAACTAAATTGAGCGAATTCAAAGTGGGATGGGATTTGGACTATTATTTATTTATTTATTTATTTATTTATTTATTTATTTATTTATTTATTTATTTATTTATTTACTACTTGCTGCAGTACCCGGCGTTACCCGGATAGTTAATGGATGTTCAGCCTTAGGACTTGTATTGTCGTTAATTATGTGTAAAGTGAATTTTTGTAGAATTCCGATCTATTATGTAGTTTTAGAGTTACATGTATTCATAAACTTAATCATTTTGGTTGTTTTCTGTCTCATTACTTCTCACTGCCCTTGCCGTCCGACTCGTTGGCTGAACGGTCAGCGTACTGGCCTTCGGTTCAGGAGCTCCCGGGTTCGATTCCCGGCCGGGTCGGGGATTTTAACCTTAATTGGTTGATTCCTACGGCACGGGGGCTGGGTGTATGTGTTGTCTTCATCGTCATTTCATCCTCATCACGACGCGCAGGTCGCCTATGGGAGTCAAATAGAAAGACCTGCACCTGGCGAGCCGAACCCGTCCTGGGATATCCCGGCACTAAAAGCCATACGACATTTCATTTTTTTACTCCCCTTGCCTATGGGATTGTACTTTGATTTAGACGACATCCGGAATGTCAGTGTTCATCCCAACGACCCCCCAAAAATATGAGTTCTAAAATAATATTGGTTGTTTTCGATTATTCTTACATGTCATCGCCAAACCTAGGGGTGCTAGGGGTTTATCACATCTATAACACATTTTTTCAAGATAGTAAGTGTGATGTGTTGCCCAACAGGATAATGCTTGCCCACACACTGCGCGTGAAACTCAACGTGCTCTACAAGACGTGCAGCAACTTCGCTGGCCAGCACGATCTCCGGACTTGTCTCCCATAGAGCACGCGTGAGATATGATGGGACGGCAACTGACACGTGCGACTCGTCAACCCACAACTCTTGCAGAACTACGTGAACAGGTCGAGCAGGCGTGGAATAATGTATTCCAAGACAGTATTCGCCATCTGTTTGATCGATCGGATGCCAGAATCAGCGCCTGCATTGCCGCCCGTGGAGGATACACCACGTAATAACATGGGAGTTTCAGCATGGATCGACACCTGGTACCTCAGTACCGCTTGAGCTATTGATCTGTAAATGTAACCATTTCATATAATCGATATGCACTGTTTCAACAATAAATCTTGAGTGAAATGGAAAACTCTAAGAGGGTGTACTTTCTTTCCGGCAGTGTATTTACCTATCTACATACAGGTTTTGAGATTCTAATGCATTAAATTAAAATGTTTGTGGTAATTATGTAAAATTAATGAAAACAACTGATAAGTTAAATAAGGAGTAAACAATAATATAATTATTACGGCAATAATATGTTATGTTTACATGGCAGAGAGCTTCACTGTCATCCGAATGTTTGGGAGGTGGCAGTATCAGTTGAAATGCACGAGTGTCTCAATTCAAAGTGTGTGCGAAGGACCGGCGGATGCAGAGTCGGCCTCGGCCGTGGCGGTGGCCATGGGTGGAATGTGGCTCGACATTTTTGGATTCGGGAGACGAAGAGAGGCTGGTTCCCACCGTCGGGTATCTTGAGGATGATTTTCCGTGGTTTTCCGTTCTACTTCACTAAGGCGAATGTCGGAACAGTTCCTAGTGTAGGTCACGGACATCACATTCACCTCTCCAAACCTCATTGGCCTGGGAGAAGGCGTCACATTTTGTAGTAGCAGCAGCAGCAGCAGCAGCAGCAGCAGCAGCAGTGCACGATGTTTGGTGTGTGTGGAGTGTAGTGTAAGGCATGGCTAATCGTGTGGACCGAGACGGGGTGGACAACGGGCAAGCAGTTGTCGTCTTATGAAGCCACTAGTGCACTTGCGCGGCATCAAAAAGGCTACCCTAAGAGGAAAACAACCTCAGGGCAGTATCGTTTTGTGCGTCTAATAGGTCTCTGAAACCACCAAATTACAGCACGAGCACTACAGGCAGCTCCACAGCAGTCTTCTGGAGTACGAGTTAGTGACCAAATAGTCAGAAACAGGCTTCAAGAGGCAATTTAATATCCCAACGACCTGCTGAAATATCTGCAGTGCACAGACGACATTGTGGCAGGAGACTACAGTTTGGTAGAGGTTAACTGCTTTGGCAGCTAAAACCGTTCTCAGATGAATACCGTTGGCGTTATATCGTTCAGATGGTCGTATGCAAGTCTCGAGAAGAAGTGGTGAGCGATTTTACCCGGCAGCTGTTGATTATGATCTGTTATGGTGTGGGCAGACATGGAGAAAACGTGCGGAGCGATTTTACCGGAGAGCTGTACAATCTATCGTTGCTTATGATCTGGTATAGTGTGGGCAGGCATAAATCTTGACATGTCCGTCTCCATGGCTAATGGTTATCGTGCTGGCCTTCGGTTCAAGAGGCCCTGGGTTCGATTCCCTGCCAGTTAATTCCAATGGCTGGGGGACTGAGACGACTGGGTGCATGTGTCGCCTTTAACATTAGAATTATGTAGTTATTAATTGCAACATGTTCATTAACAAGTATAGAAAGGAAAATACGAAATAACGGTTGGCTCCGTGGTCAAATAAGAACGAAGGCCAACATTTTTAAATAAGGTCTTGACATGAAACTCGATCTCCTGATCATTTGTTGGGCGGAATTCTTCTTACGGGTACTTGTTAATAGTCTACGGTCTGCTTTCATGGCCTAGATGTGTATTGATGAGACGAAGACTTGTGTTTTGCAAAGTGAACAGTATCTTTAAAAAAGCGTTAAAATTAGTTTGTGGCTGTAAGATACAGCATTGGAGAAATAATCTGGATCATGATACCTTGTATCGATGGTACGGACTCTGAGATTTTTGTATCGTTACACGAATTTATCGAAGTGTGTCGCTTTTGAACTTCGTCGTTGTCTGTCATTTACTACAAATGGTAGCAAAGTCGCCATCGTCTTGAGTCGACAAAGAATGAAAGAAAGAAAGAAAGAAAGAAAGAAATAAAGAAAGAAAGAAAGAAAGCCATATTCTCCCATGTACTTTCATTTCAGGATTAGCTTTGTTGTAAATATTTAAAGTTAGGGAAAACTTTACAGTATTTTTGTACACTTAAGCAGGGTCGATGTTTATTTTATGCTTACGTTGACGATATGCGTATACGTAGATGCTAACAGAATAGAGATGGTTTATTTAAATTCATTGTGGATGAGTTATTTTAGAAGAGTAATCTATGTGCAGTTTCCGTCACTTTAGTAATTTTCAAGGGGATTAAGTAAGATGCACCAGAACACAGCCTCATGTACACACCCTGGGAGAGAAGGATGTTTATGCTCCATTAAAATTTAATTGGAGGGATCCATTCTTTGTGAAATCTGGTGCCCGATTCTCCAGATATTATTATTATTATTATTATTATTATTATTATTATTATTATTATTATTATTATTATTATTATTATCATCATCTATTCATCTACTGTGAGATGAGAATAAACCGGGCGAGTTGGCCGTGCGCGTTGAGGCGCGCGGCTGTGAGCTTGCATCCGGGAGATAGTAGGTTCGAATCCCACTATCGGCAGCCTTGAAGATGGTTTTCCGTGATTTCCCATTTTCACACCAGGCAAATGCTGGGGCTGTACCTTAATTAAGGCCACGGCCGATTCCTTCCAACTCCTAGGCCTTTCCTGTCCCATCGTCGCCATAAGACCTATCTGTGTCGGAGCGACGTAAAGCCCCTAGCAAAAAAAAAAATGATGAGAATAAGGGAGATAAGTTACATGAAAAAGGCAATAGGGGTACAATATTAAGGCGTACTAGGCTAGATGAGGCACGGGATCGTTTAGCATTTCCTTCCTCACTAACAAGGGGACATTCCCTACTTGTCACCACCGATTTCGCTCAAATTTATAGAACGTGCAGGGCTTGGCTAGAAATGAAAGTACCCAAAGTGGTAACTCCAGATGGCCAAGCGCATAGAAAATAAAAATAAATAAAAATGTTGACGCGGCTCTCGCACCGTATAAGCCACTTAAGTTAGTGCGCACGCCGAGCAGTTGTTGGCGTAGTGGTGAGAGCTCGGACTGGTAATTCGATGGTCGTGGGTTCGACTCCCCGTGTGGGCAATATTTTTCTCAATTTTTATATTATTCGTTTATTTTAATTTATCTTCATCATCATCATCTGGTTACCCTCCAGGGTCGGCTTTTCCTCGGACTCGGCGAGGGATCCCACCTCTACCGCCTCAATATTTTTATTTTTATTTTCTATACGCTTGGCCATCTGGAGTTCCTACTTCGGGTACTTTCATTTCTAGCCAAGCCATCTGGAGTTCCTACTTCGGGTACTTTCATTTCTAGCCAAGCCCTGTATGTTCTATAAAATTGAGCGAAATCGGTGGTGACGAGTAAGGAATGCCCCCTTGTAAGCCAGAACTCTATGCGTAACTTCACAACATTCAGAAGCACTAATGGTCTGAATAGTCGGCACAAACCGTACCTCAGGAGCTTCCATAATGTCACAGCCATGAATTGGTGTGAAACTTAAGCTAAAGCTACGGTAACTTTTCTTCTTCTTCTTAATCTGTTTATCCTCCAGGGTCGGCTTTTCCCTCGGACTAAGCGAGGGATCCCACCTCTACCGCCGCAAGGGCAGTGTCCTGGAGTTTCAGACTTTGGGTCGGGGGATACAACTGGGGAATGACCAGTACCTCGCCCAGGCGGCCTCACCTGCTATGCTGAACAGGGGCCTTGTGGAGGGATGGGGCGATTGGATGGGACAGGCAAGGGAGAGGGAAGGAAGCGACCGTGGCCTTAAGTTAGGTACCATCCCGGCATTTGCCTGGAGGAGAAGTGGGAAACCACGGAAAACCACTTCCAGGATGGCTGAGGTGGGAATCGAACCCACCTCTACTCAGTTGACCTTCCGAGGCTGAGTGGACCCCGTTCCAGCCCTCGTACCACTTTTCAAATTTCGTGGCAGAGCCGGGAATCGAACCCGGACCTCCGGGGGTGGCAGCTAATCACGCTAACCACTACACCACAGAGGCGGACTACGGTAACTTTTACGAAGCGAATACTTCATTCGTCTTGGACATCGATTTCAACCTAAGTAGATGTCCCACGTTGAACAAGATAATATGAGGGAATGATGATGACGTGACAAGTTCTCATGACAGACACTAATTATATATAATTATTAGAATAATATAATATTATAATATAATTATAACATTATAATAATTATTAGTAACATAAATACTAGCATGTGGTGCTGAGACGTTCTGTTACGGTTGAATAAAACGAGTAGAGGAAACTCTTGATTGATTTATTTTTATCTATCATACAACTTGGTAATATGAATAACAAGTGGCTAACTTATGTACTTACTTATAAGGCGTTTCTCCTTCTGCGTGTAATCTGACATGTTTGTTGAGATTACTTGGGTCACCAAAAGGTCTCAGACAATACTTGCATTTGAGAGGTTTGTAGCCAGTATGAGTCCTGCAACAAGAAATTTACTTTAGTAGGTTCGAAGTGCCCCAAATAACCCACCATGTTCTAAAAATCAAGCGATGGTTCATTGATTTATGTGCATTTTACCGATCGTTGTATTTTTAGTTTATGAGTGTTGTTTATAGGCTCTAGCTTCTTCTTGCAACCTGTATACAATATTCTAAACTGTAACTGATTAATAATGATATTATTTATTGAGAACTGGAAACAATGCGGGCGTGAGATTTCTATGAACACTTCCTGAATACAAGTATGACTGAAAATATATTATCTGTAGTAATATAAGGAGAGCTCTCTTGGAAATTCACCACGAAGTTCACTCAAATGACTTAAATAGAGTTACAAAGCTCTTGCTTATGTTGGCACAAATATTTTAAAATAAAAACCAAAGAGATTTAACCGTTAAACAAGAATCAAATACAATATCCGGCAAAAATATCCAAGCATTCAATGAGTGACGACTAGTTTTATTAAAACGAGTCAATTGTGTACATAAAAAATTCCAACAGTTATCACGACGACACTAGGATTCGCAACGAAGTTTCGTAACTGACTCTTATTTGAATGCGCATGTGTCATTGCAGTTGTGGCACTAAGTTATGACACTAGCAACTTTGGATACTTCTAAAATTTTTGTAAAATCAAACTAGTAATTTGGGTGTTATAAACGTTGTGATCCGCTATTTGGTTTGCAAAATGATTTGGGAATGCGAAGAAAAAGTCGATTTGTACGGAGTCCAAATCTATTTACGGGATTTAACGACGCACTACTGCACTTAAATCTATTCTGAATATTAATGTGCATAGCGTGACAGTAAGTTGACGAACTAAGAAAATTAGGAATACGTATACGAAATAATTCATGAAGATAAATAGTAAATCTAGTAGTGGCAGGGAAGAAATGTATAAACCGAGAACACCCTGGTCCAAAATTGCTGATTTCTTCCTGAGGAAAAAAAAGTTATTTAAATCTAGTAATATATACAATATATCGCATTAAGATATGGAGTTTCTATCTATCTCCTATCTTAATCTGTTTACCCTCCAGGGTAGGTTTTTCCCTCGGACTCAGCGAGGGATCTCACCTCTACCGCCTCAAGGGCAGTGTCCTGGAGCTTCAAACTTTGGGTCGGGGGATACAACTGGGGAGAATGACCAGTACCTCGCCCAGGCGACCTCACCTGCTATGCTGAGCAGGGGCCTTGTGGAGGGATAGGAAGATTGGATGGGTCAGGCAAGGAAGAGGGAAGGAAGCGGCCGTGGCCTTAAGTGAGGTACCATCCCGGCATTTGCCTGGAGAAGAAGTGGGAAACCACGGAAAACCACTTCCAGGATGACTGAGGTGGGATTCGAACCCACCTCTACTCAGTTGACCTCCCGAGGCTGAGTGGATCCCGTTCCAGCCCTCGTACCACTTTTCAAATTTCGTGGCAGAGCCGGGAAACGAAGCCGGACCTCCGGGGGTGGCAGCTAATCACGCTAACCACTACACCACAGAGGCGGACGATATGGAGTTTCAAGTACTTAAATAGTTGAATAGCCCTGTAAACCTCTGAAGTAAAATGCAGAGTATATAATGAAACTACAATATTCGCTAGTGTGTCCATGTAAACAGCGATCCATGCAATGACTTTCATAAAACCATTTGCGCGAAATTAGTAGCAAAAAATCTAGTGTCGTCGTGTATATGCATCTCCTTTAAATGAACATGCATTTTTCAGTTTACTTTTTCTTCATGTGACGACCTTTCGTCTTTAATCTGGTGAAAACAATGTCAGTTATAACCAATACCTCGAAATATATTATGTTTGCAATTGTACGTAACTTGCTACGCCGCATTCTGTCATAATTATGTCTTTTTGCTCATTTTCCGTAACTTTCATTTTTACGCTTGATTTTCATCACAATTCAGAATTTACTGAAAATATTTGCACGAAATTTTGCATGGTGCCTAGTACGCCTCATTTTGGTGCTGCCATTGGTTTTTGGGGTTTCCTCATAACCGCATAACCTTTGGTGATGCTATTTGAGAATCCAACCAGCCTCTGGGCTGATGACCTAACAGACAGACAATGCTGTAGGCTCTTTTCTTTACCCAATTAATTCAACTTTAAATAATAATTTGTAGCTATTGCAAATATTATGCAAACATTGATATGTAAGGTAACAATTAAGAGAAATGTGTGAATATCTTAGAAATGATATTCTTGATGTAAGTAGCTAACCTATTTCTGAAACAAAAATATCATATAAATATTAAATACATTCTAGTTCAATATAATAATATAATTTCTTGCGGCTGTTTCTAGCCGAGTGCAGCCCTTGTAAGGCTGACCCTCCGTTGAGGGTGGGCGGCATCTGCCATGTGTAGATAACTGCGTGTTATTGTGGTGGAGGATAGTGTTATGTGTGGTGTGTGAGTTGCAGGGATGTTGGGGACAGCACAAATACCCAGCCCCGGGCCATTGGAATTAACCAATGAAGGTTAAAATCCCCGACACGGCCGGGAATCGAACCCGGGACCCTCTGAACCGAAGGCCAGTACGCTGACCATTCAGCCAACGAGTGGGACGTAGCTCAGTAAAACCTATTTATAACGGCATCCAAGGGACCTGTTCAATTGTGTCGTTATAAATTGCCGTTTTAACAGAGATTTATCCTATCAATGATTTAGAACAAAACTTCATTAGCTCTTTTTTAGATTGTACATATTTTTAAAGCCTGACATTAAATTGCAAAGTTGAAGTACGTACAACGTAAAATACAGTATTAGATTTCACGGATGAGTTTCAGCTCTTACATTGCAGTAGGCCTATATTTATAGTACTCACGAGACTTCTTCATTGAGGAATAAAGATGAGTAGTTGTTTTACCTGTGCCCAGTATACACTTTCTAAATTACATTCCGTGTTCATAATTTGCGAAATAATTTCACTGCATCTTCCTCTAGCTTCGTAGAATGTATCCTCAACTCTGATGCCTTTTAAAGCCACCCACTGTTGGAATAGGCAGTACAGATTCCTCCTCTTCGTGGTCACAGTGCCCTTTATTCCTCACTTTACTTTATTATGTAATAATCTGCCCGAAATTAAAAGTGATTACGAGCATCTAGAATAGTACAGCAAGTTACACATAAATAGCCTACAGCGGTTATAAATGTTGGAGAAATTTAATATTAGAATGGAAGATTTATGTTTTGCAGACCTATAGTGCGTTAACATAAGAGTGCATGAAGATGATGCCTGAAGATCCTGATTGACCCATTCAGTGCTGTGAAGGCAACGGCCTGGACATCAATGTTGATTCTGAGTCTGTTGCGGAAGTCGACGAAGAAAGACGCAATCGTTCCCTTGACTCCGATGATATGTCAAGGTTTCTGAGGTGATGTTTATTAAAATAGTACAGGATACACTAACTGTATATATTTTTTCTCTTTGTCGACTTCTACTAGCTGTGTCGCATCAGTCTCGAATCTGATAGTTAGGTCGATTACATACCTGTTCCTTTTTTAGTCGTCTCGAAGGCAGTGATGTCTTCTCGACGAGTGCTGCCGGTAGATGATATGTCGTGGACGTCTTCATAGACGACGATACCAGAACATTTCAATTCTCGGCTAGGATTGTCGTCCGTTTGCGTTTACATTGTAACTAGGTTATCGTCTAGTGTTGCATAGTCACAAAGATTCAGAATATTACAGTCTATTTCTCGCAGCAATTCAAATAGCGACTGATTATCGTCACTGTCATTGACATAATCTTCAGCTTCAGAATGTTGAAGCGACAATAAGAATCTTAAAATTCTTTGGTTCTTAGAAAATCCTAATCTAAACTAACATTAAAAATTATGTTATAGGGTAAAGTTAGGTGTTAACCGTGGTATATGGTATTATTGTGATACTTTATTTGAACTTCTACCACGGTAATACTAAACGGGGTAGAGGGTCGGTTTGAAGTAGAATAGTTTCTTTGTACTATGGCCCTGCAGTGAGCATAATGGCGCCGTCCAAGAAGCCACAGACACATCGGGAGAGGAAATCAGTCTGTGAATTGGGAAAAGAAAATGGGTAAGTAGTATGTTAAATGTGTTGAAGTTAGTTTAAATTACGCCATATATTCTGTGTACGAACTTCACTAGGGTTATTCTACACTAAATACCATCTCAAGAACTTTGAAGTCGTGGGACTTTCGGTCGGAGCCAGGGACATGACTGTCTTTCTTTGTCAAGTTATGCAGAAGACCCAGAATTAGCAAAGATATCATCCATGTCGTTGCTCTCACAGCAGTGAAGATATCCATCGGGATGTTGAGACACAAATTTACAATCATCCTCATGTTAATGCAAGAAATGCGCCGAAAAAAGACACATTTCTTTAATTTTTTGGTATTGATATTTCATTTTCTTTGTTTATTAATGCTGTAAGCTATTATTTTAGCAATTTATTGTACTATTCTGGATTCTTGCGGTCACCTATAATTTCAGGCAAATTAATAAGAAGACTGAAGTGTCACGAGTGGCACCTCGCTGCATGCCTTTGATGTGTTTCGGTTTGTCTGTTAGATCATCAGCTCGGTGGTTGGTTGGATCTCCAGATAGTAAAACCAAAGGTTACGCGGTTATAGGGAAACCGCAATAACCAATTACGGCGCCAAAATGAGGCGTACTAGGCAGGATGCGGAGGAGTCAGTTTGCCATTGCTTTCTTCACTGCGCAGACGATTACTACTGCACCACGACTGGGCCTATAAGTAGCACCTTTCATAATGCCCAGACGCGTAAGTCCTGCTCCAAATGCCATTAGTTAGAGCCACCCAGAATTCAGCAGCTTTCATATTGTCACAGCCGTAAATGAGTCTTTGGTGAAAGTTACCTTTTTCTCTGGCCTATGCCAAGAGACCGATGCAAAAATGCACATATCCATCAAAAAATGACAACAGTAACTTAAAAAATCGTTCACATACATTCCAATTGGCAGTTGCATATAGTCAATCAATTTCGTTTCCAGATCATACAAATATGAACGCAACATATTAACAGTCCAGAAAATTTGCAGTGAACATCAAGAACATGCCATATTACATATGTAGAATGGGCCATGCAGTCCTGCTTTATGCGACTTGTAATTTTGATTTGGTTAATGTTTAATTTGATTAGCCAGTTACCTTAATTAAAATCATTATTCATTTCCAATAATCCAGCATTACCCGACAAAGGTACCGAATGAAAGGTATGGGACAAAAATGTACGTATTTAGACTCTTAATTGGGCAACAGTGGTAAATATAGCTTCAAAGCAACCTGAGAACACTAACAGTAATACGTACCTTATGTGAATTTTCAGTCCATATTTCCTGGAGTAGATTTTCCCACAGTAGATACACAAGTGTCCTTGCTTTGATTTTCCTAAGTTGCTGACTAATGTTTCCATTTCCGCTGCGTTTGAGTGAAAGCTGGTGCTGTCCATTGGTAATTCTGAAGTCATGCCTAAACCAGATGGCAAAACATTCTGATGATATACTGGCTGCCCTCTTGGTGAAGAATAGGCATCTACTGATGTAAAACGTTTGTTGCTTAAGGGATATAGCAAGCCTGAATTGAATACTTGAGATGTTGGACTCGGAGTAGATTTATACACATAGTCCAAAGCCACAGTCTTTCTATTTATTTTATCTGTATTGGACTTGGTATTTTCAAAAGAAGGGTCAACTGAGGGGAGTGGTTTCTTACGCCAGTAAGGTTTAAAGGCTGAGTTACGAATATTAATTGACTCAGATAAGGGACACGACACCTGAGGCTGGGATGTAGAGGACAGATCTATTCCTTTACTATCATCATCTTGCTTCTGTTGCTCGTTTGATGAAGCAGATCTGCTTGAACATGCCTGATTGCTGCTTGAAAGGCGCAAGTTTAACGCCTGAAGTTCAAACCGAAAACCAGACGACAAATTTACTGGAAGATTCGTTTCTTTCGTTGGATAACTAGCAATTTTTCTGTCTGTGTACAAGTTGATTTGCTTTGCTAACCGCTTCCACAAATGTGATATTTTGAAATGTCCACATTGGAGAGCTAAGTGAATTTTCAGGGGATTAGGAATTTCGAAAAGTCGCCCACAGTTGTGACACACGTAGCGTTTCTCTCCTGAAACATAAAAAAATAACACTTAGCTTGTCTGAATTATTGAATGATATATTAAAGGCACATTATGATTTTATTTATGTGTTGTTGGAGTAGATTTTTATCCATTTTTGAGTTATGTAACGAAGAAAGATCATACAATAGTTGAGAATGATAGGGAAGATAATATAATAGAGAAGAGAAGGAAGAATTATATTATCTTTAATATTTTTCTTTTTAAATATTCAGAGCGAGGTATTTAATTAAGCTGCAGAGGATAGCTGTTTTGGAAATCTGTAGCATTATAAGAGAAGTGCTGAACAGTGATTTGAAAGGATCATATATGAAGACATTGAGAAGATAGAGTTTCACTAACCCTGGTTATTAAACCCGCCTGATGCAACTGAACACCGGAGAAACTTGGTCAAACATGGATGATAATAATAATAATAATAATAATAATAATAATAATAATAATAATAATAATAATACGAAGAAATTACATTGGCTTGCAAACTGTAAGACCGCATATTGACGAAAGGTTAATTAATATCTTTCTCTTAGCTTTCTGTGCATGCTGATTTGAAGACCATACCAAAATGACACAATTATTGCTTCATTTTGTGAAAGTTACCATCCCATCACTTGCTAATTATTGCATCATTTTGGGAAAGGTTCCAACCATCATACTGCATCATTTTGTGAATAGTACATCCATCATTTGGCAGTTATTGTACCATTTTGTGAAAAGTGGTATGTCATCATTTACCAATTACTGCATCATATTGTGGTAAGCACCACTTCTTCAATTGCCAGCCTGCATCATTTTGTAAGATACGCATACTATCCCCATTATTTGTATGAAGTTGAAAAGAAAACCAAAGCAAAACCATTTCAAACTCACCTCTCTTCCGAAACCCAGACGTCCCAACGCTTTGAGCCAGCCACATCAGTGGTATTGAACTGTTTAAAAACAAAAAACCTATTCAGTGAACTGCCTGTACGACAATGTGATACAGGTCGAGTCATACTAGACGAAATTCTGGTCAGCACTCTTAGTAATGAAACTGGGAACTCCGAGGTCACTGAAGGTTATAACTTTTATCGGGTTCTGTTACATATGGACATGAACAACGTGGTAAACTGAGAGATTTTCCGTCTTCTAAATTCCACTGAGCATGATTGGGTTCGAGTCCTTTATCTTGAGCCGGGCTTAGTGACTCTGACGGTAAAGGTTGGCTTTCTGAGCCCAAGTTGGCGGGTTCAATCCCGTCTCAGATCAGTGATATTTGAAGTTGTTCAAGTAGGTCAGATTCGTGTCGATAAATTTTCTGGCACGTAAAAGAATTCATGTGGGACAAAATTTTGGCACCTTGGCACCTAGCAGTTTGGAGAACGTAAAATAAATAACGTTATTAAACTTGAGGGCAAGAAGCTAGCTTATTAGTAGCGACATAGCAATGCCGAACATTCAGTCTATTTTATTCTTGCTCGAGAGTGAGAAAGGTCATAAACCTCATGGCAATGCTGATAATCAAACTGGTGGTAGCCTCGATGTATGAGCGTATAAACACATTCAAATTACTTTATTCAGCTTTCCTTTTCAGAAGAAAAATATCACATCTTGTTAAAGTAAAATGTTTTTAACAACATCACTCCACTCTAAATCAATATTCCTTCATTCCATACTTTTTGAAATTAATTTGTGGATCGAAATCTGGCATATAACGCTAAATTAATATTTACATATGGACATGAACCATAGTGCCGAGAGTGTCCGAGGACATGTTCGGCTCGTCTGGGGCAGGTCTTTAAAGGAACACCGGAAAACAAGAAAAACAATCCTGGACCAAAACGGAAAAAAATATAATTTGGATGAAAAATAAACTACAGGAAATATATCAAATCAGAGGAATACACAGATGCAATCAGAAAATAAAGAGATTCAAATTTTACAGTCACTTTTAGAGAAATGGCTAACAAGAGGCTAACAACGAAAATTCTAAACCAAGCACAATCCCTAAGAAACCATAACAGTTGGCTATTAGAAATGAGAAAAGATCTACAAGAAATTTAACAAAGAAAATATGACATGGAATAAAATTCAGAACCCTAATGAACAAGAGAACGCAAAAAGAAACTCAGCGAACGGATGAAGAGTTACTAAAAAAGAAAGAATCAGAGTGCTCCATGGAAAAGAATTATGGAAATACTCAAGTGACTATATGATACTATGTTTAACAGAAGTCATCAACGGAATATGGAAAACAAACAGTTTACCATCAGAATGGACATCTGCATTAATACATCCACTACATAAAAAGCAAAGAAAACAGATCTTAACAAGTATAGGAGAATCTCCCTCCTGCTTGCGACCTACAAGATCTTGTCCAAGGCACTTTTAAAATGAGCAGAAGAAATACTCGACTCACAATTAGGAGTGTATCAGGCAGGATTCAGAAAGGGACGGTCATGTGCAGAACAAATATTAAACTTAAAGAACATAATAGACATGAGGAAAATCAGAAACTTGAAATATGTACTGTAGTTACTTTTGTGGATTTTAAGAAAGCCTTTGACTCAATTGACAGAAAATGTACTAATTGACATTATAAAGAAATTAGAACTTGATAATAAAGCAACCGAAATAATTAAATCAACATTAATAAACACAACATCCAAAGTAAAATTTAGGGGTGAGATCTCAAAAGCTTTCGAAATAAAGTCATGTGTAAGACAGGGAGATGGTTTGTCACGTCTAATTTTAAAGGTAGTTAAAACAGGGAGGAAAGCAATTGATACTAAAGGTATTCAACTAGGAAGAAATCCAAAGATTTTCCAGCTTTTGCGGATAACATGGCATTAATTACCGACTCACTAGAAAATTCTCAAGAACAAATCAACGAATTGCAAAAATAAGCATCAAAAGTAGGATTACAAATTTCATTTGATAAAACTAAGTTCATGATAAAAATCAACGAACCCCGCCAACATATCACAATTCATAACAACTCAATATGCAAAACAAATTGATTTAAATACTTAGAAGAATGGATAACGAACAACGCAAAAAAATAGAAGACAGCCATAGAAACTAGACTACACAAAATGGAAAGGATGTTTCACATGACAAAAAATATATATAACAAAAAATCTTTATCCTGGAACACGAAATTAAGACACCACCAAACAGTGGTCAGACCCGAAAATCTATATGCAGCAAAAACACTTAAATTAACTAGAACTGGAGATCTCGAAAAACTAGAGAAAGCTGAAAGAATAATTTTGAGAAAAATGCTGGGAGCTACAGTAAAAAACAAACAAACAATAATGCAGAATACATGTTAAGGCCAAAGAGAGAGCTATATTTGAAAACAAAAAGGAAACTGATGTAATGGGGAAGAGAAGACTACAGTTTTTTGGACACATTTATAAAACGGAAAGCAATAGACTAACCAAATAGATCTTCAATTTATTGAACAGTTACAAATTCAAACCCACATGGTTTGTTACAAATGAAAAAGATATGAAGAACGCTGGAATTGAAACAGACAAAATAGAAAACAGATTTTTTTAGGGAAGTAACTCAAAAGGCAAGATTTCAGGAGAGGAAGAAACCGAAAACTAAGAAGAAAGTGGACTCAGTAAGAGAAAGAACGACACTCTCGAAGGATGAAGGAAATTTGGAAGCAAAGGAAATCGAATACAATGAAAAATATCCAAATTTGATTTATCGTACCCTCCAAATGGGTTATTCGAAAGAACAACAACAATAATAATAATAATAATAATAATAATAATAATAATAATAATAATAATAATAATAATAATAAGAGAGGAAAGAAAGAAAGATCCTACACACCATGTTTGGCCCAAACTACAAAAATGGCATCTACATTAGAAAATACAGGCAAGAAGTATAGTCTAAGATAGAGAAGGTCACGGACACAATGCGTAAAGGCAGAGTTCGCTTCTACGGTCATATACGACGGATCATCGACTCTCGATGGACGAAACGTATCTTCAATATATTTGACTCAAAACCAAACACGGGAATGCCATGGTATGTTAATGTCAAGAAAGATCTTAAAGAACTGGGCCTACAAGCAGAAGATGCACAAGACGGAAATCTCTTCAGAGCAGCCATCAAGACTTTTGGGACTTTCCGGGACAAAAAACGCGCAACTGGCGCTAAATGGACAGAAGAATGTCGTGCTAAACACAGTGAGCTAATGAAGACGATGTGGATCAAGCGAAAAATGAACAAATGTTAGAATGTAAAGTGAGGCTTATCGTGGTCCCTAGTTGTCCGATTAGGAAGTTGAATGAATAATAAAAATAAAGTTATATGCTTTACGTCCCACTAACTACTTTTACAGTTTTTGGAGACGCCGAGATGCTGGAATGTTGTCCCGCAGTTCTTTTACGTGCCAATAAATCTACCGACACGAGGCTGACGTATTTGAAACCTTCAAATACCACCGGACTGAGCCAGGATCGAACCCGCCAAGTTGGGGTCAGGAGGCCAGCACCTAAACCGTCTGAGCCAATCGGCCAGGTAATAATAATAATAATAATAATCATAATAATAATAATAATAATAATAATAATAATAATAATAATAATAATAATAATAATAATAATAATAATAATAATAATAATTTGAACACGAATAAGAATCATAACTATTAAGCATTTTAACTTTAGCTAATTATATCTTCATCACAGTACTCTAGGAATCAAGGTTTATTGTAAACTGTGTATTTAACCTGTTTTTTGAGCACTGTATATTTAGCCTAATTAATTTACAGGTTTATGTAATTCCGACATCTGATCTGACAGTCTTGTTCTATTCGAACATTCCCATTTCCACACCAGTAAAATGCTGGGGCAGTATCTTAATCAAGGCCAGAGTCGTTTCCTTCCCACTCTTACCGAGCGAGTTGACCGTGCAATTAGGGTCGCGCAGTTGTGAGCTTGCATTCGGGAGATAGTGAATTCGAATCCCGTCATCGGCAGTCCTGAAGACGATTTTACGTGGTTTCCTATTCTCACACCAGGCAAATGCTGGTGTTGTACCTTAATTAAGGCTACGGCCGCTTCCTTCTCAATCCTACTCCTTTCCCATCCTTCCGTCGCCGAAAAGTTCGATGTGTTAATGTGACGTTGAACAAGTAGCGAATGAGATTTCCACTCCTAGCCTTTTCCTGTCCCATATCAGACTTATCTGTGGTACGTTTTACCCTTTACTTGTGAGTAATTATGTGTTTCATTCGTTGTTTTCCCGTTCTTTGTCGTCTTCTTGAGATTGTATAACCATACTGTCAGCAGTTTGGAGGATGGGTTTGAAAATAGCTACTTATTTTATTGCTTACGCCAGAGTTTCATACTCCTTTGCTACGGTCTATTGAAATTACCTCAAAAGTCAAAGCTTCAATATTTTCCTGGCATGAAGTTCGAAATGTTACCTGAAACAACAATACATTTTATTCACATCGATATGACGTACGAAATAAATGATTCGATAACGTAACACTATGCCATGACAAGTGTGTGCACTATAGAGGATGGCTTCCCTGTCTTACATTCGTTAGTAGGCTTCTATGTTCATGTCAGTCATAAAATGCTCCGACAGAATTAGAGCTATGGGAGTATGAAGGACATCTTCAACGTTATTAATAGACATGCAGTATGAATGATTAATAGCCTCTAAAGAATACGCACAGCAATATTGAATTTGATAATTGATAATTGCAAAACTTCATATTACCGAGCTCGATAGCTGCAGTCCCTTAAGTGCGGCCAGTATCCAGTATTCGGGAGATAGTAGGTACGAACCCCACTGTCGGAAGCCCTGAAAATGGTTTTCCGTGGTTTTCCATTTTCACACCAGGCAAATGCTGGCGCTTCCTCCCCACTCCTACCCCTTTCCTGTCCCGTCGTCGCCATAAGACCTATCTGTGCCGGTGTGACGTAAAGCAACTAGCAAAAAAAAACCACTTCATTTTCCTTCTAGAAATGTTATCCCAGTACCAGTAGGTAATGTGAAGAAATAAATAGGGCTATACGTATGATTGAATGTAAAATGTAGCGAGAAGATGTACTCAACTAAATAGATTTAAATTAGGTAAGAGTTAAGAATTTGCGAAGAGGGGAAGAACATGCGGTCGATTCTCTATCAGGATATCGAAGAATTTAGAAATAAAATTGCCACTTTTGGAGAGCCACATAGCCCCGAGGTTCACTTATCTACATTAAAAATGAGTACCAGATTAATTCTTAATGTAAAGGGAGCGGAGCATAGAGCTAAACACTCTATCCTACAAGGGCCTTCATGGCCTGTACGGAGATGTCTTTGCTTTCATTTTAGTACGAACGGAGGAAGTAGAGGTAAATACTCAGCATATTTAATGATAACGTCCGACACACTAGTGACGGACAAAGTGCGGCTTCACAAGTGATGAGGGGTGTGGAATTCTTTTTCTGTTTCTGCATGGTGATACGGTGTACACTGTACCCATCACGTCGTTGTGAGATACCAAATCACATTTGTAGAGTTATGGGTATAGGGATACCTATCACTGTGCTATCATTTTATACCACACACAACCTTGATTTGCCGTATGAACTCAAAGGAAAATACACCAATGCTGTCATAAGAAAATGACGCATGAGATTCTAAACATACAGTTCTCCTTCCAATCACTGACTGGATCCCAAACAGTTCTACTATCACTTGCCATAGACATTCTTGGCGACACTGAAGAGATATACTAAGGAAGTTAGGAGTAATGTAGTTACCCGTTGCTTTTCTCACTGAGCCCAAGGAATAGCATTACTAGCATCGCTCTTACTTCAGTCACTTTCAAATTGCCAAAGTCAAAGAGATTGAGACAAGTGAACGAGTGACAAATTTGTTCTAGTTTGTCCATACCGAAGGACATAACGCTCAGTAAACACCATGTATCATCACCAAAGGCAAACAAAATTATATAATTTTATTAATATTCGACGATTCAACTTGTTTCCTACATCGTCTGAGGAGGATTTGGTGATGTCAGGCACTGCATTGCAGTCATGTCTATACTATTACCTTGTATGTAAACATGTGGTGTCTTCAGACACCACCCTGAAGACGATGTCATGTCGATGATGTTACCTTGTTTGTAAACATGTGGTGTCTTCAGACACCACCCTGAAGACGATGCCATGTCGATAATGATGATGATGATGATGATGATGATGATGATGACGTTAACTACAGACGACGATAAGTCCATCCTGTTACCTTGTATGCAAATATTTGGTGACATCAGAAACTACACTACTGACGAAGGCAAGTCCATACTGTTACCTTGTATGTTGGCTGGGACGAGGAATGGTATGGAGACCAGAGCAAGTAGCCGTTCTGAGAACCAAAGTTGCAGCTCTTCTCCGCTCCTTATTGGCTTCACTACTTGAAGTAAGAGTTCCTTGCTGTTGGGATCTTTCGTTCGAAGCAGAGCATTGCAACTGTGACAATCATCAGCCAGGCGCACCTTCTTGACCCAAGACGCTGTCTTGTCTTGGGAATCGCGGGCGGTCAGCTTATTATTGTCCGATAAAGAGACTGTCACCTGTAATTTAATTAAAATTAAAATATAATTAATCCGGCACACAACAGGGCTCAGATGTCGCTAAACGTCCAAACACCTGCAGAGATACATTGCAAATTTTGATTAATACGCCACCTTTAATGGGCCACCATAAAATTAACAATAATGTGTGTAATACTAATTGTATAGATAATGTTTAATAATAATAATAATAATAATAATAATAATAATAATAATAATAATAATAATAATAGAAAAATACCTTCAGTAAATTGGCAATTCGAGATCGATTCTAATTCAAAAAAGCAGTCAACAACCACCATTTTGCTGAGAAAATGAATACCAGGACCAATAAATCATGGACTGAAGAACGGAGAAATGTTTTCAGTGCCCAGATGAAGAGATTTTGGGAGGAGAAAAAAATCAGCATCAGCTAATTAATTTCTATCGCGGTCCACAGATGGACATAGCGCTGTAAAAGAAAGATATAATAATAATAATAATAATAATAATAATAATAATAATAATAATAATAATAATAATAATAATAATAATAATATTGATAAACACTAGGTCGTATACAAGGACTAAAAACATTTATGACTGTACTAAAATACGAGTTTAAAGGACATTAACTAACTACGTGTTGTCTGATAATTACATTTATATCATTTAAACCTGTCTTAATGACCATTGTATATTTAATTATAGTCCGACTCGTTGGCTGAATGGTCAGCGTACTGGCCTTCTGTTCAGAGGGTTCCGGGTTCGATTCCCTGCCGGGTCGGGGATTTTGACGTTCATTGGTTAATTCCAGTGACCTGGGGGCTGGGCGTTTGTGCTGTCCCCAACATCCCTGCAACTCACGCACCGCACATAACACTATCCTCCACTACAATAACAAGCAGTTACCTACACATGGCAAATGCCGTTCACCCTCATCGGAGGGTCTGCCTTACAAGGGCTGCACTCAGCTAGAAATAACCACATGAAATTATATTATATATTTAATTATGCAGTCGAAACCGGCTATAGCGACTCCGAAGAAACTGCCAATTAACGGTTGTTATAGGGGATAGTCGTACAAACCGATCTTTTTTTTTAAAATTGTTTCTAGAAGTGTCCTATCTGTAAGTTTTAGGCTGCACACTTACACGATAATGTTAAAACTTCAAAAAACATAAGTGAAATATGTACTGAATTTGCAATACAATATTTGTGGAGTGGGGCTAAGGAATTTTTCTCCTAATGTTTACACAGTACGTACAGCAATGATATGCCAGCAAAATATAAAAGAAGTAGCAGCAATATAAATTGATCAGTAATGTCACACACGGTCTTGGCTAATGAATGGGATGCCCTCTCTATCCTTCCAAATTGTAAAAAGATTTTAGTATGATACTTCCAGTTCCTTCCGGATGCTGACGTTCGTTAATCCATTTCGTTATCTCCTTATTATACGTGACATTTCTTCAATATTAAAGATTTTCGCTTTCATTTTGTGACATCTTCAAAGCGATGATTGCCTTGATTATGTAACAGATGACTGATTTGAAATCTACTGAAAACAAAAGTTAAGCTTTACTTTCGAATCAGCAATCCCCAAACACGTAAACAACAAAAATAAGCATTGGACGTTACAGTCAAAACATTTCTTCGGAAACGTGATAAAAAAGATTCGCCGTTTTATACGATATGTCGTAATAAGCGATGTCGTACTAGGGGATTTTTAAAATACAGTGTTTATGTAGGATTTAGACGGGACCGTTAGATTTCGGCATTGTCGTTAAAAGCGATGTCACAAAAGCGGTTTCGACTGCACTTATTCAGAATGTTTATGTCACAGTGGATATGCATTTGAAATACTATTGTTCACGTAATGACATTTAATAAGAATGTAGTCATTTCTGAAGTGGATCACTGAGGTCCAGAATGTATTTTTTTTTTTTTTGCTACTTGCTTTACGTCGCACCGACACAGATACGTCTTATGGCGACGATGGGATAGGAAAGGCCTAGGAAGTGGAAGGAAGCGGCCGTGGCCTTAATTAAGGTACAGCCCCGGCATTTGCCTGGTATGAAAATGGGAAACCACGGAAAACCGTCTTCAGGGCTGCCGACAGTGGGGCTCGAACCCATTACCTACCGATTACTGGATACTGGCCGCACTTAAGCGACTGCAGCTATCGAGCTCGGTCCAGAATGTCTAGAGCACCGCTGTTTCATGCTGACTTTTGGCCAATGTTCAAGGGAACAGTCTCGAGATAAAAAATGGATAATGCGGTCATTTTTAATGGAAAACATAATATGGTTCTGGCACTTTTAGGCAACGATTCAGCAGATAAAATTACATCAAACTTTGTTTTTCTTTTGTGCAAATTTCCAGTTTTACATGTCGAATGTCAATTTTCTTCTGTAATATTCCGTTGTTTACAAAAATTTTACGATGCATGCAATCATAGTTATATTAGAAAAACCTGTGGATCATAAGATATTTAATGTGGTAGGGGCCGCTATATCCAAAATGTTGATACAAAAGGAAATTTATTAAATATAATATGAAAATGAAAATACACAGCCTGTTTCCAGTCATTCGACCGGGTCAGGGATGGAATGAATGAAGGTGAGGACAGAAAATGTGCCGGCTGCCGAAGCCTGTCGCACTCCTCTGGGGCAGTGATAAATGGCTGGTAGATGAAACGAAATGTTAATGGAGAGTGTTGCTGGAATGAAATATGACAGGGAAAACCGGAGTAGCCAGAGAAAAACCTGTCCCGCTTCCGCTTTGTCCAGCACAAATCTCACATGGAGTGACCGGGATTTGAACCACGGTATGTGGTGAGAGGCCGGCGCGCTGCCGCCTGAGACACGGGGGCTTCTTATTAAATACAATATAATTATATATATTACATACTTACTGGAAGAGGGTTTAATCGTAGGCAGTGATAGCAGGCTTACTTTTCGCATCTTCATAACTACCATAGGAAAAGACTCATTACATCTGTACTTGGTCGTCGCAACACACTCCACCACAGGACACTACATGTTAATATGTTATACGTTAGTTCGTAACTCTACCTCACGAGAAAGTGAAATATTATAGTTATCCTTTCATTTAGCCTGTAAGTTAGTTTGTAACTCAACCTCACGAGAAAGTGAAATATTATAGTTATCCTTTCATTTAGCCTGTAAGTTAGTTCGTAACTCTACCTCACGAGAAAGTGAAATATTTTAGTCATCATTTCAGTTATAATTTAGATTGTAACTCTGACTTATGATGATAAAGTGAAATATTGTAGTTGTCTTTTCAATTATTTGTAACTGTACCTTATGATAAAAAGAAATATTATAGTTTTGCTTTTAATTATAAGTTAGCTTGTAATTCCACGCATGAGAACATTAAGCTCTTGTTATTATTTCAATTGCAAGTTAGTTCGTAACTCTATCTCATGAAGAAGTGACATAGTGTAGTTATATTTTCAATTATAATATAGTTCCTAATTCTCACTTATGAAGAAGTGACATATTATAGTTATCCTTTCAATTGTAGGTTAGTTCGTATCTCTCTACTTTATGAAAAAGTAAAATATTGAAGCAATTCTTACCTTTCAAGTTATTATAAGCTAGATCGTAACCAACCTCATGAGAAGAAATATAATAATAATAATAATAATAATAATAATAATAATAATAATAATAATAATAATAATAATAATAATAATAATAATAATTCAGCTAATTCTAATTTAACTTCATTTAGGCTGTCTGGGCGTCAATTTCGACGTTTCTTTATACTCTACCAGATAGCAGACTAAACACTCTTGGGCGATTTGTGGCTGAATGATAATTAATTCTGTCGGATAAACACTAAATGTGTCACCAGAGATCTTTTACATGCCGACATCATACGACTTGGAGTGACGAATGGACATTCTTTCATCCTTAAAAAATCCGACTACCTTTGCCGGAATTGAACTCGCGATCTTTACATCCGTAAGCCGATACCCTGCCCGCCTCTGTGGTGTAGTGGTTAGTGTGATTAGGCTGAGTGAACTCCGTTGTAGGCCTCGTGCCAGGAATCGAATCCGTGCCTCCGGATTGGCAGTTAATCTACTAACCACTACACCACAGAAGCGGACACTGGAGTATTAACTCAATATAAACATGATTTTCCACTTTCAAAAATCCGTAATTAACCTTAAAGATTCATTGTATTCTGGTATATGTGCAGGATGATCACATGTATCACTTCAGTTGTAATCAATACAAATGTTACAAAACATACAGAACAACACTCGCATAAAAACTTCCCTTGGAATATTGTTCTGAACATGATTTTTTTTTGCGGAAACCGGAATCATTGTACATCCACATCTCCCAATGTGAAAGAAGAAAGGAATTAAGGAAGAAGGGTCATCGACCTTGGTGATACCAAGTGAGTTGCTGCGTGGTTTGGGTTACGTAGCTGTCATCTTGAATTCGGGAGATAGTGGGTTTGAACCCCACTGTCGGCAGTTTGTTCTCCAGAGTATACCTGTACACCCAAGTATAACCCGTTGTTTTCACAATAAGTGAAAGTGCTTAATTCTTAGAAACGTTTCTGGATATTACTTAGTAAGTCCAATTGAACAACAAAACTTTATCCAGCAGAAAACATCTTTAAAATAATCTCAATGTGAAATTCGCTATAAAATAACATGATAGAGGCAATTAACGATTGTATTCGTATTTCAATTTCGGAAATCAATTTTGTGATATGCCGTGAGTGATTTACCTAAATGTTATTAATCACAACCCCTTACTTTGTGACCATTAATAAAAATCTGTTAAATGTTTAATATGTCATGATTATCGTGTTCTCCAAAAATAATCGTCCCTAGTAATCCCAAATAATTACAGTTACACCCATTACTTGTTCCACACACACGTTGCTTTACGTCGCACCGACACAGATAGGTATTATGGCGATGATAGGATATGAAAGGGCTAGGATTCGGAAGGAAGTGGCCGTGGCCTTAATTAAGGTACAGCGCCAGCATTTGTCTGGTGTGAAAATGGAAACCACCGAAAACCATCTTCAGGTCTTCTGCCGACAGTGGGGTTCGAACCCACTATCTCCCGAATACTGGGCATTGGCCGCACTTCAGTGACTGAAGCTATCGAGCTCGATCATTACCTGTTCTACAGGTTACGAGGAAGTATTCGTAAACTTGAATACAAGGGATTAATGATCAGGAAGTCTGCCCGAAGACTATATTATCATCAGCGAAGTACTACCACCACCACCACCACCACCACCACCACCACCACCACCACCACCACCAGCACCACCAGCACCAGCACCACCACCGCCATCGTAAAAAAAACCCGGCAAATTTTTAAGAATGTCTGCAGACGACCGATGATATCAGAATATTATTTATTTACACAGAAAAGCGCACAATGTGCAGGGGTATAAACTTAATCACTAAAAAGTTTTGTCAGAGAACACGGTCTCTTCGGGCACTCCAGTGCGTGGTAACGACCACAGAACTTCTCACACCATCGACATACACAGTCATGGTTCGGATCCCAGTCTCGTTCGCTCTGTTGAGTGGTGCGGTTGTACCTGATATCAGAATATAGGCTACTACTGGAGGATTATGCCTTCTCTCACGGTATTTCACTAACTATGGAAACATTAATTTATTTTCATAATATTTGTCATTTCTATAGTGAAAGCGTTTCAATATCGCAGATTTTATCGAAATGTATAGACAGGTAGGCTCCAATTAAATAGCTTCTGTCCTCTACAGTTTCAGAATCTCAGAAAGAAGGGACAATATTAACTATTATAAAATTTAACGAAGGCGATGCACAGAAGCATGCGTGATTGTGCAAGCAGTGATATATATTTAAGTGATAAATATTTAAGAAATAGCTAGGTAAACAATTATAAATAAACGTAAATATGAGGGAAACAATTGATAGGTAATCTGCCACCTTGGCGATCGCCCTAAATGCAGATCATTGATGAATGACTGATTGATTGTGATGGAAGATACAAGGTGAACTACACAGTCTACATATCGTTACATTTATTCAGCTAATAATTGGGATATCGCGAATAGCTAACGGACACGGTCAGAGACTCTGAGACCTGCACAGTCCAATAACCTTTCAATTCGGCGAATGTATAAAAGTACTACATTATTTCTTGTTTTGCAAGTTAATGAAAGTTTTGAATATTTTACACAGAATATTAAATAGTTAAATCGCTCTTCAGGCGTCTAGTCAATTAGTTGTTCTTCCTGCGTGCTTTCTAACTGAGTTGATATGCTATATCTAAATATTCACAAACAAAACATCTTAGACAGCATACTGTCGCTCAGTATTGTAAAATTATCTGTGATAATAGAGGACCTAGTGTTTGGAAACCATAAGGTCCAGTTAGCTAAATCTTCAAAAAAATAGGTTAGTTAATTTAGTAACTAAGGTGAAATAAATTACAGATATGACATGTAATAAGGATAATGAAAACATCCTTTATCATAAACACGACCTTTTGATATCGAAAACATTTGTGTTATTTTACACTTTTAATATTAAGCATGAAATATTTGTGAAACAATTGCAATAGGAATATCATTTTTTTTCTTGTTAATAGTACGCCTGACAATCTTTCATCGTATATGACGGTCTTGTTTAACAGATTTGCAAGTTAAGATTTCCCAGGGAATTTAATTAAATTTAAAATTGTTCACAACTTTCTATAAATTACTTATTTATCAGTAAAATTCTAGAGATTTATCATGCTAAACCTTTTTTTATTATAGGGAGGAAATATTACGTTGATGATCTACAGTAATGCATAGTTTCTGAAACTCTGAATGCCAAATTAATGATCGTGCCTGTAAGTATCAAGTGGGAAACATGTGGTATATTTTCTGGATATCACCGTCATATATGACAGTTGATTTCAGCATAAAGATCGCGTGTGATGAGATTCATATAAAATAACTTCATGCACACAAGCAACAAAGTAATTAAGCATCGATATGGTAAAGGAAAAAGTGCAATTCCTACCCATACCTAATAGATAATACCTATGCAATTGGTTACCATAACTGAACATCTCTTTAATTGTAAAATATGCAATTATTGCTGTACAACTCACATGTTCTAAGGTCCCTGATGACTTCTCCATCCTCTGACACATCTCTTCGACGGTGAAAGTTTCCGTTACGGTGTCCACTGGTATACACGCACCGGCTATAACCCTTGTTGTCGGCTCGTCATTACTGCTTGGTATCGCTCTCTGGGACGTGGATGTCGCTGTAGGGGTCACTACGGAACGTGACGTTGATGTTGATGATGATGCTCCCGAAGTAAAGTGTTGTGGAATGATAGGAAACATGATGAGCTGGGTTTGTAGTGGAAAAGATTTCACCCTCTGGTTGAATGTTGCATATATCGTCATACCACTGGTATTTAATTTCCTTGCGTTGTGTTTATTTGTTTTAATATTATGGTATATGATTAAACGGAGGACATGTTTAGCTATATCTCAAAAGTGAGGAACACTGTTAGAACGAAATAAAATCAGAATGAATTATTATAATTACTGCAGTAGACGACATTGAAGTTTCTCAGAGGAAATTCCGTAGTGTTCTACAAATATTCCTGATTAATTGATTGCTGATTATCAACACGATACTTGGTAATCGGAAACCTTTGCTACTTTGACATCCGCTCGAAGAGAAATGAACAGAACACTTAGTCTTCCCAGTGTCGAACTGGAGTAGAGTCGACCAATCGAACTGAGAGTTGAGGACCAACTAGGCCTTGTCATTTGACATCCACCACACATATTAAATTGTTCTTGTTGTTGTAATCGAACCCCCACTCTAAAAACCTGCTGCTCCTCCTCCCCATTCATAATTCCTCCCACCTTCCAAACCCCGAGGTAACCTGTGTACAATAGAGAAACAGCAAGTGCATCCAGCATGAAGATGAGGCGAATCTCAGATATGCCTCCCCCTTCTTTACCACCCCCTGAACGGGGGATATATGGTCAACACTCACCCCTCTGCTGTCGCTCAGCCCCCTCGTACCCTATACTACCCGAAACATAAAGTGTATTGTCCTGCAATAGGTGGTGTCAGCTGGATCAAATACGGAATTCTCTCATACGTCTCTTAGTAGCGTGCAAGTTTGATAGTACAGCCAGTGTGTGCTCCAATAGAGCTCTGGGTAACTTCGATAGATTAAAACATTCGCTCTATTTTGTTGTGGCAATCTGATGGCCGCTCTTCAATAGTAGAGCATTAAATATATTTTCTGAACCATAAAGTACAGTGCATCATTGGGGTATTAGTTAGAAAGCTTTAATGATCAGTGAGGAGGAACTGGTTTGGCTCAGGTGTTTTGTCTAAAGGGTCTTTCGCCTTGTAATGGTAATGGTATCTGTCGATGATAAGTTTCTATTCCACCGAGCTCAATAGCTGCAGTCGCTTAAGTGCGGCCAGTATCCAGCATTCGGGAGATAGTCGGTTCGAGCCCCACTGTCGGCAGCCCTGAAGATGGTATTCCATGGTTTCCCATTTTCACACCAGGCGAATGCCGGGGCTGTACCTTAATTGAGACCACGGCCGCTTCCTTCCACTTCCTAGACCTTTCCTATCCCATCATCGCCATAAGACATATCTGTGTCGGTGCGACGTAAAGCAAACAAAATTCTATTCTAAGAGTTCTGACTGTCGTTCATTTTCGAGTTCTGTACCTAGAACATATGATCTAATGATTTTTGTTTCATTTTCAGACAATAATAATAATAATAATAATAATAATAATAATAATAATAATAATAATAATAATAATAATAATAATAATAATAATAACGACAGTACAACACAGTTGTCAAACCAGAAACCCTTTATGCATCAGAAACTCTGATAATTGTTGGCAGATCACAAATAAAAATATCGAAAAACAAGAGGAGATAAAACTCAGGAAAATTCTAGGACCTACATGCGAAAATGGTATTTGGATGAAAAGGAAATCACAGGAAATCTATCAAGTAACAGTAAAAAATCACAGACACCATTAGAAAAAAGGAGAGATTAAAATTCTTTAGTTACCTGATCAGGATGGATAACAATAGGCTAACAAAAAAAATACCAAATCTCGCAGTATCTCTAAAAAATTACAACTGGCTTACAGAAATAAACAAAGATCTTCAGGAAGTTAGTATAAATGGAGAGATCTTGCAAGACAGAAAAGATCTGAAATCTCATAAACAAACATAAATTTTCCGATCAACCTAAAAGGCAAGCTACAGGATGGACGGAAGAACGCAAAAAGAAGCACAGCGAAAGGATGAAGAGATTTCGGAAGACAAGAAGAAACGAAACGTTGTGCTAAATAAGTTCACACGCGCTCCGTAGTTGGGCATAACGAATCAATAATAATAATAATAATAATAATAATAATAATAATAATAATAATAATGGTTCATGGTGTGGGTTACTGTAGTCACTTCCTAGTTCGTGAACCATGGGCAACGGCTGAGTGGCCTGGTAAGTGGTCCTGAGAGTCGGGATACCAGTTGCTATGGAATGGGAGTGGGCATCTCGGACATATCATCCTGAGTCATGGCCCTCTTTGTGCTCAGACGGCTAGGACTAACCCGTTAGAGGAGAGATCCTCACTTGGACTATGTGCAAGTAGGGTAGCATCCTGCTTCATGAATTTACCGACCTCAGAACATTTTAAGCAAGCCTCGGACCTATGGGAATAACGGAGTCCTATTCCCATTTTACAGGCGAGGTACTCGTTGGAAATGGCGAACGAAATGGAATTTGTTGGGGACCTCTCAATATTCATGGGACTTATGGAAGAAAAGAAAGTAGAACTGGCTGAGTCAGCAAAAAGGATGCATCTGGATGTGCTAGGAGTAAGTGATATTCGGTAGAGGGGAGATAACGAGAAAACGATAGGAGATTATAAAGTGCACTTGACGGGTGTTAGAAAGGGAAAGGCAGAGTATGGGGTAGGGCTGTTTATCAGGAATACCACTGCACACAACATAGTTTCTGTTAGGCACGTAAATGAGCGAATAATGTGGGTAGATTTGTCAGTTGGAGGAATTAGGACGAGAATTGTCTCAGTTTATTCACCATGTGAGGGTGCAGATGATGATGAAGTTGACAAGTTTTATGAAGCATTGAGTGACATCGTAGTCAGGGTCAACAGCAAGGATAATAAAATATTGTTAACGGGTGATTTCAATGCGAGAGTTGGAAATAGAACTGAAGGATACGAGAGGGTGATTGGTAAATGTGGGGAAGATATGGAAGCTAATGGGAATGGGAAGCGGTTGCTGGACTTCTGTGCTAGTATGGGTTTAGCAGTTACGACTACATTCTTCAAGCATAAGGCTAGTCACCGCTACACATGGCAGGCTAGGAGTACCAGATCCGTAATAGACTATATCTTAACCGACTTAGAATTTAGGAAGTTTGTTAGGAATGTACGATCTTTCCGGGGACTTTTCGATCTTACAGACAACTATCTGATGTGTAGTGAACTAAGTATCTCTAGGCCTAGGGTAGAAAAAATGAAATCTGTCTGCAAACGAATAAGGTTAGAAAATCTCCAGAACGAGGAAAATAGACAGAAGTACATGGATATGATTAGTTATAAATTTCGAACATTACACAGAAAGCAGGTTCAGGATATAGAAAGAGAATGGGTGACTTACAGAGATGCTGTAGTAGAAACAACAAGAGAATGCCTAGGAACAACTGTGTGAAAAGATGGGGAAAATCGAACATCTTGGTAGAACGATGAAGTGAGAGCAGCTTGTAAACGTAAAAAGAAGGCTTATCAGAAATGGCTCCAAACAAGGGCCGATGCAGACAGGGAATTGTACGTAGATGAAAGAAAAAAAAAAACCGAAACGAATAGTTACTGAATCCATAAAGAAGCAATGAGAAGATTTTGGTAATAACCTTGAAAGGATAGGTCAAGCAGCAGGGAAACCTTTCTGGACAGTAATAAAGAATCTTAGGAAGGGAGGGAAAAAGGAAATGAACAGTGTTTTGGGCAATTCAGGTGAACTCATAATAGATCCTATGGAATCACTGGAGAGGTGGAGAGAATATTTTGAACATCTTCCCAACTTAAAAGGAAATCTTCCTGGTGGTGTTGCTAACAGCCGAGCTCATGGGGAGGAGGAAAATGATGTTGGTGAAGTTACGCTTGATGAAGTGGAAAAGATGGTAAATAAACTCCATTGTCATAAAGCAGCAGGAATAGATGAAATTAGACCTGAAATAGTGAAGTACAGAGGGAAGCCAGGGATGAAATGGCGTTATAGAGTAGTAAGATTAGCATGGAGTGTTGGCAAGGTACCTTCAGATTGGACAAAAGCAGTAATTGCACCTATCTATAAGCAAGGGAACAGGAAGGATTGCAACAATTATCGAGGTATCTCATTGATTAGTATGCCAGGCAAAGTATTCACTGGCATCTTGGAAGGGAGGATGCGATCAGTGGTTGAGAAGAAGTTGGATGAAAACGAGTGTAGTTTCAGACCACAGAGGGGCTGTCAGGATCAGATTTTCAGTATGTGCCAGGTAATTGAAAAATGCTACGAGAGGAATAAACAGCTGTGTAAGAAATTCAACAGAACTGAATGTCAGATTGGTGATACAAAGCTAGAACAGGTCGATGATTTCAAGTATTTAGGTTGTGTGTTCTCCCAGGATAGTAATATAGTAAGTGAGATTGAATCAAGGTGTAGTAAAGCTAATGCAGTGAGCTCGCAGTTGCGATCAGCAGTATTCTGTAAGAAGGAAGTCAGCTCCCAGGCGAAACTATCTTTACATCGGTCTGTTTTCAGACCAACATTGCTTTACGGGAGTGAAAGCTGGGTGGACTCAGGATATCTCATTCATAAGTTAGAAGTAACTGACATGAAAGTAGCAAGAATGATTGCTGGTACAAACAGGTGGGAACAATGGCAGGAGGGTAGTCGGAATGAGGAGATAAAGGCAAATTTAGGAATGAACTCGATGGATGAAGCTGTACGCATAAACCGGCTTCGGTGGTGGGGTCATGTGAGGCGAATGGAGGAGGATAGGTTACCTAGGAGAATAATGGACTCTGCTGTGGAGGGTAAGAGAAGTAGAGGTAGACCAAGACGACGATGGTTAGACTCAGTTTCAAACGATTTAAAAATAGGAGGTGTAGAACTAAATGAGACCACAGCACTAGTTGCAAATAGAGGATTGTGGCGACGGTTAGTAAAGTCACAGAGGCTTGCAGACCGAACGCTGAAAGGCATAACGGTCTATAAGGATAATGTATGTAATAATAATAATAATAATAATAATAATAATAATAATTGGATGAAGTTCAGTGTAGTGGTCTTTGACTTAAAAGGTTCTGGGTTCCATTCACGGTCGTGCTGGGGATATTAGGCACGCCTGATTAATTCTTCTGCCTGGTGCTGATTTTCTTCATACACATAACATATCACACTGCTAACCACCATAGACAAAAACAACAGTGAATTCATCCCTCTACATGGGGTAGGCGTCTTGAAGGTCAACCGGCAGTAAAACTGGAGAAATCCACGTGTACTGCCGATCCAAAGTAATTGAGACAAAACCTGGAAGGATAAGAAGAAGATTCTGTACCTAGAATTAATTGTGCCCGTCCCATTAACTACGATTAAGGTCTCTGCTTCTTATCTGGGAACTTCAAGATCGATTCTTGGCTTCTCCATGGATTTTATTCCTGCTCAGATAGTTGAAACCGAAAGTTGTGAAGTGAAGTGTGCAGTTGTCTAAAATATGAGGCAGAAAATCTGCTCATGAAACCAAGCAATACGACCGACGAAGTCGTTATGCTGATCGTGTGTATTCCAATATCTGCAGGCCACCTGACTGGACATCCGTTGTTTTGGGTGGAAGTAACAAGCCTGGATGCCTGTCTTCGACATCAGAGTGCTACAAGGAGTCTTTAGTATTTCCTCACAGTTAAAATTTATACCTTAGACTAGGAATAATAATAATAATAATAATAATAATAATAATAATAATAATAATAATAATAATAATAATAATAATAATAGTATTCGGGAGATAGTAGTTTCGAACCCCACTATCGGCAGCCATGAAAATGGTTTTCCGTGGTTTCCCATTTTCACACCAGGCAAATGCTGGGGCTGTACCTTAATTAAGGCCACGGCCGATTCCATCCCACTCCTAGCCCTATCCTGTCCCATCATCGCCATAAGACCTATCTGAGTCGGTGCGACGTAAAGCAACTAGCCGAATAATAATAATAATAATAATAATAATAATAATAATAATAATAATAATAATAATAATAATAATAATAATAATAGCCATCGTATGGCCCTAGCTATCTTGTACATGCATTTTGATTTGACGCTATTCAGACTGCCAGTGTGTCAAGTTCGACGTTCTGGTTTACTCTACCAGGTAGAAGAGAAATGGATTTCTGGTGGGCGATCTATGGGTGACTTTGAATTAGTTTCGTTGGGTAAACATCAAGTGTGCCATTTGAAATAATTTTCATACCGACATCGTGAGTAAAAAAATCCTCCTACCTCTGCCAGGTTCTACCACGCAATTTTAGGATCCGCAGGTCGACACACTGCTACAGATCCTCAGTGTAGTGATGATGATGATGATGATGATGATGATGATGATAACTACAACGACGACAAGGGTGATGGTTATTGCTTTAAGGGGAAGCACAACTGGGCAATGAAGCCTTAGGGTTGGCTCGGATGGATTCTGCACTTCAAGAGAGATGCGAGCTGTACAAGCTAAATGTACTTTTTAGGAAAAAATGAAATGGCGTATGGCTTTTAGTGCCGGGAGTGTCCGAGGACAAGTTCGGCTTGCCAGATGCAGGTCTTTCGAATTGACACCCGTAGGCGACCTGCGCGTCGTGATGAGGATGAAATTATGATGAAGACGACGCATACGCCCAGCCTCCGTGCCAGTGAAATTAACCAATTATGGTTAAAATTCCTGACCCTCCCGGAATCGAACCCGGGACCCCTGTGTTCAAAGGCCAGCACGCTAACCATTTATATATATGGAGCCGGACTACTTTTTAGGATATATTAGCTTCGGTTCTCCAGTTTCCACGATACCTGAAGCTAAGAAACACATCGGAGATCATTGTCTTATTTGATACCACTTGGTCATAAAATTGCCGTGGCTATTTTTTTTTTATGGCGTGTGGTCTCCGAAGAGGCCTGGTGCAGGTCTTTCGAGATGACGCCGTATAGGTGACCTGCGCATCTGTGGGGATGGGGCCCTACCTATAATGAATTCTAATGATGAAGACGGCACACACACACCCAGCCTCCGAGCCGTCGGAATTAACCAATGAAGGTTAAAGTCCCCGACCTGGCCAGGAATCGAACCCGGGACCTCCTGGACCAAAGGCCAGTACGTTAACCATTTATCCACGGAGCCGGACATGGCTTCAATGAACAACTTAAGTATGGCGTGTTTGTTACACCTTGTCAATGGCCTCTCGTGTTAAAAGAACATGCTTAGATGGCCCATTACTCATGTTTCCGATCATTCGCTCTTCTCATCACAGATGCTCATGTTGGATTGTCTTGCATCTATTTTCTCATACTGTCCAGAGCTCCTTTATAGTTTATATGTAAAGGGAAACTCATTTCATGAAATTAATTTCATGATATTGGTTTCCCTTGTGAACGGGAGGCGTAATTAGCGTTAGTGGCTTAGAGTAGCTATTGGCTTTTCACTCGGACGGTCGAGATTTGATTCCCGGTCGATCACAAATTGGAATTTTCACCTGAATAATGACGTTGTATCTGACCAAAACCCAAAATGAGCCAAGTGGCTTCAGCAACAGGATGGGACTCATCATTGTACGGTGTTAACACCGTGTGCTAGAAGTGAGGAAAAACTAGATGTCTGGTGTCGATTCAAGAATTTTATCAATTGAGTTGATTGCATTGTGTCTAAGAGTCCTGTATTAGTCAGTATTCATCTCTTCTAAGTCTGGGAACAGAATAGAAATTGTCGGTTTGGTTTATCGTCATCGCTGTTCGTCTTCGACTTGATGTAGTGGATCACGTAATCATTAGTATTATCTTGTTCTGGGCTGTTTCTATTCTCTTTCGTGGACTTTCTCTTGATCTGCGTCTTGATTGCGCACTGGCTTCGATATCTGGTGTAGAAAACAGGGAAACTTCTTTATTCAAAGTATTTTGACTCGAGAGTTTACTAGTTGTAGTATTTTTAAAGCCATCATCTGTCTGTATTTCAGTGACAATAGAAGGCAGTTCTTCATGTACCGGTAGTTTGTATTGCTAATATTATCCAAATATTTCTCATAAAAGTTCAGAAATGGCATCTTATCTAGAGGATACAATTTCCTATTTTTCACCCCTGATCCATATCGTGGTTTCTTTAAATTGCGTGTGTACACTATTCTCAGATTCCTGCATTATTCTTTGCATTCCTTCCCTGAAACAAACAGAAAATAAAAATGAGTAAATCTATGTAAGTTGAAAATGAAATGCTTTATTTGTTCTTATTCAGTTATATGAAGTGTATTAATTTAAGATATTTGACATTAGGTACCAGTTTTAAAAGTTTGGCTTAGCAATTTATATGGGAGGAGGCAAGCATTGGTATGGTCATCGGTGAGACAATTTGGGCATGTCTACAGCCAGAATAAAATACAAGTTTGTGGAAGAATATTGCAGCACGTTATCCCGACGTTTGGAGTCCATCGGATTAATTGAAGATAAATGTATTAGGATAAAAAAATCCGTTATGAAGAAATAAAACAACCAGTAGAGATTTCTAAACAATGCATTATTTTATTTGTACGTACATTCGACTATTTTTCGATAGCCATCTGCGACGGTAGTAAATGATTCCTTAAACTCTTCGTCCATTGCAAAGCGTATTCCATGAAATAAGACGTTGCGGAGAGGGATGGTGGTTGTTTGCGATCAGGTTCGTGCTGTACTGCAGATGGCTCAAAATTTCCCATCGAAAACTTGCATGGACTTGCTTTCACTGCGGGGAAGGGCATTATCGTGCAGAAATACCACGCTGGCAGTCAACAGTACCCTCTACAATTCTAAATTTCCCGCTTCATTTCTTCAGTGTTGAATTGCATGTGTCAGCATTGATTGTGCGTCCCTGGGAAAATAATTCAATAAGCAATGGGCCTTTTGTGTTAGTGAGTGCACTTGCTATGAATTTTTGTGTAGGAAGAGCCTGTTCGAGATTTTGAGGTCGGATTGGTGAATGTGCATGTTGCTATTCCATTGAAGTACGTTTGCTTGTGGGCGTACTCTGGGAAATATGCGTTTCATCATCTGTTCCGATGTGTCAGGATTGCTTCTCTTGTGTACCGATACAAAAGTCCACAGTTCTAGCCCTTCAGACAAGCAACTCAATGTTGAACACATTCTAGGGACATGAGCTACGAAATTTAGGTAAATAAAATATAATAAAGTATTAGCATATATTCTTTATTTATTCGTAAAAATTGCAGTCCTTTTCTTAATTACCGTTATCCGGTCGATTAACAGTTTGCCTTTTTACCACTTCGAGCGCTACTGTTTCACTTAAAACCAAACCAAACCAAACCAAACCCCATGGCACTACAGCCCTTGAAGGGCCTTGGCCGACCAAGCGACCGCTGCTCAGCCCGAAGGCCTGCAGATTACGAGGTGTCGTGTGGTCAGCACGACGAATCCTCTCGGCCGTTATTCTTGGCTTTCTAGACCGACTGTTTCACTGAAGCTCTTATAACTGCATTCGGTGTGGGCATTTTTTAAAATAAAAAACGCCTGAGGGTATTGAACCAAGGAACACATTAGAGAAATAATTATGTAAATAAGTTAATTTGGCTGGGATTTGAAGGTAAAGGAAAACGAGGAAAGAAACAAGCGATTTTAGGCTGCTTTTCCGGAACTGCATTTGGGCCGGAAACCAAACCCCATGGCACTACAGTCCTTGAAGGGCCTTGGTCTACCAAGAGACCGCTGTTCAGCCCGAAGGCCTGCAGATTACGAGGTATCGTGTGGTCAGCACGACGAATCCTCTCGGCCGTTAATCTTGGCTTTCTAGACCGGGGCCACTATCTCACCGTCAGATAGCTCCTCAATTGTAAGCACGTAGGCTGAGCGGACCTCGATTTAGGCCGGAAGTGATTTTCGAAATTTGTTTTTAGTTTGTTAGAGCTATCCAAGACTCACAATTCAAAACCTTTCCGGGCCCTTTACCCCTTCAACTTTCGGCACAGTTATGGAACTTGCTTAATTGTACGTTTTTAGTAGTATGCGGACCCCTGCGCTGTCTGCTAAGAAATGTTTTCAACGTTAGAAAGCCAAATCTGCACCCGTAAGGTTTGTTTTGTGTTGTTCCGAAAGCATTTGTAGCTCATTTCGCGCAAATGTTCCTATATTAAGGTGTCCTACGATATATTCAGACTTTTAGTTTAAGAAACATGCTGAAATATCGCATGAATCTCATCGAGAGTGCTATGTCAGTCCTGCTTAATGAGTAAGTTAAGCCACACAACGCAGCAAAACATCCCGTTCGTTCTTCATCACGGACGTTCTCTCACTCAGCATTACACTTTCGATACCGTCGCCGCATTGGTGAATCATCCGTTAACATTATCACACACGTCTACGTTTTGACAATGGATCTCTCACGATTCCACACCTTTTGCACTGCTCGAAATAGCAATTACAAGCGACAGTTGTTCTTGTTCGTTTCAAAACTCATACTGTGGCACAGCCAGGCATCACACTACAATGATTCTGACATAGAAATTGGTCAGCACGTGAATGAAAGTGGTTGGTCTTCCATAGGAGTCTGTTTATTTCCACAGGCGTGATTTAAGAAGAACGATTGACACTTAATGGATCGCCCACGCGAACCGCCATTATTTTTTAATTTCTATCATCTTCTGGTGAGTACGCACGAACAAACCTTAAGAAGTCATTATTGCAAACCTAGCTATTGACCTTCGGTTTAGAATTTCTACGTTATGAAGGAGAACACCGTTCTCCATCTCCATCATCTTTTTTCCTTGCTTCAGAAATTACTGCAATATCCAAACCTGTAACTTTGAGTTCTTTCTCTAAATGTTTTTCTGGATATATTTCTCAAGTTCTCAACCCACTTTACATGACTCTGGACGTACGAACCGGCTTCAGTGGCCTGATCCTTGTGGTGGCGTAGCGAGTGGCTAAGGTACCACAGGGCACTTTAAAAGTAATATCAATCTATTGATCTGATCCCAGATCAGCGATGGAGGTATCGAAGTGCCGAAAATACACCTTCTGTTTCAAGCGTATTAGAGGTACATAAATACTTTCTTCAGCTTATCTCATCCTGGATCATTTTGAGTGTTTGCCAGGTGCCCTTTATGAAGCCAAAAACGTTTTCAATAAAAATTCCATCTTGAGATCGAACGGAGTGTGACCCTCGGTCATCCGTGTGGAAAACCGACAAGTAGATAAAATTGCAAATATTTATATTAGTAGTGTTGGTACCGGTACTAATTATTGTTTTAAGAGGAAGTGCATCTAGGTAACCATCTTCTATTAACACTAATAGGAGAACATCACATTACATACTTTGAAGGACGAAGGTGTCGGAAAAAGAAAGACCCCGATAGGGGTAAATATTTATATTAAAGCATTTATTAATTATTGCAGTATTGGTTTCAAGTTGTATAAGTGTATCATTTGAAGACTACAAACTTAATCTCCTCTGGGTGACGACGGTAGAATACACCCATGGTATCCCCTGCCTGTCGTAAGAGGCGATTAAAAGGGGGCTCAGGGGCTCTCAACGTGGGAGCGTGGGTTGACACTCACGGGGCCCTTAGCTGATTCCTGGCATTGCTTCCACTTACTTGTGTCAGGCTCCTTACTTTCATCTATCCTATCCGACATCCCTATGTCAACTCTTGTTTTTTCCGACCCAACGGTATTCGAGGCCTAGGGAGTCTTTCATTTTCACGCCCTTCGTGGTCCTTGACTTTCTTTGGCCAATACCTTCATTTTTCTAAGTATCAAATCCCTTCCATTTCTTCTCTCTGATATGTTTCAATAGAGGATGGTTGCCTAGTTGTACTTCCCCTTAAAACAATAATCAAAACCACCACCACCACCACCACCACCACCACCACTACAAACTTAACCACCTTTGGGACAGGGAAGTTCAGGGTTTCATTGAAGTACTGGTTGAAGGAATTAAGCGATTTCTTGTTCTTAGTATCTTTATTTGTACTTCTAAATATTACATGTTTTAGTTGGGATTATTAAATTACTGAATACTGGTTATAAAGTTCCTATTGGACAAATATGGGTTGCTCTGAAGCACTAGGTGAAGGAAGTTAAACTATTTTGTGTTGCTGATGTCCGTTATTGCAACTGTTAAAAAAAATTGCGTATTTTGACTGACTTGGATCGATCTTTAATACAAGTGTCACGCATCACCGAATTTTATTAACGGTATTTCACTTGATGACGGGTCAATTATGCTTTTAAAAATTCTAACTTATTATTCTGTTAAATTTCTGCAAAATTATTGTAAAATACATTTCTATTAGAAATTGAAAATTTAATACCACACGGTTTTTGACTTTAAAACGTTGTAACTCAAAACAAAGTTGTGACATTGATAATTTTTTCCGAGTGGTTTTCATTTCTTTCCTACGGCATCTTCATATTCCTTCTTTCTGCCTCGGTAAGTTACCTGTAATTTCTTCGTAGCTACCGGCTGCTTGATGGATAGAAACTCATGCAATAATCTTGGTTTCATGGTGTTTCTCAGATAATTTCTTTTTTATTCTGTTGTAATTACGCTAGTGAAAAATGCAGGAAAGCAGCCTCTGTCATATCTTCCTAAATGACAACTGATCACACAGTAGAAGGCAAGATAGAAGGCAGACGTGGACATGGGTGTAGAGGATTATCCCAGGCATGGAATCTCTGATAGTGGCTCGACATCCACGATACTGTAATCCTGATACGCGAAGTGCAAAATAGAAACAATTACTCTATGATGTCGCTAAACTTCTGTGAGGAGACAGTGCCAGAAGAAGAAGAAAAATTGCGCTAGTCCGGAGATGGGTCGTTTTATATAATTACTGTTCTACAGCTTCTGGAGGATATTCGTAGATGGCACATCCGTATGAAGTGCAAATCACCTGCAGCAGGCTGCAGGTAAGTGTGCTGGTGAGCAGCAGGGAAGTAGGTACAGAAATAAATCAGGGTCGTGTACTGGTAAGATCGTGAATCCATAGCTTTTCTCCTGCCATTTCAGGTGCAGTTAAATAAACTATATAGTCGATGAACTCATGCTTTTCTAACACTATGCAGATGTGAAAAAAAATTCATGAAAACTTCGTGCGTAGAATAATTTCTCTTTATCCTTTATAAGAGTGAAACAATGCAAAACATGTAAATAAAACATTAATTAAGATTTTTCTTCTTCCTGGCTTTTTTCCATGACTTCGTGTTGTCACTTTGAAAGCCCAGTTTTTCGGCCGGAGATGGCTTTTCTGACTCGAACTCAATGTGGAGGGTGTCTCTGTGATGGCTTGCAGTGTGATGTGTTGGAGGGTGTCTCTGTGATGGCTTGCAGTGTGATGTGTTGGAGGATGTCTTTGTGATGGCTTGCAGTGTGATGTGTTGGAGGGTGTCTCTGTGATGGCTTGCAGTGTGATGTGTTGGAGGGTGTCTCTGTGATGGCTTGCAATGTGATGTGTTGTATGTAAATGAAGATGTGTATTAATGCGAACACAAACATCCAATCCCGACCCAATGAATTTAACCAGACGAGGTTAAAATCCTTGGTATGGCCGGTAATCGAAGATGGAGAACTCATTATTATCTTTTTATTCACATTTTTAGAGGAACTTTCACTCATCCCAAGTATCATCTACCAAGTTACCAAGCTCGGACGTTATTTTATTAATATTACAAAATATATTTACAATACATTTATAATTATTACAGATAATGCTATTTTATTTTAATACACAATTATTATTTGCCCTAACAGTGTTTAAAATGCACAGATAGATAAAATAAACAAAATACATAAAAAGCCTTATTTATTACAATCTGAAGTTATACTTTACAATGAGGTTCTGCTGTCCAGGCTGCAGCTTGTTGGCCCATGTGATTTTCATAGCCTTCTCACTTTTATCTGACTCGCTTAAATAATTTAGATTTGTAATTTACACAATTACTTGAGCCATTTAATCTCTTATCCTCCCCATTACATTACTATAGTTTACCATTTTCACACCATGCAAATGCTGGGGGCCGTACCTTTATTATGAGGGTATTTAGGGGTTGTAGTAAGGATGTAAAGAAGAGGGCATGTAAGTCTCTGGTAAGACCCCAACTAGAGTATGGTTCCTGTGTGTGGGACCCTCACCAGGATTACTTGATTCAAGAACTGGAAAAAATCCAAAGACAAGCAGCTCGATTTGTTCTGCGTGATTTCCGACAAAAGAGTAGCCTTACAAAAACGTTGCAAAGTTTGGGCTGGGAATACTTGGGAGAAAGAAGACGAGTTGCTCGAATAAGTGGTATATTCCGAGCCGTCAGTGGTGAGATGGCGTGGAATGACATCAGTAGGCGAATAAGTTTGAGTGGTGTCTTTAAAAGTAGGAAAGATCACATTATGAAGATAATGTTGTAATTCAAGAGGACAATGGGGTAAATATTCGTTTATAGGAAGGGGAGTTAGGGATTGGAGTAACTTTCGAAGGGAGATGTTCAATAAATTTCCAATTTCTTTGCAATAATTTAAGAAAAGGCTAGGAAAACAACAGATAGGGGATCTGCCACCTGGGCGACTGCCCTAAATGCATATCAGTAGTGATTGATTGATAAGGCCACGGTCGCTTCCTTTCCACTCCAAGGCCTTTCCTCTCCCATCGTCGCCATAAACATATCTGTGTCGGTGCGACGTAAAACCAATTGTAAAAAAGTGCTATTAATAACTGTACTAAACAACCATCGACGATAATAATGTACTTGACGGTGAGTTGTTGTCAAAAGCAGATAATACAGTGAAGTCTTCCAACAACATCTCACGATAATCCCATGTCCAAAAGTTAGCTAACGAGGTGTAAGATACATGACGCCCTCCTATCTTTTAAGTTATAAAACCATGCTGTGCTGATTATAAACGCAAACTCACCCGCGCTCGTTGAATTAAAGTTTAAATAAAATGCCCAACTCTGCTGTGATAAACTTAACATAACATAAACTTAACATGCTTCGTTCACGAAAAACCAGAAAGTTATTGAAATAACTTACAATTCCCACTCGAGGGAAAGGCTATATTAATAATAATAATAATAATAATAATAATAATAATAATAATAATAATAATAATAATAATAATACGAGGATTGGGGAAAAAGTCATGGCAACTATTTTTTCTTGACGATACCAGCCCGGTTGGAAAATGTGACATATACAGACATATACAGACGAAAGGAAGCCTCAGCATTTGCCATACCATGTGTGAATCGGGTCACTTGTTGGCACACAGCATTTGCAATGTCCTCTCGTGTTGCAAACCGCCTACCACGTAGTGGTTCCTTAATCTTTCGAATGAGAGCAAAGTCACAAGGTGAAATGTCGGGAGAGTACGGTGGGTATTCGAATTCTTCCCATCCCCAACGTCGCAGTAGCTGCCCTACACACTCTGCTTTATGTGGCTTTGCATTGTCGTGCAGGATTATTGCACTGTCCACAAGATCCGGACGTTTCTCCCGAACGCCACGTCGTACCTGTCGCACCAGGAAGTCCCTGTAGTACTGTGCGGTCACTGTTCTGCTATGTGGAACAAAGTGGCAAACAATGACACCCCTGACGTCATACGCGACGATCACCATCAATTTGACTGGGGAAGGACAATAATTGATCGCCGTCCTGTTGCCAGCGTGCAAGGTGGTCGGAGTATATTGCATAGCGCACTCACCTTTGAACTTCCGTCAGTGCATGCGGTACCCACCGCGATGCGATTTTGCGCAGTTGCAGCTCATTACGCAATATCCTGTGGACGATGCGTTCCTCGATGCCACTTGCCCTCTCTAACTCCAGTAGCGTCCATTGTCTGTCTTCATCCAGGAGCTGCTCGATGACGGTACGTGCCATGCCGGTCCGCACACTGACAGGTCGTCCCGAACGTTGCTCATCACTGGTTGACACGCGTCCTTGCTGAAACTTTCCTACCCACCGTGCTACTCTACGGTATGGTAGGGCATTATTCCCAAGGGCTTCCACTAATTCACTGTGACATTCCATCGCATTTCTCCCTCGGAGAAGAGCTATTTTGATATAAGCGCGCTGCTCAACACGTGTTACTTCCATCTCGCACGACACTCACCAACTGACAGATTTCACAGCCCTCGCTGCGCTACTACCAGCTATCACAGAGCCATCTGTTGTTCTGCATACACACTATGCCTGCAGAACTTCCACACGACACATATACGTTTGTGATCCGTTCACATATCTACAAGATAAAAAATAGTTGCCATGACTTTTGCCCCAATCGTCGTCGTCGTAATAATAATAATAATAATAATAATAATAATAATAATAATAATAATAATAATAATAATAATAATAATAATAATAATAATAACATTTTAAAGACACCCGAACTCCTACAATATGAACTTGGAATATCAGATCGAAATGGCAGAACGAATAACCCACCAATAAATATCCAACACTTATGACAAACGCGCACTTGACGCCACAAAAATAATCCATATAGGTTATTTACATACAAACAAACATGAAGATGACACTAAACAGAGGGGCGTGCGTCGCAACCCCACCGGTATTCACACACTCTCATACTTCATGCAAATTACCTAGAAAATGTGACGGCATATAGACGCACCCTTTGAAAATCCGTCATCTAAGTAAACCTATCCTTTATTGAATTGGATTTTAATCCCTTTTAAAGTTACAGTTAACACAAGACTTCCTTGCGTCTATTCTTCAAGAAAATAAAGTACGAACCAGAGATTAAACATAAAAACTCATAAATAATACTAACTACTCAGCTATGCAATGATAATAAAAAATAGAAAACTGTGACTTCATGCATTTTGTCAGACATGTACTTTAAAATATTTACATTTCAATGTCAAATCCATCCTACATCTTACTGAAACTTAGGACGTAGTCCGGCAGAACAAAATAAACTAAGCCTAATAAATTTACATAGCAAATCTAACCTATCCCTGCAAAATGGAATAAATAAAATCTGATTAGCTGATTTTATCTCTATGGATGTTATGCTATTGATTTCTTTTTCTGCGAGCTAAATTACCTGCTGGTCACGTAGTGACACGAGTGACTAACTATACAGCCCGAACAGATGTTTCAATATATCTGGTAATGTTCAAAATGTCCTAATTGTCCTAAGTCTGTCGCAATGGGACCGTAACGTTGGGTTAAAATCCTCTATTCAATGATAAACACGTCATTTACATTCAGAAAACAAAAATAAATTCTCACATTTTTTAACCCCCATAACTTCGTCCCACTCCCGGCACGTCCCACTCGTACCGTTACAGTAGCATCATATCAGGCTCGGAGAGCGAGCGAGCGAAAGATGGAGAGAATGCTTTCTCATGGTACCTCATATGAGGGTCAAAATCAATCAATCAATCAATCAATCAATCAATCAATCAATCAATCAATCAATCAATCAATCAATCAATCAATCAATCAATCAATCAATCAATCAATCAATCAATCAATCAATCAATCAATCAATCAATCAATCAATCAATCAATCAAAATCTGCATTTAAGGCAGTCGCCCAGGTGGCAGGTTCCCTATCTGTTGTTTTCCTAGCCTTTTCTTTAGTGATTTCAAAGAAATTGGAAATTTATTGAACATCTCCCTTGGTAAGTTATTTCAATCCCAAACCCCCCTTCCTATAAACGAATATTTGCCCCAATTTGTCCTCTTGAATTGCAGCTTTATCTTCATATTGTGATCTTTCCTACTTTTAAAGACACCACTCAAACTTATTCGTCTACTGATGTCATTCCACGCCATGTCTCCACTGACAACTCGGAACATACCACTTAGTCGAGCAGCTCGTCTTCTTTCTCCGAAGTCTTCCTAGCCCAAACTTAGCAACACTTTTGTAACGCTACTCTTTTGTCGGAAATCACCCAGAACAAATCGAGCTGCTTTTCGTTGGATTTTTTCCAGTTCTTGAATCAAGTAATCCTGGTGAGGGTCCCATACACTGGAACCATACTCTAGTTGGGGTCTTACCAGAGACTTATATGCCCTCTCCTTTACATATTTACTATAACTCCTTAACACCCTCATAACCATGTGCAGAGATCTGTACCCTTTATTTACATTCCCATGTATGTGATTACCTCAATGAATCATTGTAGATACCTACAATGATCGCCAAAAGGAACTTTCGACCCCATAACGCAGTAATTAAAATTGAGATGACTTTTCCTATTTGTGAAACTCACTACATGACTTTTAACCCCGTTTATTATCATACCATTGCCTGCTGTCCATCTCACAATATTACCGAGGTCATTTTGCAGTTGCTCACAATCTTGTAACTTATTTATTACTCTATACAGAATAACACCATCTGCATAAATCCTTATCTCTGACTCCACTTCTTTACTCATATAATTTAAATTACAAACATAACGGTACAATAATACCGCCTTGAGGAATTCCCCTCTTAATTACTACAGGGTCAGATAAAGCTTCGCCTACTCTAATTCTCTGAGGTCTGTTTCCTAGAAGTATAGCAACCCATTCAGTCACTCTTTTGTTTAGTCCAATTCGACTCATTTTTGCCAGTAGTCCCCCATGATCCACCCTATCAAATGCTTTAGACAGGTCAATCGCGATACAGTCCATTTGACCTCCTGAATCCATGATATCTGCTATATCTTGCTGGAATCCTACAAGTTGAGCTTCAGTTGAATAACCTTACCTAAACCCGAACTGCCTTCTATCGATCCAGTTATTAATTTCCTAAACATGCCTCATATAATCAGAAAGAAGGCCTTCCCAAAGCTTGCATAACGCATGTCAAGCTTACTGGCCTAATTTTCAGCTTTATGTCTATCACCCTTTCCTTTATACACAGGGGATACTATATCAACTCTCCATTCATTTGATATAGCTTCTTCATGCAAACAATAATATAGTAGGTACTTCGGATGTGGTACTCTATCCCAACCCATTGTCTTTAGTATATTGCCAGAAAGCTTATCAATTCCAGCCGCTTTTCTAGTTTTCAACTTTTTTACCTTCTTTTTTAAATTCTTCTTTGCTAGACTTCTTTGCTAGACTTCTTTGCTAGATTCAATTTCCTAGCAAGATCCTTCAGTTTCTCCTTACTTCCACAGCCATTTCTAACTCTATTTCTTTCCAATCTGCACCTCCTTCTAATTAGTCTCTTTATTCCTCTATTATAATAAGGTGGGTCTTTGCCATTCCTTACCACGTTTAAAGGTACAAACCTGTTTTCACATTCCTCAATAATTGCTTTAAACCCATCCCAGTGTCTGTTTACATTTTTATTTACCGTTTAACACCGATCATGGTTACTTTTTGAAAACTCCCTCATGGCTGCGTGATCAAACATAAAATTAGTCCTACATTTAGGACCTTCCTTTCTATCACATTTATTTTTATCTAAGACAAAAGCAGCTTCATGATCACTAATACCATATATTACTTTGGTTATCTATAGAGCTCATCTCGTTTTACCAGCACCACGTCCAGAATATTTTTCCCTCTAGTTGGTTGCATCACTTTCTGAATCAGCTGTCCTTCCCATATGAGCTTATTTGCCATTTGTTGGTCATGCTTCCTGTCTTTCGCATTATCTTCCCAATTGACATTTGGTAAATTCAGTGCTCCCACTACAATCACATTCCTTTCCATGTCATTTTCCACATAGCTGATTATCTTACCAAATAATTCTGAATCAGCGTCAGCACTACATTTTCCCGGTCTGTATACTCCAAAGACATCAACTAGCCTATTATCTTTAGAAATGAGCTTTACACCTAGAATTTCATGTTTGTCATCTCTTTTTCGTAGCTTACAAATTCTTCTTTCACCAGGATAAATACTCCCCCTCCCACTATTCCTATCCTATCTCTACGATACATACTCCAGTTCCGTGAAAACATTTCTGCATCCATTATATCATTTCTCAGCCATGATTCAACTCCTATTACAATGTCTGGTAAGTATATATCTATTGAATTACTTAATTCTATTCCTTTCTTTACAATACTTCTACAGTTCAACACTAACATTTTTATGTCATACCTACTTGACTTCCGGTTCCCTGTTCCCTTATCACCGCTCCCTAGACCACCCCGTTTCCCTGAATGTACCTCCCTATTACCCTCCCAAACAAATATCCTAACTTATACGAAATGCAAGGCAAAAATCAGATACTGTAATATATTGACAGGGCGGTTAAACAATCGCCCGTGTACATTATTGTTAGAAGTAAATACGGACCAATTATGGACCGATAATGGTCAAGTTTGTCTAATTTAACTTATACGTACCACTGCGGTTTAAGTGGTCATCTGAGCGCAGATCCGTATCTCCTACTCACCCATTAGGTTCTATAATTGATATTTAGAAGGCCAAATCGCCAATTATTCAAAACTGTTGTTGAACATTTTTGATGTCCACAGTCACTTATTTACGAACTGTACTTGTATTCGCTATAGTGTCACTTACGGGTATGTATGTTAGCCTGTCTATCTATATAAATAAAGTTGTAGGGGGTCCGCTGTCTGTAATTTCTTTTGTTTTGCCTATTTTTCAGATATTTATCCGTTTTAGGTCAACTCGAGACCGAATCAGTGGTTTTTACTTTTCTTGTCTGTTTGTTTGTCTGTTTGTCTGTCTGTTTGTTCCACCATCACGTCGAAACGGCTGGATAGATTTCAACCAAACTTCGTATTTAGAGTATACTCATCCCGTGGAAGGTTTCTATATGCATATAATTTTAAAATCTTTGAATAGACGGGGGTTTATAGGAAAACCAGAACGGTTTTCCTCCATTTTCTCTTATACTATTGATTTTCTGTACATTCCGTGGACCGTACGGGAAACGTCTCTTAATTATAAACAACTTTCGTTATGTTCATAATGTACCTTACTCTTCACATGACGGAGAAATTTACTATTTTCTGCGGGTATCATGCTCTGCATTGAGTGACCGACAGACCGACGACGAACCTACAGGTTACTATGGCAACGTCTTTGACTGCTTGCCAGCAGGGACGTAACGTATTGCCATTTTCCTCATCATGCTTTTAAATTCGTGGTTGTTCCTTGGGTAGAAGGCAGGAGAGGCGTCAATCGGCCTATCTGGGGGATATTGGCGGAATATCGTTGGAGGTTATAAGCACCTTCGAATAGATTAAGTAATAACACCATTAGTCATCTTCTTATCTGTTTACCTAAGAATCACTGCGCCTAAATTTCTCCTCTGTTACCGCTTTATTATATCCATAACTCACACCAGCATATTTTTTGAGGGGCATTTTATTTTCCAATACAGTCACTTGGCATTTACATATTTGTCGTTATCCGCCTATCCTCAGTTATAATCCATTTTCTATTAATTTCAACTTTCTTAACTGTATTATTTTCTTCCTTAATTACTCCGTATGTACGCGGGTGCTAGAATCTAATGGATATATTTCCACCAAACTTCATATTTAGAATCCACCTGTCCTTGGGTAGGTTTTAGGGCAAATATTGTTTCTAAATCCCTGAACTGACTGGGGGTTTATACGAAACCGAAACCATGATTTTGCACTCCCACAAAATACACACAACTAAACTTAATGGAAATTAATTTCTAAACCTTTTTTTCTCATGTCCATCATTTCGATACGAGGGATAATAAGGGAGATATCATTAACGGACCGTTTTTCGGTACAAGTCCCACCGGACTTAACTCAAGAGCGGGTGCGTGTAAAGCGTATTTCTTACAACTTGAAAACTACTTAAGATATTCGAACCAAACTTTATATTTAGCATCCATCTGCCCAAAGGTAGGTTTTAAAGGTCAATAACATTTCATATTCCCGGAATGGACTGGTGGTTTATAGGGAACCGAAATTGTGATTTTACTCTTCCACAATAAATACAGTACAAGACCAACCTGACTGGAAATCGACAAAACGTGATGGAATTCCATCTCTAAAACTTTTTTTCAAGTGCATTTTTTCGTCAGGAGGATTAATAAGGGAGATGTCATGAATGGTCAGTTTTGCAGGTTAAGTTCAGCGGACAGAGCCCAAAAGGTGTTGTTCGTGGAGCAGATTCCTTATCTATACTAGTATTATAAAGAGGAAATATTTGTTTTTTTTTGTAACGAATAGACTCGAAAACTACAGAACCGATTTTAAAAATTACTTCACCTATAGAAAGCTACATTGCCAGTGAGTAACATGGGCTGTATTTTATTTTCAAAACAATTAGGGGTGGGGGGCACGGGGGGGGGGCGGGGAGATATAAAACTAACAGGCTAATGTAGGCAAAATATAGAATTTTTCGTATAAGGACGAGAAAGCTCAATTTAATCCTCTTGGCGCAAAGAACAAAACTCGGTAAGCCCTACGGGCCCGAAAACCATGTTTTAAGGCCCTAAAACCAACCGTTATGGAAATATTGGAACCACACTACCCCTGCTCTAGGAATCGGATAAAGAAACGAACGGCCGTAACCATGGCAACGTCAGCTCCAGGATTATACAGCAGCTAGATTATGCATGTATGTTTGGGCATAGTTGCCAACCAAAATTGATACACATATGAATTACTATCTGGAAAAAATAAACTGTTGTGTAAGACGCTCATAGCACTCCTTTGAGCGGGGATGGAAAGGGAGTGAAGTATAAAAATAATAGCCCCGGAGATCTCCGTAGTACAGCGACCAGCGGTTGCCGACGGGCCTCCGTTTTTACGTACTGCCTTAGGTTTCAGCATTTTGCGGAGTCTGTTACCTATAGTTTAAACTATTTTCTATCAAATCAGGGAGTAGTAGGATCACTGATATTATTATTGCGGATATTTTGGCCCACTTTTACGATCATTGTAACCATGAAAACAACCTATATACTGTACACAATTGACAAGATGGTGCGCCCATGACTTGAAAAAATTTCTCAACATTTATACTCAGATTCATTATATGATGTGCGACATGAGTGACAAGCCCTGAGTATTATAATCCTCGATAATTATAGTAGTTTCTTTTATGCATCGCGTGTTTACTTGATCATTTGTAATAGTTACGAAATGTCGGATCAAACAAATACATTCAATAATATTTATAATTATTTGTGGTACTATCTAGCGGAAGTATACTTACACTAAACCTGCAGCTTTGTGAAGGGAGCAGGTATATCTAGGTGAGAATGAAGGAAAGACATGGTAGCAAAAGATCTTAGAGGTCGACGCTAATTAGGACCTAATATTTAGGGGCCGCCATGAAGAAAAGAAGAAGAAGATACACTATAATTCCAAACATGACAAATAATTTTTACGTACTTAAGTAAATACACCAGTGATATACATATCTAATGAAGTCAGTCACACCGATAGTATGAGTAACTATAGCCAGTTTCTGATAACCCGTACGAAGAACGGGTACTTCTGCTAGTCTATCAATATAAATAAAATCGTAACGACTGTGTGCCTCTACATTGACTATTTGGGCGAAATTTTCGCACGGTACCCGTTTAAGGGCTAATAATGACCATCTGCATATTTTTTGGTTTAGTTTCCTGAATGTCCTAATTTTTACCCTCCTCGCCCAAAATCCAGATTGCGGCATAATCCGCCAGACGAAAAATAAAATGGAAATTTGACAAAATTATACGTTTTAGCCTGTAGCGGACGGAAAACTTCCAAGATCTTTCAATTTTTCACTTTTTATCCCCGAAGAATATTGAAATATGGAGGAAATTTTAATGATGGTGCAGACATTCGGGAAGTCCTATCACATAACGGATTGCACAATCTCCGTTTAATCCGGAATGATCTACAACCTTGGTCTTATGACTTTTTGTCGTATCTGTATCCTTTTTACGTTTGATTTTTCTCTATTAATAGATGTTAAGTAAATTTGGACTTTTCACATGCATAATTCATACTTTCAATCACTTATAGGAAATATAGAATCATCAAACTTTTCACGAAAATTGGCCCACCCAGTAGCCATATGTCAGCCAAATGCTATGTATGTAGCTGTCACATAATTATCCGAAAAGTAATGCAATGTGAGATAATCTTACAAATACTTTACCCTGTTCAACGTTTCTAATTCAATCTGACCCAAGAATAGATGAGATATCATAGGACAAGCCATTTAGGCCACTAAATCCGGCGTCTTATGGTATAATCCTTTGTCGATATGACATACGTTTAGCAGCAGTTAATCTGTAAATGAAGGTCTGCAATATTGTAAACAAGCATATACTTTCGTATGTCGATATATATATATATATTCACTGATGTCGATTTGTAGCGATCGAGAAAGGGTGTGTCTGCTATTGTAATCAGCACTCCCAACACCGAATTTGACTGGCAGTAGGAATAGGGTCCTTCTCCAACTCCTGTGTAACTGGCATTAGTAACGAAGGCCTACCATTGTAATGAATAGTTCGCTTCTCGATTTGACTTGCAGAAGGCAATGGAGCATGCAGTTTTGTTTAAAACTCCCCTACCCAATTGTGTTTGGCAGTAGGCAAGGGTGCCCGCAATTATAAACAAATGTCCTCATCTAAAATGTGACTGGAATTAGGCATAGTGGCCTGCTATTTTGATGGAAACTCACCAACTGGTGTGACTGGCGGTAAGCTGCTGGCAGTAGGAAAAGGCGTCTGACCCTATAATGATAACTGCACAACTCAATTTCGACTGATAGTAGGGTAGTTGCCTGCCATTATAATAAAAAATCCTCAACTGTTATCTGTCTGGAAGTAGAAAAAGGGAGCTGCAATTGTAACGAAAACTCCCCAAATCGATTGTGACCACGCAGTAGGCAATGAGGCCCGCAATTATAATGTAAACTTCCCAGCTCGATTGTGAATGGCAGTAGGCAAGTGAGGCTGCCATTATATCACAAATCCGTAAGAAACACTTCACATTGGAAACAGCGTATGGGGACCTCCCCATGCTGTTTCTCGGATAACGCTAAGAGACATGCAATTTTAAAACAATCTTATTTACTGCATGTACAGTATTTACTTCGGTATTCGAATACAATGTAGAATACCGTAGCGAAGCACGGGTACATTTGCTAGTTTTTAAATAAAACGGGACCAGAATATACGACACGGTGTTTTTAAAATGTTCCTTACCTAGTGGGCGTAATTGAGCGTTCAACGCATGAGGCTCCCGCGGGAAGAGGTTACATCATTGTGCTATATGTATCGTTGTGGCATTTTATTTTTGCTATTTTGCTTTACGTCGCACCGACACAGATAGATCTCATGGAGACGATGGGAGAGGAAAGGCCTAGGAGTGGAAAGGAAGCGACCGTGGCCTTAATTAAGGTATACCGAGCTCGATAGCTGCAGTCGCTTAAGTGCGGCCAGTATCCAGTATTCGGGAGATAGTATGTTCGAACCCCACAGTCGGCAGCCCTGAAAATGGTTTTCTGTGGTTTCCCATTTTCACACCAGGCAATTGCTGGGGCTGTACCTTAATTAAGGCCACGGCCACTTCCTTCCCCCTCCTAGCCCTTCCCTGTCACATTCATGCCATAAGACCTATCTGTGTCGGTGCGACGTAAAGCAACTTACAAAAAAAATAGGTATACCCCCAGCATTTGCCTGGTGTGAAAATGGGTAACCACGGAAAACCATCTTCAGGTCTGTCGACAGTGGGGTTTGAACCTACTATCTCACGGATGCAAGTTCACAGCTGCGCGACCCTAACCGCACGGCCAACTCTCCCGGTATTGTGGCATTTAGCTGAGATAGTACACTACTATACTACACTACACTGACTACACTGCCAAACAAGTTTGGTTAAATATTAGTGGCGGTTGGACTAAGTAACTACAGAACTAGCTATGATTGGAGCATGATTACAGGTGCATAACAACCTGAAGCAGTCCTGGTAGAAACTGCATCTGCCCATCTATCTGATTGGAGACACATAGAAAGCTAGAATCAGTGCAGAATTATTCGCAAGTTCTACGTTGAAAGTTCCAAGACAATTTTAAAAGAAGAAGTCTGTTAATTCATTCAGTATGATTGTGTATTTAATTATGGCAGATGTCTATGAACTAGGTAATAATAATAATAATAATAATAATAATAATAATAATAATTTTATTGATTTTGTGATCCCCAAATCTCTGCAGTTTTCAGAGACGCCAAAGTGCTGGAATTTTGTCCCGCAGGAGTTAATTCATGTGTTGGTAAATCTATTGTGCCAACACGAGGGTGGCGTATTTGAACACCCTCAGAAACCATAGAAGTGAGCCAGGATTGAACCTGCCAACTTGGGACTCCTCCATCTGAGCTACTCACAATCAGCTAGCCCAGATCTCGCAATACCAATACGGTATTTGTCGGAGGAGTACAAGGCTGGTTAAGGGAAGCTGGATGGGAAAGATGAAGGCGTGGAGACTGGCACAAATAATTATGTGGAAGCAATGTTAGACTCAAGCAGGATTTTTCTGATTCCACTACATGTTCTTAATTCGAGAGTTTCTGAAGGTCACCGCATTTAGTCCTCTCCATCCCCCACCCTCAGAGCGTCGCGGTGAAGCTTAACTGTCGTATCCTTACTGGTATATAAACATTCTTGTTTGTCTTTCTTTCACGTGAAAACTACTTGACTGATGGAGCTAAAATTTAACTCTGGTTATAGCTGGTACCTTCGGTTAACATATGGGATGCTTTCTATCACACTGCCTCTTAAGAGGGTCGCGCAGCGAAAGAAAATATGTAGGTGAATACGCTACCTAAACGCTTTGTCCTGTTGAAACTGGAGCCTACCACGTGTTCTTAGAATTAATAATAATAATAATAATAATAATAATAATAATAATAATAATAATAATAATAATAATAATAATAACAATAATAATAATGTTATTGGCTTTACGTCCCACTCACTACACTCATGTTCATAAAAACCAGAACACATTGAAAGACTAAAGATAGGAAGTTCATATTCACAGGACATGTGCATTAGTATGTTCTGAAGAAATGGTTAGCATTAGAACCATTTCGGCCCTCAGGTTCAAGGTCTTCATCGATATCTCAGCGCTTCACCACCGACTGGTAAAATGTGTCTATGGCTCTTGTCGCTATAAACCGAAGGTAATGGATCAGTGTGACTTGACCAGACGTGCAGGATGCCTCACAGGCATATGCGAGAACCGTGCCATCAACTGAGTGAGTTTGAAAGAGGGCGTATTATTGGCATGAGAGAACGTAATGAATTCATCCGGAAAATTGCCGCTCGTGTGGGACGAAGTGTCTCGGCAGTGCAACATATGTGTACAGAATGGTTCTCAGAAGGCCGTAGAACACGACGAGATGGGTCTGGTCGCACCACCCAGACCACCCCCCGAGAGGATCGACACCTCATGCGAATGGCATTGCAGAACAGATTTGCGTCCTTCTCGGCTCTGGTGCAACAGTGAAACAGTGTAACACATTGTACACTGTCAGGAGTGACAATCCGTCGCCATTTATTACGGTCTGGGTTACCGGCGCGTCGTCCACTTCTCTACCTGTGCATAAACATGCTGGACTGCAATGGCGTATGGAACGACGTCACTGGGGACAGGAATGGCAATAGATAGTGTTTTCGGACAAATCCAAGTTCTGTTTGTTTGAAAATGATGGCCGCATTTTGGTTCGCCGCAGAAAGAGGGAAAGGCATTACATTGACAGCATTTGCACAAGACATACAGCGCCAACTCAAGGCCTTATGGTGTGGGTGCTATTGGGTACAACCACAAATCACAGTCGGTGCGTGTCCAGGGCGCTGTGACCATTTTGACCTACGTAAATGACATCCTGCGAACCGACAATTCGCGACCAGGAGCCTCCGTGGCTCAGGCGACAGCGTGCTAGCCTCTCACCGCTGGATACCGTGGTTCAAATCCCGGTCACTCCATGTGAGATTTGTACTGGACAAAGCGGAGGTAGGATAGGCTTTTCTCCGGGTACTCCGGTTTTCCCTGTCAGCTTTCATTCCAGCGACACTCTCCATTAACATTTCATTTCATCTGTCAGTCATTTATCATTGCCCCAGAGGAGTGCGACAGGCCTCGACAGCCAGCACATTTCCTATCCTCGCCGCTACATGGGGGCTTCATTCATTCCATTTCTGACCCGGTCAAAGGACTGGAAACAGGCGTGGATTTTCAATACGCGACCACATGTTGTTGCACGAACATGTGCCTTCTTGTTGTCACAGGATGTCAGACTGTTACTCTGGCCCGCCCGATCATCGGACTTATCGCCAATCGAAAATGTGTAGGATATGGTGAAGCGACGGGTACGGCGCTGTGACCCAATGCCAACCACCAAAGATGAAGTGAGGAACCAGGCGAATGCAGCATTGATGGCTATACCCCAAGACGCCATTCGCGCCTTTTACTCGTCGATGCCATTACGCAATGAACAAGTTATTAGTGCCCATGGAGGACCCAATGCCTACTAGGCTACAGGACACATGCTGAACCAAGGTGACAGAAATGCTAATCGTTTCTGCAGAACATTCTAATGAACATGTTCTGTGAATATGAACTTCCTATCTCTAGACTTTCAAGGTGTTCTGCTTTTTATGAACAGAAGTGTACTTTTTCGGTTTTCGGAGACCGAGGTGCCGGAATTTTGTCCCTCAGGAGGTTTTTTTACATGCCAGTAAATCTACCGACACGAGGCTGACGTATTTGAACATCTTCAAATACCACCGGACTGAGGCAGGATTGAACATGCCAAGTTGGGGTCAGAAGGCGAGCGCCTCAACCGTCTGAGCCACTCAGCCCGGCTCTTAGAATTCAATTTCCTGCAATAGTAATATACATTTTCTTCTTGACTCTATCAGTTTTCCAGAGAAATGTGTTCTGGCGCTTGTTTTATCCGATAACAAACCAAAATAATGGCTGAAGTGTAATACTTGCAGATGGACTTGGAATTAAATAGCCCATGTACCGAGCGAGTGGCTATGCGGTTTGTGTCACGAAGCAGTCAGGTTGCATTCGAGAATTTGTGGGTTAGAACCTACTGTCGGCAGTCTTGAAGATGGTTTCCGTTCTGTCGCATTTTCACACCAGGCAAATGCTAGGGCTGTTCCTTAATTAAGGCCATGGTTGCTTCCTTCACATTTCTAGTCATATTGTCACCACAAGATCTTTGTCAGTACGACACAAAACAAATAGTAAAAGAAATCCCACCGGGTGAGTTGGCCGTGCGGTTAGGGGCGCCCAGCTGTGAGCTTGCATCCGGCAGCTAGTGGGTTCGAACCCTACTGTCGGCAGCCCTGGATATGGTTTTCCGTAGTTTCCCATTTTCATACCGGGCAAATTTTGGGGCTGTACCTTAACACGTTCCGTGCGGTTCGGGTCACCATGTGCCCCGAAACATGTTACTCTTCTCCGTCGGTGCGAACTTCCCAGAATTGCGAAGTAAGTAACTACGTCCTAGTTACGAATTTCCGTTAACTAATGGCAACCTAGTGTTCCAATTGAAGTAAAGGATCGAGGCATACTGCTAGTTTTGATCGGCCCGACGGTGACCCGAAGGAAGTTTTTTTCATCTTCCATTCATATCGCTTCGGGTCACCCTGAGTCCCGATTGTTGTCTGACCTATATTTTTACGCGGGAATCGCTTAGCGCGGTTACGGTGAATGAAGCCTAGAGTGTTGCTGCCCGCAGATGGTAGATTGTTGTTTAAGGAGTACCACCCTTCTGATATCTGCTTTCTACATTGCTCTTAGGAAAGCCTATAGAGGTTACTGGAGTAGTTATTGATATATTTATTATCTTCCGAATATAATATTTACAAGCAATTTCACGTCCTTTTTAGGTATGGAGCTTTCACATTCTGACACACCGGTGGCACGGAAAAGAAAGAGGGTTAGGACAGCACTGGGGTAGGCTTATATTCAAGGTACAGCTGCTTCCTTCCCACTCCTAGGCCTTTCCTCTCCCTTTGTCACCATAAGACCTACGGTATCTGTGTCGGTGCGACGTAAAGGAAATTAAAAAGAGAAAAAGAAATCCTCTAAAATGCGAATAGGCGTCCTCTTCGTAACTAGCAATTTGTGAGAAAACTGCATTTTTTTAACATGTCAAGGAAGCATTTTGAGCTTGCGGCTGAGGGTGATTACACGTCAAACGCTGAGTGTAGTTCGCATAGAGCGCTCAACCACTTCCGTTGGCTCACAGAAAAGCAGGCGCGACGTATTATTGGTTGGAATTCATATCAAACTAGAAAGAACTAGCCGCCTGCGAAACCTTGGGTAAACACCAGATTAGCTATATTTGTAATAGCTGTTGCACGATAATGGATGACCACATTTTGTCGCAGGAAAAACAGAGTGGTCATCGCAATCATCTGGATCAGCATGAGTTCTTCCTGTCTTTCTGGATGTGGCTTGTGGCCAGAGAAAATGCTCTGATGTACGAACGGAAGTTCCTGTTCTTTTATAGAACAAGTAGAGATAAGATAAGATAAAGCACAGTTTCTATACTATTTCCTTATTTAATCTGCGTTCAATAATTTCATACTCTCCGGATGGAACTGGCATCCTTCTCGATGAGCCGAAGTCGATACTGGCGGTGCTTAAGGGGAAATGATGGCTTAATAAGAACGAACGTTTGAAATTACCATAGCTTTTGTAATATTTGACCGAGCTCGATAGCTGCAGTCGCTTAAGTGCGGCCAGTATCCAGTATTCGGGAGATAGTAGGTTCGAACCCCACTGTCGGCAGCCCTGAAAATGGTTTTCCGTGGTTTCCCATTTTCACACCAGGCAAATGCTGGGGCTGTACCTTAGTTAAGGCCACGGCCGCTTCCTTCCCACTCCTAGCCCTTCCCTGTCCCGTCGTCACCATAAGACCTATCTGTGTCGGTGCGACGTAAAGCAACTAGCAAAAAAAAAAAAAAAAAAAAAAGATATAGACCAACAAGATTTTTGTACACAAATTCACAATATGTTAAGCACTGTGGGTGATACTTTTGGTATTTTTTTTATTGACACTATAACTTTCCAGCCTATTTTCATTCTGTTTAATTATCACACAACTCAGGCACATTTTTCAAAACCTCACAGAGATATTGCGTAACATTTTTGTATACATGTTGTACATGGTTAATGGTCACAGAACATTCATTAGTTGGAAAGACGTCCTTATATTTTAAGAGGATAAATTGTAAATGTTATTATTAATTTTTCGTTATAAAAATACCACTTCTTGAGACTCCAGTTACCAATATGATCAATATATAAAAAATATCTTCCACTAAAATTTACAATACCTAGTAGAGAAAGTGGGTGCCCAGTGTAATGCAAATGCTGTGAATAGTTCTTAAAAAAATGTTGGTATGTACATCATGCACGTTGTAAAACTTAAAAACACATTTATGGTGGGAGGTGATGGTGGTGGGTTATTCAAACTTCCCTTCCCACAAGCTCTGAACTGGCAAGCTGACCTCATTTTGGCTATTACTCTGAACCTTAAAATTTTGTTTTACTTTCCTGAACACTCTACCAAGCTTTGTCATTCTGAACTACATATATATCTTACAATTATATCCAAGATTATATCTCTATTTTCACAAGGAATGATTGCCAAACATGCAACAACAAACCGAACACTGGACACCAACATATGGCCACTGCCTTCTGTTACACGGATCGATGTACGCCAGTCGAAAACAGAAATATTACAGATATTACAATCATCTTGAATCTGTTGTATACCAGCGCGCCTTCAAAATTCTTCTGAATTCTGAACATAGGGAACAACATTTGACTAAATAGGGGTCGTGACACCTGTAAGACCTCGAAGTTTAGAATAATTAATCCACTGATAATTTTGTAACAATTAGGAAAGCAAAGCTCTTGGATTATACTCTGAGACGCGACACCTTTCTCAAGAACATCTTCGAAGGCAAAATTCTGGGAAGAAAACCAAGATGCTGACCAAGACTCACCTACTTCAGAAACACATTAGTAGAAATGATGTGCCCCTCATATGTTACCATGAAGCGAAATGCAGAGGGCCGACACATGTAGCTGCAGTGACAAGGCCTGGCCGTCAGGAAATAATGGTGATTATAAAGATAATGATAATTTTATTTCAGGTATGAAATATTGGGAATATGTTACCTTTCGTAAGTCATATATACGAGTAGGCCTATACATAATTAATTTTGCCGGGATGAGTAGCTCAGGCGGTAAAGAGCTGACCTTCTGAGTTCAAGTTGGCGGGTTCGATTCTGGCTCACTCTGGTAATATTTGAAGATGTCGTCAGCCTCGTGCCGGTAGATTTACTGGCACATTAAAGAAATCCTGCGGTACGAAATTCCGGCACCTCGGCATCTCTGAAACTCGTAAAAGTAGTTTGTAGGACGTAAAACCAATAACATTAATATTATTTCTAATTTTTTTAAAATCAGTCATCTTCCATTAGTTGTTTTCAACTAAATGGTCTTGTATTCCTTCTACCGATTTTTCCAACATCTATGGAGACGCGGATGCGAACTGTGTCGCACATGTGGATTTGGCCCTGTTTTGTGGCCGGATGTCCTTCCTGACGCCGGCACTATGTGGAGGGATGTCATTACTATTGCTTGTTTCTGTGTGATTGGTAGTATGGTATTTTGTCTGAATATGAAGAGTAGAGCGTTGGGACACATAGAAACATCTACTCCCATGCCAGAAGAATTAATCAGATGGGATTAAAATTCCCGACGCAGCCGGGAATCGAATCTGGGACCCTCTGACCCAAAAGCCTCTATCATAACTCGATTTAAAACCCGGCACATAATATTTCTTGGATAACTGAAAATGGATAAATAACTTAAAAGTTATAAGGGAAATTGTTTACCAACATGCGTTTTTGTACTTTGTGTACCGAGAGGTACACCTCTACCCCGTACATTTAAATGAAGCGCCTTGAAGAACGCTATATCTATATATATAAAATAAGAGTTTTGTCTGTACATTGCTCAGAATTTGAAAAGAATTGTATTTCTGTATCGATCATGTCCACAGTAACAGGAAAATGCAGTTTTTACTTTTCCGTAATTTCTGTCTGTCTGTCTGTCTGTCTGTCTGTCTGTCTGTCTGTCTGTCTGTATGTATGTACACGCATCACGAGAAAACGGCTGAAGAGAATTTAATAACAATTGGTATGTAGAGTCGGGGGGTGAGCCGCTACAAGCTAGGCTATAAATTATTTTATTCACGCTGAGTGAAATGGTAGTTTAGGGGAAGGCCTAAACTTCCATTCTCAAATATTTATATTATTAGTGGTCATATCGATTAGTTATGTAGAATTAATTTTATGATCATTTTCGTCTTATGCATTTTTACCGTACCGGCTATGATAACAGAGATATTCATGAATTTGGATTTTTGTTGCTAAGTCCATATCAACGCCGAGCCCCGACAAAATGAGTAAACAGAATTTAATGAAAATCGGTATAGTGAGTCGGGGAATAATAAACTAGAGTTTAAGCTATAAGCAATGTTATTCATCCTGGGTGAAATGGTGGTTTAGGGGAAGGCAACTAAAATTTAATTTTTAAATACCTATGTTCTTGGTCCTATGGAAAAGTACTACATAACAAAAGTTATAGAGAATATAATTTCCGATCATTTACGTTTTATTCAGTTTTACCGTACCGACTATGATACGAGTGGTATTTCAGAACCAGAAGGCAATTAATAATGTGAAGGCCTACAATATCGAAAGTGCGTAACATTGATCAACAATAACATTGCACTGACCGTTGTTTGTTGTAATGTTCTTTGTCTCTTATGCTGACATTCAACTCCGATAGATGGGATTACTGCCGCGTACCGAGTATAACAGCCTAATTGAAGATTGGCGGGAAATAGTTGAGAAGTTAGATAACTTTCTTCTTTAGCATGCCAATCCTCTGGTTCATACATTTTCTGATACTGCTGGTACGTAACACACTGGTTCATAGTATGCCAGCTATTCGATACCTACTCTGACGCGCTGTTTTGAATGAGCAGTGTGCGCACTTAAGTCAGAGGCTCAGTTAGTAGTAGTAGGAGTAGTAGTATGAACTGGTCTGGAATTACAATTTAGCACTATTCCAAATTATAGTACCAGAATTCACTAAGTAACTCAAAATTCAACCTTGAAAAGAGCCGTTTCTTAAGAAAAGCTTCTTCGTCTTCACTTTCATTAAATCTACATTAATTTTATTCCAAATTAGCAGCGAAGATGTGGTTTCTTCTCTGGCTTGGAGGAAAAATTGCCTCCACGTCAGATAGTTCTTCCCCCGCCAGTGTAGTGAATTGAGATTTTCCGACTCATCGCGTACTCCCAGGAAGCCGATAAGTAAACGGGCATAGTTTTTACCCTGGGACTATCCACTATTTGAACACCCCCCCCCCCCCTCCCGCCGAAAAAAGGACGAAGATTGTTCATGGATCACAGATGTCTGCGTCTTGGTCATTCCAGCTCTGAAGCTTTGGACTGTTAGTTCGGCAGCATAGTACTGTTCGTTAAAAGTGAAAAAAATGTGTGGTTTTTCATTTGATCGAGTATTTCATATGAAGGCATTGCTTTTAATCGCGCCATTCCTACCGACGTCATTGTAATGACCCATGTTCATTTCAGTTGGTAAAACCACTAACAGAGTCTTTCTGAGAATCCATAAGGGCAGGCGGAGAGTGCGTGTCTGCCATTATAATGAAAACTCCCCAACCTGATTGTGACTGGCAGTAATCAAGGTGGCCTACCATTACAATGAAAATTCTCTAACCCAGTCTTGATATGAGAAAAGACGTTGGTGACTTGCCCGTCGTGCTTCTAGGGCAACGTTAAGAGCTATGCAACTTAATACAATCTTGCTCACAACGTTTACACTACCTAACCTAGAATTCTGTATAAAATTTAGAATTCCGTAGCGAAGCACGGATACATCAGCTAGTATCCTATAAAAATTGAAACATCTAGTACACGAAGTTGGAAAGTTGATCAAAATATGTCACTACTAAAGGATGGAGTAATATGTTATTTTAAAGTTTCCTAAACTGACTGGATTTCTTTGTTTTGTTTCGGTGTATCAGAGGAAGTTCGCACTTTTCTCCGTAGATGCCTCTATTAAAGAACTGAGGTCATGCACTCTGGTGCAAAGTGGAATAAGTGGAGATTTAATGATGTTTTGTGTTTATAGGTTTTCTCAACTGAATTGACTTTTCTTATTTTTTGTACTTCAAGGTTTGCAACAGTTCTTATTCATCCCGCCAACATGGGATTCTAACCAATCATAAATTTCATGTATTTATTTTTCAGCCAATGATAGGCTTCTTGTACCTTTTGTTTAGCCAATAAAAATGAGAGTGTGTGTCCGTATTTAGTCTAGAGCCTTCTCGAAGCTTTCTCTCGGGTATAAAAGCTGAAGCCTTTTCAAGTTAACTTGTCTTATTGATCGCCGAATTACTGAGTGTGTGTGTTAAGAGATGAGACGGGGGTCCTCATTCTTCGGTAGGCAGAACATCAGCCCAGTTAATGACCACCAGTTTTCTATCTCTGTAGCTATCTCCGCAAGGTGAACTCGAGAGGAAGGTTCCAATCTTTAACTATGTAAACGTCAATTCCTAAAATGTAAACATTTTTCTTTCTCATATAAAATTTCATTTAAGTCCTAAAGACTTCTCGAATTCCCCTTCAATTAATCTTGAGGAGACTACGATTTTTTAACTGTTTTTCTCCTGTAAATCATAAATTAACTTGTCTTTCTCGTCACCTCGGTAGTGTGGGATTAGCCTGTGCATCGTCGGGTTGCAAGTCCAAGTAGGGTTTTTACCCTGGTTTTCTAGGAGCGCAAGTGTATGCCTCCATACATTTTTGAGTTTGGGCCATTAACTTTTTCACGAAGGCCCAGTAGAATGGGTACTTCTTTGTAATCTAAAATTGATATGGTATTGTAAATTGTATGTTGTGCTTAGAGAGGCCTAAAAGAGTCAGAGCCGCTCTTTTCCGTCTTGTAATAGTAAATGGTTGCCTTGAGTAGACCGTAAGAGTTCGGGAGCGCTGTCTCCTTCGTAGAATTTGTAGAGCATGTAAGCTCTTTTGTGGTTAGGTAATAGATATTTGTGTACTGCTGAGTGGTGCCTTTGGATGGCCGTAAATTGTAACTGTCGGAGCAAAGCGCTCTTTGAAATGGTGCTCTGGGAGATATCTCTCCTTATCTATCTAACTAAACGCAACATTTGTGATGTTGTATGTTTAGTCCCGAGCCCGAAGGCTGGTTGGATCCTCAACAGCTCCGCCATCAGCTGTCATAAATGGCCTAGGCATCACTGAAGAGGCGTACTACGGAAATGAGGAGTGAGGTAGTTTCCCGTTGCTTTCCTCACCGAGCCAGAAGTTGCTATTACATATCAGTCTGCCAAGCCCACTGAAATGCATGCATCAACTTACCCTATGAGCAACATTTTCACACCATTCATAGCAGGGACTGGTTGCATAAGGAATGGCATTACTAGCATCACTCATACTTCAGTCACTTTCATCTTGTCAAAGCCAAGCATAAAGCTGAGACAGTTCAATGAAAGTAACAATATTGCTCTAGCCCATACCAGAAGACATAGTGCACTGTAAACACGACCTTGTAAATTAGGAGCTTGAAGCTCAAAATTGTAAATTACAAATTCTTGGTTTCCCTATTTTTGTACCTACTACCTATGTACCTGAAAGCTTGTTGTCTCTTGAAATGTAAGATCTGAAAAGAAATATAAGCTTTATTTTAAAATTTTACATTCATCTTTGACTATCGTGGATGGACCCATTCCAGCCCGCAACTTCTTTCACCTCTGCGTTCCACAGATAACCCGGAACAATTTATATGGGAAATAATTATTCTTATAACTTCCAGGAGGAACTCCATGAGCGCCGAAATAACTAGTAGAACTTAATATTAGGGACGATCAAATTAAACCTTTTTAAAAATGTAAATATTAAGTACGCAGATTATTCTTGGTTGCATTCCTTCCAGCCTATCCGCGCGTTGCCGATTCTATGAATCTTGTGGCTCGTAAGTCACGGAGGACGCTGCTGTAATCATTGTTTCACCTTTCAGAGAGGCTACATAGCTTATGTGATGAAATAAGTGCAAATACACTCAGTAAGTGCAGCAACGTAACAGTATTGAATTATTGTTTTTACTATCTGCTTTTTGTCCGCCTCTGTGGTGTAGTGGTTAGCGTGATTAGCTGCCACCCCCGGAGGTCCGGGTTCGATTCCCGGCTCTGCCACGAAAATTTGAAAAGTGGTACGAGGGCTGGAACAGGGTCCACTCAGCCTCGGGAGGTGGGTTCGATTCCCACCTCAGCCATCCTCGAAGTGGTTTTCCGTGGTTTCCCACTTCTCCTCCAGGCGAATGCCGGGATGGTACCTAACTTAAGGCCACGGCCGCTTCCTTCCCTCTTCCTTGTCTATCCCTTCCAATCTTCCCATCCCTCCACAAGGCCCCTGCTCAGCATAGCAGGTGAGGCCGCCTGGGCGAGGTACTGGTAATTCTCCCCAGTTGTATCCCCCGACCAAGAGTCTGAAGCTTCAGGCACTGCCCTTGAGGCGGTAGAGGTGGGATCTCTCGCTGAGTCCGAGGGAAAAGCCGAACCTGGAGGGTAAACAGATGATGATGATGATGACTATCTGCTTTACGCAGCACCGACAGAAATAGGTCTTATGGCGACGATAGGATAGGAAAGGGCTAGGAGTGGGAAGGAAATGACCGTAGCCTTAATTAAGGTACATACCGGGCAAGTTCGCCGTGCGGTTAGGGGCGCTCAGCTGTGAGCTCGCATCTGGGAGATAGTGGGTTTGAACCCCACTGTCGGCAGCTCTGAAGATGGTTTTCCGTCGTTTCCCATCTTCACACCAGGAAAATGCTGGGACCTTAATTAAGGCCACGGCCGCTTCCTTCCCATTCCTAGCCTTTTCCTGTTCCATAAGACGCCATAAGACCTATCTGTGTCGGTGCGACGTAAAGCAAATAGCAAAAAAATATAATTACGTACAGCCCCTGCATTTTCATGGTGTGAAAATGGGAAACCACGGAAAACCATCTTCAGGGCTGCCGGCGTGGGGTTCGAACCCACTGTCTCCCGAATTCAAGCTGACAGCTACGAGACCTAAACCACACAGCCAGTTGCTCGGTAGTATTGAATTGAAGCCAATAGCTGTCCTGTTTGTAGTCTATTGCTGTGACTTGCAGGAGGTTTCATACTATTTTGCTAGTAATAGTAATGCAATCAAGTGGTGTGACTTGCCACTAATGGAGTGGAAAGTGCAGCTAGTGGACCCCCTACCGCTTAGTGACCTGGCTTTCACATTTAGCGACTGTATGGCTCACCCCTTCCTGGGCTGTCAACGCTCCAGTCCTCCGGCTGTGTCTTCCCAGCAGCTCCGCCATCCCCACTCACCATTTTGTTATATAAAAGCTTAAGGGGAGCTATTGTTCGCTAACATATGCTTGTGAATCAACACGAGGATCTAGGTTCTACCGAAAGTCGCGTGCTGGTCACGAGCCTAAGTGTTACAGACACGTGCGTTCTGACCTCCAGCAGTGGTTTTCAACAGGTTGATTTCGAGCCCCTAGGTTGGGAGCCAGTTTGATGGCAGGTGCGTAAATAATTAATAGGAAAGTCTTTCTTTTGCCACCGTTAAAAGAAAGAAAATATAATTTGCTTTACGTCGCACTAACACAATAGCTCTTATTGCGATGTTAAGATAGAAAAAATCCAGGAGTGGGAAGCAAGCGGCTGTGGCCTTAATTAAGGTGTGGAAATAGGAAACCACGGAAAACCATCTTCGGAGTTGCTGAACCCACTATTTCCCGAATGCAAACTGAAAGTCGCAAACAGCGCAGCCAATCGCTTGGTTTTCAGTGGTTTAATGCCACAAAAAATCAAATAGGTTGCCTGTGAGGATAGGATAGGAAAAGGCTAGGCCATGGAAAGAGGTGTCCGTAGACTTTGGGTTTTATTAACGTACAGCCCCAGTATTTGCCTGCTGTCAAAATAGGAATCCACGGGAATCCGTCTTCAGGGCTGTTGATGGTCGGGTTCAAACCCATCATCTCCCGACTGTGAGCTCACAGCTACATGATTCGTACCACGCAGCCAGTCTTGAAGTGTCATACGTCCGATTATATTCCTGAAGACGGAGCCAACACGGTCAGTGTCTCGAAGTGCATTATATAAAAAAAATTCCTGGACACGTGGTGCTGGTGATTATTGTTTTAAGAGGAAGTTCAGCTAGGCAACCATCCTCTATGTAACACTAATCAGAGAGAAAAATGAAAGGGAACCGACTCTTTGAAAAATGAAGGTATCGGTCAAAGAAAGACAAGGACCACGAAGGGCGTGAAAATGAAAGACTCCCTAGCCCTTGGAACGTAATAGCGTCGGGGACGGAAAAGAACGAGGGTCGACCAAGGAAGGTCGGATAAGAGATGAAAGTGAGGAGCCTGGCACAAGTAAGTGGAAGCAATGCCAGGACTCAGCTAAAGGGCACCGCGGTCGCCAACCCACGCTCCTAAGTTGAGAACCCCTGGGACCCCTTTTACTCGCATCTTACGATAGGGAGGGATACCGTGGATGCATTTTACCTCCCCACCCAGAAGGGATTTCTTGAACACGCAGCCGACTCGTTCGGCAATAGGGATGTCTTGAAGTGCATTATATCCAATTAATTTCCTGAAGTGAAGTGAACTGAAGAGAAGTGAGTTCTGGGGTAACCGCTTTGTGCTGGGATTCGAACCAATTCGAACAACTTTCTCAAAATGTATGCTGACAGTTAAAGTCTTTCCTAACAGATATCCTAATGGTGAGATTCTTTCCAAAGCGGTATCCTGACGGAGGAAGTCTTTCCAAACAGATATACAAAAGGTGAATCGTTCCAAACCGATATCCTGACGGTGAAAGTTTTCCAATCCTAACGGAGCAAGTCTTTCCATCCGATATCCTGACGTTGAAAGTTTTTCTCAATAGATTTGCTAACGGAGCAGGTCTTTGCAAAGAGTGGTTCTAATGGTAAAAGTGTTTATAAACGGATATCTTAACGGTTATAGTCTTTCGAAAACAGGTGTCCTAAAGATGAAAGTATTTTCAAACAGATAATCCTAACGGTAAAATTATTTCTTGACCGATATCGTAACTGGGAAAGCCTTTCCAAACAGATAATATAACAGTAACGTCTTCCCAAACGTATCCTAACGGTAAAAGCCTTTCCAAGCGTTGTTAATTCACTTGATAACTTGATAGACCACCATCACTGTGACCCTTGGCTTTGCATCCAGTGCCATCACAATTTATCTATTGCAACAGCTGCTAGGTTGTGTTTTTGAGCAGTGTATTTGTACAACTCACTAGCCTTATTAAAAATTACTTCTTCTTTTGTAGTTAATTTTTACTATGGATACTTATGTAGTTTGAGCTTTGCTCCTGTATATGAGGGAAGAATTTCCAATTAGGATTGCATTTTGCTAGAACTTGTTTCATAGTTCACCGACAGAAGTAACTGAGAGTTTAATGCTCGAATCTCCTTAGCGGTATGCAAACGTACCAAACTGTAATTTCAATCAAAATAAAATTGAAGGCATCGTGACTGAAAAATGACTAATTTGAGCATATTTTACAAAATGTCCAAATACATGACTAACAAGCAGTCAACATCCTATATGGAACGGATGGAGGAAGTCACTGGACTCAATAACGGATGGAATAAGACCAGAAGTACATGTGCAGAAGGAGTCAGACGGGTACGGGAGCGGTGGAAACTTAAGCCTTTTGTGAAATCAAACGATATTGCTAGGTAGAAAAACGAGGAATTCTTTACATTTATAGAGAACGCTGGGCCGTACCTCGATGTCTGTGAGAATGGGGCCCTATCTATGATGAATTATAAAGCTTAAGAAGCCATACACACCCAGCCCCTATCCTCCCGATCTATCGGAATTAACCAATGAATGTTAAAATCTCCGTATCTTCCGAAGAGCCATGTCGTTCCAAAAGACCGCTGCTCAGCCCGAACGCCTGCAGATTACGAGGTGTCGTGTGGTCGACATGGCGAATCCTCTTGGCCGTTATTCTTGGCTTTCAAAACAGGGGCGCTACCTCTCCGTCTGATAGCTCGTCAAGTGTAATCACGCAGGCTGAGCGGACCTCGATCCAGTCCTCAGATTCTTACAGAACAGCTCTGCTGGTAAAGCCGAGTTGATAGAGTGGCACTTCGCTTCCAATGGTTTGAAAGTCGCGTCGGTGACTTGCACATCGTTCACATCGACAGAAAAGAGAAGTTTTGATTTAAGACTAAATATATTGCAGAATTATGCAGATACCAAGCAAGCAATAGGCATTAATGTTGGTGGAAATAGGCAAATATGTTGGAGTATGTTTAGCTTTAAATGAACGAAAGTAATCATCAAGAAGAGCTATCTTGTAACCCCTCTATAGTTGTTGCCAGGGCCCTACGCTCTAGTGTCGCGTTCTAAAAAAGCCGGAAGTGAAACCATTTTTCGAAAGGGATTGCGGAGACGTCTTGCTTTCTAATCGAAAAACGCGCATTGCCAAATCTACAGAGAATTAGCGTGCGATACCGAAGTTTAGGAAGTGAAGTGTTAAAGGAAGTAGATGAATATTGTTTCTTAGGTAGTAAAATAACTTACGACGTAGAAATAATAATAATGTTAGTAATGGTATTGGCTTTACGTCGCATTAACTACTGTTACAGTTTTTGGAGACGCCGAGGTGCCGGGATTTTGTCCCGTAGGAGTTTTTTTACATGTCAGTAAATCTACCGACATGGGGCTGACGTACAGTATTTGAACACCTTCAAATAACGCCGGACTGAGTCAGGATTGAACCTGCCAAGTTGGGGTCAGAAGGCCAGCACCTCAACCGTCTGAGCCCAGCACGATGACAAAAGTAAGGTGGACATAAAATGCAGACTAACATGAGCAAGGAAATCCTTTCTTAAGAAAAAAAAAATGCTCACTTCGAACATTGATATAGGAATTAGAAAGATGTTTTTTGAAAACTTTCAATTTTTTTTTTTTTGCTAGGGGCTTTACGTCGCACCGACACAGATAGGTCTTATGGCGACGATGGGAAAGGAAAGGCCTAGGAGTTGGAAGGAAGCGGCCGTGGCCTTAATTAAGGTACAGCCCCAGCATTTGCCTGGTGTGAAAATGGGAAACCACGGAAAACCATTTTCAGGGCTGCCGATAGTGGGATTCGAACCTACTATCTCCCGGATGCAAGCTCACAGCCGCGCGCCTCTACACGCACGGCCAACTCGCCCGGTAAACTTTCAAATGGGCGTGTATGGAAGTGAAACATGGACTATAATTAGCTCAGAAGGAAAGAGAATAGAAGTTTTCGAAATGCATTGTTATAGAAGAATGCTGAAGGTGAGATGGATAGATCGAATCACGAATGAAGTAGTGAATCGAATTGGTGAGACGGGATCAATTTGGCTAAATTTGACGAGAAAAAGAAATAGAATGGTAGGACACATCTTAGGACTTGTTCAGTTGGTTTCTGAGGGGAGTGTAGGTAATAACTACGGTAGGGGTAGACCAAGGTATGAATATGATAAACAGATTAGAGCAGATGTAGGATGCAGTAGTTATGTGGGAAAAAACACAGGATAGGGTGTCATGGACAACTGTATCACGCCAGTCTATGGACTGATGACTCATACAACAACAACAACCGAAGTTTAAGCTAGAAATAAGTTAATTCAAACTTACCGTTAATTTGTTTAAAACAACTACACGGTGTATGCACGGGCTACAAGTCATGAAAGGATGCTTTTAGCTCATCTCCGACATGACTGCTTACTTGCTCACCATTCTTTTCTTGGAGCTTGTACTAGCATAATGCTCATAGGCATGTATAGTCATTCTAACTCCTGCGATTGCTCTCTTGCCATCATCAGGGCTCAAAGAGGTCTAGTTCACACGCACCGTCGATACGTGATGTAATTAGAGGTAGTGATGTTCATCGGCGTTCTTATTATTTTCCACGAGACAGTTTACATAGTTCTGACCTTCGATACATTTCTTAACAACACCTCGATGGATCCCTTTAATTTTTACATTATCGCTCTATGTTCAGGGCGTACATTTTAGCTCTAAGTCCTACAAATTTCAAATGATGCGAGTGCAGGCCTCGTCTTAAAATCTTCTTAACACCATCTTCTTCTCAGCTGATTAATACATGTGCTCAGGTGGGTAATAAAATGTATCCAGATCCTCCACAAAGTTTATTTTGTCCTTGTAGATGCCTTCAGTCCTCTCTAAATGAATGAACGAATCCATGTACGTAAGTTTTGATTTTTAGTTCTATAATTGCGAAGTAGAACATCGTAATGATTAGAGTACAACAACGCGTTTTGGATATATCTAGCACACTTTCACCAATGTCCACTGGTTTGTTGAAGATCAGTTTCCGCATCGCCATATGAATAGCTGCCAGGTTACATCCGAAGATTGACCTGTGGATGAAGGCAGGTTTTGCCACGACTTTTTCTACTACCTTGCTCTCTATTTCAAGTCGTATGTTCATCCATTAGCGAATGTTTACATGGATTTTCCCGAACATGGCGTTCTTAAAATATTTATACAGGTCCTTCTCGAAGTCGTTCTTAGCGCGTTTTCTGAAATAGTTATTAAATTCTACGTAACATTACAGTCAACTTGACTGTCGAAATTTCAACGCTCAATGTACCTTCTTTAGTTGCAGTCCATGACTTAGCGCCCGTTTTAGAGTCATATAATGTCACTCGTAATGACTTCGTCTTCAAGATGTGTTATCATTTTTTTTTTTGTCAGAGCCGACTCACCAGGTTTTATACAGTCTGGAAGGAACGGTGAATCATTATGAAGCTCATGGAGTTCAGGAGGATACTCAACGTCCGCTACCCATATGTATTGTTGACATCGTCATAATGAACTGGGGCACTTATCGCGATAGAACTCCGACATGTACTCCATATTGCCGTGGTACTTGGCATATCCCGCCTCGTATACCGGACTCCAGCATTAGTAGCTGATCGTAATCCCTCAGGAACTGAGTTTAACATCGCTGTAGAGCAAGATAGCCTCCCACGTAAGTCTAGGTGCTGTAAAGTAATGAGCAGGATTGAATTTATATTGGAAATGATGGAAATGACTCCATATGTTGTTTGCACGTTCATAATCTTCAATGCCGACATCCTCTTGTCTCAATTTTTGAAGAAGGCTTCTTTGGGGTTGAGGATGAGGGTTGGGGGGCGGGGGGGGGGGGCAGGTGGTAGACACTCCTCACTTCCCGGGAGTCAACGTACTCATACGGTAATATGCCTTTCCTTACTTTTAAGCCGAATTTTCTGTTCCAAAATGCTCAGTTATTTCGGGAAACAACGTTAGATTTTTTTTTTTTTTACCAGTGTTTCCAGGATTCGTATCTACAAATCTAAGTTTTATTTTTCCAACTCATTTGGTAATAGAGATGTAATTCTCTTCAGAGCTAAGGCTTAATTCCACTCGTTCAGTAGTGCATCCCAGTTGCCTTACTATAAAGTGTCCATCATACCCATTAAGGTTGTAAATGAACACGAGAATGTAACTAACCTATTTATACATTACAGGTGTTGTGAGAGATTCCGTGGTACTCTCTAATAATATGGCAATGCTCCCGCACTTTCCAGTTATCTTCTGTAAATTCTCCACCAAACAGGTAACAGTTCGTAGACACCTGGAAGTCCTGTTCTTGCTCTCCCGTCAAGGTGTTCGGGTTGTTTCTACTGCATATTTGACTTCTTTCAGTATCAGATATTCTGTAAACGTCTCGATAGTATTAACGTGTCCACACAGACGCACACGAGATGCTGTCAGTTGGTACAATTAGTTTTATTCACATATATTCACAAATTAACACACACTTAACCTTAATCACAGTATCACAACAAAACACTTCACTTTGAGAATATCAACAAAGCCGCCAATATTAAAAACAACTGCCAACACTTCAACATGGAGGTTGCAACTTTGAAACACAGTCGAAAAACAGATGACTGCGTATTTCAATATGGAGACTGCCAATATTGCATGTCAGCCCGGACTAGGCTAAATAGTTGCTACACCATAACTCTACTAAACGACAACTAACTATAACTCGTTCAACAACTAACTTCACCGTCAAGATCGTCTCTTTATATATATCCTGGCCAGGCTTCTAGAAAGTTACATTACGAAATACACTGACTGACAGAGCAAATGCAACACCAAGAAGGACTGGTTCGAAAGGGATGAAAGTTGGGGAAAAAACAGAGACGGCACGGACGAATAATTGATGTTTATTTCAAACCGATATGCAGGTTACACAATGCGCACGGCATCGACTCAGTAGGATGTAGGACCACCGCGAGCGGCGATGCACGCAGAAACACGTCGAGGTACAGAGTCAATAAGAGTGCGGATGGTGTCCTGAGGGATGGTTCTCCATTCTCTGTCAACCATTTGCCACAGTTGGTCGTCCGTACGAGGCTGGGGCAGAGTTTGCAAACGGCGTCCAATGAGATCCCACACGTGTTCGATTGGTGAGAGATCCGGAGAGTACGCTGGCCACGGAAGCATCTGTACACCTCGTAGAGCCTGTTGGGAGATGCGAGCAGTGTGTGGGCGGGCATTATCCTGCTGAAACAGAGCATTGGGCAGCCCCTGAAGGTACGGGAGTGCCACCGGCCGCAGTACATGCTGCACGCTGCACGTAGCGGTGGGCATTTAACGTGCCTTGAATACGCACTAGAGGTGACGTGGAATCATACGCAATAGCGCCCCAAACCATGATGCCGCGTTGTCTAGCGGTAGGGCGCTCCACAGTTACTGCCGGATTTGACCTTTCTCCACGCCGACGCCACACTCGTCTGCGGTGACTATCACTGACAGAACAGAAGCGTGACTCATCGGAGAACACGACGTTCCGCCATTCCCTCATCCAAGTCGCTCTAGCCCGGCACCATGCCAGGCGTGCACGTCTATGCTGTGGAGTCAATGGTAGTCTTCTGAGCGGACGCCGGGAGTGCAGGCCTCCTTCAACCAATCGACGGGAAATTGTTCTGGTCGATATTGGAACAGCCAGGGTGTCTTGCACATGCTGAAGAATGGCGGTTGACGTGGCGTGCGGGGCTGCCACCGCTTGGCGGCGGATGCGCCGATCCTCGCGTGCTGACGTCACTCGGGCTGCGCCTGGACCCCTCGCACGTGCCACATGTCCCTGCGCCAACCATCTTCGCCACAGGCGCTGCACCGTGGACACATCCCTATGGGTATCGGCTGCGATTTGACGAAGCGACCAACCTGCCCTTCTCAGCCCGATCACCATACCCCTCATAAAGTCGTCTGTCTGCTGGAAATGCCTCCGTTGACTTCGGCCTGGCATTCTTAGCTTTACACGTGTCCTGTGACACACGACAACACGTTCTACAATGACTGTCGGCTGAGAAATCACGGTACGAAGTGGGCCATTCGCCAACGCCGTGTCCCATTTATCGTTCGCTACGTGCGCAGCACAGCGGCGCATTTCACATCATGAGCATACCTCAGTGACGTCAGTCTACCCTGCAATTGGCATAAAGTTCTGACCACTCCTTCTTGGTGTTGTATTTGCTCTGTCAGTCAGTGTATATATTCGTGAAAATTCTAGAGCGCCTCTGTGGTGTAGTGGTTAGTGTGATTAGCTGCCACCTCCGGAGGTCCGGGTTCGATTCCCGGCTCTGCCACGAAGTTTGAAAAGTGGTACGAGGACTAGAACGGGGTCCACTCAGCCTCGGGAGGTCAAATGAGTAGAGGGGGGGTTCGATTCCCACCTCAGCCATCCTAGAAGTGGTTTTCCGTGGTTTCCCACTTCTCCTCCATTCAAATGCCGGGATGGTACCTAACTTAAGGCCACGGCCGCTTCCTTCCCTCTTCCCTGTCTATCCCTTCCACACTTCCCATCCCCCCGCAAGGCCCCTGTTCAGTATAGCAGGTGAGGCCGCCTGAGCGAGGTACTGGTCATCCTCCCCGGTTGTATCCCCGACCCAGAGTCTGAAGCTCCAGGACACTGCCCTTGAGGTGGCAGAGGAGGGAAAAACCAACCCTGGAGGGTAAACAGATTAAGAAAGAGAGAAAGAAAATTCTAGAGTGCGTAATACACAGTTTACAATGGATGGAATATTCTCAATCGTTCTCGTGTCTATTACCATTCTGTAAGTTACAGTGCATTCCACAAATGGGTTAAAATTATATACAGGTAAGAATAAATTATAATATTAATTTACAGGTATTTATATTTACGGAACTGATACCAGTGTCTATGTACAACACATGTTCCATGACATAACCTCGCACACAACACGATCATTCGACTACGTAAAAAATACTAATACTTTCATGACATAACTTCACATACAATACGATCATTCAACTACGTAAATAATAATAATAATAATAATAATAATAATAATAATAATAATAATAATAATAATAATAATAATTCGAACTTGACATTTGCATTAGTTACCCATGGGTGAGAGAACATTGTTTTCAAGTTATACCTGTTATCGCACTTGCGTCAGTATTAGGCCCACGATATACGTACGGTTCTTTAGAGATGTTAGTTATTTCATGCGAAGCTTATAGGCGTATGCCTTTGGTATGGCATTGTATAACCTACATTATTGCTAGATGCGCATGTTTGGACTAGAGTAAAAATACTCTCAAAGTCTGCGTAGATTAAATATGATAATTTCAAAATGTTTTCAAAAATTTTAAATTCTTGAACAGAGTTTTTAAATCTAGGCATTTCCTTTCTTGCAATTTGCTGCTGGCGACAGAATCTTCTATGCTCTTCCAGCATTTCTACTCCAATTTCCCTTATTGATCGTCAAAATGCCTAAAGCACCGTTTACACATAACCGGTTTCTGCTCATGGTTAGTTGGTTGCTTTGTAACTCGTCGACTATTTGATGCTATTTTGAAATGAGACACGTGCTCCTTGCGACCATTTTAAAATCTGCTACTTCTCGTGAGTTGACAATATTAATTTAAAATGTTAGTATTCCATAAGTGTAGTATTGAAAAAAACGAGTGAGTTGGTCATGCGGCTAAGTTTGCGCAGCTGTGAGTGTTCGAACCCCACCGTCGGCAGCCCTGACGATATTTTCCATGGTTACCCATTTTCATACCAGGCGAATGCCTGTACCTTAATCAAGGCCACAACCGCTACTTTTCCAATCCAGGCGGTTTCCCATTTTTCCGTCGGCGAAACATTCGTTGATTTAGTGGACGTTAAAAAAGTATCGAAAAAATATCGAGCTAATTTGTAGTAGTATCGTTCGATTTCGATATCTTTTGAGTATCGAGGTATCGAAAGTATCGAGAATCCATATCTAATCGTAATCACCATCATCATCATCATCATCATCATCATCATCATCATCAGATCAATCAGTGTTCAAGAGGATAAATATCTCCACATTAGCATTATAGTTAGGAATGTAGAAATAAAACTACTCGGGAAATTCAATTCTCAAGGAGAGTTGTCAGATGTATAGAATCGGACAAATGTATGGTCTATTTAATTTTAAAAGATGCACAAATTATTAAAAAACAAGCAAAATAGTACTTCTTATCGAAATTGTGTGATTGTAGTGATAAACAGTAAACTTGCAAGTTTAATATCATCCTTATCTCCACTATTCACAGTATCGGAATTTATGTCGTTGTAACGATTTATGGCGCTATACTATTCTCAGCACATAAAATCGGAATAGTCCTGACTTTTCGGAACGTATGGCAATGTTGACCCGGATCCATTTCTAGAGAGACCTAGTGTTTAGAGTGCGCTATATCTTTTGGTACTTCTATGCATAGGCCAGAACGAATTTGTTACTGTCATTCATCTGTCTCAGTATCATCTCTGACTTTAACACTATGAAAGTGATTGTGATATTTAGCTAGTCCCTGTTAAGAACGGCGTGAGAGTGTCGCTCATAGGGTCAGTTAGTACGTTAATTTCGGCGGGCTTGCCAGACTGATGTGTAATAGCACATTCTGGCTCATAAGGAAACGATCTCATTTCCCTTGTACATCTCTTCAGTGATCTGTGACAGCTGATAAGGGATTCTAACCAGCCTCGGGCTGAGGCTCTACATACATGCATAGCAACACAACTGATGAGAATGATGAGCCCGTTGTCACATTGAGGAGAAACGATGCCAGCAACCTTATCTTATTTGGAAAGATTAGCTGCTGCTTATTTCTTGCGACTGTGGATGAAGCTAGGTCCTCGCCCGCTGACGCACACCTGTTGTGCGTCACGGTTGTTTAACTAGCTGGCCAGATTCTGACCTCAAGTGGCGAACACGTGACGCAGCCGCATCGCGTTATTAAAACCAAGAGGGGAGTCCTGGTCGAGAGGGTGAGGTATACATTAATTCATTGACCTCTTATTTCTATACACAACGGCTCAAACCTCCTCTCTTTGACATGTGTATTCTTCAGATTTAGCCCGTTCTAAGCTGTAATTGCAATCTAACTTCCACAGCCAGTTTCATTTCAACTATAGTTCGTAGTTAGATTGCTGTAGAAACTGAGGGCTAACTTGATCATGGGGTAATTTTTATTGGGGTAGAGTGGGTTGCTAAAGGACATAATATATTCGATTCTTCAGGAGGAAGACAAATTCTGAAACGTGTTCTTCACCTTTGGAGAGACACATGACTTTAAGTCAACTTCGAACACAAGTTAGTACTAGGTCAGGCGTTGCAAACTGAGCCGTAAGTGGCACAAGCGTACTATGGCTCGTTTGATACACAGTTCTCCCGAAACCTGCATAATGCAGTGAAAGGTGGAACCAAATGGTCAAATAATTGTGGAGTCAAAACAAAGTGAGTAAAATCACATTAGTCCTATATGCAAGAGAGTTTTGTGTTTTATTTATTTATACATACATCATCATTATAGACCGTTATGCCTTTCAGCGTTCAGTCTGTAAGCCTCTGTGAATTTACTAAATGTCGCCGTAATCCTCTGTTTGCAATTAGTGCTGTGGCCTCATTTACAGTAGTTCTATACCTCTTATCATTAAATCGTTAGAAACCGAGTCTAACCATCGTCGTCTTGGTCTCCCTCTACTTCTCTTACTCTCCATAGCAGAGTCCATTATTTTCCTAGGTACCTATCCTCCTCCATTCGCCTCACATGACCCCACTACCGAAGCCGGTTTTATTTTATTTTACCGAGTGAAGCGGTCGCGCGTGTTTACGCGCTACGGCTATTGAACCAAGCTGTGTATTCGGGAGACTAGTGGGTTCGAAACCCACCATCGTCTGACCTAAGAATGGTTTTCTGTGGTTTCCCATTTTCACTTGCAGCAAATGCCAGGCCACGGCCGATTCCTTCCACCTCATTGACCGATTTCATTAATTTCATCTTCATTAGCTCCTCAGCTGAGGTTGGCATCAGAAAGGATATGCCACAGAACATGCCATAGGCTACAATTTCATCTCACCTCATCCCCGACCCCGTATCAAAAATGTGACTAACGGCTAGGCCTATATTTATTTATTTATTTATTTATTTTACAAGGTTTATTTATTAGTCTATATTAGCTTCTCTGACACCGAACAGGTTAGCTCTGAGCGTTGCAGCAAGCCCAGTGGTGGTTGCTAGCCCTATACTCAGGAGACAAGTGAGTTCGAATTCCTCGTCGGCCATCCTCGAAGTGAGCCCAGGTTTCTTATTTCAACTCCAGTCAAATGCTGGGGTGGTACGTTTTTCAAGGCCATGGCCACTTCCTTCCCATTCATAGCCTGTACAATTACACCTACACGCACAAATAACACCCTCACACAGCGGAACATGTAGATCAACCCCGAGAAAAGCAGGCACAGAACTAGCGATCCGAACATGTCCCTCGCACACTCAGCACTAAAAGCCATACGCTAAAAGAAGAAAATAAATAAAAACAACCCTACACTGAATAAACATAAGATCTTGTTTATTTGTGATCACTGAGGACATTTGTTTATTAATTTTGTTATCAAGTGATGCCAAATATTTTATTGCGAATGTACGTTAAATAAAGTTTTATTGATGTCTGTCTGTCTGACTGTTAGGTCATCAGCCCAGAGGCTGGTTGGATCCTCAAATAGCACCACCAAAGGTTATGCGGTTATGAGGAAACCCCAAAAACCAATGGCAGCACCAAAATGAGGCGTACTAGGCAAGATGAGGGGTGAGGTAGTTTGCCATTGCTTTCCTCACTGGGTCAGAAAGTACTACTGCAGCACGACTGACCCTATGAGCAGCACCTTTCATAACACTCAGATGCACTAGTCATGCTCTGAATGTCATTACTCAGCACTACCCATACCCCAGCAACTTCCATATTGTCACAGTCATGGATGTTGACTGGGACTTCGGTGGAAGCTACACTTTACTCTGGCCTGTGCCAAGAGATGGATGCAAAAGTACTGTATCCATCAAGAAATGACAGCAGGCAGTTATTGATGTATGACAGGATAATTTAAATTACTAAACATGTATCTTTATACACAAGTTCTCCTCGTTCCATTTCTTTTTCCAGAAGAATATAACATTTATCTATTCTGTACATGCATTCGTAAATATTTTGGGGGGAAAAACATTTGTCCAGTAAAGATACTTATTATCATACTTTCTCCGTAATCCCATTAAATGAAATCTACGGAGGTCGAGTCATAAGTCATAAGTCATGGCATCTATTTTTTTCTCGCGAACAGGAGGCAACACGGAAAATCTAAGGCATGCATTTGAAAACGTACGGTATGTACTTGCATATGATGCCACTAGATGGTGTATGTAAACACCATTATGGGTCTAAGCATGCCCCAAAGTTCAGTGTGTGAGTGAGACCGTCACAAAATGGAAGTCAACAAGCAGAAGCAACGATTATATATTAAAATAGCAGTTGCCCGCGGTAGAAATGCACGCCAATGCCATGCAGAGCTGCGGGAAGCATTACGTGTGTGACTATGTTCTAATCCCCAAAGTCAAGAAGCCATTACGTGGACAACGGTTTGCTAACAAAGAGTAGCCTACATCGTAACAGAATTTCGGAGAGAGGTGTCACACGTTAGCGATACACATGCAGCGAATGGTATTCAGCGCCTGCCCACCGCTGGCAACACACAGTGGAAACCTTGGGGGATTATTTCGAAGGTCTGTAATCAGTGGAGACCTGTCCTTTGTACGTAGTCTTGTGTATTTGCTGTCTATACCACAATAAAACAATATTTACCAATGGCCTGTGTTTTGTCACTTTCCTACGAGAATCTCCTGAAGTCAGAATTTGTCTTCAGGCACTATGCATAAGTACATGCCCTATATTTCCAAATGCATATCTTAGATTTTCCTGTTAGCGAGAAAAAGAAAGTTGTCATGACTTATGACTCGACCCTCGTATAATGTGAGTGCCACTGGCGTAGGCATGTTGAAACACTGGATCCCATAAGATCCCCGAAGTAAAGCAAGATTGGGCGTTGTCACCACCAAAGACGTTTTATTAGTTTCACCTGGACTCACAGAAATGAACACATTCGCGCATCGCCATCTTGGAGGCAACCTACTCACATGATGTATGTGAACAGTGGTTTAGGTTAAGTTACGTACAGTATTTGTATTTAGTTAATAGTTATTGTAAATATAGTAAGTGAAATAATGATTTATTCTTGTGCGGCATAGGGCTGTACGAATCGACACAAGAAGGATTCCGGAATGTATTTTCACAAGTAAATTGGGCACGGTGCCCACTAAATAACTAAATAGAACCAACTGTAAGTTTTTATTGTATTAATAGAGGGAGTTTTTATCAATCAATATCAATCAATACAGATCTGCATTTAGGGCAGTCGCCCAGGTGGCAGATTCCCTATCTGTTGTTTTCCTAGCCTTTACCTAAATGATTTCAAAGAAATTCGAAATTAATTGAACGTCTCCCTTGGTAAGTTATTCCAATCCCTAACTCCCCTTCCTATAAATGAATATTTGCCCCAGTTTGTCCCTTTGAATTCCAACTTTATCTTCATATTGTGATCTTTCCTATTTTTATAAACGCCACTCAAACTTATTCGTCTACTAATGTCATTCCACGCCATCTCTCCGCTGACAGCTCGGAATATACCACTTAGTCGAGCAGCTCGTCTTCTTTCTCTCAGTTCTTCCCAACCCAAACTTTGCAACATTTCTGTAACGCTACTCTTTTGTCGGGAATCACCCAGAACAAATCGAACTGCTTTTCTTTGGATTTTTTCCAGTTCTTGAATCAGGTAATCCTGGTGAGGGTCCCATACACTGGAACCATACTCTAGGTGATCTTACCAGAGACTTATATGCCCTCTCCTTTACATCCTTACTACAACCCCTAAACACCCTCATAACCATGTGCATAGATCTGTACCCTTTATTTACAATCCCATTTATGTGATTACCCCAATGAAGATCTTTCCTTATATTAACACCTAGATACTTACAATGATCCCCAAAAGGAACTTTCACCCCATCAACGCAGTAATTAAAACTGAGAGGACTTTTCCTATTTTTGAAACTCACAACCTGATTTTTAACCCCGTTTATCAACATACCATTGTCTGCTGTCCATCTCACAACATTTTCGAGGTCACGCTGCAGTTGCTCACAATCTTGTAACTTATTTATCACTCTATAAAGAATAATATCATCGGCAAAAAGCTTTACCTCCGATTCCACTCCTTTACTCTTATCATTTATATATATAAGAAAACATAAAGGTCCGATAATACTGTCTTGAGGAATTCCCCTCTTAATTATTACAGGGTCAGATAAAGCTTCACCTACTCTAATTCTCTGAGATCTATTTTCTAGAAATATAGCAACCCATTCAGTCACTCTTTCGTCTAGTCCAATTGCACTCATTTTTGCCAGTAGTCTCCCACGATCCACCCTATCAAATGCCTTAGACAGGTCATTTGCGATACAGTCCATTTGATCTCCAGAATCCAAGATATCTGCTATATCTTGCTGGAATCCTACAAGTTGAGCTTCAGTGGAATAACCTTTCCTAAAACCGAACTGCCTTCTATCGAACCAGTTATTAATTTCACAAACATGTCTAATATAATCAGAAAGAATGCCTTCCCAAAGCTTACATACAATGCACGTCAAACTTACTGGCCTGTAATTTTCAGCTTTATGTCTATCACCCTTTCCTTTATACACAGGGCTTACTATAGCAACTCTCCATTCATCTGGTATAGCTCCTCCGACCAAACAATAATCAAATAAGTACTTCAGATATGGTACTATATCCCAACCCATTGTCTTTCGTATATCCCCAGAAATCTTATCAATTCCAGCCGCTTTTCTAGTTTTCAACTTTTGTATCTTAATGTAAATATCATTGTTATCATATGTAAATTTTAATACTTCTTTGGTCTTAGTCTCCTCTTCTATCTCAACATTATCCTTGTAACCAACAAACTTTACATACTGCTGACTGAATACTTCTGCCTTTTGAAGATCCTCACATACACATTCCCCTTGTTCATTAAGTATTCCTGGAATGTCCTTCTTGGAACCTGTTTCTGCCTTAAAATACCTATACATACCCTTCCATTTTTCACTAATATTTGTGTGACTGCCAGTTATGCTTGCCATCATGTTATCCTTAGCTGCCTTCTTTGCTAGATTCAATTTTCTAGTAAGTTCCTTCAATTTCTCCTTACTTCCACAGCCATTTCTAACTCTATTTCTTTCCAGTCTGCACCTCCTTCTTAGCCTCTTTATTTCTCTATTATAATAAGGTGGGTATTTACCATTCCTTACCTCCCTTAAAGGTACAAACCTGTTTTCGCATTCCTCAACAATTTCTTTAAACCCATCCCAGAGTCTGTTTACATTTTTATTTACCGTTTTCCACCGATCATAGTTACTTTTTAGAAACTGCCTTATGCCTGCTTTATCAGCCATATGGTACTGGCTAATAGTCCTACTTTTAAGACCTTCCTTTCCATCACATTTATTTTTAACTACGACAAAACCAGCTTCATGATCACTAATACCATCTATTACTTCAGTTTCCCTATAGAGCTCATCTGGTTTTATCAGCACGACATCCAGGATATTTTTCCCTCTGGTTGGTTCCATCACTTTCTGAATCAGCTGTCCTTCCCATATTAACTTATTTGCCATTTTTTGGTCATGCTTCCTGTAGTTCGCATTTCCTTCCCAATTGACATCTGGCAAGTTCAGATCTCCCGCTAGAATCACATTTCTTTCCATGTCGTTTCCCACATAGCCGACTATCCTATCAAATAATTCCGAATCCGCGTCTGTGCTACCCTTTCCCGGTCTGTACACTCCAAATATATCAAGTTGCCTATTATCTTTAGAAATGATCCTTACACCTAGAATTTCATGTGTCTCATCTTTAACTTTTTCGTAGCTTACAAATTCTTCTTTCACCAGAATGAATACTCCCCCTCCCACCATTTATGGGAATCATCACAATTTATTAAGATTTCCGCCACAAAATCCTGAGCTTCTCAGTGAATAGTTATCTGCTGTGAAGCGTTACAAACTTATACCCACTATACACTAAAAAAGGACTATAAACTACGCTCAGTTCATTTTACAGCAACTAGTTTCTGGAAGCCCATTGGTAAACATATACTTACAAGTGATGCAGTTCCTTCAATTTTTAATTTTGCAGTTCATCTCATGAAGGTTATCTAGACTATTAATAAAAATGGGTTTGCCGAGCGAGTTGACCGTGCGTTTAGAGGCGCACAGCCGTGAGTTTGAATTCGGGAGATAGTGGGTTCGATCCCCACTGTCGGCAGCCTTAAAGATGTTTCCCGTGGTTTCCCATTATCACACTGGACAAATGATGGGGCTGTACCTTAATTAAGGCCGCGGCCGCCTCCATCTCACTCCTAACCTTTTACTGTCCCATCGTCAACGTAGGACCTATCTGTGTCAGTGCGACGTAAAGCAACGTGTGAAATAATACAAAATATATAATTGATGGTGTCTTGTCTCCTTGTTTACTTTTTTGTTCCGGATAAGCTCAAACAGCTACTGGACCTATTGAGCTGAAAAATGTTAAGGATATGGCTTTAAATCCCGAATGACGCAAGGGATACTTTCGATTTTTATATATTTCACTCTTTGGAACTAGTGGAGGATTATACAGGGATATGTTCCAAATTTGGGCAGTTTTTGGGATACATCTACTAAAATAACGGGTAAACGGTAAATCCTGTCGAAAAATGAAGTGTACCATAAATTATCTTGACATTAAATTTTCTACATGAAACATCTTATGCATTTTCTTCGTGTGTCTGACGGTTTTCGAAAAAAAGCGTTATTGTGTTTTTGCCTGTGATCCACGGCGAAATAACTAAAATAATGGGCAAATGTTGGCAGTATAAATAAATGAACTGCACTTTGTGGCCTGGAAATTAAATTTTCTAAAAGAAACGTCTTCGTAACTGTTACAGTCTTCGAGAAAATTCGGCTTTATTGTGTTCTTGGCTGTGGTCACCCTTCACAAATGAATGGGCCACTCATTTCTTGCGTAAGTAGGGGTCAAGTTAGGATATTTTCCTCATTACTTGTCATCATTCGTATGAAGTCGCTGATGACGTTAATGATGACAAACGAAAAACGACTTTACCCGAATGATGACGAACATGGCTTCACGTGACCCCTACTTGCTAACAGGCCAACTGAGGAATGAGCGTGCCAATTTGCGGAAAGCGTTTGGAGGTTATGATTGTATTGTTGAGAATAGTAAGCGTGCTTATCCATATTTGGGAACTGTTGCGGGCTGTAGTCCATGTATTCAGCCATTGCCATTGAGTGGCTGTAACGTATGTTATATTTATATACCCGATGTGAAGGTCATATTGTCTACAAGCGTGTGATGTAAGTAGGGCCCGGATTCATATGCACTAAAAACTCCAAAAATATGCATGCATGTATGCACTAAAAATAAAAGAAATATACACTTACCAAACGTATTATTTAATTTTGATTCAGTGTTAAATTGATAAAGAGGTTTCTTTCCTTGTAAAATGATACATGGCAGTAGGTTATTAACAGTTTTTCAATGTTCTCAGGTGCAATGACTTTTTGTTGTCGGACAGAATTAATTTACACACTGAAAATGATCGTCCTACGTCGGCGAACGTAACTAGGCAATACTTGTACACTGGCACTGATTGCTTGGAACATTCTTCTGGCAAAGACTGCCTGATTCTACTTATATAGTTGCTTATGAATTGAAATGTCAGAAAGAAGGAAATGACTGTTGTAAAAAGGGTCATTATCCGTCTCCGACACTGAATGCACTGCCCTTGATCAGGGAAGGTTTCTCGTGTTGCCAAGGGATGTAAAACATATATAGAGTTCATTATATTTTTCATTTCGACCAGAAATCTTAGATAATCGATCACACATAAGAGAAAAATATATCTATATATGCACTAACGTTCAAAATATGCATTTGCATATGCACACACATACTTGCGGGCCATCTTAATTTAACCACTTTAATCCTTGCTCATAAATCCGTACGAAGATCGGGTAGTTTGCTAGTAATAATATAAATTACCATAAGTCTAGTTGGATGTTCGGTAATTATGACATTTTAAATTTGTTTATATGCGAGTAACGGAAATTTTCGTAAATAAAACCTTAGTGATTTTTAAAAAAAGGTCTACATAATATCTCAGTGTTGATATTCTCTTAAATATTTCAGATTGAACGACAAACTCGTAGAATATAAAAGAGATCATTAGAAAAGGCCAATCCAGAAATAAGTGGCGGAAATAACAACGTTCCTGTTTTAGTTAATAGTGAAGAGATTAAAGCAGACCACAACTATTCGTATAGTTCCTCGAAAACGGGTTAATTAAATACGAATATTAAATTAAAATTAGTTCTGAACTAGGCCTGCCTCAATTCTTCAATTATTTTCTCACAGCTACATAGCGATGTCTTAGAAAACGAATATCTTGAACATCACATTTTAGGATTCATTCATTTAATAGTAAATGTGTACGTGAAAATTAGATGTCACCCAACAACGGCAGGTTGCCCAAAGGCAAAGATTACCCGAATAACAACAATAGATACAGGTGACCGGATTAGCCATATACGAGATAACATGAAGTTACATAAGAATAGACAAAAGAGTAGATAATTATAGTGAGGCACGTCAAACATTTATATGAGGTCCGTAAGCAAGATTCTTGAAGATCATGATGGAGCTATTGAGGGTAGTAATGGCGATTAAGTTCAAAGGTATTGCAAAAATTGACAAAAAATTCAGCTATAGTTCCTCGGGCACCTAACATAAAGACGATTACCGAGATGGAAGCGAGCTTTTACTTTTGCTTATAGAAGTCGACTGTTTCCTCATAAATTCTTCCTTTGAACGCTTCGACCTCTTCTGGTTGGTATTCGCAGGTCTCAAATCTGATTTTGGATCAATGATGGAACTTCAGGATGGCTTAAAAGCAATGCGTCGGTTGATTCCACTGTTGGGAAGATATTATGTTCTTTTTCATATTATAAACTTGTCGTCTCAAGACGTTAACTCTAATTTATCTTTCTACATTATGGCGTGAGATGCGTAGTAAATCGTCATGTTGACAGGCTCCCAGGACATGTGGAAGAGTTTTGAACTCTCTGTGGCAACGCCTACAGATGTTATTGCTCTGGGATCTGCCAGGTACTGTACGCACATCAGAGACATTGGCATTCATTTTTATTGCCTCACACCATTCATTGCAAGCCAGGCTTTTATGATTATGTTTCTATGTATTCGTTGGGGTATAGTGTTTTAATACGACTACACCTTTGCCCAGTTTTAGCTCCAGTTTTCATAAGCTCTTCTTCTCAATTAGAGTTGAACTTTCCTTGTATCGGCATCTACAAAACCATGCCCTTTTTCTCCAATAGATTCAGTTTCTGCTATATTCAATGCGGCGAGGCTCGTAATTATTTCTTGACAGAAGTTCCTCGTTGAGTGTAAAAAGCCGTTATTGGAAAAGTGCAAACTTTTGCATGCATTAATATGTTGGAGATATACACTGAGTGGCCAGAAGTCATGGGAAGACACTGAATGTGATGTTAATAATGAGTTGCTTCTCCACGAGCAATACGGCGAGGCATCGACTCTACAAGGTGTTGGAATCGTTCTGGAGGGATCTGGACCCACAATTGGTCGTATGTAGTTGGTGCGGGGTTCATGGAGCGTACATCGGCATCGACAGCATCCCTTAAATGCTTGATTGGATGGAGATCGTGGAATCTGGAGGGCCAATCCATGCTCGTAACTTCACTGGAGTGCTCCTCCAATCACCTGCGTGCCACCACAGAGCGGTGACATGGGACACTGTCCTGTTGAAACATGGCATCTCCATCAGGGTACCCCAGGGCCAGAAAGAAATGCTGAAGGTCTGAAAGAATGTCCACATAACGTGCTCCTGTCAGCGCACCCTCCAGTCGGACAATGGGGCCTAATTGCGATCATGTGAACGCCGCACAGACCAGAACTGAACCACTTCCCGCCTGGACACAACCTTGTTGACACGCAGGATGCATAGTTTCATGAGGCATAAGCTACACTCTCACGTGCCCTTCAGCTCGATACAACTGGAACCGAGATTCATCGGACCATACCACACGCCGCCACTGTTCCATGGTCCATGCACGTCGTTGAGCTCTGTGTTGAGGTGTCAGCAAAGGGACACGAGTTGGTCGTCGGCTGGTGAAGCCTATGCGGTGCAGTTGCTTCCTTACAGTCCTGGTAGAAATGGGTTACTGACTCCTAACATTCAACTGGGCTGTGATCTGACTCACAGTAGCCAATCGAGCGTCCAGTATGGTTCTGCGGAGGTGACGTGATGTCCGTTCGTTAAACACCTGTGGTATTCCCGTGCGGCAGTTTACGCGGGTGGTAACATTCTCTCTGCGATATTGAAGATCCACCCTCGACACTGTTGACCTCGGAAACCCGAATTCGCGTGTAATCTCCGCAGTTCTATGACTCATGCGCCGTGCACTGATGATCATCCACGTTCAAAGTCGATTAACTCGCGACGAGTTGCCTTCAGGGCACTGGTGTCTGTGATAGACTGCTCAGTTACGCCGCAGCTAGCCGCAACGCTCAGGGGTCATACACGGCACATTTTCTAATGGGACACCCCTTCCCGTAACTTTTGGCCACTCATTGTATTTCTCATGCTGAATGGAATAAACCCAGACCTTTAAATTTCATTTCTGTAAAGTATAGTGAAAATTTAGGCATTCCTGCGGTATTGTACCTGCGAGAATACAACTCTAGTCTTAGGTTTTGTTGAATTTCACAGTTCCAAAATTTTCCCAAATGCTGTCTGAAATTCCTAGAATGTGTCGAAGTTATATCGGAATCCCTTGTACCATAGTAAAGCAACTCCATTTAAGTACCGTTCTACAGTCCTTAGTTGCCTCTCTTCAGGTATCCTATTATCTCGGATATATTCTCTGAGCTCTCTAAGGAAACCCTTTGGTGTCTGGGTACCACTGCCATCGAATTTCTTAGGCTGATCTTCCTTAAGCCGGATCATATTTATGACATTCGTGACGTTTTGCCCCTGAGAATGGGTAGAATTGTCAAAGTGTCCGTTCCCAGTAAGATGTATGGGACTACTAGTATTGCTAGGACAACTGTCCGAGGTGTTTCGTGCTTTACTAACCACCTCCTCTATCTTGGCTTGTACTCCCACGAGATTAATCAGTAACTTATCCAGTTCTAATTTCTGGGCACTAACTTCCCCCTTAAGTGCGTCGAACTTCTTATTGGTCTCCTCATGAGTTGATATCACGTCATTCGGGACATCCATGGAGTTTTGAAAAAAATACTTTAAATCTCCCCTAATCATAATATTGGCGTCATTTATAAATTTAACTGGAATTGTTTGTGGTGGTAATGTTTGAAATTTGTGTACTACGAGTAAAATGGAACAGATTGAAGTGTTCGTGATTACAAACTTTTGATCGGACTGCAAATGCGGTGAAGAAATGAGGAGCACTAAGGTGTTTTGTAGCTTACGTTAGACCTCAATGGATTGGAAATTAATTTTATTTGAGAAATTTACACCCAAATATTTAATAGATTCTCTCTTCCTCAGCCATAGTTTCATTTTTTCACCTATAATGAATAGTTTTTCTTCTGATTGGTGACCATGTCTGATACATATTTGTTTATTTTTTCCAATATTGATGTTACGCCCAATTTCTTGTAACTGATGTAAGGCGGCTTGAACAAGTAATAAAGTTGACTCAGAATGTTTTCCAGTAATAACTACTGTACTTCATCGGCAAAACTTAATACTGTTAGAGCTTCAAGATCTGGACTCAACTTAAAGCCATACTGGGTAGATATCAATGTTTCGCTGAGGTCATCCAGAATATGATTGATGGCGAGATTAAACAGGGTTGGCGACAGAAAAGAACCTTGCATAACTCCCTCAGTTGTCAAGAGGGGTCTTGTTTTGCTTTCCTGCGTCTGAATTCGTGTGTTATTTCCTCTTTGCATATTGATGATTAAACTCGCTAGTTTGGTTTTTATTGGTAACACCTTTAGATTCCCATTTAAATGAGCACGGCAACGTTGTCAAAGGTTCTCATATACCCTAAGAATATAGTAGACATATTGGCTTGTTTGTTTTTGGATTCACCAAGAAGAGAGTCGAGTATGACAGTGTTAATTTATAACTGTTAGCTTATTCAGTCTGCCCAAACTAATTTTAAATATCCAATAAGATTCCAGTCAAATTTATAAATGACGTCAGTGTTATGGTTAGGGGAGTATTAAAGGAAATTGTTCAACTTCCCATGGATGTCCGCAATGATATGGCAGGCCTGTACGCTGAAATGAAATTTAAAGGTCTGAGGTTGTTCTATGCATCATAGGAAATATATCTGCAATACATCAATGCACGCAAAATTTTGTACTTCTCCAATACCGCCTTGTTACAGTTAAGGACAAACACTACCCTCCACCACAATAACACGTAGTTACCTACACATGGCAGATGCCGCCTGCCCTCATCAGAGGGTCTACATTACAAGGGCTGCATTCGGCTAGAAATAGCCACACGAAATTAATTAATTAATTAACAGTTAAGGAGAAACTTCTGTCAAGAAATCAGTACGAGCCTCGCCGTATTGAGTATGACAGAAATTGAGTCCAATCGGTTATGTGACTGATAGTTGAGGTTATGACGTACTAACCTAACCTCCCTACGGGGAACGCCAACCTAACCTCAGACGGGTTTCCCTTGGAGGAGATGAACTAGTGAGGTGACTTGTAGGTGTGGTTAACACGTGTGTTAACCTAACCTTGGCCACGAACGGTAACCTAACCTCACACACGCTCTTTGTCGCCGCCTCCCCCTTAGATTAGTGACAGAGCTGTGGCGTAATAAGCGCGGGCGATTTTAAAAATGCATGCTTATCTTTACATAACCGAACGCACATGCCTTCTCCTGACAGAGCTGTGTCGTCATAGCGTGACAAATGACTATCAGATCCCGCTACAGACATATGTGCGCTCTTCTCTCGCGGCGACTTCGTGAGTTATTGTAATCAGAAGACTATCAGATTTCGCTAGAGATATAACAGTGCACTCTCGCCGCGACTTCGTGAGTTACTGTAAACGAATGACTATTAGATCTCGCTAGAGACATAAAACAGGTGTAATAGGTATTGCGCATGTGCGCATGTACATCAGTTTGAGGTGCACTCTGAGGCGAGTTTGCAAGTTACCGTAAAACGGATTACTCACGCATTCACAGGCTCTTTGCCCGTCTACCCCTTGGTGTAGTGACGGAGGTCTGACGTAATAAGCGTGGGCAATTTAAAAGTGCATGCTTATCTTTACATAACCGAACGCGTAGGCCTTCTCCTGACAGAACTGTGACGTCACAGCGTGGGTGATTTGAAATGCGGACTGCTGGCTAAGGGTGCATGACGTTATAACCTAACATGTGTCCATTCGTTGTCCCGTTTCTGTACGGTGTCGGGTTTGTGGTGAGATGAATCTTTTAAGATTGGTTTCTTATAACCGGATGCCCTTTCTGACGACAACATCATCAGGCAAGATAATAAGATGAAATGAATCACATGATATATAATAGTAGGAAGAGAGAGGGTAAAAGCCGGCAATGGCACATAGCCATCTCCTGTCGAATAGCATCGAGAGGTCTGCTTAAGGCTTTACGTCCCCTTCCGACGGACAAATAACCATCAACAGCGTTATATGCCCTCACTTCATATGAGCACTGCGGAGAGGATTGGAATTTAATCAAGGCTAGTAGTTAGAAATTGTCATCATCATCATCGTATGGCTTCAGCTTCTGTGATCAGACATTATGACTTATCACCATATAAGCGCGCTGTGCGTGATTTACTCTACCAGATGCCAGAGTCAGCTGGATCTTCCTTGGGTGATCTATGGCTGAGTTTTAATTAATTTTGTCAGGTAAACCTAAAATTTGTCACCAGAGATCTTCTACATGCCGACATCGTACGACATGGAGTGTCAAAATGGCTTTCTTACGCCCTACAGAAATTCGACTATCTCAGTCGGATTTGTACGTCCAGTCTTGGAATCCGGAAACCGAAAGTGTACTATTGATTCACAGAGAGAGCTTACCTTGAATATAAACCGTGAACAATGTCGATAACAGTTGAAAATTTGACTATGTCACATTTGAGAAACGTTTGGTTGCAGGACCTATGTTTATAAGGACCTTTCCCTGTCTCACTTCCCTGTACAGGCTCCTGCAGTTTGAATTTATAATTTTAGAATCAATTTAAATTCTGTCCCAATTTGGATTCTTGTTTCATTCGTAGTTTATGTTAAAATTAGTCGCATTTACTGTACATTTTTAAAGCCTCTCAATTATTTTACATCAGACTCAAATAAGCGTATCGGAGAAAATAAATAAATGTAATGGTATTTCCGGGGGAGGGGGCGCATAGGATTTGCAGAGCTTACAAAGAGGGGGAGCAGCTGGAAAGGTTTGGCAACCAGTGCTTTACAGATATCTATCCAAAAACCTGATTAATTGGGATTGCAGAATAATCAGTGGATCTATGTTTCACATACAAATGTATGAAAGGTGCCAAGGTATTAAATGAAATTCAATATTCTTCTGATTCAAATATTTATTCAGATAAATTAAGGTATCTCATGGCTCACAACGATTCTTCACTGAAGAAGTGACTGTTTATGTTCATTCTTGCTTCATCCGTGGTGCATGCAGGCCTTGTCATACCTGAAACAAGCATGAGGTTTAGTACATCGGGAAATGTTTATAGGAAAGATTTAACATTTTGTGATACGGTTTTCAAATAAGTTGTAAGTGTGATGGATAAATCAAATGTAAACAGTTTTCATGAAAACATCGTTTTTATTAGAATGGAATGTTTTAAGTTTGCTTCATTATCACTTGTAATGTTCAGTTAGTAGTAAGCTCATCCTGTAGTATTGTAAGCCATAGTGTTAAGTACTGGAGACACATAAGTTGTGTGTGAATTTGTATGTGATGATGCTGGATTTACAATATTAAACTAGTAGTATTTCTCGTAATATTTTCTTTCAATGGAATTGCTTGTTGTACTCTTGTTGTTGTTGGGTAATTATGTTTTAACTTAACTTTATTATCACATTACTGTAAGTGGTCATTGCTACCGGGATATTTCCCACTTGCGATGTATTTGTTTATAATAATAACACAAACATATTAATGAAAAATGTTTATCCCGTCTGTTGCTGTTTCTCCATGGATGCAGTACTTTTCCATCTGTTTCTAGGTACAGACTAGAGCAAAATGTAGCCTTCGCAGTCTCAACCATGACTATGACCATGTGGAAGCTGCTTAGCAATGGCATTCGGAACACGACTAATCCGTTTGAATGTTGTGAAAAGTGTTACTCACAAAGTCAGTCGTGCTCCAAGAGTAACTTCAGTGAGGAAAGTAATGGTAAACTTGCCTAGCACGCCTCCTTTTGACGCTGGTATAGGTTTTTGAGGTTTGCCTAGTGATCGCCTAACTTCTGGTGATGCTATTCGAGGATCCAACCAGCCTTCAGGTTGATAATTTAACATACAGGCGAAAGGAAATATTATCCTACATACGAGGGAACACATACATGTGTTACACTCGGATTCGGTTGAAATTTGGTAGGAATATTCGTGGGAGGCAGTAGAATGCTAAGGTGAAAACTACACGTGCTCAGCGCAAGTTTAAACGCCAAAATTGAACAAATAAATAGTCGTAAAATTAGAAGTGCTGCGGGAGTATCGGGGTGTGGCGAAAAGGTAGGGAGGAGTGAAGCAGCGGACGTGAACCAACCGGGCTGCGTCGAGCTGCGCCAGCAGCCAGGCAGCGTATAGTTAGTGTGTTCCCCTTAACTCCCCGATCAGATGTGCAAAACGAAAATATAAAAACAGCACATGAAACAAGTATACAAAGGACGATGTTTGAACAACGATGCCAATAAGGTTTGAAAAATTCACGCCCGAGTTCTTGTTACTTGTTGTAATTTTTATTTCTCTATACAGAATAACATCATAAAATCCTTATCTCTGATTCCACTTGTTTACTCATATCATTTAACTATATAAGAAAACATAACGGTACAATAATATCGCCTTGAGGAATTCCCCTCTTTATTATTACAGGGTCAGATAAAGCTTCGCCTACTCTAATTCTCTGAGATCTATTTCCTAGAAGTATAGCAACCCATTCAGTCACTCTTTTGTCTAGTCCAATTGCACTCATTTTTGCCAGAAGTCTCCCATGATCCACCTTATCAAATTCCTTAGAGAGGTCAATCGCGATACAGTCCATTTGACCTCCTGAATCCAAGAAATCTGCTATATTCTTGCTGGAATCCTATAAGTTGAGATTCAGTGGAATAACCCTTCCTAAACCATAACTGCCTTCTATCGAACTAGTTATTAACTTCGCAAACATGTCTAATATTATAATCAGAAATAATGCTTTCCAGAGCTTACATGTCAAACTAACTGGCCTGTTATTTTCAGCTTTATGTCTATCACCCTTTCCTTTTTACACAGAGGCTACTATAGCAACTCTCCATTCATTTGGTATAGCTCCTTCATGCAAACAATAATCATATAAATACTTCAGATATGGTACTATATCCCCACACATTGTCTTTTGTATATCCCTAGAAATCTTATCAATTCCAGCCGCTTTTCTAGTTTCCAACTACATGGAGTTTTCAAATACATGGAGACCCTGTACTACAGAAATACATGCATAACACCACCATGGCACAGCTCGACGATCCCTGAGTACAGTTAGTGGGGGGCTGTGGATAGTATGGTCGTGACTTCCACGTTCCTTCGAAGAATTTATTTTCTCACTGTCGGAGGCAAACTTTCACATACCTTGATGAAGGCCAATGCAATTTGGCATAATTCTCGGCTTTGTTAAATAAATATAATATATAAGTGGCTTTAATCCAGTTCGCATATTTACTTCTTTAATCTTATGCTTTAATTTACACTGACTGACAGAGCAAATGCAGCACCAAGAAGGAGTGGTTCGAAAGGGATGAAAGTTGGGGAAAAAACAGAGACGGCACGGATGAATAATTGATGTTTATTTCAAACCGATATGCAGGTTACACAATGCGCACGGCATCGACTCAGTAGGATGGAGGTCCACCGCGAGCGGCGATGCACGCAGAAACACGTCGAGGTACAGAGTCAATAAGAGTGCTGATGGTGTCCTGAGGGATGGTTCTCCATTCTCTGTCAACCATTTGCCACAGTTGGTCGTCCGTACGAGGCTGGGGCAGAGTTTGCAAACGGCGTCCAATGAGATCCCACACGTGTTCGATTGGTGAGAGATCCGGAGAGTACGCTGGCCACGGAAGCATCTGTACACCTCGTAGAGCCTGTTGGGAGATGCGAGCAGTGTGTGGGCGGGCATTATCCTGCTGAAACGGAGCATTGGGCAGCCCCTGAAGGTACGGGAGTGCCACCGGCCGCAGCACATGCTGCACGTAGCGGTGGACATTTAACGTGCCTTGAATACGCACTAGAGGTGACGTGGAATCATACGCAATAGCGCCCCAAACCATGATGCCGCGTTGTCTAGCGGTAGGGCGCTCCACAGTTACTGCCGGATTTGACCTTTCTCCACGCCGACGCCACACTCGTCTGCGGTGACTATCACTGACAGAACAGAAGCGTGACTCATCGGAGAACACGACGTTCTGCCATTCCCTCATCCAAGTCGCTCTAGCCCGGCACCATGCCAGGCGTGCACGTCTATGCTGTGGAGTCAATGGTAGTCTTCTGAGCGGACGCCGGGAGTGCAGGCCTCCTTCAACCAATCGACGGGAAATTGTTCTGGTCGATATTGGAACAGCCAGGGTGTCTTGCACATGCTGAAGAATGACGGTTGACGTGGCGTGCAGGGCTGCCACCGCTTGGCGGCGGATGCGCCGATCCTCGCGTGCTGACGTCACTCGGGCTGCGCCTGGACCCCTCGCACGTGCCACATGTCCCTGCGCCAACCATCTTCGCCACAGGCGCTGCACCGTGGACACATCCCTATGGGTATCGGCTGCGATTTGACGAAGCGACCAACCTGCCCTTCTCAGCCCGATCACCATACCCCTCGTAAAGTCGTCTGTCTGCTGGAAATGCCTCCGTTGACGGCGGCCTGGCATTCTTAGCTATACACGTGTCCTGTGGCACACGACAACACGTTCTACAATGACTGTCGGCTGAGAAATCACGGTACGAAGTGGACCATTCGCCAACGCCGTGTCCCATTTATCGTTCGCTACGTGCGCAGCACAGCGGCGCATTTCACATCATGAGCATACCTCAGTGACGTCAGTCTACCCTGCAATTGGCATAAAGTTCTGACCACTCCTTCTTGGTGTTGCATTTGCTCTGTCAGTCAGTGTATTTTGCAGTAATATGCAAAATTGGTACGAAGCGAAATCTCAAAACTGGACACACAAAATACCACACTTTCCCGAAATGTTTTTTTATTCATGCAAACTGCGGTGTAGTTTTTCAGAAGACTTTCGTTTATTGATGTACGTCGCACTAACACATTGAAGGTTTTCGGCATCGCAAGGATGGGAAAGAAGCTACCGTGGCCTTAACTAAGGTACAGCTCCGGCATTTGCCTGGTGTGGAAATGGGGAACCACGGAAAAAACATCTTCATGGCTGCCGACGGTGGAATTCGAACCCACTTTCTCCCGAATGCAAGCTTACAGCTGCGTGACCCCAACCGCACGGACAACTCGCTCGGTTATTCCAGAAGAGATGTGGAATGGAACCCTAGGACTATATTCATATTCTCAGAACATTTTACTGTGAAGTTAGTTCCTAAAAAACTCAGACAGACTTAAGTTCATTAAGTTACGTACCGGTATATCCAATGAAAAGACAGCAAACAAAATTACTATCAGTTATTCTTTTAGTATTCACGTCCATAATCCAAGAAAAGCGTGTGTAACTGATGTTGTCAGATGGGAGAGTGAATATTGTATGAAAAAAAATTAAAACTAGAGAAAAAACGGCCCGTGGTAAGAGATAACCAACAGCATTAGTAAAACGTTAAAGAACTGAAGAAACCTGAGTGTTTTGAAGTGATCGGAAAATACTTCACATAGTTTTCGCCGAAAATCAAATACATATTCTTCTGTGTGAGGCGAAGAAAGTTCAATGGGCAGACAATGAAAAATCGTCAGCATTAAATCGTCGCTCGTTGTCAGGGCTATCTGCACTGAAAAGGGATATCTTCTGTGGACATGAACTATGGAATTCTCCAAGATGATTTCCGAATTTTGACTGTTGCTGATTCATCCCTAAGCAGTCAATACAATATGCTGTTCATTTTTGACGAGATGAAAGCAAGAAATATAATGGGATGTGATTATTTATGATATGAAGAAGATGAATGGATTAGAATGTGTAAGTAATAATGGTTCGGGGACTTTTCGCGGGGTGAAGGTTACCTGTTTATATTAGTTTTGATGTGAAAATGTTCAGTGACCTTTGAAATATTTTATTCATATTTGTAAATAAGGGAAAGACCGGTTTCAGGAAATGTACTAGTCAACAGGGGGCAGCTACAAGCGAGGTCACGAATATACAAATATTCATAATAAAATGTTCAAAAAATGAAGAAAAGCTTATGTAAAGTTGTTGAGCAGTTTGTATTGAGGTATACGCTCACAAACAACGAGTATATTAATTAGCTTAAATTTTCTCACATTTTTCATACAGAACTCGTCAAGTTTAAATCTATGGAACAGGAAGTATATCTTATATCTTGTTGTTCTTGACGTATTTATCATTTTTTGGTATCTTATATCCTTTTTCCTGTTTTATGGTTTCGTTGTAAATAATTTTATATTTTGCTTCAGTGTGTCTCCTCTGTTCTAGCGAGCAAATTGTTAAAGAACTCCAGAACATGACGTCTGTCATTCGACTTATTATTTACAATTTGTCGGATTTCTATTACTGGACTAGCATTTATTAATTGCCTGAAATTCTGAGATCAAATGTTGTAAGTGGTTGAATGTAATGATTTTATAGTTATCAGTGTATATGTGTCACTTTCAGTGCGTGAATTTATAGGAATAATTATTACGGTGGCTTAAACACATAATCGGCTGTTATTACTAGTTGTGATTCCTTGTATTGTCACGACAGGTTCCCGCTCTGCAGCCCAGCGATGGTCTGGCAATGACGTCACGCAACACTGTAGCTTTTTTCCCACAAGTGTTCCTGTAACGAGACTAGCATTAGGTCGATCCTAAGTTGAGATTTTCATCTCATAAGTCACGTGGCATCAGAAAAGGCACCGGCCTTAAATCTCTGACCTCAGAAATAACTGGGATAAAAAAGAGGTCAACACACTTTCATTCATCGTGTAGAGGCTACAGTACATCGAGGTTGGGCTATGGTGGTGCTGGTTGGGGCTTTTTGTTTCAAGAAGTAGAAATTAAAAAATATTCCTTCTTAGATAAGAAACAGGAAGAAATCCGATACTTCGGAGAATGAAGATACTGACAGACGAGATGGAAGGACAATGAACTGCACAAAAAAGAGCCTCCCCAGGCCTTGTAAACTAAGCGCCGTCGGGGTAAGAAGGGAGCAAGAGTTCCATAAGAAACGTGGCAATTAGTATGTTTACATGCAGGTTTCAGATCGATCCGAGTACACTTCCCGTATTTAAAACGCCATGTAAACGGGGCTCAGTTCGGATTGAGTCTCATGGTCGATACGGTAAAATCTGGGATCGTATCCTACTCGGTTCGAATTGAGTTCCATGTAAACGCGAATCGCACTGAGATCGTATTGAAGACGACTGCGCACACATTCCATGTTTGTTTTGTCGAAATAACATATATAATAGGGCAGTAAATATATTTACCTATATAAATGATCAACAACTGCCATCATATTACCGGTATAAGATGGCCAGCCTTTACGATTAACAAAATCACGATAACCTTCTGTTGAGGGTAAAATTGGAATGTGCGTTTCATCTATTGCGTCAATTACATTTCGAATACCACACATACATTCAAAACCGAAAGTTATCTCCTGGGCTTCTACTGCATTTGGCGTTTTTAAATTCTAAGAGGTGATGTCTTTTTTACTACAATTCTGCATCGTTCGTATACGTCGATGTTGCCTGGCGAATTCAATACGACACTCAAATACTACATGTAAACGGGGATCGTATTCAATACGGTAAGTGTACTCAAATCGACCTCAATCCCCATGTAAGCGTACTAAATGTAAAACCTGGCACAAGTAATTGGAAATGAAGGCACACTCGGGACCTTCGAATGAAACTCCACGCTTTTACACTGAATGCCCCTGGATTACACCGCGTCGTATATTTTTTACAGGTTGCTGACGTTTCCAGTGCGTTGCAGTGTTTGTTATTTTTTTACAAGTTGCTTCACAGATAGGTCTTATGGCTACGATGGAACAGGAAAGGGCTAGGAGTGGGAAGGAAGTGGCCGTGGCATTAATTAAGGTAGAGCCCCATCTTTTGCCTGGTGTGAAAATGGAAAACTACCGAAAACCATATTCAGGGCTGCCGACAGTGAGGTTCGAACCCACTATCACCCGAATACTGGATACTGGCCGCACTTAAGCGACTGCAGCTATCGAGCTCCGTGTGTTTGATATCAAGATATTCGGTAACTGCTAATTCAAATAGGAGACTGAAATAAAATTGAACAAGCAGGTATTTAGATATCTCTGCTATATTTGAGGCAGAGTGGCGTGTATTGGAATCGTGGAAACAAACAACGACATGTACCGAGAATCAACCAAGTGCCAAGATGTTGATCTCATTTCGGCGAACCACTCCATTGATACACGTTTTAAAGCTAAAGGAAAGTGAATTAAAGGGACAATGTGCTTTCTCTCAGTTCTAGGCCAGCGATTCTCAAACTGGCGTCCACTATTTTCCGAATCACAGGGACATATTTCATGTCAAAAGCCGCACATGCATTGGCAGGGATTCGAACCGCGGCAACTTTGGTGAGAAGCTAAGGACAATACCATTCAGCTCCCATGCGCCCTGATCAAACTGCTTCTAGTAGAATACGTAGGCCTATACATGCACATCATTTCCCTATATATACTCTGTTTATTTAACATTTGTTTTACCCTTGAAGTGTCAATACACATATTTTGTTCCTAGAGACTTATAAAGGTTGGTTGTCTACTTGTACTTCCTCTTAAAACAATAATCACCACCACCACCACCACCTAGGAACATGGTATCAACGACATTTAGAGAAAAAATCGCACTGGGTGGAAGAAGTTTTACGTTTGCCTTCTTGCTGTTCTGTTTCTGAGCCGCAGCTGCACCCCCCTCCCCCCACACACTGTTCGATCATTTTCGTTATTTAATGGAATGTCTACTTTTATTTTTGAATCTCTCTTTTCCTCCACAATAGCACTTTCCGGCCCCGTAAAGAAAGCAATGCCAAACTACCTCACTTCTCATCCTGTCTAGTATGCCTCTTTATAGCGCCGCCATAGGTTTTTGCGATTTTTCCTAAAACCGCTTAGCCTTTGTTGTTTTTATTTGAGGTGCAACCTTTCTCCGAGTTGAAGACTTAACAGGAATATCTACCTTTATACATCTCTATACTTTGAATTCCATTTATTAACCTAGACTGAGTTGCCTAATTGTTGTTAAAATAAACCGTGAATCATTCTGAAATGTGAATCTGTAAGGTGGATGTATTCGTTGAAATGAAATGAAGCCCCTATGTTGATACATTTGGATGTTGCATCCTGTGAGGGTGCTCGGTGTACTGACTCACGAATGTTGGCAGTTTGTTAGTGACTCACGCCATTTTTCCAATCTTCCCGTTTGATCGTCGTTAATGCACCACACAATACGTGATCGTTAAGGATTCTGCCATTTGCCAGTCATCACAGGGCACGAGATAGAATGTTGAGATATTCATGTTAATACGTACATTATACATCAACGGTCTTGGTAATAGCGACGCCCTGCTCTCTATCCAAGTTGTAATTTAAAACAACAAACTGTCTTTGCTTGCTTCATTGATTATGAAAAAATATCCTTGCACATCAGCTGAAACATATGTGAAGATCATCAAGAAGATCACATCAAAATTAGAGACTACATTACTGAAGAGATCAGGGAACAAATAGCTGTGATACAAGGTTGTATCCTCTCTCCAATTTTTTAAAACTTATAGTCTGAACGTATTTTTCGTTCACCAGACAACCGATATTCGAAGAATGCTATGCGATGGGAGCCACCAGGAGTTAGACAGACCACGCAAAACATGACGCCAAATGTTCAAAGAAGACCTGTGAATAGTCAACATTAGGTGGGACGATATCGAGAACGCCGCTTCCAACTGGACTCGTTGGCGGAAGCTTGATGCCCTATGCGCTTTTCGCGAAAGGAACCAATGATGATGGTGATGATGATGACTTTTGGAATTGCCCCCGATACAATTGATAAAAATATTAAGATTAACGGGAAGTAAATAAACATCATTCGATAGGCAGATGACATCGTGGTACTTACCGACAATTTAGAAGACGCTTTAGATCATGGATGCAGAACCTCCGACAAAGGTTCGACACCATGAAATGTCAGCTTAGATACGAGAAAAACAAAATGGGAAAACTTACTCCATGATGGTCTCCAAATTTCTGCTAGGAGATGCCACGAGAAGACGAAGAAGAATAAGAACAACTGCTACTCAAAAATCAAATCAAGTGTCTTATCCAAATCTGAACATTGGCGACATAGTCATGAGCTCTAAGCCAAGGACATTTGTTCAGGCATGCTAAGCTAGAGTTAACATGCGGTACGGTGGCCCGCTCCTTTCCGTTCCTCGTCTGTACGTCTAATAACTAAAGATGTATTCTGACAGCTAGGGCTGGAGGGAGGATCATTGCACGTGCCATTTCACGATGTTGCCACATTCCAGCTTTCCTTTCTCTTGCCCCCCTCGCTTCCGGCTCACTTGTTCCCTAGTTCATTCGGACCACTGTGATCTGTTGTAGACTACCTGGCCAGACTGTGACTGACTTGGTCTCATGTTCCGTTATCTGAACTGCTTGCGACAAGATCTAACTCAGAAGTGAGAGGTTTGGCAACTCCAAGCAAGACGAGCTGGCAAGAAGATTTATCTCCATGGCAACCGCAGTCGCCCCACCCTCGTTTCCATGGCAACTATAGCCCCCACTCCCTTTATCCCGCCTTGGCAGGCAGTTCTCTAAGAACTGTCAGAGTCCAATTTTAGATATTAGAGGTATAGCGAACACCAACGTGTGTAACCCATCCAAGCTGTGACCGCGCCCAACGTTGCGTAACTTCGGAGATCCACGGGACCCGGTGTTTCAACATGGCTACAGCGTTCGCATTACTACTTTATTTTTACAAGTTGCTTTACGTCGCACCAACATACACTGACTGACAGAGCAAATGCAACACCAAGAAGGAGTGGTCAGAACTTTATGCCAATTGCAGGGTAGACTGACGTCACTGAGGTATGCTCATGATGTGAAATGCGCCGCTATGCTGCGCACGTAGCGAACGATAAATGGGACACGGTGTTGGCGAACGGCCCACTTTGTACCGTGATTTCTCAGCCGACAGTCATTGTAGAACGTGTTGTCGTGTGCCACAGGACACGTGTATAGCTAAGAATGCCAGGCCGCCGTCAATGGAGGCATTTCCAGCAGACAGACGACTTTACGAGGGGTATGGTGATCGGGCTGAGAAGGGCAGGTTGGTCGCTTCGTCAAATCGCAGCCGATACCCATAGGGATGTGTCCACGGTGCAGCGCCTGTGGCGAAGATGGTTGGCGCAGGGACATGTGGCACGTGCGAGGGGTCCAGGCGCAGCCTGAGTGACGTCAGCACGCGAGGATCGGCGCATCCGCCGCCAAGCGGTGGCAGCTCCGCACGCCACGTCAACCGCCATTCTTCAGCATGTGCAAGACACCCTGGCTGTTCCAATATCGACCAGAACAATTTCCCGTCGATTGGTTGAAGGAGGCCTGCACTCCCGGCGTCCGCTCAGAAGACTACCATTGACTCCACAGCATAGACGTGCATGCCTGGCATGGTGCCGGGCTAGAGCGACTTGGATGAGGGAATGGTGGAACGTCGTGTTCTCCGATGAGTCACCCTTCTGTTCTGTCAGTGATAGTCACCGCAGACGAGTATGGCATCGGCGTGGAGAAAGGTCAAATCCGGCAGTAACTGTGGAGCGCCCTACCGCTAGACAACGCGGCATCATGGTTTGGGGCGCTATTGTGTATGATTCCACGTCACCTCTAGTGCGTATTCAAGGCACGTTAAATGCTCACCGCTACGTGCAGCATGTGCTGCGGCCGGTGGCACTCCCGTACCTTCAGGGGCTGCCCAATGCTCTGTTTCAGCAGGATAATGCCCGCCCACACACTGCTCGCATCTCCCAACAGGCTCTACGAGGTGTACAGATGCTTCCGTGGCCAGCGTACTCTCCGGATCTCTCACCAATCGAACACATGTGGGATCTCATTGGACGCCGTTTGCAAACTCTGCCCCAGCCTCGTACGGATGACCAACTGTGGCAAATGGTTGACAGAGAATGGAGAACCATACCTCAGGACACCATCCGCACTCTTATTGACTCTGTACCTCGACGTGTTTCTGCGTGCATCGCCGCTCGCTGTGGTCCTACATCCTACTGAGTCGATGCCGTGCGCATTGTGTAACCTGCATATCGGTTTGAAATAAACATCAATTATTCATCCGTGCCGTCTCTGTTTTTTCCCCAACTTTCATCCCTTTCGAACCACTCCTCCTTGGTGTTGCATTGTCACTGTCAGTCAGTGTAGATAGGTTTTATGGCGACGATGGGACAGGGAAGGTCTAGGAGTGGGAAGGAAGTAGCCGTGGCCTTAATTAAGGTACAGCCTCAGCATTTTCCTGGTGTGAAAATGGGAAACCACGGAAAATCATCCTCAGGGCTGCCGACAGTGGGGTTCGAACCCACTATCTCCCGAATACTGGATACTGGCCGCACTTAAGCGACTGCAGCTATCGAGCTCGGTGTGCACTACTACTGCTGCTGCTAATACTAATACTGCGTAAAACTATAATCTTGGTTTTAATAATCGTCTTCTTCCTGGTCTTCTTCCCCAGTTCCTATAGCCGGTCAAATTTTACGGCCGGATACCCTTCCTGACGCCAACGCTGTGAGGAGGGATGTATTCACTAGTACGTGTTTCTGTGGTGGTTGGTAGTCTATCGTATGCAAACGAAGATGTGTGAGAACACAAACACCCGTTTTTCGAGCTAGATGAATTATAATTTTTTATTTTACGTCGCGCCGACACAGGTAGGTCTTATGGTGATGGTTATATAAGCCTAGAGTTGGGATGGAAGTGAATTCGTAAATAACTGTGTTTTCTTTCTAGTGTTTTAACGTCGCACTAACACGTGAAAGGTTTTCAGTAACGCAAGGATGGGAAAGCGCGAGGACTGGGAAGGTAGCGGACGTCACCTTAATTAAGGTACAGCTCCAGCATTTGCCTGGTGTGAAAATGGAAAACCACGGTAAATCATCTTCAGGGCTGTCGACAGCGGGATTCGAATTCACCATATCCCGAATACAAGCTCTCAGCTAAGTGACCCAAACCGCGTGGCCAACTCGTCCGGTTAGAGAAATTAACACCGAGCTCGATAGCTGCAGTCGCTTAAGTGCGGCCAGTATCCAGTAATCGGGAGATAGTGGGTTCGAGCCCCACTGTCGGCAGCCCTGAAGATGGTTTTCCGTGGTTTCCCATTTTCACACCAGGCAAATGCTGGAGCTGTACCTTAATTAAGGTCACGGCCGCTTCCTTCCACTTCCTAGGCCTTTCCTATCCCATCGTCGCCATAAGACATATCTGTGTCGGTGCGACGTAAAGCAAATAGCAAAAAAAAAAAAAAAAAAAAAAAGAGAGAGAGAGAGAGAGAGAAATTAACCATACTCAGTGAAAATCCCCATCTGGCTGGTAATCGAACCCGGGGCCCTCTGAACCGACGGCGACTACGCTGGCCATTCAGCCATGTAACCGGAATCTTGATTTTAATAATAATAATAATAGTAATAATAATAATAATAATAATAATAACAACAATAATAATAACGGTATTGATTTTACGCCCGACTAACTAATTTTACGGTTTTCGGAGACACCGACGTGGCAAAAGTTTCTCCACGGGAGTTCTTTTACGTGCTAGTAAATTTTCCGACACGAGCCTGGTATATTTGAGCACCCTCAAATACCACTGGTCTGATGCGGCACCGAACCGGCCATCTTGGGGTCACAAGGCCAGCTCTTCCACCGTCTGAATAACCCTGCCTGGCTAATCACCTCGTAAAATTTAATGTAAATGGCAAGTACTTAACGGTACGCAAAATATACGTTTCAGTATGATCTCTCCATGAGGTAACATTGAATGTGCCAGTGATTTTGCATATTCTTGCGGAGAAATCACGTTAAAGATCGTATGTTAGACCCACCATTTAACTGATTCGAAGAGAGGGCGACTTCCTACCCTATCCACCGAGCAGCTGATGGATTCCCATGGCTCTGGGTTAGGGGGCCGGACTTAACCCTCCCCCCCCCCCTCACTATTCCTGGTTTTATTTACATCCTACTCAGATACATAGTTTGTTATACCGCAAATATTCAGTACTCGACCGTTTTAAAGAATAAACGATTAAAATGTTTGCACATATTCCGTAACACAACATTCAGGATTTCACGAGCAATTCACTCTCATAAGTAAGCTTTGATTGAATGAATTAATTGATAAGTTTTACTGTTAATATCAGCAGAACCAATTTAATGGTCCTTGGTCGACAGAAACATGACAGCATCGCTCTAAAATGTAATGGGAGAGAAATAGAACGAGTGATCAGTGTAAGTATCTGAGCACCACCATTACAGAAGACCTTCGTCCTCATAAATATACCGGGCGAGTTGGCCGTGCGGTTAGGAGCGCACAGCTTGTTTTGATAGTGGGTTCGAGCCCCACTGTCGGCAGCCCTGAAGATGGTTTTCCCGCGGTTTCCCATTTTCACACCAGGCAAATGCTGGGACTGTACCTTAATTAAGGCCACGGCCTCCTCCTTCCCATTCCTAGGCCTTTTCTATCCCATCGTCGCCATAAGACCTATCTGTGTCGGTGCGACGTAAAACAACTAGCATAAAGAAATCCACTTGCATAGCCCTGTCTACGTTTCATAGAACGAGGTCACTTCTTTGCCACGACAACCTCAAATTCAAGCTGCGCTGCAGAATGGTTAAATGCTGCGTGTGGGCAGTGCTTTTATATGGAGCAAAGACAGAGACATTCAAGCCTGACACTACTGGTCAGTTACAGGCAGTTGAAATGTGAGTGTATAGAAGAATGCTTTGAATATCTAGGATTGAGAAAGACTCAAATAATACAGTCCTGCTACTAGCCAATGTGAGGCGTGAACTTTTAATAACAGTGACATGTTGGAAAATATCTTATCTCGGACACTTATTAAAGGGCAAAAATGTCCGTTATTTCTAAATTATACTTCAGGGTTGAGTGAATGCTCGGCGGGGACCTGAACGAGGAGAATATCATGACTGGCCAACATTAGGGACTGGAATTTAGAACAGCTTTAAATAAGTTAGATCTGAACTTGCAAAATAGGTATCAACTTCAGGGAGAGAGAATAATAAGAATAAGAAGACGACTTAAATGTGATTTACACAATGCTGACGACTGGTGAGCCAGTTGGACAGTAGCTGATATGCGACTGGCGTCCAGCGACTGGAAAGACAGTCAGATTGTCTATCGACGCTTACATGGTGCCAGCGACAGGAGAGAAGAGCTTTAATTCAAAAAGAGCAGTAAGATCTTTTGTTTTGGTGTTGTGTGATAAGTTATTGGAATTGTTGTTCGAGGGGAGAAGGAGAAAAGTACGAAAAATATAGGTACGAGACTTGATACGTAAAAATAAGAAAGACCAGGAAGTTCTGCAGGTATATTATCGAGATCCTCAGGAGTATATAGCTGTGATAAGGCTTACACCAGACCAGTCTAAGGAATTATTGCATTTTACGATGGCCACCCTGTACTGCCAACAATAGAGAAGTTATTTCTTCTAGAAGGTCTAGCTTGAGAAACCAATTTTTGAACGTTACCAGTGTTTCTAATATCTAAATCCTGCTTTGCATGATGTCATATACGATGTCCTCAAGGATTTCATGAAAAAAATGAAATGGCGTATGGCTTTTAGTGCCGGGAGAGTCCGAGGACAAGTTCGGCTCGCCAGATGGTCTTTTGATTTGACTCCAGTAGGCGACCTGCGCGTCGTGATGAGGGTGAAATGATGGTGAAGACGACACATACACCCAGCCCCCGGGCCAGCGGAATTCACCAATTACGGTTAAAATTCCAGACCCTTCCGGGAATCGAACCCGGGACCCATGTGGCCAAAGGCCAGCACACTAACCATTTAGCCATGGAGCCGGACAAGGATTTCATGAAAACGGGTGTTTACGCGAGCTCAGTCACTGGCGTGAGCTTGAAGACCAGTGGATGGGAAACGCCAGTTGCCATTCAGTTCAAAAATGTTTAATTTCGCTGGCCTAGAATAGCTGCTGGCACACTGGCTTGTCCAGTGAGTGGTTACTTTTATACGTTACCAATCGCTGGGTTCCAGCAACTGGTAACTTCAACTGCCATCCCGAGCGCATCGTGTAAATTAGGCATTAATTAAAAGCGTTCTTCATTGCTAGAAAGATATAAAGCAATTTAAACACCTCAGCCCGTTTCCCACTCATGTTACCTGGCTCCCTCTGACTACTGCTACTAAATTGTTTCCATTCCTCCCCTGACGGGGAATGCGGGCCTCTTAGACGGTGACGCCGTCTCTCAGGCCAGGAGATTTGTTACGGTGAAGGAGATGCTCGGAGAAGATGAGGGGGTTGGCGGCCGTGGCCTATACTAGGTACTGTCCCGGCATTCGCCTTAGTGCAGGAGAATGGAAAACAACGGAAAACCATTCTCAGGACAGCCGACGGTGGGAACCAGCCCCTCTCCGTCTCCTGAATACAAAGGAGCAGAGTCACGATACATCCGTGGCCACCCCTCCTCTGCTCGGTTGGTCGGACGGAGTGCAGAGCTGTCGGACCACGGACTAGCCTTTTCCACTTGTAGGCCGAATACTACTCTGCATCTGCCGACCTACCCTCTGATTTGCGAGCTAATATTTATCTCTTGGTAGTTTGTTCTCGAGTAAAGGTCCTGTGGTTCACAACAGAGTCGTGAATGACCGAGTATGAAGGCCGTAGGTTAAATTTAGTAATCTGACGCACAGCTATAACGCAACCCACCCAAAGTTTCTGAGAGGTAGAATTGTAAATGTTCTGAAAGAATGGCAAAGTCCATGTTGGGTTCTTTCCGTTTGCGCCAAATGTGTTTCTTCAATAATTTCCTTGTTTGGCGTAGAATCATACCACCAACACAACACTCAACCTAGTTATTTGTTATCGTATTTTTTCGTTTTAATTGTTATGGTGAGTGAGAGTATTGTTTCAGTTCTCATACATTAGTCGTTAATATAATTATCTTTATTAACACAACCATAATACAAAAAGTGAATTATGTAAATAATCTACAACAAAAGTAGACCCCAGGTTGTACTGTAGGTAAAAATCGCAAATGGCGATGGACGCAATCTAGGCCTATATGTCACTTAAGTAGTCTACCACGTAAGGACAAAATGCAAATTTTACGCAGCTGGGAAAATACATTTAATACTGTAAACACGGGCCAGAAGTCTTAGGAATTGATCTCTTGTAATGAAATAGTTCAACCAATTTGTAAGTACAATAAACAAAACAACATCATTCCTATACATATTTGTCCATGTTAGTTATGTGATACTGAGCCGCCACATTTAGCTGTATTGTTTCATAAGCGACCGCGACCGTACACGCAGGGTTATGACTGGTGCGCTATGAAATGTTTGGCCAAGTACGGTTTTTTTTTTTGCTAGGGGCTTTACGTCGCACCGACACAGATAGGTCTTATGGCGACGATGGGATAGGAAAGGCCTAGGAGTTGGAAGGAAGCGGCCGTGGCCTTAATTAAGGTACAGCCCCAGCATTTGCCTGGTGTGAAAATGGGAAACCACGGAAAACCATTTTCAGGGCTGCCGATAGTGGGATTCGAACCTACTATCTCCCGGATGCAAGCTCACAGCCGCGCGCCTCTACGCTCACGGCCAACTCGCCCGGTTGGCCAAGTTCGACGGTCGCGTTATGTTGGCTGACCGTTCGAAATCACACCGAGTTTAATGCACTTTATGTTGTGCTGTAATTTGCGAGGAATCCGAAAAAAAGAGGACAATTGTGAGTTCCTCCCCTAACCACCTTATAGGACCACAGAAGCTGATATTGTAAATATAGGAAATTAATTGATATAACCATTTCAGCTGAATGCCTTAGAATTATACTAGATTGTACCTTATGTTTAAAAAAATAATAGGCCTATACATCATATTATACATAATTTTTTACCGTTAAAAGATAACGCAATGGCTCACTCAATCTGAATTTCACAGGCTTAATTGTCCACATTGGTGTCTATGGCTGACAGCACTTTATCTTGTTTTTCTTGATCCTTTTTTTTTTCACTTGTGCAGTGTCGCCACTAATGTGGATAAACCCCACTTTTACGGCCGGATACCCTATATGGAGGTATGCATTAATTAAAATCTGCCTTACATCGCATCGATACAGATAGGTCTTATGGCAACGATGGGATAGGAAAGGGCTAGGAGTGGGAAGGAAGCGGCTGTTGCCTGGTGTGAAAATGGGAAACAACGGAAAACCATCATAAGGGCTGCCGACAGTGGGGTTCGAACCCACTATCTCCCGAATACAAGCTCACAGCTGCGCGCCCCTAACTGCACGGCCAACTCGCTTGGCTCCCTCATTATTGTGATGTGTTGTATGTAAATGTAGTTGTGTGTATTACGCCGATCACAAACAGTCAGTTCCGAGCTAGATAAATTAAGCAGACTTGGTTAAAACCCCGGGCTCTGCGGAGAATCGAACTCAGGACTCGATGAACCGAAAGCTAAGAAGCTTATCATTGAGCCAAGGAACCAGACGGGACTTTATCTAATAAATAAATAAATTAAATAAATAAATAAATAAAATAAATAAATAAATAAATAAATAAATAAATAAATAAATAAATAAATACTCAACCGATGAACGAAACAATCGATCAATACGATTATTTGATTTTCAGTTCACTTATTGACAAGAATAGAATTACAGAATGTTATTTACACTCTCTGATAGAGTGCAATTTTCAACTTTCGTGCATGACGGTGCTATATCTTCCTCTAATGTACCTCCGGCCTTTTGAACATTTGGGTGGCTTTGCACATTTTAAACTTGGAATCCCAACGGCTCCTATTTGAGTACTGTTGACCAGTATCTCGTCCTTGGTGAGCATGAAAATAAAAAAATGGCGCATGGCTTTTAGTGCCGGGAGTGTCCGAGGACAAGTTCGGCTCGCCAGATGCAGGTCTTTTGATTTGACTCTCATAGGTGACCTGCGCGTCGTGATGAGTATGCAATGATGATGAAGACGACACATACACCCAGCCCCCGTGCCAACGAAATTAACCAATTATGGTTAAAATTCCCGACCCTGCCGGGAATCGAACCCGGGACCCCTGTGACCAAAGGCCAGCACGCTAACCATTTGGCCATGGATCCGGACGTATGATGATGTGTATCTACATCCACACGACGACGATAGCGAAGCGAGTGCATGCCAGTCTATTCCAATGAGTAGCTATAAGACTTGATACCCAGGTTTCGTTACGTCATTCGTCTCCTCCTCGTATTTGCTATTTACTCAAGGTAACTGATTTTCAACACTGTAATTCATCATCGTGAGAGTGGATTATCTATAAACCTTCTCCGTATATTTTCTGTTTGTCAGATAATTTATTCTAATTCTCTTCTTAACGACAACTTGATTCGTGCTACCCGAAAATTTTTCACTGATAATTGTTATCATCAGCCATATCTTCACTGTAGACATCTATCCCGTTCGATGTTTCATTATGTAGTCTTTAAGTCTTCATTCATGTCGCCATAAGTGAATGTAATACGTTTCTATGTGAGCCTGCATTTGCAAGAGGACTGTTGTCTCTTCTATAGGCTAACTTTTACTTTGAAATTATTTCTAGCAGTCGTCCTCCGGGTCCCCTTCTGCTTCTCTAAACCTCTATGACCGAGTCCATAACTCTCCTGGGTAATCTATCCTCCGCCATTGGCCTAGAGTTTAAGATCGGTAGAACTTCCTGACGTTTCTTGTAAAAATTCGCTGGAGTTTGGACCTTTACCGTCCGGGAGAAGGGCTTTAGTTTAGCCGTTACTCACCGGTACTCAATACTGGTAGTTGGAACAACTCCTAAACGAGTGCCAGAAGTTTCCATACATTTTAGAAAGTTAAGGTACGCCCTGGCATCGGTACTCATTTTAAATCATATGATTTTAAATCCGTTCCATAAACTAATAACAAAAATCAATACATTTCTACAGAAGTCTAGTAGTCAATTTCGAATTGAGACTACTGACTACATAGGCACCTCACAGAGGACTAAATTCTGACCACTTAGAGAGAGATACCTATGATAGTCTTATTAATCTGAATTGCCAGAAAAGATGCATTATACGGAGAGAAATGTATCAGGTATTTGTGCGGTTAACTTAACATTCAAGATTATAGTAAGATAATTAGAGCTTACACATAGTACGAAGAAGATAAAAGTGAAGAGGAAAACTAGATCTCCGCCCCTTGTCAGCAGTCTATTGCAGTATCCACAGCAGAGGGTCAGGGACCCTACAGCTCAGTGAATGAAATTGTGACTGCAATGAGAAGTGCTCTTTTATTGAAAAAAAAAAAAAAAAAAACGTAGCAGACTTTGTGTTTGTTATCTTGAGGGACTTTGGTGTCATTTGGAAGACGTTCGGCAGATGACCTCAACTCTCAGAAAATAAAAGTGATAACAGAACCTCGCCCCTGACAATCAGTGGGAAAACGCTGAAATGTTAGGTGAATATGAGGGTTTCATATTTTCCAACTAAAGACCTGTCTAGAAGGACAAACACCATCCAAACCACAGCGCTAAACACAGTTCATGTGTAAAATGGAGGCATGGACGTACGATACCACAGTTGACAGTATCAACACTTAGCAGTGTATTAATTTGGCTGTAACGTAAGTATACTCTTGATTGCACGTACAATTTTAACACTAAAATGTCTTTATATCAATCTCAAAATGAAATAAAATGCAGGATGTCCCAAAAGATACTTCACAATTTTACATCGTGTAACTGGACTTGTAACTGACGAAGATGAGAAGAAAGTTATATGAAGCTCCAACTGAAAAAATTTGTTCAGCCCACTTTCTTCTCCAACATCTAATCAAAATTCCAATTCTGTCCATACCCGCCATATGATTTCCTCATCAACTGTACTATGGTTTCAATTATTATCATAAAGATCATCCACAGGTGTTCTATACACCCTGTCTTTGACATACTGTAACTATGAACCATGCCACACACTGAGACTTCTCCACTGCAGATGCCACTCGGTTCAAATTATAGTCCTGTCGCCTTTAATATAGAAATAAGTTATTCTGTAAATATAAATAAATAAATAAATAAATAAATAAATAAATAAATAAATAAATAAATAAATAAATAAATAAATAAATAAATAAATAAATAAATAAATTTCTGAGTTGGGGATTCATACAAATCGAATTAGTTTACCTCTATATCAACTACAAGTCGAGTCACAGAACATCATGTTAATATTTTAAAGTACATTTTGGGATACTGTTCTTTACATTGTTACATTGTTACAGGATCTGAAGCCATGTATTCAGCAGTCAGCATGAATTTGATACTCGTGTTAACACCGAACCAACCTTTCCCCTTTCGTACCCATTTTCTATTCTAGAGTTTTGCTGTAACATTAAACAGTGCTTCCTCTTCTTAGAAATATGCGCTGGTCGTAACAATTTTATAAGATGATGTACGTGTGTTTGCTTGTTTCCTCCCATTTGGTGCTAGATTGTTAGACTGCCTTGTTCTTGTTAATGCTGTTAATTTATTTTAAAAGCGATTTCATTCATTGTTAATGAGATTTGTTCTAAAATGGTTTTACAGCATGAATGAAAGAAAGAACCCTATCATGCAAAGGCATCTCATTGTTCTTTGAAAACATTAACCCACTCAGTGATTATTTTCTGCGTGATCACCTTTACAATTGCCATTATTACTAAGGGTAGCATGGTTCTCCTTTGACAGTTCGTTCACGCCTTGCCTGACCTGTTTCCCTGCCCCAGCGTCTGATTGTACTTCCTGCGAAGGTAAACATTGGCAATCATTATCCCGACTATGTAAGATAGTGCCTCAGAGCAGTAATGGTAGCATTGCAATCAACGTGTGATAACATAGGAGTTGTATTACCTAAAGGCATAATATGATAAACTTAAACGCTACCGTCACTCACAGTAGTATTACACCCGGCATTTTGCTGGAAGTAAAAACGGGAAACAACCCAAAACCATTATCACGACAGCCGACGGTGGAGTTCGAACTCACTCGCCTCCCGAATGCAGAGCTTAGCTTCATAGCCGTTGATCGTTAAGACGCGCGACCACTGCGCTCGGTGTGCCGTATTCATATGTGAGCTAACAATCTTGATTAATCACGTCAACCTGCAGCTTTTTCTTTACTTGTACTCATCATTCCCAGGGCAGAAAAGAAAATGCCTCTGTCAAATACAACAAAATAGCCGTAAAAGATAGAACGCATGAAAGGAAGAAATCACAAAGTGAACGAAAGAAGGGAGAGAAATATGCACAGAACTACATTAAACGAAAAGAGAGAAAAAGGTAGAAAGAAAGAAGGAAAGAAAGAAAGAAAGAAAGAAAGAAAGAGGAAAGAGAGTGAAGAAGGAATTATAAGAAAGAGGGTAAGAAAAGAAAGAAGAGAAGAGGAAAGGAAGAAAGGGGAGAAAGAAAGAGGTAGGAGGAGAGGAATAAAAAAATAAGTATGCACAGAGCTACATTAAAAGAAAAAAGAGAGAAAGAATGAAGGAGGAAAGATAGTAAGGATTTAGAAAGAAGAAAGAGGGAAAGAAAGGAGAAGAAGAGAGGGTAGAAACGAAGGAAAAGATAGGAGGGTGGAAGAAAATGAGGAAGGACAGGAAGGAAAGCAACAAAAACAGAATAAAGAAGGAAGGATAAAAGAGAGAAAGGAAGAAGGAAAGAAAGGAAGGATCTAAGTAACTGAGGAAGAACATAGGTGGGTCACGCAAGACGTGTTGGATTTAAATCAAAAACTGATTGGCTGTAGGGCTACAGGCGATTTAAACTACGGCTATGAAACCCCTACTGTTGATGAAAAGCCAGGAACAGTTAACTCAAAGAGAATTTTGATGGAGACCCACGTATGTGATATTTTTAAAATTTTTGCTACGGAATACGGTATTTTGTCAGGCGTTTCGAATAAATCCACGAATCAATCCAATAATTCAACAATTATGTCGGATAATACTATATTTTGAGCCAAATTTGCATTTTATTGCCAGCTCGAACTGCTTGACACCATACGGAGAGGTCGTCATAAGTCATGGAGAATATTACCTGATGTGTGTACTCAAATGTTAAGAAACACATATATAATCTCTGAAAGAAGTCATCTTGTGGGCCGGTCCGATGTGGACTAATCGTTACGTCATACTGGGTGACTCTCCCCTTCGGCGCGGCGGGAGGATTAATGCGGCTTATTGTGTGCTCCCCTACACTTGAAGAAGTAACGGAGCGAGCTGGAACACAAACGTGATTAATGCTGCCGAAGGCGGGTAACTACAATATAGGATTTTAATTAAATAGTTTTGGGGGACGATAGGTCAGTTAGGAGTATTCGAAAGGCAATAAAGAAATAAATGGAACAACGAACAAGCAGCTAACCTCTGTTATAAACTAGTTTTAACCATTAACAGTCGAACGGGTGCTGGTTACATAACTCTTCTTGTATTTTTTTAAAATTATGGGTGTATTGCTATCAATTATTAAGGCTAAAATGTTTTATACTAATCTTCAATTTTAAAAACTGTACATCCTTCCTGTATAAGCTACATACATCTGAATGTTAGTCTGTTCGTCTTTCCATCTTTCTTTTATGTGAAAACTGCTGACCAATCAAGGTCATATTTGGCAAACTTATAGCTTGTACTTTCAGTTAACATATGGGATACTTACTAACACGCTGCCTCTTAAGGGGCTCATGAGGCAAAATAACATATGAAACAAGTCAGAGGATTTTTCTGTTTTTTTTTACAAGTTGCTTTACGTCGCACCGGCACAGATATATCTTATGACGACGATGGGACAGGAAAGGGGTAGGGGTGGGAAGGAAGCGGCCGTGGCCTTAATTAAGGTACAGCCCCAGCATTTTCCTGGTGCGAAAATGGGAAACCACGGAAAACCTTCTTTATTTTACTTTTACTCTGCACAACACGACTCAAAGAAAACACGAAGGCCTAGTTTCATTGGAGAAGAAGTACGTTCCTTTTTCTCTTTCTTTGTTCTGTCTGTTACAACACTTGGCACCAGTAGCGGCTTTTCAAGTGCATTAGGTACAGCCCGGCTCCACTAACATTTCTCAAAATAATTGTCTATCATTTTCTGCATCCCTATAATTTCTCTTTAAAACATATTCGTTTAAAAAACCGAAGAGTGCACCCTGTATGTTGTGATTACTCAACAGGCGTAGCGCTCGTAGTTAATTAAGCAAGCACCGCTGTTCGCTTCCCTTACGAATGCGCCTGGCAGTCTGAGTGCAGCCCTCTCAATGCTCGCAGCAGTGCGGGCTGACTTGTGACGTGTAACACACCGGTTGCCATGACAACGCGGTAGACCGCCAACAGTACGTATACGGCTGTATTTTGCTTGGTGCAGAGTGCAGCCCATTGAGGCGCTGGAATTTTGGCTGCATGGCCCGAGCTAGGACGATATTATCCGAACACACCCGAAAATGTAACCCGGACCACTGCTTAGGGTCAATTGCTGACAATGTTAGTATCTCAGTCTCACGCTAAAACACAATCAAATAAAGACAAATTTACTAGCATATTTTGTCGCGAGAGTTGTGGCTACTGTTTCAACAGCTGTATGAAGAAGCTTGCGATTTTGAACTACCAGTTTAGAGGAAATAATTCTGTCGCACAGTAAGAATGAACTCAAGGACGTGTTCAAAGAAGCTTATAAATGATATACTATACCGTCTACCAGCTCCTTAGTAGAAAGAAGCTTTTCGTGCCTTAAGAGGATATAAACCGTCTTAAGGAATTACAACATCCCAGGAGAGGCTGACGGCGCTGGCAACCATATCCCTGGCGAAGTCACTGCTCAACGACTTGATGGATACAATGCCCTTTTACGACGATATCGTTGCCAAGTTCGCTGCTTCAAAGGACCAAAGAATATATTTAACATATAAGAAATATACGTTTCCGAATGTGAGTAATCTTTGCTTTTTTAGTTAATTTTAGAGTTATATTGTGCTTGTTAAAGTAAGTGCTTGAACATGATACAGTGGATGATTTGAAAGCCATTATCTTCCCAAAGCATCACCCCGATTCCTGAACTCCTCCTAGCTAGATTATCCTACACACTTATTCAAAATGTACACGTTTACTACACACGCGCATGTTTTGAGCTGCACCAAACTTACACCCCACGAGCCACCACTGCTTGGCACAGGCGTCTTCTCTGAGTGCGTGGCTAGATCAGACCTGCACAACCGGGCTGCTTTTGGACAAGAGCTACGGGCAGCACTGGATCCTGCTTGTCGTGCGCTCGAGTTAGCGGATACCAAGCGTATAGAGGAAACACTGTGCATAGCTTTTCCCTCCGTAGATTACCAGCCGCCATGAGGCGCTGTGGTCGAAAACCTTTCTCCTTCCTGTACATGGCATGTCAATGTTTCCAGGACGTACATTTGCAACAGGAGATGCGAAAAAATAAAACCCCGCAAAATGGCACATAAATTTAATACTAACGTATTTGTTACATTTATTCAGGCCGTCCTCGATATGGCTAGCATCCTTTCTTTGTTGGATGAGTCCTTCAGAGTTTGGAACGAGGTTCTGCGCACTTCTTAGTCTTAGACATTTTTGAGATGAACATCTGACATGAAGAACGGGTCCGGAATTTACAGAATTTCATTCTAGAAAACAGCTGATCACACAGGTGAGTGGTATCGAACATAATTATTGAAGATTTTGACAGCCAGTGTGTGTGTGTGTGTGTGTGTAAGCGCGGAAAGCTTTCTCTAGAAAACGTTTCGTTAGAAGTCGAGAAGATTTTCATACGGTAGACGATATTTATCTCGAATTAGCCGGTCACTTTTTAGAGTTGCGGATCTTTCATTCGGTCGGCGGAGAGGAAGGGGCTGCGACTGCTGAGAGTAAGATACAATGTCGTACGCGTAGTGCAAAGGCAGAGCAAGAAGAAAATTACCCTGAGCCTACCCTGGACAGTTTGAGGAGCACTTTGCCCGATATCAGCCACTGTGCAGGCCTGGTCTAGATGAAGTGTGGCTTTCCATTCTGTGCGTTCCCGAACACCATGACCTGGTACTTTATAAATGTGATATTGTCCCAAGAGCTGATCATTCAGGTAGACGGTGAGGACTTGCCTGAAGAGACAAGATTCAAATAGGCCTATCTCGACTCCACGATCGCTGATGATAGCCGAATTCTCGAAGAGGTCAGTGCAAAGATAACCGCAGCCTTGTTGAAATGGCGAAGAACGACCGGCATCATTTGCGACCGGAAGACGAAAAATAATCTCAAATCAGAAATCTATCATACTGTCATCCGACCTGTTGCACTGTTTGGTTGCGAATGTTGGCTGAATAAGTCTGAGACAGAGCTTCGACTGGTTATCATGGAGACGAAGATGCTGAGGTGCAAGCTGGTGTCACTAAACTGAATCGCATCTTATGAAACAATCAGGGAGAGATTTGGCGTTGCACCGATTCAAGACAAAATGCGCGAGAGTCGTCTACGATGGTTGGGACATGTGCGATGGACATGGGCTGATACTATCGCAAAAACGGGTTACATGTTAGAAGTCGTCGGTAGGAGACCAAAACAGTGATCGGCCGATATTCTTCACAAAGATCTGAAAAGCATCAATCTCCACCCTGACATGACCGAGAACAGAACTAAATGGAGACAAGGAATCCAGGTAGCTGATCCCTCCTCCAGGAGGGACAAACGTTGAAGAAAAAGAAGAATGCGCGCTATTATTAGAGTAAACATATGTCTGAAGAGTTTTGATATACAAGCACATCAAAAGATCGATATCGTAGCATATAAAACATACGAACATTAAGTGTTAAGTCCATCTTGATCGGGATGCAAGTTGTGTATATATCTTCTAATATCTCCACTGTCTCTCGAAGTATGTTATAGTGCAGTCTACCTCCATGTGGGTAACTCTCATGGGTAGTGATCCTGCTTATTTTAAGTCAAATTCTATTTCTATTAGTTTCTACATGACATATAACTTATTTGACAGTTACGTGCAAAACTGGAAGGCAAACATATTTTTACCACATTCAAACCTGGTTGCTATATTTTGTGGCAAACACTGGTCTGTCATTTTAATTTATTTTACTGCTAGCAATTCTGGAGCTACTTTGGATTTTTGGTGATAGGCCTCAATTTATTTGCAGAAGACATTAGTTATTTTCCATCTGACGTATGCACGGTCGCTTGGTAATGTATGTTCCTCGATTTTAATATTTTGTCGGACTTAATTATTAACAAATTATAATTCACCTCCCATGTGAATAGAAACCCTGTTGATACCCACAACAAACATTATATCGATAGGTTAAGCTGTTTCTGAGAAAAGTGTACTTGCGATGAACTTATACAGTACTATGCGCTTATTTTCTGTGAGCGTATTCGAGTGCGACGTTTTTCCAAACACCTGCCGCCTGCCTGTCAACTCTCTCCGCACGTGATACATAAACCATCCCTGCGCCTTCAGCAAAACGATGATAGCTTTTAACCCATTCATCCAAATTATACATTGCAAATTATACATTGATTATCTCAATACGGGTCATAAGCTGAATAAATACATTATTCTGATGAAGATTGCGTGTTTAATATCAAAATATGGCTTCTAGTTTTACGCGTGATTTATTTTACCGCATACCATAAAATTGCACTTATTGAGGGCTGTCTTTTACAGGTAGGTACATCTGTGCAGACATTTTTTATAGATATTTTTATACTCAACACGTCTTTCACAACCGGGCGACTTGGCCGTGCGGTTAGGAGCGCGCAGCTTTGAGCTTGCATCCGGTAGATAGTTGGTTCAAACCCCACTGTCGGCAGCCCTGAATATGGTTTTTGGTTTCCCATTTTCACACGAGGCAAATGCTGGGGCTGTACCGTAATGAAGGCCACGGCTGCTTCCTTCTCACTCCTAGGCCTTTCCTATCCCATCGTCGCCATAAGACATACCTGTGTCGGTGCGACGTAAAGCAACTAGCAAAAATAATAGCATCTTTCACACATCCTTGAGGTGTATTATTGACGCTTTAGGTAGCTTAAGCAAAGGAAACGCTCGGATAGTCTTTTTTTTTAAAATTCCTTCACCAAAATCGCCGCTATTTTGGTACTACTTTGTCGTAGATTGATGTTTCATGCACTTAAACCTTTCTCAATAAATGCTCTAGACGACGGTGGAAATCATATATTTGAGAAATCTGCACAAACACCTACCGGGGATTTTTTATAGTATGTCACTTGTAGAACACTTTGGCCCTATCGCACTTGTACTTTCAGAAGATAAAGAATAATTAAAATATGACAAAACATTCCGTTAATCTTTCGTCAATAGACGAATAGATAATGATAGAACCTAACGGTGAAATCATAGCATATCAATAACGAGGACAGTTTTAGAATAACAACAATCCAGAGTGGAAAGACCTGAGGATGTCCTTGTCTATCTTTTGTCAATATACTGATTTTCCAATAATAATAATAATAATAATAATAATAATAATAATAATAATAATAATAATAATAATAATAATAATAATAATAATAATAATAATAATATCGCCTCAGTTACCGTGCGTAAGCATTTTGATTTGATGCCACCTGGCTGCTTGCTCGTCAATTTCGACCGTGTTTCCATCAAGTCGTCCGTGGTTTCACTCTAGGCCTACTAGATGGCAGTGTAAACCATAGCTCTCTTTGGCGTGTAAGGCTGAGTTTTAATGCATGTTGTCGGGTAAACACGAAATGTGTCACCAGAGATCTTTTACATGCCGACATCATACGACATGGAGTGTCGAATATACTTTTTTTTTGCCCTTCAAAAATTCGATTACCTCTGCCGGGTTTGAACCCGTTATCTTGGGATCCGGAGGCCACATTTGTTTTTAAGAGACTGTTAATACTGTTGCGGAACGCTGTTTTCTTTGAAATCATAATAAATATGGCAAACTCCATTCCATATTGGTAGCGTTGGAGAGGGTTGGAATTCGTGTTCGATAAACTGGCTGGCTCTATGGTCTAGGAGTAGCAAGGCTTCTTTTTATTCGAAGGCTTCGGGTTCGATTTGCAACCAGTTCGGGGATATTTTAACCTCGATCTGAGGGCTGGTTCCAGGTCCACTCAGCGTTCGTGAGAACTATGTATTAATCATTTGTCGGTGATATAGTGACTCCGATCTAGAAAACTAAGAATAACGGCGGAGAGGATTCGATGCGCTGACCACGCGCCACCTCATAATCTGTAGGCTTTCGGGCTGAGCAGTGACCACTTCGTAGTCCAAGGCTCTTCTGGGCTCTAGTGCCATGGTTTTTAAAAAATTCTCTAGGAAATACAAGCATCCAGATTTTGTTCCGGTTTTCTGACCTGCTGTACAAATGATAATATCCCGAGGTTTCTTCTCTGTTAAAAATCTCCTGATTAGTAAATTATGTGAACATTCCTCGAGCTCAAGAGATTGCACCCTTCTGTCTCGGAGACTAGCCAATGGCCTGGTAAGGGGAGATATATGCAAGTTCTCTCTCCTCCCCATTTTTGTAGCATCTGACAAAGCACGTGTGCCTTTAGCAGCTCAACAATGGCTCAGCGATTTGCACGGTGGAAGAGACGGGGAGTGGAATAATACATGACTATTGAATTGGTTTCAGATGAGCAGCACAGCTACCCACCCTTCTGATAATTCACACAGTTTGATGTATCACCAGAAATATTACAGACTGTGACACTCGAACTTCTACTGACTACTGTGAGTCTAACAGCTATTTTCGTCTTCTGTTATTTTTACTCGTTAATGTGAATGAATCACTAGACCTACCAGAAAAATTGAGGACGTGATTGTAAATTAGGCTTTATAAAAATGCTAATGTTGTGGTTTGTGTGTTCGGCATCTTGGGCGAATGTTCACCGTCGAGGACTTCGGTTCAGAGGATCGCGGGTTGTTGTTCATTTCCTACATATCACACGACCAACCACCATAGAAACACGCAATAGGGAATACATCCCTTCACAAAAGGTTACCGTTAGGAAGGGCATTCGGCCGTAAAATGAAATGGCGTATGGCTTTTAGTGCCGGGAATGTCCGAGGACATGTTCGGCTCGCCAGATGCAGGTCTTTCGATTTGACTCCCGTAGGCGACCTGCGCGCCGTGATGAAGATGAAATGATGATTAAGACAACATATACACCCAGCCCCCGTGCCAGCGAAATTAACCAATGATGGTTAAAATTCCCGACCCTGCCGGGAATCGAACCCGGGACCCCTTGACCAAAGGCCAGTACGCTAACCATTTAGCCATGCAGCTGGACATTCGATCGTACAAAGAGCCAAGTTCACATGTGCGACCCTAGCAAGGTGTCGAAAAGTGCCGATAGAAGGAGAAGAAGAAGGCCATAGATTTGTGTAATGATACACTTTAAGGAAAATTTGCTTCTGAGACGGAGAATGAAAATATGATTAGAACTAAATAAGGTATATTTAAGCAGCAGGAGAAGAAGACATTCGACCATAAATAGTGCGTTATGGCAGGTAGGGAGGGAGGGATAAGCATGAGATTTGTATGAGGTACACACTAATTGCACATTTAAATAACAAGGGGACAGAAAGGCTTCCAGGAACTAACGAGATATTTTTAAGGCGTTCATACACGATACGTTTTGCTTGACGATTTACTTGCGCAAAACGCTAGTTGCTTTACGTCGCACCGACACAGATAGGTCTTATGGCGACGATGCGATAGGAAAGGGCTAGGGGTGGGAAGGAAGCGGCCGTGGTCTTAATGAAGGTACAGCCCCAGCATTTGCCTGGTGTGAAAATGGGAAACCACGGAAAACCACCTTCAGGGCTGCCGACAGTGGGGTTCGAACCCACTATCTCCCGGATGCAAGCTCACGGCTACGCGCTCCTAACTGCACGGCCAACTCGCCCGGGGCGCAAAACGAATTGCAATGTAAAACTTGGCATGTGTGGTAGTAAGTAGCAGTGGCGCCCGGTGACGATTTGAGTGGTGATGACAACAGCAAATAATAATAATAATAATAATAATAATAATAATAATAATAATAATAATAAACCGAACCCCACGGCACTGAACGCCCTTGAAAGGGCCTTGGTCTGCCCAGCGACCACTGCTCAGCCCGAAGGCCTGCAGATTACGAGGGGTCGTGAGGTCACCACGACGCATCCTCTCGGCCGTCTGGGCTTTCGAGACCGGAGCCGCCATCTCACCGTCAGATAGCTCCTCAATTCTAATCACGTAGGCTGAGTGGACCTCGAACCAGCCCTCAAATCGAGAGAAAAATCCCCGACCTGGCCGGGAATCGAACCCAGGGCCTCCGGGCGAGAGGCAGGTAAGCTACCCCTACACCACGGGGCCGGCAATAATAATAATAATAATAATAATAATACTAATAATAATAATAATAAAGGAAGATCATGTTCAGAACAAATATTTAATCTTAAGTCAATAATTCGCCACAGGTTACTTAATTCAAAGGACATTGTAGTCATGTTTGTAGATTTCAAAAAGGCTTTTGATTCTGTTGACAGAGAAACTATATATAAAATAATTCGAGAATTTGACATAAAGTCTAAACTGGCAAATCTAATCCGTGAAATACTTACAGACACAGTCTCTAAAGTGAAATTTCTGGGAGAGATATCACAGCCTTTCAAAATAAAAACTGGTGTACGACAAGGCGACGGACTATCCCCAATTCTTTTTAATTGTGTCCTAGAGAAAATAGTGAGAATTTGGAACGAAAAACTTATTGAACTCAACATTTCACCGATAAGGTTAGGAAGAGGAAACAAAAGGATCGAAATAAATTGTCTTGCATTTGCAGATGACTTTGCAATACTTTCTGAAAATGTGACCTGCTCTAACCAGCAGAAGAATCGCCAGCAGAACTGGCTTAAGAATTTCTGCAGAAAAGACAAAAATTTTAACAAATATTTGGGATGCACCAAAATTTCTGAAAACAGATATTGGACAAATAGAGAGGGTAAAAAAATTGAAATATCTAGGGGAAATAATCCAAAAAAATGGTTTAGAAAAATCTGCAGTAGAGGAGAGGGTACATAAAATGGAGAGAGCTTATGGTGTCACCAAAGATATCTACAATAAAAGATGCCTATCCAAAAATGCAAAAATAAGGCATTACAACACAGTAGTGAAGCCAGAATGCCTATATGCAAGCGAATGTCTGGCATTAAACTATAATTTAGATAAACTAGAAATACTAGAAAGGCGAATCATGAGGAAAATATTAGGCCCACAAAACACAGCAGAAGGTTGGAAATTACGAAGTAATGCTGAAATATATCAAAAAATAGAAAATATATCAGATGTAATGAGGAAAAGGAGACTTATGTTTTTTGGACATTTATATCGAATGCAAGATAGTAGATTAACTAGTAAGATTTTCAGATATTTGTGGGGTAAGAAATCAACGACAAGCTGGGTCAATGAAGTAAGAAAGGGTTTAGAAAAAAACAATCTAACAACAGAAGAAATAAATAGAGAAGGCTTTCGGGAAAAAAGTATTGAAAATAGAAGGATTCCAAGGTAGAAAAGTAAAAAAGACTGGTTCAAAGTGGTCTGAAGACAGAAAGAAGAAACATAGTCAACAGATGAAAGCGTACTGGAAGAAAAGGAAAGAACAAAGAAGAAGGAATTGAAATTGCCACGTGGTCCTCTGGTGGCCTATTCGAAAGAAGAAAATAATAATAATAATAATAATAATAATAATAATAATAATAATAATAATAATAATAATAATAATAATAATAATAAACTCCGCCACTGCCAGTCCCAAGTCTGGGGTCTCATCTTGCAAGTGATGAGGGAGGAGGAGAGGAGTAACACCTCGAAACACCTGGGTCCATCTGGCTTCGGATGGTAGCACCCTGTAAGTGGCTCTGCCTATGGTTACAGGTGAAACCCGGTGATGTTTTATCTCCACTCCTCTTCAACTGCGTCCTGGAGAAAATAATAAGAATTTGGAATGAAAAACTGAAAGAACACAAGATATCAATAACACTGGGAAGAAAGAACAGAGGCGTTGAAATAAACAGCTGCTGACAAATGCAGCAATACAAGTCAATCTCTTGGAGAAATAGCCAGCTGAACCGTTAGAAATAAGAAATAGAAATAATGAAACCTGTAGAAATAATCCCCAACATAGACAAACTCATCACATTGTTCATATGTTCATTTGATTTATCATGCTTGTTCATTTTGTCGCTTAAATGTATCAGATCAATAAAACTGTTCTTTAACCAGGAAGAATCCCCTTGAAGAAGTACACACCGAAAACAGGCGTTTTTTCTCGTCATAACAATATAACCACTTGTTTTAGATATACACTTCAGAGTTAAATTTTTGTGATCTATCACCTTTAGCATCTTGTTGTTTGTACATAACGTTTAATTTTGTTATGGGCCTACCTAACTGCTTCGCTTTCAGTTTATTATCATATGATAACATAGTCCTGAGAAGAGTGCCTACCGTATTAATAATGTAAAACATATCAGAAAAGTATACGAATTGCGCTTCTGTGACAAGGAGGCTCTGTCACACACTCAACTTCGTAAGTCCGAGCTCTACAACATTGGTGCACGCGCACCAGGCTAGAGCCTCCAGACAGCGGATATATATGTGACAGTCACTCGAGTGCGAATTGTTGCGGAGGGAAGTTGTAACTGAAGTTTTTTCCGCTGTTTAACAATGTCGTATACATTTAACTAAAAATGACTATTTTCTTGTCTTTTTCATGACATATGTCACCGTGTCACGATTCCTAGAGCCGCCCCTGGTAAGTACCACGATTTAGTAGGTATGCGCATTCTTGGGTATGATATGAGAGAAGTCTGATGCTGCTTGAAATTCCCACGTGTATGAGCAAGACGCCGTGCAAGTTGTAGCGAATGTGTGATTGTTTACGTTCAGCTTATACATGAGCTACAACTGCAAATTGAAACTAGTGATTTGCATGTTTTACCACGTTCTATTTTATTATCCGAATTCGTTCATATCTACAGGCCAAACACTTGCCTGGAAAATTAAGTCGAAGGAATATTCAGGTAGGAATAATGAAAATGTGCCCGATTTACTGACGGAAACATCCAAGGAAGTTGATCCCGAGGCGAATAAAGATACGGTGCTAAAAACAAATTGGCTCACTTCGAACTTGTTTTAGAAAATAACTGAAGAAAATGACTCAAAGAGATCTGGAACTACGGCTGATGAAGTTTGTCCTGTACCCTATGGTATTTTGATGAACTGATATTTTTGGCTGATGCAGATACCCTAAGACCTAGTGTATTGGGTTTTGCGGTTTCCCTATAACCGTACAACCTTTGGTGGCGCTGTTTAAGGATACAACACGCCTTCAGGTTGATGAGGTTGGCTGTTATTGTGTCAAGAAGAGGTACAAATCGGCAACCATCCTCTATTACCACTAAACAGAAGAAAACTGGAAGAGGCCCAACACTTCGAAATTGAAGATATCGACAAAAGAAAGGGACGGGCGTGAAAATAAAAGACTCCCTAGGCCTCGCAAACGAAATACTGTCGGGATAAAGGTGACCGAGAGTTAAACCAAGGGAGGTCAGACATGAAAGATAAAAGTGATGAGACTGACGCAAATAAGGGGCAGCAATGTCAGACTCATCTAGGGCCCTGTGTTCGCTAATCCACCGTCCCAATTTGAGAGTCCCCTTTAGACGCCTCTTACGACAGGCAGGGGACACAGTCGATGTATTCTACCACCCACACCCATAGCAGGTTTCAAGCTGATGACCTTCATAATTTGCTCTGCATGTTTCTGGAATAATTTCTCTTAGGGTGTAGGAAGATATAGCAACAGATAACTTTAAATCTTCATACTTCCTTCTAGTGGAATGTTACGGCCAGCCTTTGGTGTGGAATAGTTACTTGTCTCTTCATTGTGGTGGTCTTTTTAATCCGAGGAGTTATCGTATTAAGAAGAGTTAAATACGTTTCATCATTCATTATGTGCGGCCAGTATCCAGTATTCGGAAGATAGTAGGTTCGAACCCCACTGTTGGCAGCCCTGAAGATGGTTTTCCGTGGTTTCCCATTTTCACACCAGGCAAATGCTGGGGCTGTACCTTAATTAAGGCCACGGCCGCTTCCTTCCCAGTCCTAGCCCTTTCCTGTCCCATCGTCGCCATAAGGCATATCTGTGTCGGTGCGACGTAAAGCCAATAGCAAAAAAAAAAAAAAAAAAGAAATAGCATCATTCGTTGACAAGTAATGTAACAGGCACCTAGTTCTAACATCACTTCACTCACTAATTTCGTGTGCGAGGAATTTTTCCATTCCAGTAGCCAGTCCCTCATCCATTTCTTTGTAGAAAGTGTTCTTCTTTTGAAAATAACGGCAAGAACTACGTACATACCATTCTTCGGCATGTTTGCGCTTAAGCTTGTGAACAAAGCTGTGGAGAAAGACTGAATGGTGTGTGCGAGTCTTCGTGTTCCTTTTAGATTGCGACTTATGTCAACGGATGCGAATTGTCAAGCAAGACCTAGAACGTGTCGTCGCCTTTAGATGAGAACACCGAGTACACGCACTGAATTCGAAACATCACGAGAGATATTAAACTATAAAATCACAGATTTACTTCGATGGAGATGCCATATGCCACTAGATTGGATGGCATTTCCAACGTACGTACAGTATAAGAAAAGCGATTTGACATTTGCTCCACTCCACGAGAAATGACAACTCTATAGTTAGGACTAGAGTCATGAAGAAAGTGTTTTAGACACGATTCAGTTGGCCAGCGAACATAATACGACGGTTGTACTCGACCAAACATTCCATAGCAATCTCGCCAGTCTCAGGAAATGGTGTCATATATCCGATGTAAAACGAGTGGTAGAATGAAGATAATAATTGCAGAATAAAATGCAATCATAAAATTGGCTCTATGAAGTAAATCGTTAAAAAATCGGACTGATTGTTAGTAGACGTCATTATGACTGGACTTGACTTGAATTTTTAATAAATAATAACTTTATTGCTTTTACACCCCACTGACTACTGTTTAACGGTTTTTTACGCTGAAGTGCCGGAATTTTGTCCTCAGGAGTTCTTTTACGTGCCAGTAAATCTATCGACACGAGGCTGACGTATTTGAGCACCTTCAAATACCACCAGACTGAGCCAGGATCGAACCTGCCAAGTTGGGGTCGGAAGGCCAGCGCCTCAACCGTCTGAGCCACTCAGACCGGCAATCTATTTTTAATGAAGGAGTTCTAGAGAAATGTAGTATTCCAAGTGAAAAGGAATCCACGGTAAAGTGTATCAAAACTTACCGCGACAATTTTAACCGAGACCGGAAAATCCGTTTCCTGTGAAACTATTCATAGGACTTTATGAAGAGCTGAATTTCAAAGACTGATTGTATAAAATTTTTCATGTGCTAGTTGGTTATTTTTCCACTTTTACCCACTTCAAAATGAATGTTTCTTGGACTTCCTGCTATTATTTGTTTTGAAACACGCGTTCTAAAAGTACTCTGTGTTTCTTGAAGCTGGTTCGCTAATCTGCCATCCATGGAAACAGCGATATATCTTGTGTAGCATGTGTGGAACTATAAACAGACTGCAAACAACACACCAACTATTGATTTTCCCCTCTGTGTGTTAGCATTGAAGAAGAAGCAATGAAGTAGACTTTGATCAATATTCCACAAACATTATTTAACAATGTTTTTGTCTTTAATAAAACAGTAGGCCGATGTCATTTAAAAGAAATATAGAAATAAACAGGAAATTTGTAATGAAAACCCATAGCCTGTTTCCAGTCATTCAACCAGATCAGGAATGGAATGAATGAAGCCCCCATCTAGCGGCGAGAATAGGAATTGTGCTGGCTGCCGAAGCCTGTCGCACTCCTCTGGGCAATGATTAATGAATGACAGATGAAATGAAATGATAGTGGAGAAGCCCGGCACAGAGCCTAGGAAATTTGTAATGACATAAATAATTTATAATTGTTTTCTGTACAAAATTAGTAACGGCTTTCATATTGCATTCATATCACTTTATAAACTTCTTTATATAAGGCATCTTTACGTACTGCTTGCACTTTCAAATTATTAAAGGAACGCACTCGAGCACTCGGGATGTTATAAAATATAACTGGCCACGAATAAATACTGGCTGAGGTAAAGATACCAATACGATCTAAAGTTTGTCCTTGTGCTTTGTTAATCGTCACAGAAAAGGCATAGCAAGTAGGAAATTGTTGTTTAGAATGAAGAGGAAGTGTTGTGTCTAGTGGTGTTAGACTGAATCTTGGAATCAGAGTTCCTTTTACCAGTAGTGATTTTAAACGTGACAGTTATCATACATTTCGTACAGTTAGTAGTGTCCCATTTAAAGGCCTTAAAGGTCTTAAGAAGCTTAATATGAGCGTATGGAGTGGCACACCACTTAATTTCAAATGGTTTAAACATTCTATGGAAACTACAGAAGTTCTTTACATCTTTTTCCGTTGGCGCAGATATATATCTTTGGTGCTCCAGGCTTATGGTTTATAACTTTGCCATCGATTTTATCACAGATATCATTTTTGAGTGCAACAATAGCAAACTTATAAAACATTAATACATCATATTAAGATTTAAATTATCTTCCAAAAGTTTCTAAAATTGTTTTCTTCTGTTATTATCCAGAATGGTAAATGTATAACGCTAGAAATTTCTTAACATTCGTCATTTAAGTGACGGTGTTCTCCATTATTAATTTGAAAGAAGAAATTGGAGAAATAAAATTGATCCGGTTTTGTCCGCATGTTTTTAAAAAACTGAAATGCCTTAAATTCAGATCAAAGTGGAGGGAACTTATACAGCTTTGAATAATTGTCTATCAATGCCACTGTTATAACTCATAATCCTCAATTAAAGCGCCTTTGTGTCAGATATTGGTATGCATCGGGCTCTGACGTTTTGGCCAGAGAGAAATAAATTGCAAATAATGAGGAGTATCAGTGCCGCAGCCAAAACTTGTTTTGTTATTTCCATATACTCTACATAAGTGAACCTCCGTGACTCAGTCGGTCGCACCGGTCTCTCACCGATGGGTTCCGTGATTCAAATCCTGGTCATTCTATGTGAGATTTGTGCTAGACAAAGCGAAGGTGGGACAGGTTTTTCTCCGGGTGCTCTGGTTTTCCCTGTCATCTTTCATTCCAGCAATACTCTCGAATATCATTTCGTTTCATTTGTCAGTCACTAATCATTGCCCCAGAACAGTGGGACACCGCAAGCTGCTCATCCTCAACAACTACATTTTCGCATCCGATGTTAAGTTCGACGTACCTTTTCTCCACTAGCTTAACAGGGTTCGCAGAATTAACTGACTTCAGCCCGCTCATACCTGCAACTACCATTTGCACTTAACCCAGGGCCTCGCAGGGTGCATGCACCAGTGCATTGCGCGGTGCACGGTGCACGGTGCAAAAGACGACTTCACTTGGTTGACCAGAGTGAAGACCCCTCCCCCCACTCGTCGATTTGGAGCAATAGCGTTGTCTCTCACTTTCCCCACGCCTGTCTAGCTCGCTCCGACTGTCTACCTCTTCCCCTCTTGCTCCGTAGCGCTCCAAATCCGAGCCGAGTTGAGCCAAGCCTAGCCGAGTCGCCCCGAGACGACGTGCTGGTCCCAGCCGAACGAAGTGGGACCGATGCACTGTGCACAGGACCTCTGCGCCTCGGTTTGCAAGCGTGAGATTTTTGGTGTTTGAAAGGCCCTGACTTAACCTGACATCCCATAAGTCTAGCTCGTAATGGCTGTACAGCTTTCTGATGACACTAGGGGATGCACGCGTAATTTAGTAGATGTTGCAACAAGCACAATATTATATTTTTTAAAAGTTCCCAGTCGGTTTTAAACATTCGAGCTGTGGCATTTCCTTTCTGTACAACAATAAAATAAATAAGAACGTTAATAGTAAAAAGGCCCGTCTCTGTAGCGGAATGGTTAGCGCTGTGAGCTGCCGTCCTCTGAGGCCTGTGTTCGATTCCCGGGACTGCCAGAGATTTAAGAATGGCAGGAGGGCTGGTGTGTTGTTAAAATGGTACATGCAGCTTCCCTCTATTGCGGATGTGCCTATAAAGAGCTCCACTACCTCGGTATGAGGACTCGAGGTTACATTAGTAGTAAAAGGTAAAGCAGTACGCTCTAGTATAAACAAATAAAACATAATATTAAAACGTAAGCCAGCGGCAAACGGAACACAGTCTACAAGAGGCAGGCAAATGGAACCGGGTCAATTACCAAAAGGTATAGCAGAATATTTTGTACCTTAAAATTAATCACCGGAACTGTCAAGAGTTTTGTCTGACCGAACAAGTAGCTGCACAGTTTGAGTCACGTAGCTGTCAACTTGCACATCCCATTTTAACGCCACCGAGCTCGATAGCTGCAGTCGCTTAAGTGCGGTCAGTATCCAGTAATCGGGAGATAGTGGGTTCGAGCCCCACTGTCGGCAGCCCTGAAGATGGTTTTCCGTGGTTTCCCATTTTCACACCAGGCAAATGCTGGGGCTGTACCTTAATTAAGGCCACGGCCGCTTCGTTCCTATTCCTAGCCCCTTCCTATCCCATCGTCGCCATAAGACCTATCTGTGTCGGTGCGACGTAAAGCAAATTGTAAAATAAAATGTTTTGCCTTTACGTTAGTCAGAATGAACAAATTCTAGCTCTTCGCTATTGACCGTATTTAGAACAAGCAGGAACTCCCTGAAGCATGTATGTATGTATGTATGTATGTATGTATTACATGTTCGTATGCATGTGTGCACAGTATGTATGACCGAGAGACTTGGCTGTGCAGTTAGAGTCACGCAGCTGTGAGCTTGCATGCGGGAGATAGTGGGTTCGAACCCCACTGTTGGCAGTCCTGAAGACAGTTTTCCGTGGTTTTACATTTGCACATCGGACAAATGTTGTAACTGTACCTTAATTAAGGACACAGCCACTTCCTTCCCACTCCTAGCCCTTTCCTATCCCATCGTCGCATAAAACTTATCTGTGTTGGTGCGAAGTAAAACAAATTGTAAAAATTGTTTTATGAACGCGCATTCCCTGAGAACAACTTAGCTTCTAGGCTAAAGACGGTTTCCGTTGCACGGTGGGATATTTTTTGTTTCGATATTCGGATCTGAGAAGTATATTACAATGAAGTATGGAACATGGAAATTAAATATTTAACTGAAAACGGGTTTTATGGGAAATGTTTGTAATATATATTATTTGAAATTTGATTTCCAACAACTTGTTTTGCGCAAAATGCTAAAGGGACAATTTTTGTCAATTCCCCAAACCCTCGAGAGGGCCGATGAAATCTAGTATTCATAATTCTTCTTACCACCATCGCGCTTATAACATGAGTGTAGTATCAAATCTTCGTGAATTTAATCCTGGCAAGACGATTCCTTCGATTTTGGGACCAGAATATCATACACCAAGAAAGAGAAATAATGCACTGCACGAATCGTGATGACGCCATATGTTATGGGGACTGGAATAAAGGATTTGTAGGTTAGGAGAAGGAGCTTGGTAAGTTATTTAGATACCATCGGGTACCAGCAGGACATGGTGGACTCTGCAGATAGGTTTGGTTTTAAGGATACTCTTTCTGAAGGCTACACCATCCTTCCCTTAGAGTTCGAGAGTTATTCTGCAAACAATACGGGGTTCTGGACATTAACATGTGTATGTTGTATGTTGGATATTCAGCCCGAAGGCTGGTTGGAGCCTCAACAGGTTCACCATTAGCTGTCATAGATGGCCTAGGTGTCACTGAAGAGGCGTACTAGGGAAATGAGGAGTGAGGTAGTTTCCCGTTGCTTTCCTCACTGCGCCAGAAGTTGCTATTGCACATCAGTCTGCCAAGCCCACTGAAATGTATGCACCAGCCGACCCTATGAGCAACATTTTCACACCATTCATAGCAGGGACTGGTTGCATAAGGAATGGTATTACTAGCGTCACTCATACCTCAGCCACTTTCAATATTGTCAAAGCCAAGGAAGAGACTGAGACAGGTCAATGAAAGTAACAATTTTATTCTAGCCCATACCAGACGACATAGTGCACTGTAAGCACTACATCTCGCCAGCAAAGGCTGTGACATTAACATATGACTATATTATTGTCTTTGCGTTCTACTAATTATTTCTACAATTTTCAGATACGCCAAGATAAAGGAATATTGTCCCACAGAAGTTCTTTTCACAGGGATGTTGTATTTGAGCACCTTCAAATACCGCCGTACTGAAATGGGATCATAGCATTCATCTTGGGCTCAGAAAGCCAGCGCTCTACCGTGTGAGCCATTCAGGTCGGCTATTGTAATAGTGTATTGGTAACATTTGAAAGACGAATACATGTCTTAGATTTGACTGGAGAGCACTCTGCTGAAATAAGAACATTTGTTTTCAGCAATTGTATAAATACTAACTCATCAACGGCAGATACAACAGCTAGTACTTAATAACGAAAAGTGAGAACAGAATATGGTGGCACAGACTGACATTACTTAAACTCTATCTACAAGAGATAAACGCTAAATAGTAAACCCATGTGCACTGTTTAAATAAAATAATAATGCTAAATGTACGAACAAATCGCGTATTTCATCACTATAAAGCGTCATATTTATTAACTTACGATTAGTGCTAGTGCAACCACACATCCAACCCTGTACCACCAGCGACACAGACCAGTCAACTGTATTCATCAGGTAATCATGGGCTGCAGTCTTAAATTTTGATATTTGCTTAGAGGTCTTGACATCAGCTGGAAGTAAATTCCAAAGTCAGTACCCAGGATCTACCGGGTAGTCCATCCGCTCCTTGCAGTCTACTTCTATGCAACCCGTCGCGTTTAGTGCAATTCTCAAATGCATCGGCTCCTCTCTCTAAACCGGGGTAATATAATGAGATGTGTGGTTACGGGCTAGAAGACAGCAGAAATTGTGAGTGCCACTATTAATTCATTATGGGTACCCCGAATGAGCACAGATACGAAGAAAACGTACCTTACAACACACAAACACCAGGAACAGGTATTGTACAGTATAAGCGGGGAACTATCCGCTGAATGGCAAGCCTCGCAACAGCTCACTTGGCTGGGCCAAGGTCGGAGTTACGATTTTGGACAGTGTTCGAGGGTACGGAGGTTCAAATCCCACGCAAGTTTTCTTTCTTTACCGCCAGTTGCCAGTAATGTGGCAAGGTGCATACTTAATATTTTCCACAAACTGATTTGTGTATTTGGCCCTGAAAAGGGACGTTGGTATCGTGATATAGGTTATGGAGCTGGGCTGAACAAGGATGAGGAGGTGATGGTCTGTAGCTAGGACACAGGCAACGAGCCAACGTGTTCCAAGTTTCGTAGAACACAATTTGCCACATTGGAACGATAACAAACATGCAATGACAAGTAGGTATGGACATTTTTCAGATCCTGGAGACGTCACTCTGACTCACTGCAACACGGTTACAACAGAAGGTGCAGACACAGACCAGGGACATGTATTGTATAGGCTGGGAACTGTCCGCTGAATGTCAACATTTGGTCGGAGATGTGATAGAGGACAATGCTCTAGGGTACGGAAGTTCTAATCCCAGGCAAGTATTTCTTTCATCGTCAATTGCCTGCGATGCAGTGAGGTTGCATACTTACTAGTTTCCATAGATTGATTTGTTTATTTGATTCTGGAAAAGGCTGTTGATGTCGAGGCATATGACATGGAGCTGTGTTGAAGAGGCTAAGAAACATGTGATACGATTTCAGTTACGGCGTCGTTTAACGCAGCACCCACACGAACTGACAACCATCATGGTTGATACAGAAATGCGCGCGATGCTCTAAGGACCATTTAGCATGTTGGAACATCCTCGGCATAACTGATCGGTTTGCTTTGGTGATGAGTTGTCTAAGGTGACCTAAATTGGCCGGCTCCTGTACATACACCAATTGTTATACATGGCCCTACTGGAAAAATCCAGGGGCGTAAGTTTTGGCGATCTGGTGGGCCAGAGTACAGGTCCACCACTTTCCATCCATTTATCAGGATACGTCGCATGGAGATGATTCCGGACGACCATTGCCGTGTGCGGTGCAGATCCGTCATTCTTAAATAATATCCTGCAGGAGCAGTCAAAGAGTGGCACATATTCCAAGAACGGTGGCAGTTCATCTTGGGGAAACCACAGATAGCGTTCTCCTGTCAGATGGCCCCAGAAGAAATGGAGACAAATGAGATGATCACCAACGATGCCACACCATATGTTCACGCTCCACTGTAGCTGTAAATTTGCTGTCGTGCCCAATGGACATTATCCGCACTCCAGTGGTGCATATTATGGCAATTAACGGTTTCATTGTTGTGGAACCGCGCTTCGTCCTTAAATAAGATGGTCGCTAAAAAGATAGGACCAATGTCCACGCGATAAAGCTTTCATAGACAGAATGCCACCCAAGCTCGAAATCATGACCATGGAGTTTTTGGTGTAAGTGTTACAGGTTAAACCGCTGGATGTAATATTTGTGTAACACACTCCCAGCTGATGTTCGTCTCGTGTGCGAGTGTGAGGTTGTGCCGGATAGCGTCCAGCACAACCTCTTCATTATTAGCAGATGTCATGGAATGATCTCGAATAGGTCGTTTCCTTCCCAGGGACCCAGCAGCCCGCAGACGTCTTTCTACTCTCCAAAATATCATGCCTGTCACTTGTCGTCTATCCGGATAGCGTTCTTGATCCGGGCCTTGTGTATGGTATGGATTCTGTGTAGCTTCTCCATAGACAAGTAACATACTCGTCGCTGGAATACATCACAAGGTAGTGAATAAGCCTCGCTTTGAGTTATGACCTACCTCGAAGGAGGGGAGTTCACGGAGCTACATGCGTAGCTGTAGTCGCATGTTATTATAGAATGGGACACACACACACTGCCCAACCTGTGTCCTACGAAGCTTGGAACACTTACGATGTAGCTAACTGGTTGCCTGTATCCTTAGCCAGAGACCTTCACTTCCTCAACCTCGTCCAACCCAGCTTCATATCCTATTCCACGATACCAACCTCTCTTTACATGGCCAAATAAACAGATCAGTTTGTGGAACTGTTAAAAATGCAACCTTGCCACATCCCAGGCAATTTGCGATAAAAGAAAATACTTGCATGGGATTCGAACCTCGAGCATTGTTCCCTATCGCATTTCTGACCGCGCCTCTGCCAAAGTGAGATATTGTGAGGGCTGACGTTCAGTGGGTAGTTCCCCGTCTATACAATACGTGTCCCTGGTCTGTATCTGCACCTCCCGTTGTAACCGTGTTGCAGTGAGTCAGAGTAACGTCACCAGAGTCATACCTATTTGCCATCGTATGTTGTTAACTTTCGACGTCCTTATCGATTTCTTACTTTTGAAGACGCTGTGTTTTGAAGAGTGCCACCCATTTTTTTGGCAGAAAAAAATAAATAGGGGTTTCTATTCTCGGTTCCGCGAGTAGCTAGGGAAATATACGGTCAACTTTCGGCAGAGTCCCGCATGCCGAGGCAGGGCTGGATACTCCAGAGGGCGCCATAAATCTGGAGGTGGGTCACAAACGACTACCCTCCCACTAATCATGCATCACCTCGCCACGACGCGAAACTTGTGGGCTATAAAACTCCATACAACCTTACTACCACAGGCAGAGACACTGGCTAGAAAGTAGGAGAATAATAATAATAATAATAATAATAATAATAATAATAATAATAATAATAATAATAATTTCGTGTGGCTATTTCTAGCCGAGTGCAGCCCTTGTAAGGCAGACCCTCCGATGAGGGTGTGCGGCATCGGCTATGTGTAGGTAATTGCGTGTTATTGTGGTGGAGGATAGTGTTATGTGTACCGAGCTCGATAGCTGCAGTCGCTTAAGTGCGACTAGTATTGCGGAGATAGTGGGTTCGAACCCCACTGTCGGCAGCCCTGAAGATGGTTTTCCATGGCTTCCCATTTTCACACCAGGCAAATGCTGGGGCTGTACCTTAATTAAGGCTACGGCCGCTTCCTTCCCACTTCTAGCCCCTTCCAATCCCATCGTCACCATAAGACCTATCTGTGTCAGTGCGACGTAAAGCAATGCAAAAAAAAAAGTGTTATGTGTGGTCTGTGAGTTGCAGGGATGTTGCGGAGAGCACAAACACCCAGGCCCCGGGCCATTTAAATTAATTAATGAAGGTTAAAATCCCTGACTCGGCCGAGAATCGAACCCCGGGACCCTCTGAACTGAAGGCCAGTACGCTGACCATTCACCCAACGAGTCGGAAATAATAATAATAATAATAATAATAATTTTTACGGTTTTCGGAGATGCCGGGGTGCCGGAATTTAGGCCTAGTCCCGCAGGAGTTCTTTCACGTGCCAGTAAATCTACCGACACGAGACTGATATATTTGAACACCTTCAAATACCACCGGACTATCCGACTCGTTGGCTGAATGGTCAGCGTACTGGCCTTCGGTTCAGAGGGTCCCGGGTTCGATTCCCGGCCGGGTCGGGGATTTTAACCTTCATTGGTTAATTCCAATGGCTCGGGGGCTGGGTGTTTGTGCTGTCCCCAACATCCCTGCAACTCACACAGCGCACATAACACTATCCTCCACTACAATAACACGCAGTTATCTCCACATGGCAGATGCCGCCCACCCTCATCGGAGGGTCTGCCGTACAAGGGCTGCACACGGCTGGAAATAGCCATACGAAATTATTAACCACCGGACTGCCAGGATCGAACCTGCCAAGATGGGGTCAGAAAGTCAGCACCTCAACCGTCTGAAAATGAAAAGCACAGGCACTTCTCAGGCGATTCGGGGGACACCTTGTTAGACTGGTCCTGCTCCGAGGCCAATCCAGCATAGTTAACCCTCAACTGACACAGCCCTCGGGATCAACAAGACCACAGGCCCTCACACTGACGTCAAGGTCATGGTGTTCTTTTTATAATTAATGGTTGTTTTTGCTAGGATAGTTAAATTATAGTCAAGCTTAAATGTAGCTTTTGATACTATATCTAAACATCTGATAAATGTAATAAATGAACATTTTAAATTCACAACACTGGATGCGTTTTGTAAAGTGAGATGTTTTGAAATATTCATCGGCGATCTCTAAATAATATTACAGGACATTCACATGTCAGAATATTAGGGAAAGCTTGCACATAAAATGCTTTCATATGTTGTATGCTTGCTCTAAGACTAAAAACAATAAACAGAGATCTTGAACACACGCTATGAAGATGAATATATCAGACTGTTACAAAAATACACCACTGTTATAGAAGCAATCTCAATTATATATAGGTACGGTACCTAAACTTGAAAGATTCGATCCTGGCTCAGTGTAGTGGTATATGAAGGTGCTCAAATTCGATAGCCTAACGTCAATATATTTACTGGCACGTTAACGAACTCCTGCGGAATAACATTCCGCCACCTTGGCGTCTCCGAAAATCTTAAAAGTAGTTAGTTGGACGTAAATCAAATACCATTTTTTTGAAGATAATTAAAATATGTTAAGACTCTTTTCAAACTACCACCAGTTTGCCATTACCGCATCAGATAATACGACCGGCGTGGTCAATAACATCATTGAAGAATAGAGCATATCGTACTTACTCGGGCTGCGAGCTATGCCATCTCAGCTCCATTTGTGGCTGTACCAATACATCACTATACCAGGAACGTGTCATGGTTCCAGTCGTGTCACTGGAGCAGTTAGAACAGTGACATATTATTTCTGTACTGTCACACTTCTTTTTTTTTTTTTTTTTTTTTTTGCTAGTGGTGCTTTACGTCGCCCCGACAGAGATAGGTCTTATAGCGACGATGGGATATGAAAAGCCTAGAAGTTGGAAGTAAGCGGCCGTGGCCTTAATTAAGGTACAGTCTGATGTGAAAATGGGAAACCACGGAAAACCATATTCAGGGCTGCCGTCAGTGGGATTAGAACCCACTATCTCGCGGATACAAGCTCATAGCCGCGTGCCTCTAACCGCACGGCCAACTAGCCCGGTCGTCCCACTCGTAGTTATAGCCGTACTCACTGATTACTGGATAGGAAGTACCGTCCTTTCCTTATCTTTTCTGTCCACAATCGATTTCCGCAATGTGATGGAGACAAATGCGCATGTCTATGTTACGGTAAATATGAAAATTGGCACTTATATATAAAAGGCGTTTGTTATGTAGGCCCTATTCTCACCAATAATTTTTCTTCTTAATCTGTTTAACCTCCAGGGTCGGTTTTTCCCTCGGACTCAGCGAGAGATCCCACCTCTACCGCCTCAAGGGCAGTGTTCTGGAGCTTAAGACTTTGGGTCGGGGGATACAACTGGGGAGATTGACCAGTACCTCTCCCAGGCGGCCTCACCTGCTATGCTAAACAGGGGCCTTGTGGAGGGATGGGAAGATTGGATGGGACAGGCAAGGAAGAGGGAAGGAAGCAGCCGTGGCCTTATGTTAGGTACCATCCCGGCATTTGCCTGGAGGAGAAGTGGGAAACCACGGAAAACCACTTCCAGGATGGCTGAGGTGGGAATCGAACCCACCTCTACTCAGTTGACCTCCCGGGGCTCAGTGGACCCCGTTCCAGCCCTCGTACCACTTTTCAAATTTCGTGGCAGAGCCGGGAATCGAACCCGGACCTCCTGGGGTGGCAGCTAATCAGCCTAACCCCTACACCACAGAGGCGGACACCAATAATTTTTAAGTTTAATAAATGCAGATGAATTATGCATTTTCACCAACCATTTGATATGATTTTCAAAATGGATTGGTTTAATTAATAAATGGTGGATGTTACTGTACTTTCCCCACCCACACGGGAAGAAGGTAGTGGAACAAGCCACCAGGTTCCCTTATACGGGAGGTGCAGCAAAGAGAGAGAGAGAGAATAAATAGCGCTTGCCAAACAGGCGTTTAGTAATAAGAGAGCCGGGCTGAGTGGCCCAGACGATTGAGGCGCTGGCCTTCTGATTCCAACTTGGCAGGTTCGATCGTGGCTCAGTCCGGTGGTATTTGAAGGTACTCAAATACGTCAGCTTCGTGCCGGTGGATTTACTGGCACGTAAAAGAACTCGTGCAGGACAAAATTTTGGCACCTCGATGTCTCCGAAGTCCGCCTCTGTGGTGTAGTGGTTAGCGTGATTAGCTGCCACCCCCGGAGGTCCGGGTTCGATTCCCGGCTCTGCCACGAAAATTTGAAAAGTGGTACGAGGGCTGGAACGGGGTCCACTCAGCCTCGGGAGATCAACTGAGTAGAGGTGGATTCGATTCCCACCTCAGCCATCCTCGAAGTGGTTTTCCGTGGTTTCCCACTTCTCCTCCAGGCGAATGCCGGGATGGTACTTAACTTAAGGCCACGGCCGCTTCCTTCCCTCTTCCTTGTCTATCCCTTCCAATATTCCCATCCCTCCACAAGGCCCCTGTTCAGCATAGCAGGTGAGGCCGCCTGGGCGAGGTACTGGTCATTCTCCCCAGTTGTATCCCCGACCAAGAGTCTGAAGCTCCAGGACACTGCCCTTGAGGTGGTAGAGGTGGGATCCCTCGCTGAGTCCGAGGGAAAAGCCGAACCTGGAGGGTAAACAGATGATGATGATGATGATGTCTCCGAAAACCGTCAGAAGCAGTTAGTGGGACGTAAAACAATAACATTATTAATATTACTAATAAAATAAATCTTTTGATCTGTGAAAATTTAGGTTTTGGAATTAGGAAGAAATTTGTGATGTCTTTTGTATGGAGTGAAAGGGCTGCTTGGCCAAGCGGTGAAGGCGGGCTCGGTTCGCCTGGAAGGACGTGGGTTCGAATTCCCGTCAGCAAGTCGTAAAATTTAAGAAACGAGATTTCCACTGCCGGAGGTGCACATGGCCCTGAGGTTCACTCAGCCACCGGGCGAGTTGGCCGTGCGCGTAGAGGCGCGCGGCTGTGAGTTTGCATCCGGGAGGTAGTAGGTTCGAATCCCACTATCGGCAGCCCTGAAAATGGTTTTCCGTGGTTTCCCATTTTCACACCAGGCAAATGCTGGGGCTGTACCTTAACCCTGGATTGGTCGCGATGGGTCTACGAGACCCGGGCGGACATACTTATTGGTGTTTCTCTTGTTGGAATGCACCGAGTGATTTCCCCTCCATGGTAGCTTCTTGGCTCCCGACCTTCAATCGAACACAGTAGCCCGCTCTCAGTTGCCTTGGAAACTTTGGGCGTACAGGCTGTTCAGGGTCTCGCAGACCCGGTGCGACTGTTAACGTTGGTCTTTTTTTTTGTTGTCAAACTTCGCATTGTTAGTTTAGTATATTTTTCTTCTGTGTAACAATATATGAAGCTAATTCTGCCTGGATTCGTTCCATATTGGAGGAATCTGAAAATGAAGAAGCTCTTGGTCATTTCTGCCCAACAAACAAAGACAGGAAGACATACTTCATTGCCCCAAGTCTCAAAATTTCACTTGCGGAGAACATGGACAACTTGTCTGCAGAATATGCATAGAAATTAATTAAAGTGATGTTTCCCTGTATTTGGATGTGTTTCTAAAACTAATTTCTTTTTAATTTTATGAATTATGACACATAATTCACACATTACCTAAAAAAAAATCCATATTTTTGTACCAATAGTTCAAGTGTGAAATTCTCAAAAATATGTTTTATTAAGACTGTGTAGAAAATATATGAAAGCGTTGCTTTGTGCATGCAGATGCAGGAACAAGTGAAAAAAAGAAGTAAAATATATTTTACTGTTAACATGTTTTACCTTTTACAAGTTAACAGAAAACAATCCGTTTTTCAGTGTAATTATAGAAATACATATTTTTGTTAAGAAACGGGATAGTTAAATCTTACAGTCATGCAAACTGCATTAAAATAAACGAAATAATGTCCTATAATACTGTATTTGGATATAAAGTATAAAAATATAATAGTAAAACACTGAGAAAAAATGGGTCTGAGAGACCCGGTGCGACCATTAATATTGACAAAACCCATGCGACCACTCCAGGGTTAATTAAGACCACGGCCGCTTCCTTCCAACTCCTAGGCCTTTCCTATCCCATCGTCGCCATAAGACCTATCTGTGTCGGCGTGACGTAAAAGCCCCTAGCAAAAAAGAAAGTTCACTCAGCCTACACCAAAAATGAGTACCAGGTTAATTCCTGGGGGCAAAGGCGGCCGAACGTATAGCTAACATACGGATGGTGGAAGACTTTACCTTTCATCCCTCCAAGGGCCTTCATGGCCTGTACGGAGATAACTTTGCTCTTTGCTTTGCTCTCTTTCTTTTTATGGAGTGTGCTGTTGTATGGATGTGAATACTGGACAATCAGAGATCAGGATTGGACTTGAAGCGTTTGAGATGTGGGTATGGAGATGAATGCTACGGATAAAATGCATTGAAAATAAACAAAAGCATTTTGCAAGACATTCAAGGGAATAAAGAACTGATGCTAACGATCCAGAGAAGAACTAAATTTACTGGCCAGATCTTGTAACATTGAACCTTGCTAACCAATATACTGGAAGTGAAAATCACGGGAAAGGAAGGCCAAGGGTAACGGAAGTAAAAATCCTTCAATAACGATGATGATGCTTGTTGTTTAAAGGGGCCTAACATCTAGGTCATCGGCTTGTACATTCCTTCAAGAGTTGGCACAGAATCTTTGCTATGCTTCCTACTGTGAAATAAAGCGGGTAGCTGAGGACAGAGAACAATAGTTGTGTAGACAAGGCATTGTCTTTAGAAATTGATGATGATGATGATGATGATGATGATGATGATATTTAAAATGTGAAATATAAACACAGCCTCATTGCAAGTATAATTATCTCAACTTCGAAATGAAATGAACATCTTATATATCTGAACTTGTGTACAAAAATCCAAGCTCTATTAGAATACGATAGGCGATCGTGACATTCGAATTCCACAGTATCTTATTACACTCTTACACTAAAATTTAGTTGAACTCTATTTTCTTTTGTATGTGCACTTCGGATACCCTTGACCACCTGCAATGAATTATATTAATACTCCTTTAGGGACACAGTTTCATTTCGTATATCATCTAATGAAATGAAACGTTTCTCTTGAAGTGAACATTTTCGATAACGAGTTCTATTGTCAGAATGTTTTGCGGGTCACTTATAGTTCTATTGATGTCGGGCATTCGCAGATTCACCCTTCACCGACAATGCATGTTGAAAATGTACGTTTCGATATTTTCTTCATTAGATTTAACCGTTAATACTTTTTCCACAATACTTCTTGATCGTGTCAATGATACGGGGAAGCTGTTGACATGTGTATACAAATTTATTTTACCATCATAATATCTGGTAAACTATTTTAAATATGGTACATTCAAACAATCTCAATCGGTCTAACCACGTTCATTGGTACTTGTGAATAATATCTGGCCATGATGTATAATGTCCAAATTCTTCAAGTTTACCGTAACATCTAGCCTACATGAGTTACCATCTGACTCCATGGCTGGAAATGTCACTTAAATCTTTCACTCCCCGCCCCTCCACTCCCTTCCCAACTAGAACCACAATCGCCGCAAGAAGGATTTTGTGTTCTCCACTGATATTGCGGAAGATCTGAGAAGATTAGAAAAATTGGAAAAGCAATTGTTGGGTGGATAGAGGGAACATCACTTATGAGGAAGGAACGGTCAAACGAGGGATAGAGGGATCTACACGAGTACCAGCAAAGTAAAGGAGAGGAATAAGAAGAAGTAAACATAAAAATATTAAATGACTATCTCTGTGCATGTGACTGGCCGACGATTTTCCGGTAGAACTTTAGACGTGCATTACTATACCAAATACATTCTGTGGGATACTTCAACTCACTAGAAGTCTGCATCGTTTTCTGACGAAGACGTATCCTTCAGGGCATGAGCGAATTCTTCCGAATTTGTCTATGTTCCCTTCTCTTTTGTAGAACTTAAGTGGCTCTGCCATGACGTACAAGCTGAAGAAGCCCACTGCGATCAAGAGAAGAACTGTACACACCCGAAACATTGCAACTGATTGGCAACATGATGAAGTGAGAAAGCGTATATAAACAAACGATAAGTAACAGGATGCGAGGACTTCCGCTCACAAACGAGTAACAATCGGTATTTTAGAGATCAGCGCTATCTCGCTGCTTCCCACAGCATATCGGATGCATACCGGGCAATGCTCTCCGCTAAAGTTTATAAAGGAGCGATTTGGAGGCAAGAAAGAGGACAATCTGGCGTAAGTGAATTTTTAGTTCACTTGTCTCATGGCATGTCTATTTATAAAAATAAAATGACGTCGTCTGACTGCCTTCCGAAACATCACGTCTTAAATGCTGGACGGAATTTCATGAACTTTACGAGAATCTTTCTTGGAGGGAACTGTCACATGACGTAACTATATTTTACTGACGTAGAATGCGTCCAGGTCCGCCTCTGTGGTGTAGTGGTTAGTGTGATTAGCTGCCACCCCCGCAGGCTCGGGTTCGATTCCCGGCTCTGCCACGAAATTTGAAAAGTGGTACAAGGGCTGGAACGGGGTCCACTCAGACTCAGGAGGTCAACTGAGTAGGGGTGGGTTCGATTCCCACCTCAGCCATCCTGGAAGTGTTTTTCCGTGGTTTCCCACTTCTCCTCCAGGCAAATGCCGTGATGGTACCTAACTTAAGGCCACGGCCGCTTCCTTTCCTCTTCCTTGTCTATCCCCTCACAAGGCCCCTGTTCAGCATAGCAGGTGAGGCCGCCTGGTCGAGGTACTGGTCATCCTCTCCAGCTGTATCCCCCGACCCAAAGTCTGAAGCCTTACCGTGGCGGGTAAGCAGATTAATAATAAGAAGAAGAATACGTCCATTGTTTCGTTCTAGTACTGAGTATCTCAGTAAATATCTGTGTCCCAAAGAAGTGCGTACCAGACTAATTAAAAAAAAAATCAAAAGTATGTAAGCTAGGAAAAATATATTTGCCTTGAAAAGGGTGAAGTTCAAAAGAGCCTATCCAAATAACTTTCAAGGTCAGATGGGGAAATAGTGAGAAACTTGTGTATCCGCCATTGTATGGTGAAATCGGAGCTCAGAGCGTGAGGCGCAATTAGTAATAGCACTTACCATTAGGCACACCCCCATTGGAAATCAAATCATACTGTCTGTTTCCCTTGCACGTTTTTTTTTTTTTTTTTTGCATTTACTACACTTTTTTTCACTTCATTCGCCGCGTCGTTCGGAATGCAAACATGGCTTGTCTCGCCTAAAACTGTATTATCTTTCGTTGTTATTCTTCCTTTACATTTACTTTTCTTGAAATATACGCACCGCCAATAAGTCATTTGATCTTTATTGGTATAGTCCACAATATACTGATGTCCGTCGTAAATCAACAAAGGCGGTCTCAGTGAACTCCATAGCTGCAGAGCAATTATCACCAGTTCAACGCGGAACACTAGTTGTCACACAGATATCAACTGCAGCAATGAATTCCACTTACCGGGTGGGCTTTCCCCTCCCCTGTTTCTGGTTTTTCAACCCTCCTTGGGCCTCCGTACAAGTGTCACTGTTTGAAATAGCCATGCTTAGTAATTTCCGGGAATTTTTGGCTCTCCGTGCAAGTGTCAACACATTCCATCTCCGTGCAAGTGTCACAACTTCGGAAATCGAACCCACCTCTACTCGGTTGACCTCCCGGGGCTGAGTGGACCCCGTTCCAGCCCTCGTACCACTTTTCAAATTTCGTGGCAGAGCCGGGAATCAAATCCAAACCTCCGGAGGTGGCAGCTAATACACTAACCACTACACCACAGTGGCGGACTACCTCAGCCTTCCGGCTGGGACTCCGGCAGCTAAGCCACTGAGCTAATCACGCCCCCCCCCCCCCCAACATTTTAAAAGCTATTGACCTAATAATTTCGTGTGGCTATTTCTAGCCGAGTGCAGCCCTTGTAAGGCAGACCCTCCGATGAGGGTGGGCGGCATCTGCCATGTGTAGGTAACTGCGTGTTATTGTGGTGGACGATAGTGTTATTTGTGGTGTGTGAGTTGCAGGGATGTTGGGGACAGCACGAACACCCAGCCCCCGGGCCACTGGAATTAAACAATTAAGGTTAAAATCCTTGACCCGGCCGGGAATCGAACCCGGGACCCTCTGAACCGAAGGCCAGAACGCTGACCATTCAGCCAAAGAGTCGGACAACTATTGACCTGAAAATACAATACAGGTCCTACCAAAAGTTTAAGGACACCTTCATATTTCATGAACATGATTCCTGTCCTTAAACTTTTAGTCTCAGGCATGCGATTGTTTACAGGGAACTAGAATATATTTAGAGGAACAATTGCTGAAATTTTCATTAAAATGTCATTCTTCGTTTTGAAGTTATTGAAGTTCTGGTTTATAATAATTGGAAATAAAAGGGCTATTTTCTAATACTAGGAGGATCTGGACAGTGCGATATGGGGATTACAGTAATAATTTTTGTTGTGGAGAAACACACACACACACACACACACACACACACACACACACACACACACACACACACACACACACACACACACACACACACACACACACACACACACACACACACACACATATATATATATATATTTATATAGAATATTTATAATTGTAATAGAGAGACCGGTTGAGTTGGCCGTGCGGTTAGAGGCGCGCGGCTGTGAGCTTGTATCCGGGAGATAGTGGGTTCGAATCCCACTCTCGGCAGCCCTGAAGATTGTTTTGCGTGGTTTCCCATTTTCACACCAGGCAAATGCTGTACCTTAATTAATGCCATGGCCGCTTCCTTTCAACTCCTATGCCTTTCCTACCCATCGTCGCCATAAAACCTATCTGTGTCGGTGCGACGTAAAACCACTAGCAAAAGAAAACTGTAATAGAGAAACAGAATTATATCCATTTTAAAATATCCTCCGTTTTATAGCTCTCAACAGAACCACAGAAATTGGTAAAGAAACAAACATTTCTTGACTTTGGATGGACAGGAGACCCCTCAAGCTACCGATCATTTGTGTGTTGTATTGTAGCGGGATATTTACGGTACAATGTAACACAAAAACGACCCCTGTAGCTTCAGGGGCCTCCTGTCCAGCGAAAGTCAAGGAATGCTTGTTCTTTTACCACTTTCTGTGGTTCTATTGAGAGCTAGTAAACGGGGGATATTTTAAAACGGAAACATATTCAGTTGTTCTATTACTGTTATAAATATTGTTCACGCATCTGTGTTTCTCCATGACAAAATTTTTAATGTAATCCCCATATTGTACTTTCCAGAGCTCCACAAGTATTAAAAATTGCTATTTTATTTCCAACTATTAGTACATTAAAAGTAATTTCTAAACATATTTCAATGAAAATTTCAGCAATTGTTCCTCTAAATATGTTCTAGTTCCCTGTAAACAATCGTATGCCTGAGACTTTAAGTTTAAACACAGGAATCATGTTCATGAAACATGCAGGTGTCCTTTAACTTTCGGTAGGACCTGTATGTCCGAAATATTATTAGTAAAATCGTGTGTGTTTGTCCAACCCTTGTTCCTTTTCTCTTCGTAGCGAGTTCTTACGACCGAATGCCCTTCCTGACCTCAGCCTAATCAGAGGAGTTAATGGAATGAAATGATTGTCGTGAAAGGGAAAGAGTGTAACCCGGTGCCAGCACATACCTACTCCTGTCGAATAGCATCAATGGGTCTGCTCAACGCTTAACGTCTCCATACGACGGGTGAATCACCATCAACAGCGTCATATATGTCCTCCGTCTATATGAATACTGCGGAAATTTCATTCTGCTAACGGATTTCAGTTACTTTGTAGGGGTTAATTATTAACTCGTTTCGAGGTTATCCACGTTCTCACAAGGCTTTGATTAGTTTAGCTCGAAATCTCAAAATTAATGACGACAATAAATTGACCCTTAATTTATAATCGTTACCAGTAGACATCGTCATCAGTTCTTACAGCGAAGTGAGCCTATTGTAATTGTCACTGTATGCAATCTTGCATTGTCTGTAAAGCGTAGCTACACACCTATTCATATCACATTGCTCTATCAGGGAGAGAATATTTATCTGTTGTAATGTAACGAGAGCTCCAGAATTTATCTAGAGGAATATGAAGCTCGAATGGTTTCGTTTTGCTATTTATTGTTATTGGTTCATGTGCTCATGAACGTGCGATTTGTTGGCAATTTTCACTATTTTCGGTATTTCTCCTACTTGTCTGAATTTATGCTATACGTTGCTCTTACCTTAATTGCTTTAGGTTTGGTAACTTTCCGTTGATTTATTACAAGTTCCCTTCGACGTGCAATCATGTCACAGATTAGAGGAATACTGCTTGCCTATTTCTCTTGCTCCGCTGACTTACGTCATTTTCTCTTGCCATAAGACCTATCCGTGTCGGTGCAACATAAAGCAACTAGCATTTTCTCTTGCCTGTTGATTGGCTACATCACCTGACATGACTGTTTGCGTCACCGGCAACTTCATTTCCAGTTGGTACCGAGAATGTATTCTTCCGCGTCTTTCTAATTTTTCATTCAGCGAGCTCGATAGGTGCAGTCGCTTAAGTGCGACCAGTATCCAGTAATCGGGAGATAGTGGGTTCGAACCCCATTATCGGCAGACCAGAAGATGGTTTTCCGTGGTTTCCTATTTTCACAACAGGCCTGTACCTTAATTAAGGCTCGGCCGCTTCCTTCCCATTCTTAGGCTTTTCCTACCCCATTGTCGCCATAAGACCTAACTGTGTCGGTGCGACGTAAAGCATATAGCAAAAAAAACAGAAACAAAACAAAAACAACCTTTTCATTGGTCATTTCTGTTGTTTGCTTTTTGCCTTTGTTATATTATTAATTAATTGGAAATTATTAATATTCTTTCTGTACTTCCTTTTCTCTCGTTATTTTGTATTTTTGATAAGGTTTTTTATGTACTTTTTGGTAATTACTACCGTTAGTCTTACAGCACTACTTTATGTCGGATCTGGAACCTTCTGCAGTGCTTCTTAAGGACTGCCCCTCCTCATGTTCTCCAGGATTCGGCTCCTCACTCTGAACGAGCATCTCATCATAATTGCCGCTTTGCGGCAGCTTGTATGCTGACTTATCTCCCAGGCAGATACTTCGCCGCGATCTGGAGGCGGCACTTGATGACATGCATTTCACTTCGCTTTGCCTGAGACCGTTGACTTAAGTCTTGCTCGCCTGTTTGAACTAAACCATGTAAAAAAAAAAAAAAAAAAAAAGGGGGGGGAAGGGATATATTAAATACACAGTAGGCAAAACAATAAACACGTAAATGTTACAGCACAAGAAAAACAATCTTAATGTAAAAACCCAAAAATTGTAAAAATGTAAAAAGAATACTGTACATATGGAAGAAATTAATAAATACTTAGTCAAGAGGTCGAGACCCCCCCCCAAACTCCTTCAACTTAGCAAAGCTCCATCCTTCTCTACCAATCCCAACAAATCCCCAAACCCCGCCAAATCTCCTGGCCAGAGAGAAGGCGTAACCTTCTAGGTGGCCCGCCCCTCCCCTTCGGGGAGGGGAATGAAAACTTCCCCCTTGGCCCTTGGTCAAGTCGAGCTCTTTCGACCCTTTGCATCTGGCTCGGCTGGCACTTCTATTTTCTTACTGAATTCTGCTAATGACGGCCTGGACTTTGCATTCTGCACAAATTTGTGCATTAATCTTATGAATATTTTAATCTACATTTTTGTCAGCATGTCTGCTTCTGGAAGACGACATTTTTACTCAACTGGTTTGCCTTCGAAGATTTATCTATAGCACTGCAGTGTTGGACTATTTATTTTCCAGTTTAATGTTTGGCAACCATTCCTTTCAATTGTCATCTCCCCGGTAGAGAGTTTAGTGCTGCAAAGTCTTCTTTCAAGTTCTGTTATCAAATTTCGAGTCTTTGTTAATCTATTGGTCTTGGAGACCGCTTTTTCAACGTTGTCATTTTTTAATGTCTTTAATATCTGATCTCGCTATCAAATTTCAATGTTGGTCTGGCTTGGACCGGCCTTCAAGTTAATATAATTTTTTTCAGATATTCTGAATTTTGTCAGCTTCAGTAAGACACCAGTCTTATCTATATTTACATTTATGTGCACAGCCGGTGGCCGTTTTTTGCTCAAGGCCATGTGTACGCTACCTGATTATTAGCCATTGTTCAAATCATTCAAATTGTTTATTGTTGGTTTCTAAAATATTCTAATAAATGTTTTGACTGCTGATCCCTTACTTTTCTCATTTCCCGTAAAACTTTGGAAACATCTCTGGTCTTTCCCAGTTTTCTCCATGGTGCCGAAACCCGGGATAGCAGATTTCTTTTCTCCTATTTTGTACTAACGTTGAATTGCTATTGTTTCAGAAGATCATTTTGTATTTACTTTCTATTGGTTCCTAATGCAGCCTGCAGCTGCCCCAATTAACTGGGATGCCAGTATGCAGCCCAAGGACAAGCTGATATGAGCTCGCGCTGCATACAAGGGACAACTAAGCCTGTTTCGTTAGTTCCTTTCCAGCTGGGAAGACGAGACTTGCAATGTTGGCAATCTTGTCCAGAGGTTGAAAAATTATGAGGTGGCTTATAGTCGTTATGACGAAGTCCAAACGAATTTAGAAATTCAATGTCCTGAGCAGTCAGCCGATCGGGAGGAGGTTGAGAATCTGTATTATGAAGGACACGCTCAGGCAGTTCAGATCATTAGACGTGTTACTCATTCCTTGAAACAGGAAGAACTTTCTAATTCCATTCCCCGTTCAGGAGTGTTGAAAACTCTTGATAGTTCCGCTCAGGTCTCTTTGCCTAAAATTCAGTTTCCTTAGCATCGCGGTAAGGAAGACGAATGGGATTCCTTTTTTGAATTGTTTGACTCTTTAGTCAACCAGAATGAGTCACTTCCTGACATTCAAAAATTTCATTACCTGCGTTCTTCGGTACAAGGTTCGGCGTTGAAACTCACTGAGTCTCTTTCGCTTACTGGTGATAATTATAAAGTTGCCCTAGGGTTATTGAAGGAACGTTATGGTAACCCCCGTCTGAGGATACAACGACATATGCAGGCCCTAATTAATTTGCCTGCTACTAGAGCAGACTGCCTGCTGTCATTTCTTGATGGATACAGTACTTTTGCATCCATCTCTTGGCACAGGCCAGAGTAAAGTGTAGCTTCCACCGAAGTCCCAGTCAACATCCATGGCTGTGACAATATGGAAGTTGCTGGGGTATGGGCAGTGCTGAGTAATGACATTCAGAGCATGACCAGTGCATCTGAGTGTTATGAAAAGTGCTGCTCATAGGGTCAGTCGTGCTGCAATAGTACTTTCTGACCCAGTGAGGAAAGCAATGGCAAACTACCTCACTCCTCATCTTGCCTAGTACGCCTCATTTTGGTGCTGCCATTGGTTTTTGCGGTTTCCTTATAACCGCATAACCTTTGGTGGTGCTATTTCAGGATCCAAACAGCCTCTGGGCTGATGACCTAAGAGACAGACAGACTAGAGCAGATAAGGTTCAAACATTCAGAGCATTATTAGACAGTGTCGAACTGCATGTTAAGGCTTTGGCGATTTTAAATCGACCGGTTGAACATTGAGATACCTTTTTAGTATATTTAATTTCCTCCAATGACATCTCTAATTCTCAAACAGTTACTTATAAAATATAATTAAATTTCTAAAACAGAGATGTCAGATTCTTTCAGCTGTCGATTTTCAAATGAATAGCCAGCCTTCAAAATTGATGTATAAAATTCCGCTGCCGTCATCGGTCTCTAAGTTCAAATCTCTTTCAAAACCTCAGATGTTGAATGTTCAGACAAAATTTCGAAATGCGGGTGTGGTTCAAAAAACCATTTGTTGTATTTGTGCCCTAAATTTAAATCGCTGTCCATAGATGACAGGAGGCTATTTCTTCAAGCAAACAAGCGTTGCTTTAATTGCCTATCTAGCAATCATTTACAAAACAAATGCAACTCTACTAATTCTGGTAAGCATTGTGGATCTAAACATCACTCCTTAATACATCGCCACAACAAAACAGGAGTTAATACTTCATCGGAAGATTCTGTTCAAGTCAGTACTCCGCCTGCTAGTGTACAAACTCTTACTTAAGGTTCATCCTCTTTGCAAGGTTCTCAAGCATTGCTTTCCACAGCCGTCGTTCAAATAAAGGATTCTAGAGGTCAATGGAACTCGGTTCGATGTCTGTTGTATAATGACGTCACTCACGACTTTATTAAAAAGAACTTGGTAGAAAGCCTAGGATTACAAAAAATTCCTACCGATGTGGAAGTCACAGGTATCGATAACAACAAAACATCTTCTACTAGTTTTGTGAGGATCTGTATTAAGGATTCTATTCAAAACAATGTACTTTTTATTTTGAGCTGTTTAGCTATGAAGGTTATCGGTAGTAATACAACTCCTCTTTCCTTTGACATTCAAGACTAGGTCTTCCCCCCCGCCCCCTCATGCCAAATTAGCTGACCCTAGTTTTTTTGAGAGCGCGCCTATAGCTCTGTTATTGTTTTTTGGCAAGTATTATTACCTGAGAAGGTACAAATTATGCCTAATGTATTTGCCTGTAAAACTAAGCTGGGTCAGATTATCACTGGGCGTCTTCCTAAGAATTCTATGACTATTGAATCTAAATGTCATTTTATTTCCGCTCAAGATCAATACAATTTAGAAAGATTTTGGAAATTGGAAGAATGTTCTTCAGATTGCCTTCAACTCTCTGAGCAGGAGCAAGTCTGTGAACAACTTTATAAACAAACTAATTTTCGTAATTGTGATGGTACATTCGTTGCCCAACTTCCTCGTGACTCCAATCCCCCTGTCTTCCTTAATACTAAGCCTTGTGCTTTTAAGGCCTTGATAGGTATTGAATCGAAATTCAAGCACGATTCCTCCCTTAAACTTCAATATACTCAATTCATGGAAGAGTATGAAGCTTTAGACCATATGGAGGTAGTAAGGAAAATTGAAGCCTTTAAGATTTTGTCTATCTTAACCACCATCCTGTTTGGAAGCGTGAAAACGAAAAATCCAAGAAAATTCAGGTAATGGTTCAGCCCTGGATGATCAAGTAATTTCTTTAAATGATACTCTTTTGACTGGTCCTTCTATTCAAGTTGATTTATCTATTATCTCGTTGAATTTTAGATTATTTCCTGTTGCGGTGATGGCCGACATTCAGCAAATGTAACGACAAAGGATTCTTCGGCGCGATGATCCTAGGGAACCATTAAAACTCTTCCTTTTAAAAACTCTAACGTATGGATTGAAACCTTCCGCTTTTCTGGCTATCAGAACTCTTCACCATCTTGCTCAATTGGATAGTCATCTTTTTCCTCCTGAGGTAAGTCAGGCTCTAACTACGTCCTTTCATGTGGACGATTTCTTGCCCTCTTTTTCTTCAGTCTCAGAGGCTACCCAGGTTGCTAAGGGTGTGGGTCAAATACTTGAAGGTGGTGGGTTCGTCCTACACAAATCAATCAATCAATCAATCAATCAATCAATCAATCAATCAATCAATCAATCAATCAATCAATCAATCAATCAATCAATCAATCAATCAATCAATCAATCAATCAATCAATCAATCAATCAATCAATCAATCAATACTGATCTGCATTTAGGGCAGTCGCCCAGGTGGCAGATTCCCTATCTGTTGTTTTCCTAGCCTTTTCCAAAATGATTTCAAAGAAATTGGAAATTTATTAAACGTCTCCCTTGGTAAGTTATTCCAATCCCTAATTCCCCTTCCTATAAATGAATATTTGCCCCAGTTTGTCCTCTTGAATTCCAACTTTATCTTCATATTGTGATCTTTCCTACTTTTATAAACGCCACTCAAACTTATTCGTCTACTAATGTCATTCCATGCCATCTCTCTACTGACAGCTCGGAACATACCACTTAGTCGAGCAGCTCTTCTTATTTCTCTCAATTCTTCCCAACCCAAACTTCGCAACATTTTTGTAACGCTACTCTTTTGTCGGAAATCGCCCAGAACAAATCGAGCTGCTTTTCTTTGGATTTTTTCCAGTTCTTGAATCAGGTAATCCTGGTGAGGGTCCCATACACTGGAACCATACTCTAGTTGGGGTCTTAACAGAGACTTATATGCCCTCTCCTTTACATCCTTACTACAACCCCTAAACACCCTCATAACCATGTGCAGAGATCTGTACCCTTTATTTACAATACCATTTATGTGATTACCCCAATGAAGGTGTTTCCTTCATACCTAGATACTTACAATGATCCCCAACAGGAACTTTCACCCCATCAACGCAGTAATTAAAACTGAGAGGACTTTTTCTATTTTGTGAAACTCACAACCTGACTTTTAACCCCGTTTATCAACATACCATTGCCTGCTGTCCACCTCACAACATTATCGAGGTCACGTTGCAGTTGCTCAGAATCTTGTAAATTATTGATTACTCTATACAGAATAACATCATCCGCAAAAAGCCTTGCCTTCGTTTCCACTCCTTTACTCATACCATTTATATATATAAGAAAACATAAAGATCCGATAATACTGCCTTGAGGAATTCCCCTCTTAATTATTACAGGGTCAGATAAAGCTTCACCTACTCTAATTCTCTGAGATCTATTTTCTAGAAATATAGCAACCCATTCAGTCACTCTTTTGTCTAGTCCGATTGCACTCATTTTTGCCAGTAGTCTCCCATGATCCACCCTATCAAATGATTTAGACAGGTCAATCGCGATACAGTCCATTTGACCTCCGGAATCCATGATATCTGCGATATCTAGTTGGAATAACCTTTCCTAAAACCGAACTGCCTTCTATCGAACCAGTTATTAATTTCACAAACATGTCTAATATAATCAGAAAGAATGCCTTCCCAAAGCTTACATACAACGCATGTTGGCAATCTTGTCTAGAGGTTGAAAAATTACGAGGTGGCTTATAGTCGTTATGACGAAGTCCAAACGAATTTAGAAATTCAATGTCCTGAGCAGTCAGCCGATCGGGAGGAGGTTGAGAACCTGTATTATGAAGGACACGCTCAGGCAGTTCAAATCATTAGACGTGTTACTCATTCCTTGAAACAGGAAGAACTTTCTAATTCCATTCCCCGTTCAGGAGTGTTGAAAACTCTTGATAGTTCCGCTCAGGTCTCTTTGCCTAAAATTCAGTTTCCTCAGCATCGTGGTAAGGAAGACGAATGGGATTCCTTTTTTGAATTGTTTGACTCTTTAGTCAACCAGAATGAGTCACTTCCTGACATTCAAAAATTTCATTACCTGCGTTCTTCGGTACAAGGTTCGGCGTTAAAACTCACTGAGTCTCTTTCGCTTACTGGTGATAATTATAAAGTTGCCCTGGGGTTATTGAAGGAACGTTATGGTAACCCCCGTCTGAGGATACAACGACATATGCAGGCCCTAATTAATTTGCCTGCTACTAGAGCAGACTGCCTGCTGTCATTTCTTGATGGATACAGTACTTTTGCATCTATCTCTTGGCACAGGCCAGAGTAAATTGTAGCTTCCACCGAAGTCCCAGTCAACATCCATGGCTGTGACAATATGGAAGTTGCTGGGGTATGGGCAGTGCTGAGTAATGACATTCAGAGCATGAGTAGTGCATCTGAGTGTTATGAAAAGTGCTGCTCATAGGGTCAGTCGTGCTGCAATAGTACTTTCTGACCCAGTGAGGAAAGCAATGGCAAACTACCTCACTCCTCATCTTGCCTAGTACGCCTCATTTTGGTGCTGCCATTGGTTTTTGCGGTTTCCTTATAACCGCATAACCTTTGGTGGTGCTATTTCAGGATCCAAACAGCCTCTGGGCTGATGACCTAAGAGACAGACAGACTAGAGCAGATAAGGTTCAAACATTCAGAGCATTATTAGACAGTGTCGAACTGCATGTTAAGGCTTTGGCGATTTTAAATCGACCGGTTGAACATTGAGATACCTTTTTAGTATATTTAATTTCCTCCAATGACATCTCTAATTCTCAAACAGTTACTTATAAAATATAATTAAATTTCTAAAACAGAGATGTCAGATTCTTTCAGCTGTCGATTTTCAAATGAATAGCCAGCCTTCAAAATTGATGTATAAAATTCCGCTGCCGTCATCGGTCTCTAAGTTCAAATCTCTTTCAAAACCTCAGATGTTGAATGTTCAGACAAAATTTCGAAATGCGGGTGTGGTTCAAAAAACCATTTGTTGTATTTGTGCCCTAAATTTAAATCGCTGTCCATAGATGACAGGAGGCTATTTCTTCAAGCAAACAAGCGTTGCTTTAATTGCCTATCTAGCAATCATTTACAAAACAAATGCAACTCTACTAATTCTGGTAAGCATTGTGGATCTAAACATCACTCCTTAATACATCGCCACAACAAAACAGGAGTTAATACTTCATCGGAAGATTCTGTTCAAGTCAGTACTCCGCCTGCTAGTGTACAAACTCTTACTTAAGGTTCATCCTCTTTGCAAGGTTCTCAAGCATTGCTTTCCACAGCCGTCGTTCAAATAAAGGATTCTAGAGGTCAATGGAACTCGGTTCGATGTCTGTTGTATAATGACGTCACTCACGACTTTATTAAAAAGAACTTGGTAGAAAGCCTAGGATTACAAAAAATTCCTACCGATGTGGAAGTCACAGGTATCGATAACAACAAAACATCTTCTACTAGTTTTGTGAGGATCTGTATTAAGGATTCTATTCAAAACAATGTACTTTTTATTTTGAGCTGTTTAGCTATGAAGGTTATCGGTAGTAATACAACTCCTCTTTCCTTTGACATTCAAGACTAGGTCTTCCCCCCCGCCCCCTCATGCCAAATTAGCTGACCCTAGTTTTTTTGAGAGCGCGCCTATAGCTCTGTTATTGTTTTTTGGCAAGTATTATTACCTGAGAAGGTACAAATTATGCCTAATGTATTTGCCTGTAAAACTAAGCTGGGTCAGATTATCACTGGGCGTCTTCCTAAGAATTCTATGACTATTGAATCTAAATGTCATTTTATTTCCGCTCAAGATCAATACAATTTAGAAAGATTTTGGAAATTGGAAGAATGTTCTTCAGATTGCCTTCAACTCTCTGAGCAGGAGCAAGTCTGTGAACAACTTTATAAACAAACTAATTTTCGTAATTGTGATGGTACATTCGTTGCCCAACTTCCTCGTGACTCCAATCCCCCTGTCTTCCTTAATACTAAGCCTTGTGCTTTTAAGGCCTTGATAGGTATTGAATCGAAATTCAAGCACGATTCCTCCCTTAAACTTCAATATACTCAATTCATGGAAGAGTATGAAGCTTTAGACCATATGGAGGTAGTAAGGAAAATTGAAGCCTTTAAGATTTTGTCTATCTTAACCACCATCCTGTTTGGAAGCGTGAAAACGAAAAATCCAAGAAAATTCAGGTAATGGTTCAGCACTGGATGATCAAGTAATTTCTTTAAATGATACTCTTTTGACTGGTCCTTCTATTCAAGTTGATTTATCTATTATCTCGTTGAATTTTAGATTATTTCCTGTTGCGGTGATGGCCGACATTCAGCAAATGTAACGACAAAGGATTCTTCGGCGCGATGATCCTAGGGAACCATTAAAAATCTTCCTTTTAAAAACTCTAACGTATGGATTGAAACCTTCCGCTTTTCTGGCTATCAGAACTCTTCACCATCTTGCTCAATTGGATAGTCATCTTTTTCCTCCTGAGGTAAGTCAGGCTCTAACTACGTCCTTTCATGTGGACGATTTCTTGCCCTCTTTTTCTTCAGTCTCAGAGGCTACCCAGGTTGCTAAGGGTGTGGGTCAAATACTTGAAGGTGGTGGGTTCGTCCTACACAAATCAATCAATCAATCAATCAATCAATCAATCAATCAATCAATCAATCAATCAATCAATCAATCAATCAATCAATCAATCAATCAATCAATCAATCAATCAATCAATCAATCAATCAATCAATCAATCAATCAATCAATCAATCAATCAATCAATCAATCAATCAATCAATCAATCAATCAATCAATCAATCAATCAATCAATCAATCAATACTGATCTGCATTTAGGGCAGTCGCCCAGGTGGCAGATTCCCTATCTGTTGTTTTCCTAGCCTTTTCCAAAATGATTTCAAAGAAATTGGAAATTTATTAAACGTCTCCCTTGGTAAGTTATTCCAATCCCTAATTCCCCTTCCTATAAATGAATATTTGCCCCAGTTTGTCCTCTTGAATTCCAACTTTATCTTCATATTGTGATCTTTCCTACTTTTATAAACGCCACTCAAACTTATTCGTCTACTAATGTCATTCCATGCCATCTCTCTACTGACAGCTCGGAACATACCACTTAGTCGAGCAGCTCTTCTTATTTCTCTCAATTCTTCCCAACCCAAACTTCGCAACATTTTTGTAACGCTACTCTTTTGTCGGAAATCGCCCAGAACAAATCGAGCTGCTTTTCTTTGGATTTTTTCCAGTTCTTGAATCAGGTAATCCTGGTGAGGGTCCCATACACTGGAACCATACTCTAGTTGGGGTCTTAACAGAGACTTATATGCCCTCTCCTTTACATCCTTACTACAACCCCTAAACACCCTCATAACCATGTGCAGAGATCTGTACCCTTTATTTACAATACCATTTATGTGATTACCCCAATGAAGGTGTTTCCTTCATACCTAGATACTTACAATGATCCCCAACAGGAACTTTCACCCCATCAACGCAGTAATTAAAACTGAGAGGACTTTTTCTATTTTGTGAAACCCACAACCTGACTTTTAACCCCGTTTATCAACATACCATTGCCTGCTGTCCACCTCACAACATTATCGAGGTCACGTTGCAGTTGCTCAGAATCTTGTAAATTATTGATTACTCTATACAGAATAACATCATCCGCAAAAAGCCTTGCCTTCGTTTCCACTCCTTTACTCATATCATTTATATATATAAGAAAACATAAAGATCCGATAATACTGCCTTGAGGAATTCCCCTCTTAATTATTACAGGGTCAGATAAAGCTTCACCTACTCTAATTCTCTGAGATCTATTTTCTAGAAATATAGCAACCCATTCAGTCACTCTTTTGTCTAGTCCGATTGCACTCATTTTTGCCAGTAGTCTCCCATGATCCACCCTATCAAATGATTTAGACAGGTCAATCGCGATACAGTCCATTTGACCTCCGGAATCCATGATATCTGCGATATCTAGTTGGAATAACCTTTCCTAAAACCGAACTGCCTTCTATCGAACCAGTTATTAATTTCACAAACATGTCTAATATAATCAGAAAGAATGCCTTCCCAAAGCTTACATACAACGCATGTTGGCAATCTTGTCTAGAGGTTGAAAAATTACGAGGTGGCTTATAGTCGTTATGACGAAGTCCAAACGAATTTAGAAATTCAATGTCCTGAGCAGTCAGCCGATCGGGAGGAGGTTGAGAACCTGTATTATGAAGGACACGCTCAGGCAGTTCAAATCATTAGACGTGTTACTCATTCCTTGAAACAGGAAGAACTTTCTAATTCCATTCCCCGTTCAGGAGTGTTGAAAACTCTTGATAGTTCCGCTCAGGTCTCTTTGCCTAAAATTCAGTTTCCTCAGCATCGTGGTAAGGAAGACGAATGGGATTCCTTTTTTGAATTGTTTGACTCTTTAGTCAACCAGAATGAGTCACTTCCTGACATTCAAAAATTTCATTACCTGCGTTCTTCGGTACAAGGTTCGGCGTTAAAACTCACTGAGTCTCTTTCGCTTACTGGTGATAATTATAAAGTTGCCCTAGGGTTATTGAAGGAACGTTATGGTAACCCCCGTCTGAGGATACAACGACATATGCAGGCCCTAATTAATTTGCCTGCTACTAGAGCAGACTGCCTGCTGTCATTTCTTGATGGATACAGTACTTTTGCATCTATCTCTTGGCACAGGCCAGAGTAAATTGTAGCTTCCACCGAAGTCCCAGTCAACATCCATGGCTGTGACAATATGGAAGTTGCTGGGGTATGGGCAGTGCTGAGTAATGACATTCAGAGCATGACTAGTGCATCTGAGTGTTATGAAAAGTGCTGCTCATAGGGTCAGTCGTGCTGCAATAGTACTTTCTGACCCAGTGAGGAAAGCAATGGCAAACTACCTCACTCCTCATCTTGCCTAGTACGCCTCATTTTGGTGCTGCCATTGGTTTTGCGGTTTCCTTATAACCGCATAACCTTTGGTGGTGCTATTTCAGGATCCAAACAGCCTCTGGGCTGATGACCTAAGAGACAGACAGACTAGAGCAGATAAGGTTCAAACATTCAGAGCATTATTAGACAGTGTCGAACTGCATGTTAAGGCTTTGGCGATTTTAAATCGACCGGTTGAACATTGAGATACCTTTTTAGTATATTTAATTTCCTCCAATGACATCTCTAATTCTCAAACAGTTACTTATAAAATATAATTAAATTTCTAAAACAGAGATGTCAGATTCTTTCAGCTGTCGATTTTCAAATGAATAGCCAGCCTTCAAAATTGATGTATAAAATTCCGCTGCCGTCATCGGTCTCTAAGTTCAAATCTCTTTCAAAACCTCAGATGTTGAATGTTCAGACAAAATTTCGAAATGCGGGTGTGGTTCAAAAAACCATTTGTTGTATTTGTGCCCTAAATTTAAATCGCTGTCCATAGATGACAGGAGGCTATTTCTTCAAGCAAACAAGCGTTGCTTTAATTGCCTATCTAGCAATCATTTACAAAACAAATGCAACTCTACTAATTCTGGTAAGCATTGTGGATCTAAACATCACTCCTTAATACATCGCCACAACAAAACAGGAGTTAATACTTCATCGGAAGATTCTGTTCAAGTCAGTACTCCGCCTGCTAGTGTACAAACTCTTACTTAAGGTTCATCCTCTTTGCAAGGTTCTCAAGCATTGCTTTCCACAGCCGTCGTTCAAATAAAGGATTCTAGAGGTCAATGGAACTCGGTTCGATGTCTGTTGTATAATGACGTCACTCACGACTTTATTAAAAAGAACTTGGTAGAAAGCCTAGGATTACAAAAAATTCCTACCGATGTGGAAGTCACAGGTATCGATAACAACAAAACATCTTCTACTAGTTTTGTGAGGATCTGTATTAAGGATTCTATTCAAAACAATGTACTTTTTATTTTGAGCTGTTTAGCTATGAAGGTTATCGGTAGTAATACAACTCCTCTTTCCTTTGACATTCAAGACTAGGTCTTCCCCCCCGCCCCCTCATGCCAAATTAGCTGACCCTAGTTTTTTTGAGAGCGCGCCTATAGCTCTGTTATTGTTTTTTGGCAAGTATTATTACCTGAGAAGGTACAAATTATGCCTAATGTATTTGCCTGTAAAACTAAGCTGGGTCAGATTATCACTGGGCGTCTTCCTAAGAATTCTATGACTATTGAATCTAAATGTCATTTTATTTCCGCTCAAGATCAATACAATTTAGAAAGATTTTGGAAATTGGAAGAATGTTCTTCAGATTGCCTTCAACTCTCTGAGCAGGAGCAAGTCTGTGAACAACTTTATAAACAAACTAATTTTCGTAATTGTGATGGTACATTCGTTGCCCAACTTCCTCGTGACTCCAATCCCCCTGTCTTCCTTAATACTAAGCCTTGTGCTTTTAAGGCCTTGATAGGTATTGAATCGAAATTCAAGCACGATTCCTCCCTTAAACTTCAATATACTCAATTCATGGAAGAGTATGAAGCTTTAGACCATATGGAGGTAGTAAGGAAAATTGAAGCCTTTAAGATTTTGTCTATCTTAACCACCATCCTGTTTGGAAGCGTGAAAACGAAAAATCCAAGAAAATTCAGGTAATGGTTCAGCCCTGGATGATCAAGTAATTTCTTTAAATGATACTCTTTTGACTGGTCCTTCTATTCAAGTTGATTTATCTATTATCTCGTTGAATTTTAGATTATTTCCTGTTGCGGTGATGGCCGACATTCAGCAAATGTAACGACAAAGGATTCTTCGGCGCGATGATCCTAGGGAACCATTAAAACTCTTCCTTTTAAAAACTCTAACGTATGGATTGAAACCTTCCGCTTTTCTGGCTATCAGAACTCTTCACCATCTTGCTCAATTGGATAGTCATCTTTTTCCTCCTGAGGTAAGTCAGGCTCTAACTACGTCCTTTCATGTGGACGATTTCTTGCCCTCTTTTTCTTCAGTCTCAGAGGCTACCCAGGTTGCTAAGGGTGTGGGTCAAATACTTGAAGGTGGTGGGTTCGTCCTACACAAATCAATCAATCAATCAATCAATCAATCAATCAATCAATCAATCAATCAATCAATCAATCAATCAATCAATCAATCAATCAATCAATCAATCAATCAATCAATCAATCAATCAATCAATCAATCAATCAATCAATCAATCAATCAATCAATCAATCAATCAATCAATACTGATCTGCATTTAGGGCAGTCGCCCAGGTGGCAGATTCCCTATCTGTTGTTTTCCTAGCCTTTTCCAAAATGATTTCAAAGAAATTGGAAATTTATTAAACGTCTCCCTTGGTAAGTTATTCCAATCCCTAATTCCCCTTCCTATAAATGAATATTTGCCCCAGTTTGTCCTCTTGAATTCCAACTTTATCTTCATATTGTGATCTTTCCTACTTTTATAAACGCCACTCAAACTTATTCGTCTACTAATGTCATTCCATGCCATCTCTCTACTGACAGCTCGGAACATACCACTTAGTCGAGCAGCTCTTCTTATTTCTCTCAATTCTTCCCAACCCAAACTTCGCAACATTTTTGTAACGCTACTCTTTTGTCGGAAATCGCCCAGAACAAATCGAGCTGCTTTTCTTTGGATTTTTTCCAGTTCTTGAATCAGGTAATCCTGGTGAGGGTCCCATACACTGGAACCATACTCTAGTTGGGGTCTTAACAGAGACTTATATGCCCTCTCCTTTACATCCTTACTACAACCCCTAAACACCCTCATAACCATGTGCAGAGATCTGTACCCTTTATTTACAATACCATTTATGTGATTACCCCAATGAAGGTCTTTCCTTCATACCTAGATACTTACAATGATCCCCAACAGGAACTTTCACCCCATCAACGCAGTAATTAAAACTGAGAGGACTTTTTCTATTTTGTGAAACTCACAACCTGACTTTTAACCCCGTTTATCAACATACCATTGCCTGCTGTCCACCTCACAACATTATCGAGGTCACGTTGCAGTTGCTCAGAATCTTGTAAATTATTGATTACTCTATACAGAATAACATCATCCGCAAAAAGCCTTGCCTTCGTTTCCACTCCTTTACTCATATCATTTATATTTATAAGAAAACATAAAGATCCGATAATACTGCCTTGAGGAATTCCCCTCTTAATTATTACAGGGTCAGATAAAGCTTCACCTACTCTAATTCTCTGAGATCTATTTTCTAGAAATATAGCAACCCATTCAGTCACTCTTTTGTCTAGTCCGATTGCACTCATTTTTGCCAGTAGTCTCCCATGATCCACCCTATCAAATGATTTAGACAGGTCAATCGCGATACAGTCCATTTGACCTCCGGAATCCATGATATCTGCGATATCTAGTTGGAATAACCTTTCCTAAAACCGAACTGCCTTCTATCGAACCAGTTATTAATTTCACAAACATGTCTAATATAATCAGAAAGAATGCCTTCCCAAAGCTTACATACAACGCATGTCAAACTTACTGGCCTGTGATTTTCAGCTTTATGTCTATCACCCTTTCCTTTATACACCGGGCCTACTATAGAAACTCTCCATTCATCTGGTATAGCTCCTCCGACCAAACAATAATCAAATAAGTACCTCAGATATGGTACTATATCTCAACCCATTGTCTTTAGTATATCCCCAGAATTCTGATCAATTCCAGCCGCTTTTCTAGTTTTCAACTTTTGTATCTTATTGTAAATATCATTGTTGTCATATGCAAATGTTAATACTTCATTGGCTTTAGTCTCCTCCTCTATCTCGACATTTTCCTTGTAACCAACAATCTTTACATACTGCTGACTGAATACTTCTGCCTTTTGAACATCCTCACATACACACTTCCCTTGTTCATTAATTATTCCTGGAATGTCCTTTTTGGAACCTGTTTCTGCCTTAAAATACCTATACATACCCTTCCATTTTTTCACTAAAATTTGTATGACTGCCAATTATGCTTGCCATCATGTTATCCTTAGCTGCCTTCTTTGCTAGATTCAATTTTCTAGTAAGTTCCTTCAATTTCTCCTTATTTCCACAGCCATTTCTAACTCTATTTCTTTCCAGTCTGCACCTCCTTCTTAGTCTCTTTATTTCTCTATTATAATAAGGTGGGTCTTTACCATTCCTTACCTCCCTTAAAGGTTCAAACCTGTTTTTGCATTCCTCAACAATTTCTTTAAACCCATCCCAGAGTCTGTTTACATTTTTGTTTACCGTTTTCCACCGATCATAGTTACTTTTTAGAAACTGCGTCATGCTTTCTTTATCAGCCATATGGTACTGCCTAACAGTCCTACTTTTAAGACCTTCCTTTCTATCACATTTATTTTTGACTACGACAAAACCAGCTTCATGATCACTAATACCATCTATTACTTCAGTTTCCCTATAGAGCTCATCTGGTTTTATCAGCACGACATCCAGGATATTTTAACCTCTGGTTGGTTCCATCACTTTCTGAATCAGCTGTCTTTCCCATATTAACTTATTTGCCATTTGTTGGTCATGCTTCCTGTCGTTCGCATTTCCTTCCCAATTGACATCTGGCAAATTCAGATCGCCCGCTACAATCACATTTCTTTCCAAGTCGTTTCCCACATAGCCGACTATCCTATCAAATAATTCCGAATCCGCGTCAGTGCTACCCTTTCCCGGTCTGTACACTCCAAATATATCAAGTTGCCTATTATCTTTAGAAATGGGCCTTACACCTAGAATTTCATGTGTCTCATCTTTAACTTTTTCGTAGCTTACAAATTCTTCTTTCTAATGGTGTTCCAATCACGGCCAATTTCTAACTGCCCTTAAGGATAGAGATCTGATTAATGATTACGTAGAGTTGTTTAAGGAAGAAACTACCATCAAGGCTCTTGGTGTATATTGGTGTCCTAAGCTGGACATATTTATAAATTGCCACTCTTCGCAGAGCCGCCTACAACTAAACGTCAAGTTCTTTCAGAAATTACAAAATTATTTGACACTTTGCAGTATTTAGCTCCCATTATAGTCCTGGCTAAACATTTTATGCAGGAGTTATGGACATTGAAAACTACTTGGGATGAAATTGTGCCCTCTAGTTTTCTTCAAAAAGGGATTAAATATAGAGACAGCCTTCTTGAAGTTTCTACTATATCCATACCTAGAGTTCTCATTAAGCATTCCCCTGCTGATATTCTAGAACTTCATTTGTTCTCTGATAGTTTGGAAAAATCATACGGGTGCTGTGCTTACCTTGCCTCAAGAAGCAAACAAATTTTTTTCCAATCTTGTGTCTTCAAAATTCAAGGTGGCTCCTTTAAAGGTTGTTTACCCTCTGCTTACCCTCCAGGGTTAGTTTTTTCCTCGGACGCAGCGGGGGATCCCACCTCTACCAACTCAGGGCAGTGTTCTGGAGCTTCAGACTGTGGGTCGGGGGATACAACTGCGGCGAATGACGAGTACCTCGCCCAGGTGGCCTCACTTGCTGCTCTGAACAGCGGCCTTGATGGGGGATGGTAAGATTGGAAGGGATAGACAAGGAAGAGGGAAGGAAGCGGCCGTGGCCTTAAGTTAGGTACCATTCCGGCATTTGCCTGGAGGAAAAGTGGGAAACCACGGAAAACCATTTCCAGAATGGCTGAGGTGGGAATCGTACCCAACTCTACTCAGTTCACCTCCCGAGGCTGAGTGGACCCCGATCCAGCCCTCGTACCACTTTTCAAATTTCCTGGCAGAGCCGGGAATCGAACCCACGCCTCCTGGGGTGGCAGCTAATCACACTAACCACTACACCACAGAGGCGGACCTTTACACACTCGCATAGGAAAATAATTGCTTTAATAAGTTAACTTGGTCATCTGCTAGGCATGGTGCTCTGAAGTTCAATAGCAATATTTATGGTTAAATTCAAAAAAGTAAAAATATCGCACCATGCTGTGTCACAACCTGACACAACATTTGGATTGTTTAAAATAGGCATTTAATTGAAATGTTTCATTTAACCACAAACTAATTAATGGAATCTATAACTGACCTTTAAGTTAATAAACAACAAACTTTCAAATTATGTTTAAAATAAAAATCTTACAAGGTAAACCCAATAAACACTTAGGTTTGATTTAATCAATGCCATACACAGGAATGGTAACTAAATTAATTCACTCAACCGTTTATAAACGGAGAAGATAAAATAAACTGAGTTAAAAAAACGCAGGAATTGCTGTTTTGATTTATAATTTATTTTCAAATGGCCATATTTAGAGTAATCAATTTTGGGCCATATTTAGTCAGTTTTGCGTCATATTTCGTCACTTTTGAAGTCATATTTCGTCACGTTTGAGGCCACATTTGCTTGCTTATTGGGGCTACTTTTAGGTCTTAAACATTCGAGCCCTAATTATGACAGTGGTGATATTTGATAAGTCATGGTGGTACTCTTTATATACTCGACCCACAATGAGGGAAGAGGAAGGTTTGCAACAACTATTACGATATCACTTTTGGGAACAGCAGGCTCTCTTTACAGGCGTTTTGGAAAATAGAGTGTTGTTGATGGTGGAGGGTAAGGTAAATGAAACCCAGGGGTTTTGGAATATTTGCGAATGCTACGAGAGCAATGGACATTTCTTCTTCTTCTTCTCCTCCTTCTTCTTAATCTGTTTACCCTCCAGGGTTGGTTTTTCCCTCGGACTCGGCGAGGGATCCTACCTTTACCGCCTCAAAGGCAGTGTCCTGGAGCGTGAGCCATTGGGTTGGGGATACAACTGGGGAGAATGACCAGTACCTCGCCCAGGCGGCCTCACCTGCTATGCTGAACAGGAGCCTTGCGGGGGGATGGAAAGATTGGAGAGGATAGACAAGGAAGAGGGAAGGAAGCGGCCGTGGCCTAAGTTAGGTACCATCCCGGCATTTTCCTTGAGGAGAAGTGGGAAACCACGGAAAACCACTTCCAGAATGGCTGAGGCGGGAATCGAACCCAACTCTACTCATTTGACCTCTCGAGGCTGAGTGGACCCAGTTGCAGCCCTCGTAACACGTTTAAAATTTCGTTGCAGAGCGGAAATAGAACCAGGGCCTCCGGGGGTGGCAGCAAATCACACTAACCACTACACCACAGAGGCGGACACAGTTGTTCTTAGGTTTCATAAATAAAGAGAAGGCGTATAACAGAGTTCCAGTATGTTGGCCGTACTGGGGGATTATGAGATCAGTGATAGAAAAAATGGCGTATGGCTTTTTTCTTAGTGCCGGGATATGTCCGACGACTTCGACTCGCTAGGTGCAGGTCTTTTGATTTGACACCCTTAGGCGAACTGCGCGTCGTGATGAGGGTGAAATGATGATGAAGACGGCACATACACTCAGTCCCCGTGCCAGGAGAATTAACCAATTATGGTTCAAATTCCCGACCCTGCCGGGAACCGAGCCCGGGACCCCTTTGACTAACGGCCAGCAAGCTAACCATTTAGCCATGGAGCCGGGCAGTGATAGTCTATTTTAAGCAAACAAACGAGTTAATGTTGACAGTCAGGCTGCAGATAACACTGCTGATGAAATAAGTTATTTGTATTCACAGTGCACTGTATCTTGTGATATAGGCTACAGCAAGTTTGTTACCTTCACCGATCTGTCACAGTCTTAACTTTTGTTCTTGTAGTACGGAAGTAACTGAGGTGTGGGCAATGATAGTAACACAGTTACTCATGCGGCCATTTCCTGTTATGAACGGTGTGAAAATGTTGCCTGTAGTGTCGATTGGTGTATAGGTCTACATTTTACTGGACTTAACAGACTGATATGAAGTGACACCATTTGCCTCGGTGAGGAAAGCAACAGGATTTACCCTTCTCCTTACTTTCCTAGACGCATTTCTAGTGACGCTTAGTCTGCTTTTGACAGTTGATGGTGTAGGTGTTGGGGATCAAACCATTTCCGTCTGAGCACGCGACATACAAAACAACAAGGAGGTCAAGCCAGGCTGCATCCTTTACCCTTCTTGCCCATATGGATGGTTTTCTGAAAGTCATTAAGCTACAGGTTGTTAAAAGTTTGACTCATACCGATAACGATAATGGATCATCTCTGCTTAGTCTATATATACATTGTACATTGCTCAGAATTTAAAAAGGATGGTATTTATGTATCAGTCGTGTCCATAGTACCAAGGAAATGAACTTTTCAAGTTTCCGTAATTTCTGTCTGCCTGTATGTGTGTATGTACACGCATCAGGAGAAAACGGCTGAAGATAATTTTATGAAAATCGGTATGCAAAGTCGGGGAATAAGTCGCTGCAATCTAGGCTATAAATAATTTTATTCACGCTGTGTGAAATGGTAGTTTAGGGGAAGACCTTAAATTTAATTCTCAAATATTTATGTTATTGGTAGTCGTATCTTAATGCAAATCAGTGTACAAAGTCGGGGAATAAGTTGCTATAATCCAAGCTATAAATAATTGTATTCAAGCTGAGTGAAATGGTTGTTTAGGGGAAGACCAAAAATTAATTCTCAAATATTTATGTTATTAGTGGTCGTATCTTAATGAAAATTGGTATGCAAAGTCGGGGAATAAGTCACTATAATCCAGGTCGTAAATAACTGTATTCATGCTGAGTAAAATAGTACTTTAGGGGAAGGTCTGAAATTTAATTCTCAAATATTTGTTATTAGTGGTTGTAGCTTAATGAAATTCGATAGGCGAAGTCGGGGAATAACTCGCTACAATCTAGGCCATAAATAAGTGTATTCACGCGGAGAAAAATTGTAGTTTAGTGGAAGGCGTCAAATTTAATTCTAAAATAATCATGTTATTAGTAGTCGTATCGATATAAATACTGCATAACGAAAGTCATATAGTATTCAATTTCCGATCATTTATGTCTTATACATTGTTACCATACCGGCTATTATCACAGAGATATTCATGAATTTGGATTTTTGTTACTAAATCCATATCAGCGCCGAGTCACGAGGAAATGGGTAAACATAATTTAATGAAAATCGGTATGCAAAGTCGGAGAATAAGGAACTACAGTGTACGTTATAAATAATTTTATAAGACGCCCTAATATCATAGAGTCGAAAGAAAACTAAATGTGAAGGCCTACAATATAGAAAGCTCATGAAAATGATTAACATTAACATTATATAGACCATTGTTTGTTGTGATTTGCTTTGTGCCTTCTGTTGACACTCATCTCCGATAGATAGGATTACTGCTACGTACCGAGTATTTTCCTTAAATTTGCCTTACGTCGTACCGACACAGATAGTTCTTATGGGGACGTTGGGATAGGAAAATGTTAGGAGTGTGAAGGAAGCAGCCTTGGCCTTAATGAAGGTAAAAACAAAGCATTTGCCTGGTGTGAAAATGAAAAACCACGGAATACCATCTTCAGGGCTGCCGACAGTGGGGTTCGAATTCACTATTTCCCACATACAAGCTCACAGATGTGCGCCCCTAACCACACAGTCAACTCGCCCAGTCGTACCGAGTGTAACAGCCTGCCTGAATATTGGCGGAAAGTATCTGGGAGTTAGATAACTTTCTTCTTTAGCATGCAATCAAGCTATTCAATCCCTACTCTGATGCACTGATTGGAATGAGCAGAGAGCATATTTAACGAAATAAAGGCAGAGGAGTGTTCACGGCTGTCTGTGGCCTGTTCATTCCAGCTCTGAAACTTTGGACTGTTAGATCGGCACCGTAGTACTGTTCATTAAAAGTGAGAAATTGTGCGGTTTTTCATTTGATCGAGTATTTTATATGATAACATTGCTTTTAATCGCTACTTTCCTACTGACGTTTTTGTAATGACCTATGTTGACTTCAGTTAGGAAAACCACAAAGTCAGTCTTTCTGAAAATCCCGTAGCGAAGCACGAGTACATCAGCTAGTATGAAATAAGGTACTAAATCCTGTCAGTCTGTGAGTTCTAATCTCAAGAACCACTGGATGAAATTTCATGCGGTCTTTATCATTCTATTAAGCATTTCTAGAAAAAGTTTTATTTACAGAAACATTCATCTACTGTATGAACGAAATGAAACGATTTCAGTGAAGCAAGCCGAATAAAAATCCGCCGTTTGTCCGTCTTTTTAGCTTTCGCTGGCCAAACCGTTAGATGTACTATGAGGGTAAGAATTGTTGAATGCAGTGGCGGCCCGTGGCCAAATTATCCGGCGGGGCACAACTTATAAAATAATATGGACAGTCAAGTAGATATTTAAGGTATCGGTTGCAAAATATAACAATAATGCGCATGTGAATAAATACACTAACAACTGACTTGTAAATCAGCTTATTCCGTTTACAGTTGGTGCCAGTTAGATATTAACACCAAGGAAAAAGACAGTGAAAGGTGGGGTCAAAGGAAACGAACCCGTGACCTCTCCATTTCCGGTCAAGTGTTATTTCACTGAGCTAAATGGCAGGGGATAAGCTGATCCACATTTCGTTTATAACCTGTTCCCCTACAAGTCAAGTAATAATGTATATACTAACCTTCTCATTTTTAGATGAAGTCTATTCTTCGATCCTTTGCTTGAGCAAATATTTCAATAACTCGCTGGTTGAAGTCGGGAATCGAACGTATGCTACCATTTTACTTTCAATTGAAAGCATCGCCAGGGCCGTTAGTCTGTCTTGGCTCATCGTATTCCTCAAGAAGGTCTTTATTCGATTTAGAGTAGAGAAAAACTTTTTTACTTTCCACTGTCGACATCGGGTTTGTAACAATGATGCTCAGTAACCTAACGCATTCATTGAAAGTGTCTTGCATATTGTTGCGCAGGAAAAGTTGCAAAAGCGCCGCAGCACCATCTGCCGCACGCACGTCTACCCTGGAATATAACACTTCAAGTTCGGTCCTGAGCCTGGCTTTGTTCACTTTCGGGTACTTGTTTACGGTTGACGCGGAATGTTTTCCGGAAAGAGAGTACAAAATTCTCCAAAACTTGATACCCGAATAAGGTTGGCAGCTGCTAAATGGCCTATTAGAAACACGGTAACCTCATTTAAGATAACTTATTTTAATAATGAAAACATCTGAAAGCAACTAAATCCCTGCATGAGAGATATGAACGCATTTTTAAATAAACAAGACTAAAATATTATTGGATTTACTGTAGTTACAGAATTGGTGAATTGGCTACACTGATGTTTGTAAAGCGCGGATATTTCTCGTGATCTGTTATTTGCTCTATGCGCATGCGCTGCAGAAGGCCGCAAGGATCTGAGTGCCCAACCAGAAGTACTCCCCGTCGCCCGCTCACCCACACAAGCCCACAGCTGTCATGGACTTTCACCATCTTCAAATACTGTGTTCTAATGCGCAGGCGCTTCGTTTGGGCACAAGACGGTCTAGTGCCCAGAGCTGCGCATTTCGCCTGCCACTCGCTTCGCAAGACTCCTGCAGTCATTATTGTCGCACTGACAGTAACAGCTTGTCTCTTTAAATACGAGTACAAAAGGTATCCTCTCTTCGTGCTTAAAGACATGGTTGTTTTAAATACCTACCAAAATCCGTAATCCAGTTTAGAATATAACATTTTGTCGTGATAATATTTGTAGAAATAATTCTGTTGTTCGGCTGTAGCCCAACTAAATTATAAATTATTTCCTGAAATTCTGAGTGCAAAAACTTGACAGGGCACGTGCCCCTGTGCCCCTAAGGGCCCACCGCCACTGGTTGAATGTAAGAAGTACTACAGAACATTCCGTGACAGCATATACCGATCTTTAACACATAGCCCACTAATACGAGTTTTTATGTCACAGTAACTATTTAAGTGAAGCAAGTCGAAGAATAAACGGCAGTCCGTGCGCCTTCTTAGCTTACACTGGCTAAACCATTATAGATATCGTCATTTCCATTTCTTCGTGCAATATCCAAATGACCAGTTTCAGAGCGACTCACCAACTGCGAGCTATCAACAGCCTAGGCCAGCATTCGTTAAATATTCTACAAAACAATAATTGGTCCGCCTCCGTAGCATAACGGTTAGCATTATTAGCTGCCGTCCTCGGGGTCCCGGGCTCGATTCCCGGTACTGCCGGAAATTTTAGAATGATAAGAGGACTGGTATGTGGTCGAAATAGTACATGCAGATCACCTCCAATGGGAGTGTGCCTGAAAAGAGCTGCACCACCTCGGGATGAGGACGCGAGTTTACTCTAATACAATAATTAATATTTGTTTGGTGATCTTTCGTTATCTATTATATAGTTTAAGGTAACCTACCATGGCAAAATCGGCCCCGTGGTGTAGGGGTAGCGTGCCTGCCTCTCGCCCGGAGGCCCCGGGTTTGATTTCCGGCCAGGTCAGGGATTTTTCTCTCGACCTGAGAGCTGGTGCGAGGTCCACTCAGCCTACGTGATTAGATTTGAGGATCCATCTGACGGTGAGATGGCGCCCCCGGTCTCGAAAGCCCAGAAAAACGGCCGAGAGGATGCGTCGTGCTGACCACGCGACCCATCGTAATGTGCAGTCCTTCGGACTGAGCAGCGATCGCTGGGCAGGCCAAGGCCCTTTCAAGGGCGTTAAGTGCCGTGGGGTTTGGTTTGTTTTGGAACCATGCCAAAGCGAATAAATGTCGTAGTACACTGCTTTCGAAATAGTGTGTTCAACACGTAACAATGAAACTGACCAACAAAGGGATCCTTGAATGCTACAGGGCAGGGAAAGAATGATTTCGCAAAGACAAAGAGAGTCATATTTCTCCAAATTCACTGCCCGGGTTCAAGTATACGTAGCAGTCGATAGTCCAGAATCTGTTCATTACGCTATATAATTTATAAATTCTTAACATACTTCCGGTTTGCCTCCACACAAGCTGAATTTGAATGTGAGGGGTGCCTATTATATTTTACGCAACAATCTACACCAGCCAAAGTTATGAAACGGAACGGGATTGATAGTGAAAATCTGTTTGATTGGAGCTACTAATTTAAGTGGCTGTGACTCAAAAGAAACAGTTTTACTACCGACAATCCCTATGATTCCTTCATAATTGCCTTTTGATTTTAAAGGAGTCCATTTCCCGGCAAGAGTCTGCTTTTACAATAATCAAAACACAGGGTCAAACACTTAGCGTGGCTGGAGTTGATGTCAGTGGAGCATGTTTTACTCATGGAGATTTCGTATCCCTTTCGCGTGTTACATCAAAACGAAATCTTTTCGAGTTCATTATTGGAGGAAAAACAGTTAATCTCATATACAAGGAAATCTTGTAAGTCCTCAGTTAAAAGTAGCCTTTCACCTTAAATTTATAACTGCTCCCTTACGAAACCGAGGTGGGTAGCTAGTCGTTTCTATAATTTGCACTCTAATATATTCGAAGCTGAAAGAAATGCAGGGATTTTAATATGAAAAATCAGCATTTCCAAGGTTAAAGCGATGTCGATAGGAAGGAAACCTAAGAAGGTTCCAGACCAGGTAGGCGATTCTTAATTAGAGAATATGAACTATCGTGTGAGGTATCGAGTTAAGACTAAACAAAACTAACAAAGCGAGTTAATTGCTGTAATTAACTGAAGACCGTACATTCGTAAAGTTTATAAATGTCTTTTTTTAAATATTTTCAGTCTATTTTATCCTGCTATCATTATAGCACGATTGATACATTTACTTATTGTAATGTGTATGTGTAGCTATGACGTTCGCATAACTCAGGTGATGGACAAATCTTCATTTCCTTTTTCAAACATTGTGGATCATTTTATTACCTGGTTTCGTGCAAACATTTCAATGATCATCCTCCTTCGTAGGGTAACGGTATTCACTATTAGCTGTCGTCCTCGAGGTTTCACATTCGATTCCTGTCTCTGGATGAGAATTCAGAACAGTAGAGTGACTGTATACTGTGGCTATCAAGGTATATACAACTTACCATTTTGTATTGTAATGTATATTAGAAAAGGATGGTGCCACCATAGTTGACTGCGAGGACATCAGTATTATGAATATTCTTTTACAGTATACCTCAGAGAGCTGGCTACAACAGCGACTGTTCCCTGTGTTAAGGGCGGTTGATGAATAGCCTGAAATGACAGTGAGGGAGGCAACGGGAAACCACCTCAATTAATTTTCCCCAGAAAATCATGACTGGATTTCAGCCATGATTGGACTTGCTGAAAGGCAGAACAACCTATTACAATTATTTTCAAACATTGTAGAACTGAATTTCTAGAAAAGACTGTCGCTATATCTTATAAATGAAGTTGAAATGGATTAATGTAGTAATATGTAATTTATTTATTTTATAAAACTGATAATTACATTAGTTAAATTAAAGAAGAAAATCAAGACATTGATGCACTGAAGCATATAGTTTATCATATGGCCAGGGTTTACAAAGACAAGCTATAAGAAAATCATAGTAAAAAATAAAAAATCTAAAAAGTAAAATATAAGTCCTTTTTACTATATATTTCCACTTGTTTCTATTTATTTGTTCATTTACTATAGATGTAAAACATAGTATTTCAGTTACACAACGCCATATTTTATTTCCCTATAACATTCAACAAATTACAAATATCTGTTTTCTCGGTTTTGTTATATTATCATGGATGTATGAGATATTATTTGAAAACTGGTGTCTCTAAATTTTGAATTTTGAAAATGAGATAATGGATACTCATGTTGACAAGATCTAGACATATTCAGTGAATAATTATTTCTGCTAAACGTGCCAACATTTATCTTGGTGAATTGTAAAACTGGCCTCTGCGTAAATGTGTTTTCCCTTGATGAAATTCAGTGGTCAGTTCTGAAACAAAGAAAAAATGCGAATTAGAACATTTTTGTATTAAATAATAAATATGGCTTAGATTCATTGTAATTTGGAATAATTTCAAGCCGCATTTTCCATTGTTCCCTCTCCGGACTCCTAAATGGAATGGGTCAACACGTTTGAACAAGCATATCGCTTAGAAATATTATTAATAATACAACAGAGTACTACTAAACACATAGAATATCAAATGCAATACAAGAGCTATGTGTATAAAACACACATTGATACAAAATTGAGCGTGGAAATTGTACAGAGGTGCCAGCGTCAAACTTTGCAGATCTCGTTCCATGTTATGACCTTTCATAATATTAATATTGACGGCGATCCCAATCACCATAGAAACATTTTAATGTTTTTGAACAAACCAATTAATTTCTCTGTAATTTACATCTGATTTACATGAAGCATTCGCCACGTAAAATGAATTTTTGAAGCTGCTTTTGCTACAGTTTTAAAGTCTTACTAAGGTCTTTCGGTGACGCAAATATGTACAAATAATACTTTTTCCCTCAGATTTCCACCTGGAACCTAGATTAGTGCCTTTGTTTAGAAAATTTCCAATGGTGTACGATAAAATGCTTTGCTTGCCGCGGGAAATTGTACCAGCATTTAACATTCATAGCCATACATAGCAGGATTTAATAAATAGGAAAATTTATCTAGTGCCTTGTCAATAAAACTTGCGCATATTTTTATAGATGTTAAATGACAAGCGGCGTTTAGGACATTTGGTAGCGAATGTTTTATGTTAAACTCATTTCAGATAAAATGTTCAATTACTCATTCTCGACTTGAGCCAAAATGGTAATTTAACATCAGTTATATATCTCGTATATCTATTGCTCAGATATGTTGGTAATTTTCCTTTTAACATCTATCCCATATTCTTACTAGATTTATAGTTTGCAGCTAAGAGAACTAGGCCAGCAGTTTAAAAGCCATCCTCTACACTGCCGCCAATGACTGTCCTTCTTCAACAATGAGTTATGTAGCGCTAATCACACACACTCTCAGGAAAAAAAAAATGGAAGAAGAACTAGTGCTGAGTGGCAGTCTTCCATACTTTCATACCCTATGATACCTCATACTTTTACGAAGATGATTACAAGGATATAATAAAAATAACGCGAAAAACACTTTGAACATATAATGTTAATTCAAAAATAACACATAAATATGATGTAATGAAAACATAACCATATTAAAATTTCTTTTGAAATTCCGATAATTTGCCTATTTATTAAATCCTGCTATGTATGGCTATGAATGTTATCTGCTGGAATAATTGCCTGCGCGGCTGTGAGCTTGCATCCGGGAGATAGTAGGTTCGAATCCCACTATCGGCAGCCCTGAAGATGGTTTTAGTGTTTTCCCATTTTCACACCAGGCAAATGCTGGGGATGTACCTTAATTAAGGCCACGGCCGCTTCCTTCCAACTCCTAGGCCTTTCCCATCCCATCGTCGCCATAAGACCTATCTGTGTCGGTGCGACGTAAAACCCCTAGCAAAAAAAAAAAAAAAATGCCTGTAACAAGCAAAGCATTTTATCGTATCCCATTGCACATTTACTAAACACATGTTACGTTTCTTCATATTACCGTCTAAAATTATTAATTACATTCAGGTATAAAATACTGCAGGATTACAGTAGGGTCTCCTCGCACCTCCTGATGTTGCACCGAGTAGCCGAAGTCACTGATTAGTAGTGAAGACGTCTGTTACCTGAAAAGGATTTGAACTGCTTACTCTGTTGTATTCAGTTCAATAAGTGGATTTTCCTGTTTTCGTGGGAAGTAATCTATGAATTTTCAACAGAACATACATTGGTAAACTTTCAAGGGTACAACCCTGGATAACTTGCTTGTGCAACATATTAAGAGTAGCATAATACCTTACAAGCCATATTTATTAAGATACAGTCTCCTTTACTTTAATATGTTCAAAGCAGTCAGATTTAATTAAAAATTAATCTGAATTTTAAATTTCTTTGAATTTTTATTTTTCTCAACAGTAATATTTACAGCACACTCAGATGGAATTGAATATATAATCCTTTAATTACTTTTCAGATAAAATGTCAAATCCGTACATGACTGGCTGGACACAAGTACGAATTTCCTAAGTAAGTTACCAGCAGAATAATATATTCAGTAAAGAATCTAACATAATTCTGAATGGCACATTTTGTAATCAAACTTCGATAGTTTTTGGTCGGTCATAACAGTATTGTATACCTTTTAGATAGGTTTACTTTCAAGTGTCGCGTGGCTTTCAATGTCTGTAGATTTTCCCTTCTTCCATTGTGGTTATTTTTAAGATAATTTCGTAGCTTGGGGAATAATCTTGTTGAGAGTTGCTGGTACTAGAAAAAATATTAACGAGTAAAAGCGACTCTTATGAAGAAGTTAAGGCGCCTAAGTATCAACCTTAAAAGGAGCTATTTGTAACTCATCAGTGAATGTGAAAGAACTTGTCTCACAAAGTATTTTCCACTTGTCACAGTTATAGTGTTGAAGCAAGAATGCTCTTATAGAATTCTCAGAGTGAAATATAAACAGTGCGCAAGCCTCAGCAGAAGAACAACACGACATTATTTAAAACCAATCACGCAAATTATCACTCTTTTGTCCTTGCCTGAGGTGACATAAGCAATACATTCAAGGGGAAGCAGTGAGCTCTTACATGTGAAACTGTAAAAGGTTGAGAGATGTCAGGTGTGCAGAGTTGAGCAAAATATTTACCTGAATACGATCTAGGATATGTAAATTGAGAAAACACCAAACTTTCCATCTTACATTCACAGTATTGAAAATAAAGATAGTTTATATGTAGACTGGATCGTCACTTTGACCCTTTAAAGTGCTAATTATTTCAGAATGAAGAGACAATTAAATGCTAAATTCATTTTTATCACAGTGTACCTCGTCAAGGCGTTGGACCAACTGAATCCATCCACCATTTAATTACTGTTGTGTGCTTATGTAGTTCTGTATTACTTATTAACACATTTTTGCACATGCATACACGGATTTATATTATTTTTGTGTAATAAGTTTCCTCGTCCTTTAATAATGTTGAAGCTTGTAGTACAGTGAAAGTAATTTTTGTTGCAGAGTCTTGCATCACATATGCTTAAACCAGTGGATATGTGATCGAGATGTTACAGGAGAGTTCAACTAGACGGACATAACGCAAATTATTTATGTATTATGTTCCTCAAACAAATGCGTACTTAGGTGTTGGTTGTTTTGATACACTACGAGAATATTTATAGTTATAAGCCCTGTCACAAGACGCCTGCTATGGTTAAGTATACGTCCTAACACTGTCACTGCAAACAAGTGTGGTTTAAAAGTGCATTGATAGTGATAAACCTTTTACGAAGTTTAAAACAGTATCTTCTGTGTGAAATGTGCTACGCATTTCACCATTTCTTTCAGTTTAATGGTTTTTTTTCAAATATAAAGCTACATTTAGAATTCATACAAGATTATCTTCTTAGCTTTATTACGCTGCAGTTTTATTCAGATACATTTCATTCTCTTGCTGGTTTCCGGATATATCCTGTTCTTTCTTCAAGGCTCGTCTTATAAACTAAATTCCTTTATGGAAAAGAGAAACTTCAAAAGATGAAAACTGTGATGTTGAAAGCTGTTTAGCGTTCGTTATTAGTACTACGACAAGCAACACATACATCCATTTCATAACTTCACTTCAATGTATTTCTGGGAACAGAACAAATTTTAGCAAACATATGCGCACTTACATCGATCAAACACATACACCCAAATTCCAATTCCATTTACGCACCTAACTTTTTCAAGTTACAAAGATCAAAATACATTTGTGGGCGTCAAATGTTCAGAAAGAAGATTCTGTTCAGCTGATATTTATTGGTAGGCCTGACCTACAATTATATTAGTTTTGTTATATAAGCATTGTTTATTAAATAACTTGTTCCGATATTATCTCCTTTATCACAAGGGTTTAATTAGTTTAGGTCAGAAATCTGAAATTTAGTTAACTTATAAAGGTTACCAGTATCAACATTTTCATCAAGATCTAAGTAGTCATATACTCTTCGTTATAAGGAAATTATTGCAGAAAATGTAGCATTCGTCTGCTTGGCTTAATAGTGGCCTTCGGTTCACAGGGCTTCGGGTTCGATTCTAGGCTGGGGGATTTTGAATTTGTCTGGTTAATTCTTCTATCACCGGAGTGGGTGTTTTTGCTCGTCTTAACATACATCTTCATTTACATACACACTGCATTATAAACCACCGTAGAAACACGCAGTTGTAAATACGTCTATCCTGGCGTCAGAAAAGGCATCCGGCCATAAAATTGGGCTAAATCCATATAAAGTGCCGACCCCAGATAATTGGGAAAAGGCCAGAAAGAAGAAGAATATGAAGTACAAGAAGAAGAAGAAGAAGAAGAAGAAGAAGAGGAAGATTGTGGACTCTTGAGAAACAAGCAATGAATGAAATACTTAATTGTTTACAAAGTATAGGTAAACATCTATTCGTATCACAAGATATTACCACCCCTAATGTAAAAATCTAATGAAAATTTCAGTGTAGTCTTTGGTAAAACTGACAGATATTTAATTTTGGTGATGATGTGCTGGTGTAAAGGACATAACAAGAAAAGGAATTGGATTTACTATAAACGTTCTCTACTCTTCTCACGCATCATGAAAATAATTTTAGAGTTACCAATGTTATATTATGATGCGCAATTGTCATAGACTATAGGAGCATGGTGTTGGCGGTGGCGATTTCATTTTGAACCTTCAAACATGGAAATTATCTGCCTAATTACAACGGGCGTGACAAGGAGAATTCAGGAGATCTCCTGATTGTAAGCTTGTGGTTATATCGTACGTCCGGTACGACGTAACCATACACTTGGTAAGGCGGGCATGAAATAGCATAAAATAGATTAGCATAGATTTTGGATAAGGTATTTTTCGATAAGGTGAAGATAATGATGGCACCAACCCACAATCAGGAAATATAAAATATTGCAAAGACTATTACAGTATTAATTATGGTACGCTACGTTTGTTTACAGGCCTTTTGGAAAATCGAGTGGTTTATCTTGGTGGAGGGTAGGAAGGATTAAAGCCAGTGGTTACTAGGTTCGGATTTTGAGAGTTTCTTAGTTTTTGAGAAGATGTAGGCTGAGTTAAGATCTATTGGCCATAAGGAGGGATTACGGGTCAGAGGTAAATTATTACAGGCGATTAAAGACAATATTGACAATCAGACTGGAGGCTGATGAAAAAAATCGGTTTTAATTGTGTTTTCAAATGCACTGTATCTTCTGGTATGGACTAGAACAGGTTTCTTACTTTCATTGATTTGTCACGGTCTCATCTTTTGCTCTGGTAGTATGGAAGTGACTGAGATATGAGGATTTCTAGTAACATCATTCCTTATGCAGCCGGTCTCTACTATGAACAGTGTGAAAGTGTTGCTCATACGGTCAGTTAGTATATACATTTCAGCAGTCTTGACATACTGGTATGAAATGGCACCCTTTGACTCAATGAGAAAAGCATGGAGAAACTACATCATTTCCCTAGTATGCATTTTCAGTGACTCTTTGCATATCTACGACAGTTAATGGTGAAATGAAATGGTGTATGGCTTTTAGTGCCGGGAGTGTCCGAGGACAATTTCGGCTCGCCAGGTGCAGATCTTTTGGATTGAAGCCTATAGTCGTGATGAGGATGAAATGAAGATGAAGATGACACCGAGCCCCCGTGCCAGCGAAATTAACCAATTATGGTTAAAATTCCCGACCCTGCCGGGAATCGAACCCGGGACCCCAGTGACCAAAGGCCAGCACCCTAACCATTTAGCCATGGAGCCGGACACTTTTAATGGTAGAGCCGATAAATATCAAAGCAACTTTTGGACTGGACACACACACACACACACACACACACACACACGAGGAGATTAAGCTAGGCTGTATCGTTTACCATCATTCCATATATATTATTTCCTTAAAGGCAGGGTGAGATTCAGTTGCGTATAAATGTGGTTACAGTTAGTGCCGATAAATTGGTCTGAATGGCAATGTGATCTCATGGAAATTTGAAAAAAATGCAGGAAGTTTATTACGAAAACCAGCAGTTCCAGTGATAAAGTGACGTCAATTTGGAGGAAACGTAAGAAGTTTCCAGGCTAGGTAGGGGATTCTTAATTGGAGAAGGTGAACTGTGGTGTGAGGAATCGAGTGAAGATTAACCATAGATAGTGCAGTGAGTCATTTGTCCATAATTTTATTTTGTGCCGCTCTTGAGGAAAGCATAAGTCACGCGATACGATTTTAAAGGCCATGGAAAAGACGTGATGTGTTGAGAAATATCTTTTTCGATTTCACTGCCATACTGTACGTTAGCCTGATCCTTAAACTGCATTATGGCATCAGCACTGTCAGTGGACTGGAAATTCTCTAAAAATCCTCCCGATACAGGTATTGCACACATGCAAATTCGGTAAAATCTATCTAACAATGTTAAACGTACGGCAAATGCTCAGTATTTAGGATTGAGGCGTCTGGTTTTCAAAAAAGAAAGTTTGTTATAATATGTACCATAAAAATATAAAGAAACAAAATATTATTACCTTGTAACTGTCATATATTGCTCTATTTTTAGATATATTTTGCCGTGTGGGTATTAAATAGGATGCATTATGGATAGCTTATAGGCCTACATGCACTGGAGGTTACAGACATTTCAGGAAACGGCATCAAAATATTAATATTTCTATTACCTAATCCTAAAGCCATGCGACCGAGCTCGATAGATGCAGTCGCTTAAGTTCGGCCAGTATCTAGTATTCGAGAGATAGTGGGTTCGAACCCCACTGTCGGCAGCCCTGAAGATGTTTTCCCGTAGTTTCCTATTTTCACACCAGGCAAATTTTGGGGCTGTACCTTAATTAATGCTACGGCCGCTTCCTTCCCAATCCTAACACTTTTCTGCCCCATCGTCGCCGTAAGACCCATCTGTGTCGGTGCGGCGCAAAACAGCTTGTACACGAAAGCCATGCGGTCAAGAAAATATAGCATGGACCTCCTAGTTGTTCATGAACTAGATAAAACCTTCTCTAACTTGTATCAAAAGAGAAGAAAAACCATGGTATGATTAGATTGTGCCTGGCAATGTTGGCTATTTTTAAATATGGTTCAATCATTGTAGTGTATTTGGAATTCTAAGGGTTAAATCCATGACTTAGGGAACAGCTTGTAGTGTTGGCGTAATAATAAGAAATTAAGTGTAAGTCATTGAGTGTTTTGCAGTCCATGTGCACCTGAGAGCCAGGTAACATAATGATCAGAAGGAACTTTCATATATTTTGATAGATTACCACTGTAATTATTTATAGTTAATTTAATTAAACATAAGAAACAATCCAGTTCAGTAACTAGTAAGTTCTTGATCAAGGGCCAAAAATTTTATTGATCCCTCTTTTAAAAATTAATTATTCCTATATTAAAATATCCGAAGCCCCACATAGTTCCCTGTTAAGCTTGATTTTCTAAAAGGGTAAAAGGAAGTTAAAATATTGAAATTGTGTACTACGGAAATTAGAGTAAAACTCCTGAGCATAGAGATAATTTCTTTAACACGTCATTTGTTAAAAGTAAATATTCTATTGTAACCTTTTGCATAACATTTTTGTTGTAAATATAAACGCAATAAAAAGCGACAGGAAACTGAGTTGGGTCTAATTTCTCGTTTACTTCATAGTTTATGAAGACGTAAACTACGAGAATCAGGGAAGATATTCTTTGCCGAAGGGTTTTGCTATGATTGCAGTGCCGGGAGAAGTGGTTTGGTAAATGAAATGAAGTGGCGTATGGCTTTTAGTGCCGGGAGTGTCCGAGGACAAGTTCGGCTCGCCAGATGCAGGTCTTTCGATTTGACACCCGCAGGTGACCTGCGCGTCGTGATGAGGATGAAATGATGATGAAGACGACACATACACCCAGCCCCCGTGCCAGCGAAATTAACCAATTAAGGTTAAAATTCCCGACCCTGCCGGGAATCGAACCCGGGACCCCTGTGACCAAAGGCCAGCACGCTAACCATTTAGCCATGGAGCCGGACAGTGGTTTGGTGTTTAAGCTAAAAACAACGAGATTATCAACCCTTCAACAGATAATCTAAACTAATTAAAGAATGCTGCCCTGAAACATTATTTGTGGTAAGACTCACCTCATTTAGAGTTCAATTGTATCGTCTTCTACAGCGACCTTGGGCAAAGAACCATCCTGGTGGACATGTTGGTTGTTTCCGCTTGAAGAGGTTGTTGTAATTGATGTCATTTGTGGGAGGGATCATTTTACCTTCACGTTCACACAGTATGCCGTTCATTGAGCATATTATGAGTATTACGAAGAGGAGGCAGTGTTGGAGCTTCATTCTGTATGCTCTACCAGAGCTACCAAGTGTAAGGCACGCAGGAAGTAATTAGAAATATCTGATTTCCTATACATCTACTCTTGGAACTTAATTATCGAAAAGAAGGGGAAACGTGGTCGACATTCACGTAATTTAATTAGAATTACTCCACTGCCAATAACGAACGCGTCGTATATGAATGTCTAATGAATGAAGCTGTTCCTTTTTGAAGTTAGCCTACTTTACGAAGAGCATGCTCTAGGCGAGACACTGAAATGAAATGGTGTATGGCTTTTAGTATGCTTTGGCTGGTGGGATGTGGTGTTTACAGTGCACTAACTTATCTTCTGGCATGGGCTAGAATAAATTTGTTACTTTCAGTGATCTGCCTCTGTCTCATTCTTGACCGAGGTATGAGCGATCCTAGTAATGCCATTCCTGATGCAGCCAGTCCCTGTTATGAATGGTGTAAAAATATCGCTCACGTGGTTAGTTGACGCATGCATTTAAGTGGGCCTGGCCGACGGGTATGTAATAGCAACTTCTGGCGTCGTGAGGAAAGCCACGGGAAACTACCTCACTCCTCATTTCCCTAGTATGCCTCTTCAGTGAGGCCTAAGCTATCTATGACAACTGTTGGCGGAGCTGTGGAGGATGAAACTAGCCTTCGGGCTGAATACCTAACATAGTGCCGGGAATGTCCGAGGACATGTTTGGCTTGCCAGGTGCAGGTCTTTTGATTTGACGGCCTGCGCGTCGTGATGAGGATGAAATAATGATGCAAACGACACATTCGCCCAGCCCCCGTGCTATCGGAATTAACTAATGATGGTTACATTTCCCGACCCTGACGGGAATCAAACCCGGGACTCCTGTTACCAAAGGTCAGCACACTAACCATTTAGCCATACAGCCGGACTCTAGGCGAGACAAAACGTTAGCAATGAAACATGCTTGAAAGAAGCATGGTTCAGATATTTTAGAGAAAAATAGTAACGGACAAATACGCACAATTTTTTTTTCTATTTGCTTTACGTCGCACCGACACAGGTATGTCTTATGGTGACGATGGGATAGGAAATGCCTAGGAAGCGGCCGTGGCTTTGATTAAGGTTCAGTCCCGGCATTTGCCTGGTGTGAAAATGGGAAACAACGGAAAACTATCTTCAGGGCTGCCGACAGTGGGGCTCGAACCCACTATCTCCCGATTACTGGATACTGGCCGCACTTAAGCGACTGCAGCTACCGAGCTCGGTGCACGAAAATTTACAAACTAGTACTCCAAATGCATATTTCTACTCCATTACGTCATAGGAAAGAAAATAGGGCTAATTTATCAAACTTGACACGGAACGAACCTGATCAGGTCTGATACTACAGTCACACTAGTAAAAAGCAATACCGAACATTCAGCAAGTGTACGGCACTATTCACTATGGTGTCGAGAATTTGTACAAACTGTACACCTGTTCTGTCATAAGTGAACATAGTTGCTATTTAACAAACTTTCACCGAGTGGGTGGGCCGCGTGGTTAGGAACGCGTAGCTGTGAGATGGTTAGTTCGAAACCCAATGTCGGCAGCCCTGAAGATAGTTTCGGTGTATTCCCATTTCAAAGCCGGGAAAATGTTGGGGATGTACCTTAACCACTGCCTTCCCAACCCTTTATCATCCTTGCGTCGCCACAAACCTTCGATGCGTTGGTGCAACATTAAACCACTGGTATAAAAACAAAAAAAAAACTAATCTCATAATTGTTGAACTTCTGTTTTCTTATTTCCTTATTTTTCAGATAATATTACGCATTGTGAACATCTTCAGTTTTATTTCGTGTTAATTGTAGTGTATTCTTGGCTTCTGACATGTTATAGAACTGCAGATTCCAATTCCGAAACCTTGCCGTCTCTTGAAGACTGTTGGATCTAAAGCATGAATAATAATAATAATAATAATAATAATAATAATAATAATAATAATAATAATAATAATAATAATAATAATAATAATAATAATAATAGGGTCAGCCGCGTGGAATGGGGCTAGTGTGTCTGCGTCTTACCCAGGGTCCTAGATTTAATTCCCGGATAGTCCCGGGATTTAATTCTGGTCTAAGAGCGAGAGCGGGCTTCTCTCAATTTTCGTGAGATCTACTTGGGAGCTGTCTGAAAGGCAGCCGACCCGGTCGCGGCAGACAAGCAGTGCCGTTGAGAATAACACACTGACTACACAACATTCCGATATTTGCAGTCCATCTGATTTGGTAGCAGCCGTCTTGACAGGCCAAGGGCCTCAATGATCTATATCCCGATGGGTAGGTTTTAAAATAATACAAATAATTATATAAATAAAAAAACAATTAGTAGGCTATTTGTTGTTTAGTAGGATACGGAATCTTTCATAACCATGTAGCATTTTCACCTCGAGATATAATAACCTTCATTTTCTACCGTGTGCGTTAAACATACGATCTCGATTTAAAAGTACTATATTATCAATAAAAATAAATAAATAAATAAATAAATAAATAAATAAATAAATAAATAAATAAATAAATAAATAAAACTAAGCCGATCAAACAGTCTATAACAAAACTATTATTTAACGATTGTTTTACTAATTAGTAAGAACAGAATTACACAGTTCTTATTATGACTTATTTTGGAATAAGTGCACTTACGCGAACTAGTATGCGACATCTTCCCCTTATGTACTTCCTGCCTTCTGGACAGCGGGGCGTTGACGACGGCTTTGCGGTGTCTGGACCCCTTCCGATCATGGTGGAACTTTTGGGGTCATTTTCCAATATTACTTCTGTGGTGAGTGACAGAACAAGTACTACCAGCAACAAATACTTTAATATCATAGCTCCCGGTGATGTATATCTGCATCCACACGACGGCGAGGACGAAATGAGTGTGTGCCATTCCAGTCCAATGAGCGGCTTGACCCTCAGACTTCGTTACGTCATCGTTCTCTTTTCCTTATTTGTTATCTACTCAAGAAAACTGATGTTCAATAATGTAGCTGAACATGACGAGAATGAAAGTTCTATAGACTTCCAGCTGTTCACCTTCCATTAGTTTATCTTCATAATCGTTATCATCATCATCATCATCATCATCATCATCATCATCATCATTGCAGCAGGAGTAGCAGCACCTTAATCGATAGTTCAGTACTTCATTTGAGAATATAGACGTTTTCGGATTCCAGAGAGTCAGAAGGGAGATGCCACACAGAATTCAATAACGGAGGAAGTATTCCCGATAAGTTAGGCTTAGCAATCCATATATTAAATTATTTTATGAAAACTAAAGTTAGTCAGTCCGGCTATTCTATCCGGTCGATTTCCTTCATTTTTCTTTTAACTGAAATGTATTCATGCACATATTTGTCATCAGGTACTATAAATCACCTAATTTCCGCCTTCCTCAAATTATTTGATTTTTCAATGTTTTGACTCTAATTGAGGTACGGAGTTCGTTTTGGCCTAAAACACTCAGTGGATCAAGCTCTTTTATTTCAGCTCTTAACTATTCAAATTGGTTGATTCTAAGAAAGTTATGACGGCACATTCAATTTGGCGTCTCATTTCTTCAACATTTTTTCTCATGGAAGCAAGCATATCTTTCGTTCTAATTGAGGTACGCGTTCGTTTTGGTCTAAAACACTCAGTGAATCAAGCGCATTTTTTTGAGGTAACAACTACTTAAATTGATAGATTCGGAGAAAAGTTATGAGTGCATTTGTCTCCATGACGAAAATCTTTGAAGGACTTTTTAACAGTTCGGTGCGTAGTGTTGTTCCAAGGAATGTTTAATTCAATTTCTTAGTGTGATGTATTTTCAAGTGTTTTGTTGACATAATATTACATTCTATTACCACAACAGATCATGTGATTTATTTCATTAACTCGAAACTTTGCAAATACATCCGTGAGGATAGTAACGAACAACACCATACTTTGCACATTGCGGGCGGAGACAGCAGGAAACTGCTAATAATAATAATAATAATAATAATAATAATAATAATAATAATAATAATAATAATAATAAAATATAAATAGTCGTGCGTGACCGTATATTTCACCTTGCAGCCAAAATTACCTAACGCAGACCACTGGTGTTTTTGCGTGGTAGTAGCCTCAAGTCTCACATCGTACAATATAGTTGGTTGCATATCGCTAGCTGTGGTGGTGTGAGAGATGTGGGGGTTGAAAGTGATCAAGTATATATCAGAATAGTCGCGTGTGTCCGTATATTTCATCTTGGAGTCACAAATACCCACCGTAGACCATTGGTGTTTGTGTGTGGTAGTTAGCCACGAGTCTCCCATCATGCACTATTGCAGTTGCGTGCCAGTAGCTGTGGTGGTGTGATAGATATGGGGTTCGAAAATGGACAGCTACGTATAAAACAGACGTGTGTGTTCGTATACTTCACTTTGCAGACCACTGGTGTTGGTTTGCAGTAGTCGCTTCGTGTCTCCCATCGTGCACTCTAGTGGTTGCGTGTCGGTGGCTGTTGTGGTGTGGGATATGTGGGGTTGAAAGTAGCCGACTATACATAAAAATAGACGCGTGTGTCCGTATATTTCACCTCACAGCCACAAATACCCATCGCAGACCACTGGTGTTTGTGTGTGGTACTAGAAATGTTTCCCTCCCATCGTGCACTATAGTAGTCGCATGCCGGTATCTGTGGTGGAGTGGGAGATGGTGGGGTTTGAAACTGGCTGCCTATATATACAAATAGGCATGTGTGTCCTTATGTTTCACCTTACAGCCACAAATGCCCACCACAGACCACTGGTGTTTGTGTGTGGTATAGACCTCCATTCTCCCATCGTACACTACTGTGGTTGCGTGTCTGTAGCTGTAGCGGTGTAGGGGATGTGGGGCTTGAAAGTGACTGACTTTGTCATTGAATATATTAAAATGAGTGCGAATGTACTGGAAGGATTGTAGTGAGATAGTTCTCTAGAAGGCTGTGATATGTACTCCTTGGTTTTATGCACCATCTTTAATTGATAGGCCAGGAGTATGGTGATCTCAGAACCACAACAGTAGGCTGCTTGAGGACATCTCTGAGTATTTTCTGTAATTTTTGAATATAAAGCAGACACTGGAACAGCTCCTCAACAATATCTTTGGAACAGTAATCTTAACCCTCCGAAAATCGTAAAAGTAGTTATTGGGACGTAAAGCAAATAACATTAGTAATCCTAACCGGCAAAAAGAAAAAAAAAAGGAAAATCGGTTTTCATACTAAGAATTCCATTGATCTCAAATGATTTGTCATGTTGTTTCAAAAGATTACAATTCCCAGTGAGATGCACCTTATAATATGAGTATCAATAATGCTCACGGTCAAACGTTCCACTATCGTGGAGTTAATTTGAAGGATTCCTGTTTCACACATGGTCAGCTTTACGTTGCTTTCTCACGTGTCGGACAAGCAGAAAATCTGTTTGTGCAAGCGCCAGACAACAAGGCAACAACAATCTAGTGTAGAAGAATGTATTTGTATGAAATTACTTAGTAAGTAAGATTTTTATGTACCCCCATAAATATAAATGAAGAAAGAGAGAAAGAGTGGCCTTTTAATGCACGTCTTCTGGATTATATAGAGAAAACTGCAAGGATGTACAAAGAAGACCAAGAGAAGCTGGTTGTCTTCACTAGTAATAATAATATATTTTTTACAATCTGCTTTACGTCGTACCGACACAGGTAGGTCTTATGGTGACGATGGGATAGGAAGCGGTCGTGGCTTTAATTAACGTACATCCCCAGAATTTGCCTGGTGTGAAAATGAGAAACAGCGGAAAACCGTTTTCAGGGCTGCCGACAGTGGGGTTCGAACCCACTATCCCTTGAATGTAAGCTGATAACTACCGCACAGCCACTTGCTCGGTAATAATAATAATAATAATAATAATACCGTGCGAGTTGGCCGTGCGGTTAGGAGCGCTCAGCTCTGAGCTTCCATCCGGAAGATAGTGGGCTCGAATCCCACTGTCGGCAGCCCTGAAGGTGGTTTTCCGTGGCTTCCCATTTTCACACCAGGCAAATGCTGGGGCTGTACCGTAATTAAGGCCACGGCCGCTTTCTTCCAACTTCTAGCCCTTTCCTATCCCGTCGTCGTCATAAGACCTATCTGTTTCGGTGTGACGTAAAGCCACTAGCAGACAAAATAATAATACTATGGCTGAACTACCATTTTGCAGGCCTTCTGCGATTTAGGCGGCCAAAAAAAAAGCGAAGTAATCTCCGCTCAGGCCGCGATGGCCCTTATAGGAATGCACTATTTGTAACCTCGGTACTAAGTGGGTCTGTGCCCAGCCGCTTTAGTTCCCGGGAATTAAACTAATCCTCATTTTTATGTAGGCTGAGTGAACTTCAGGGCCATGAACCGCCCCAGAAGTTGAAATCTCGTTTCTAAACTTTTCATCGGACGCTGCTCCTTTTGGGTGAACCGAGCATGGCTTTACGACCTCGGCTAGGTAGCCCCTGATCTAGACGGTCTGCCTTCCAATTTGAGAGATCCATATGTATACATTTACTGGTAAAACACCGGCGTTCAGCAGCTGCAAAAGACTGATTTAAGAATCCTGGTGGATTCTGTGGCAAAATGTTCACCCGAAATTGCTCGTTGCGTCAGAACGAGCAACAGGTTTTGAACAACTAGTTAAAAACGTGAAATGAGTCAGGGTGATTCTTCTAACCGTAGAAACAACGAAAATGACAGGCAAGAAGGAACATTTATTTTATTTGCCACCATCGAGATGCAATCAGGTCAGAGAAAATAGGATTTGATAACCTCGTCCGTTTGGCCTTCAAAATATCGATTATCACTATCATCTTAGGCAAACATGGTTCCACACCATTTTCATCTTACTCCACGTCCTTCATAACTGTTATTTTGTACTCTTTTCAAAAAAGAATTTTAATCGAAACTTCCGACGCGGAATCGGGAGGTTGTGGGTTCGGATCCCACTGGTGTCCTGTTGGCCATTTTTGTTCTGTACTTAACATCTCTTCAGCACGTACTAAATGTACGGAACACAACCTAATAGGTTGAAAGTCGGTTTCGATTACAATGCGGTCGTGAAAATTCAATATACAAGAATGTTAATGATGAAATCATTTCTTAGCAGATAGACTAGGGGTCTCCATAGGCCTACTATGAAAATCGTTAAATTAAGCATTTTCTTCAATTGTGACGAAAGTTGAAGGGATAAAGGGCCGTGAAAGGTTTCAAATTGTGAGTATTGGATAGTTCTATCAAACTAAAGAAACACCGAGCTCGATAGCTGCAGTCGCTTAATTGCGGCCAGTATCCAGTATTCGGGAGATAGTAGGTTCGAACCCCACTGTCGGCAGCCCTGAAGATGGTTTTCCGTGGTTTCCCATTTTTACACCAGGCAAATGCTGGGGCTGTACCTTAATTAAGGCCATGGCCGCTTCCTTCCCACTCCTAGCCCTTTCCTATCCCATCGTTGCCATAAGACCTATCTGTGTCGGTGCGACGTAAAGCAACTAGCAAAAAAAAAAAAAAAAAAAAGAAAAGAAACTAAGGAAACAACTTTCGAAAATCTCAAATACAGTTCCGCAAAAACAGCCTAAAATTGCTTCTAAAATATTTTATTTCTTTACTAGTTTTCTTTTGGGTTCAGATCCTGTTTACATAATTCTTTCTGTAATGTGTTCTTTGGTCCAATACTCTCAGGCGTTTTCGATTTTTGAAAATTGCCCACACTGAATATAGTTATAAGGGCTTAAGTGAAACATTAGCGCTCGCAGTGGTGGAAAAGGCAAACTGCTAATTATAATCGACTGGATAACGATGATTAAGAATTGGATTGTAAGTTTTAGGAATAAATAAATCTCATACTTTATTATATTTTATTTACGTAAAATTCATAGCTCATATCCCTAGGATGTTTTAAACATTAAGTTGCTTCCTTGAAGGACTAGAACTGTGGATTTCTTCATTCATCCATTTAACATGTCGAAAAATATTTCTCTCCTTTATTATATTTTCATATCTTCAATGATTACTTCTCTTCCGCCGGGCTGAGTAGATCCGATGGGAGTGTGCTGGCCTTCTGATCCCAACTTGGCATGTTCGATCCTGGCTCAGCCAGTGGTATTTGAATGTACTCAAATACGTCAGTCTAGTGTCGGTAGATTTACTGGCACGGAAAAGAACTCGTGCGGGACAAAATTCCAGCACCTCGGCGTCTCCGAAAACCATAAAAGTGTAGGTAGTGATACGTAAAACCAATAACATAATTAATATTACTTCCCTTCCGTAACGTACTTCTTAGAAATTTTATTTACAACCTGAGACAATAAAGTTTGGTGAATGAAATCAGAACGGTCGATCCGGCAACACTGGTGACACACAACGCTCACCTGCATAACAGCAGGTTTTGACCGCCTGCTCCCAAGTTGTTCAGTTGAGCATCGTGTGTGTGCCGTGTTAGATCCGTTTGACACAGTGCGTGTTTAGTGCGTTGGTTCTGAATTGCGAACAGGGACATGAACGACCAATAGATCAATGTACAGTTTTGTTTTGAGCTTGGAAAGACACCGAAAGAAACGCATGCGATGCTGGTACGTGTTTATGAAGATCAAGCACTGTCCTTGAAGTGTGTGTACGAGTGGTTCACCCGTTTTCGAGGAGGCCGGGAAAGTATTTCTGACAACCCCCGTAGCGGAAGACCGACGACCGCCGTCAGTGACGAAAACATTAATAAGGTTTGGACATTAATCACGAACGATCTATGATTAGCTGTGCGCATCATAGCGGATGAACTGCAGATTAACCGTGAATCCGTGCGACAAATCGTTTCCCAGAAGTTAGGGAAGAGGAAAACGTGTTCTGGTCTTGTGCCACATCACTTGACTGACGATCAGAAGCAGGCACGTTTAGAGGCTTCAAATTATTTTGTCGAAATTTCTTGAACTGTATTGTCACTGAGGATGAAACCAGGTGTGTCAGGTACGATCCTGAAACGAAGCGGCAAAGCATGGAATGGCGTTCTCCGGGATCCCCTCGTCGGAAAAAGGTCAGAGCCGAAAAGTCACGCATCAAGCTCGCTTTGAAAAGAAATAAATTTGAGGATATTCCTGAACACAATCCCAAAAGGAAGCCGAAACTTGGAATGACCGGTTGTAGTTCTACTTTTTCGGGAATGGCGATGACATTGGAGCTGAAACGTGTATTACAGTCCTGACAGGAGGAAAATGTGTTTAAACGAAGGTAGTGGGGCTGTAATTCATTCAACAGTCTATAAACTAGAGTAGCTGTGTGCAACCTACGTGGTTCGTCGAAATTACTAACTGGTTTCACAGAAGGCAGTTCGGGTTTCGGAAAAGTTATTCCAGTGATGCTCCACTTGTAGGATTCCAGCAAGATACAGTAGACTATAGCGAATATGACTATGTTGTTCCTCCTATTCATTATTTCCCTTACGTTTGGTCACGTTTCCCAGTCACATATTAATATGCCCATGCAGTCCACCAGAACATTTTCGATGTGTTCATTTTCCTATGCTACAGTGTAAACGAATATGAACATTAAATATATCATACTCTAGGAGGTAGTAAATATGTCAGGCAAGTATCCATTCCTCCAGTACGGTATAGTACACACTCTTTCTTTCTTAATCTGCTTACGCTCCAGGGTTGGTTTCTCTCTCGGACGCAGTGAGGGATCCCACCTCTACCGCCTCAGGGCAGTGTCCTGGAGCTTCAGACTGTGGGTCGGGGGATACAATTGCGGAGAATGACCAGTACCTCGCCCAGGTGGCCTCACCTGCTACGCTGAACAGCGGCCTTGGTGGGGGATGGGAAGATTGGAAGGGATAGACAAGGAAGAGGGAAGGAACCGGCCGTGGCCTTAATTTAGGTACCATTCCGGCATTTGCCTGGAGGAAAAGTGGGAAACCACGGAAAACCACTACCAGGATGGCTGAGGTGGGAATCGAACCCAACTCTACTCAGTTGACCTCCCGAGGCTGAGTGGACCCCGGTCCAGTCCTAGTACCACTTTTCAAATTTCGTGGCAGAGCCGGGAATCGTACCTGGGCCTCCGACGGTGGCAGCTAATCACACTAACCACTACACCACAGAGGCGGACCTTTACACACTCGCATAGGAAAATAATTGCTTTAGTAAGTTAACTTGCTCATCTGCTAGGCATGGTGCTCAGAAGTTCAATAGCAATAATTATGGTTAAATTCAATAAAGTAAAATTATCGCACCATGCTGTGTCACAACCTGACACAACGAAAATATGCTACATTTAGATTTTTTAAAATAGGCATTTAATTGAAATGTTTCAATTAACCACAAACTAATTAATGGAACCTATAACTCACCTTTAAGTTAATAAACAACAAACTTTCAAATTATGTTTAAAATAAAAATCTTAAAAGGTAATTCCAATAAACACTTAGGTTTGATTTAATCAGTGCCATACATACAGTACGAATGGTAACTAAATTAATCCAACTCAAATGTTTATAAACGGAGAAGATAAAATAAACTGAATTAAAGAAACGCAGTCCGCCCAAGTGGTGTAGTGGTTAGCGTGAATTGCTGCCACCCACGGAGGTCCGGGTTCGATTCCCGGCTCTGCCACGAAAATTCGAAAAGTGGTACGAGGGCTGGAACGGGGTCTACCCAGCCTCGGGAGGTCAACTGAGTAGAGGTGGGTTCGACCCACCTCAGCCATCCTGGAAGTGGTTTTCCGTGGTTTCCCACTTCTCCTCCAGGCGAAATTATGGGATGGTACCTAACTTAAGGCCACGGCCGCTTCCTTGCCTATCCCTTCCAATCTTCCCATCCTTCCACAAGGCCCCTGTTCAGTATAACAGGTGAGGCCGCCTGGGCGAGGTACTGGTCATTCTCCCCAGTTGTATCCCCCGACCCAGAGTCTGAAGCTCCAGGACACTGCCCTTGAGACGGTAGAGGTGGGATCCCTCGCGGAGTTCGAGGGAAAAGCCGAACCTGGAGGGTAAACAGATGATGATGATGAAAGAAACGCAACCGTCTATGGATGTTATCATAAAATAAAAACGAATTATTAAGTAATCATTACCACTATCAATAGCAAAATATCGTAGAAGTGACTTCAATAGTCATATAGAAAATGAAGTAAAACTGACTTTAATAATCACTATTAATCACTAAAATGAAACAGAATTGAGTTTAATAATCATTACCATCACTATGGTAAAGTGAAATAGAGCTGATTTTTATTAATAATTACCATCACTGTCCTCCTCTGTGGTGTAGTGGTTAGTGTGATTAACTGCCACGCCCGGAGGTCCGGGTTCGATTCCCGGCTCTGCCACGAAATTTGAAAACTGTTACGAGGGCTGTAACGGGGTTCACTCAGCCTCGGGAGGTCAACTGAGTAGAGGAGGGTTCGATTCCCACCTCAGCCATCCTAGAAGTGGTTTTCCGTGGTTTCCCACTTCTCCTCCAGGCAAATGCCGGGATGGTACCTAAATTAAGGCCACGGCCGCTTCCTTCCCTCTTCCTTGTCTATCCCTTCCAATCTTCCAATCCCCCACCAAGGCGCCTGTACAGAATAGCAGGTGTGGCCGCCTGGGCGAGGTACTGGTCATTCTCCGCAGTTGTATCCCCCGACCCAGAGTCTGAAGCTCCAGGACACTGCCCTTGAGACGGTAGAGGTGGGATCCCTCGCGGAGTTCGAGGGAAAAATCAACCCTGGAGGGCAAACAGATTAGGAAAGAGAGAATTACCATCACTATGGTAAATGAAATAGAACTGAATTGAATAGTCATTAACAATACCTACCTCCTCTGCGAACCATGTGACCTTGCAGCGGTGGGGAGGCTTGCGTGTCCCAATGATGCAGATAGCCGAGCCGCAGGTGCAACCATATCGGATGGGTATCTGTTGAGAGACCAGACTAACGAATGGTTCATCGAAAGGGGGTTAGCAGCCTTTCGGTAGTTGCAATGGCGGCAGTCTAGATGATTGACTGATACGGCCTTGCAATAATACTCAACATGGCTTAGCTATGTTAATACTGCTACACGGCTGAAAGCAACGGGAAACTACAGCCGTAACTACCTCCCGAGGACATGCAGCTCTCTCTGTATGAATGATGTACTGATGATGGCTTCCTCCCGGGTAAAATATTCCGGAGGTAAACTAGTCCCCCATTCGGATCTCCGGGTGGGGACTACACGAGAGGGGGCGATCATCAGGAAGATGGATACTGCCATTCTGCGAGTCGGAGCGTGGAATGTTAGAAGTTTGAATCGTTGTTGTAGGTTAGAGAATCTGAAAAGGGAGATGGATAGGCTAAAGTTAGATGTAGTTCGTATAAGTGAAGTACGTTGGCAGGAAGAACAAGATTTTTGGTCAGGCGACTACCGAATTATCAACACAAAATCAAACAGGGGAAATGCAAGAGTTGGTATAATAATGAATAAAAAAATAGGGCAGCGGGTAAGCTACTACGACCAGCATAGTGAAAGAATTTTGTCGTCAAGATAGACACCAAACCAATGCCCACCACAATAGTGCAGGTCTGTATGCCTACTAGTTCAGCGGATGATGAATAAATCGAGAGAATATATGAGGAGATAGAAGATGTAATACAATATGTAAAAGGTGACGAGAATATATTTGTGATGGGAGACTGGAATGCAGTGGTAGGCCAAGGAAGAGAAGGTAGTACAGTAGGAGAATTTGGATTGGGACAAAGGAACGAAAGAGGAAGTCGGCTGGTTGAATTCTGCACTGATCATAATTTAGTCCTTGCCAATACTTGGTTCAAACACCACAAATGACGGCCGTATACGTGGACGAGACCTGGAGACACTGGAAGGTATCAAATAGACTTCATTATGATTAGGCAGAGATTCAGAAACCAGTTGTTGGATTGCAAAACTTTCCCAGGAGCAGACGTGGACTCTGACCACAACTTGTTGGTCATGAAATGCCATCTGAAGTTGAAGAAATTGAAGAAAGGAAAGAATGCAAAAAGATGGGATCTAGACAAGTTGAAAGAAAAGAGTGTGAGGTATTGTTTCAAGGAACATGTTGCAAAAGGACTAAATGAAAAGGCTGAAGGAAACACTATAGAGGAAGAGTGGAGAGTCATGAAAAATGAAATCAGTAGGGCTGCTGAAGAAGAACATGTTAGGAAGGAAGAAAAGATCAACTAAGAATCAGTGGATAACTCAGGAGATACTAGACCTGATTGATGAACGACGAAAATACAAGAATGCTAGAAATGAAGAGGGCAGAAAAGAATACAGGCGATTAAAGAATCAAGTGGATAGAAAGTGCAAGGTAGCTAAGGAAGAATGGCTGAAGGAGAAGTGCAAGGATGTCGAAGGCTGTACGTCCTGGGAAAGGTAGATGCTGCATACAGGAAAATCAAAGAAACCTTTGGAGAAAGGAAATCTAGGTGTATGAATATTAAGAGCTCAGGTGGAAAGCTACTTCTAGAGAAAGAAGACAAAGCAGGAAGATGGCAGGAGCATATCCAACAGTTGTATGAAGGTAAAGATGTAGATAATTTGGTTCTGGAACATAAGAGGCTGTTGATGCTGATGAAATGGAAGACCCAATTTTGAGGTCAGAGTTTGACAGAGCTGTGAGTGACCTAAATAGGAACAAGGCACCTAGAAATGATGACATTCCCTCTGAATTACTGACTGCCTTAGGAGAAACCAGCATAGCAAGGTTATTTCATTTAGTGTGCAAGATGTATGAGACAGGAGAAGTGCCATCTGATTTTCGGCAGAGTGTTGTTATACCTATTCCCAAGAAAGCCGGTGCTGACAGGTGTGAAAACTACCGCACCATTAGTTTAGTATCTCATGCCTGCATTCGTTATGTTCATAATTTACCTTACTCTTCACATGACGGAGAAATTTACAATTTTCCGCTGGTACCATGCTCTGCATTGAGTGACCGACCGACCGACAACGAACCTACAGGTTACCATGGCAACGTCTCTGACTGCATGCCAGCAGGGAAGTAACGTATTGTCATTTTCCTCATCATGCTTTTAAATTCGTGGTTGTTCCTTGGGTAGAAGGCAAGAGAGGCGTCAATCGGCCTATCTGCGGGATATTGGCGGAATATCGTTGGATGTTATAACCGCCCTCGAATAGATTAAGTAATAACACCATTAGTCATCTTCTTATTATTTGTTTACCTAAGAATCACTGGACCTAAATTTCTCCTCTGTTACCGCTTTATTATATCCATAACTCACACTAGCATAATTTAATGAGGGGCATTTGATTTTCCAATACATTCACTTGGCATTTACATATTTGTCGTTATCCGGCTGTCTTCAGTTATAATCCATTTTCTATTACTTTCAACTTTCTTAACTGTATTATTTTCTTCCTTAATTACGCCGTATGTACGCGAGTGCTACAAACTACTGGATGTATTTCCACCAAGACTCATATTTAGAATACACCTGTCCTTGATAGGTTTTAGGGCACATATTGTTTCTAAATCCCTGAACTGACTGGGGGTTTATACGAAACCGAAACAGTGATTTTGCACTTCCACAAAATATACACAACCAAACTTAATGGAAATCTACCTACCTCGGTAGAAATTAATTTCTAAACCTTTTTTCTCATGTGCATCATTTCGATACGAGGATTAATAAGGGAGACTTAACTCTCGAGCGGGTGCGTGTAAAGCATATTCCTTACAACTTGAAAACTACTGAAGACATTCGAACCAAAATTTATATTTAGCATCCACCTGTCCAAAGGTAGGTTATAAACGTAAACAACATTTCATGTTCCGGAATGGACTGGCGGTTTATAGGGAACAAAAATGGTGATTTTACTCTTCCACAATATATACAGAACAAGACCAACCTGACTGGAAATCGACCAAACGTGATGGAATGCCACCTCTAAACCTTTTTTTTTTCCATGTGCATTTTTTCGTCAGGAGGATTAATAAGGGAGATATCATGAATGGTCACTTTTGCAGGTTAAGTCCAGCGGGCATAGCCCAAAAGGTGTTTTACATGGAGCAGATTCCTTATCTATATAAATCAAATCGTAATGACAGTGTGTCTCTACACTGACTATTTTGGCGAAATATTCGTACAGCTTTCCGTTTAAGGGGTAATAATGACCATCTGCATAATTTTTGGTTTAGTTTCCTGAAAGTCCTAATTTTTACCCGCCTCGCCCAAAATCCACATTGCGGCATAATCTGCCAGAAGAAAAAGAAGATAATTGAAATTTGATAAAATTATACGTTTTAGCCTCTAACGACGGAAAACATCCTAGATCATTAAGTTTTTCACTTTTTATCCCCGAAGAATATCGAACTATGCAGGCATTTTTAATGATGGTGCAGGCCTTCGGAAATTCCTATCACATAACGGATTGCACAATCTCCGTTCAATTTGGAATGATCTACAACCTTGGTCTTATGACTTTTTGCCGTATCTGTATCCCTTTTACGTTTGATTTTTCTCTATTAATCGATGTTAAGTCAATTGGGAATTTTCACATGCATAATTCATACTTTCGATTACTTATATGAAATACAGAATCATCAAACTCTTCACGAAAATTGGCCCACCCAGTAGCCATATGTGAGCCAAATGCTATGTACGTAGCTGTCACATAATTATCCGAAAAGTAATGCAATGTGAGATAATCTTACAAAACCTTTACCCTGTTCCACGTTTCTAACTCAATCTGACCCAAGAATAGATGACATATCATAGGACCAGCCATTTAGGCTACTAAATCCGGCGTGTCTTACGGTATAATCCTTTGTCGATATGACGTACGTTTAGTAGCAGTTAATCTGTAAATGAAGGTCTTCAATATTGTAAACACGCATATACTTTCGTATGTCGATCTATATATATTCACTGATGTCGTTTTGTAGCGATCGAGAAAGGGTGTGTCTGCTATTGTAATCAGTACTCCCCACACCGACTTTGACTGGCAGTAGGAAATGGGTCCTTCTCCAACTCCTGTGTAACTGTCATTAGTAAGGGAGGCCTACCATTGTAATGAATAGTTCACTTCTCGAATTGACTAGCAGAAGGCAAAGGAGCATGCAGTTTTGTTTAAATCTCCCCTACCCGATTGTGTTTGGCAGAAGGCAAGGGTGCCCGCCATTATAAACATATGTCCTCATCTAAAATGTGACTGGCATTAGGCATAGTTGCCTGCTATTTTGATGGAAACTCACCAACTTGGTGTGACTGGCAGTAAGCTGGCTGGCAGTAGGAAAATCGGCCTGATATTATAATGATAACGGCACAACTCAATTTTGAATGGTGGTAGGGAAGTTGCCTGCCATTATAATAAAATCTCCTCGACTGTAATCTGTTTGGAAGTAGGAAATGGGGCCTGCCATTGTAACGAACACTCCCAAATTGATTGTGACCGCGCAGTAGGCAATGGGGCCTCCAATTATAATGTAAACTTCCCAACTCGATTGTGAATGGCAGTAGGCAAGTGAACCTGCCGTTATATCACAAATCCGTAACAAACACTTTACATATAAACAACGTATGGGGACATCCCCATGCTTTTTCTCGGATAACGCTAAGAGACATGCAATTTTAAAACAATCTTATTTACTGCATGTACACTATTTACTTCGATATTCGAATACAATGTTGAACACCGTAGCGAAGCACGGGTACATTTGCTAGTCTGCAATATTTCCGTGCGGCGTAGTCCTTGGCGATTTAAGATAGTGGGTTCAGTATTCCTTTAGAAATTAATCTCAACTTTTGGCACTTATAAAGAAAATAATGATTAGAATCGCCTATGCCGTTATATCACAAGATTTCTGCGGAACGCAGTTATAAAGGGGTGGCGAAGGTGATTTCCTTTATAAGACTCAAAACACCGAGCTCGATAGTCGCAGTCGCTTAAGTGCGGCCAGTATCCAGTATTCGGGAGATAGTAGGTCCGAACCCCACTGTCGGCAGCTCTGAAAATGTTTTTCCGTGTTTTCCCATTTTCACACCAGGCAAATGCTGGGGCTGTACCTTGATTAAAGCCACGGCCGCTTCCTTCCCACTACTAGCCCACTCCTGTCCCATCGTCGTCATAAGACGTATCTATGTCGGTTCGACGTAAAGCAATTAGCAAACAAAACAAAACAAGACTCAAAACAAAGAACTCGCTTGACGCAGAAAGGGATAAGAGGCAATATAATTGTGTGGTTAGCACCTACCCACAATGAGGGAAGAGGAAGGTTTGCAACAACTATTACGACATCACTTTGGGAACAGCAGGCTCTCCTTACAGGCGTTTTGGAAAATAGAGTGTTATTGACGGTGGAGGGTAAGGGGAATGAAACCCAGGGGTTTTGGAATATTTGCGAATGCTACGAGAGCAATGGACAGTTCTTCTTCTTCTCCTCCTTAATCTGTTTACCCTCCAGGGTTGGTTTTTCCCTCGGACTCGGCGAGGGATTCTACCTTTACCGCCTCAAAGGCAGTGTCCTGGAGCGTGAGACATTGGGTCTGGTGATACAACTGGGGAGAATGACCAGTACCTCGCCCAGGCGGCCTCACCTGCTATGCTGAACAGGAGCCTTGCGGGGGATGGAAAGATTGGAGAGGATAGACAAGGAAGAGGGAAGGAAGCGGCCGTGGCCTAAGTTAGGTACCATCCCGGCATTTGCCTGGAGGAGAAGTGGGAAACCACGGAAAACCACTTCCAGAATGGCTGAGGTGGGAATCGAACCCAGCTCTACTCATTTGACCTCCCGAGGCTGAGTGGACCCCGTTCAGCCCTCGCACCACTTTTAAAATTTCGTTGCAGAGCGGAAATAGAAGCAGGGCCTGCGGGGGTGGCAGCTAATCACACTAACCACTACACCACAGAGGCGGACACAGTTGTTCTTAGGTTTCATAAATAAAGAGAAGGCGTATAACAGAGTTCCAGTATGTTGGCCGTTCTGGGGGATTATGAGATCAGTGATAGAAAAAATGGCGTATGGCTTTTTTCTTAGTGCCGGGATGTGTACGACGACTTCGACTCGCCAGGTGCAGGTCTTTTGATTTGATACCCTTAGGCGATCTGTGCGTCGTGATGAGGGTGAAATGATGATGAAGACGGCATATACACTCAGTCCCCGTGCCAGTTGAATTAACCAATTATGGTTAAAATTCCCGACCCTACCGGGAACCGAGCCCGGGACCTCTTTGAGTAACGGCTAGCACGCTAACCATTTAGCCATGGAGCCGGGCAGTGATAGTCTATTTTAAGCAAACAAACGAGTTAATGTTGCCAGTCAGGCTGCAGATAACACTGCTGATGAAATAAGTTATTTGTATTCACAGTGCACTGTATCTTGTGATGTAGGCTACAGCAAGTTTGTTCCCTTCATCGGTCTGTCACAGTCTTAACTTTTGTTCTTGTAGTACGGAAGTAATTGAGGTGTGAGCAATGATAGTAACGCAATTACTCATGCGGCCAGTTCCTGTTATGAACGGTGTGAAAATGTTGCCTGTAGTGTCGATTGGTGTATAGGTCTACATTTTACTGGACTTAACAGACTGATATGAAGTGACACCATTTGCCTCGGTGAGGAAAGCAACAGGAATTTACCCTTCTCCTTACTTTCCTAGACGCATTTCTAGTGACGCTTAGTCTGCTTTTGACAGTTGATGGTGTAGGTGTTGGGGATCAAACCATTTCCGTCTGAGCACGCGACATACAAAACAACAAGGAGGTCAAGCCAGGCTGTATCCTTTACCCTTCTTGCCCATATGGATGGTTTTCTGAAAGTAATTAAGCTACAGGTTGTTAAAAGTTTGGCTCATACCGATTACGATCATGGATCATCTCTGCTTAGTCTATATATACTGTACATTGCTCAGAATTTAAAAAGGATGGTATTTATGTATCAGTCGTGTCCACAGTAACAAGGAAATGAACTTTTCAAGTTTCCGTAATTTCTGTCTGCCTGTATGTGTGTATGTATGTACACGCATCAGGAGAAAACGGCTGAAGATAATTTTATGAAAATCGGTATGCAAAGTCGGGGAATAAGTCGCTACAATCTAGGCTATAAATAATTTTATTCACGCTGTGTGAAATGGTAGTTTAGGGGAAGACCTTAAATTTAATTCTCAAATATTTATGTTATTGGCAGTCGTAACTTAATGAAAATCAGTGTACAAAATCGGGGAATAAGTTTCTATAATCCAAGCTATAAGGAATTGTATTCAATCTGAGTGAAATGGTAGTTCAGGGGAAGGCCTAAAATTAATTCTCAAATATTTATGTTATTAGTGGTCGTATCTTAATGATAATTGGTATGCAAAAATCGGGGAATAAGTCACTATAATCGAGGTCGTTGTATTCATGCTGAGTAAAATAGTACTTTAGGGGAAGGTCTGAAATTTAATTTTCTAATATTTGTTATTAATGGTCGTAGCTTAACGAAATTCGATAGGCGAAGTCGGGGAATAACTCGCTACAATCTAGGCCATAAATAAGTGTATTCACGTGGATAAAAATGGTAGTTTAGTGGAAGGCGTAAAATTTAATTCACAAATAATCACGTTATTAGTGGTAGGTAAAGGTAAGGGTTATTCTGCCCGAAGGCAGGTCCGAACCTCCGCAGAAGTGTTCCTGAGCCGGAGTTCACGTGCGGTAGGGTGGCCAGTTCCTTTCCGCTCATCCATTCCCTTACCCCCCTCCAACTGCGCGCGGCAAGCCATCCAACTCCTGACCACGCCCAATGTTGCCTAACTTCGGAGATCTCACGGGATCTGGTGTTTCAACACGGCTACGACCGTTGGCTTATTAGCGGTCGTATCGATATAAATACTACATAACGAAAGTCATATAGTATTCAATTTCCGATCATTTATGTCATATACATTGTTACCATACCGGCTATTATCACAGAGATATTCATGAATTTGGATTTTTGTTACTAAATCCATATCTGCGCCGAGTCACGAGAAAATGGGTAAACAGAATTGAATGAAAATCGGTATGCAAAGTCGGAGAATAAGGAACTACAGTCTACGCTATAAATAATTTTATAAGACGTCCTAATATCACAGAGTCGAAAGAAAACTAAATGTGAAGAGGAAGCTCATAAAATTGATCAATATTAACATTATATAGACTATTGTTTGTTGTGATTTGCTTTGTGTCTTCTGTTGCCACTCATCTCCGATAGATAGGATTACTGCTACGTACCGAGTATTTTCTTTAAATTTGCCTTACGTCATACTGACACAGATATTTCTTACGGGGACGATGGGGTAGGAAAATGTTAGGAGTGTGAAGGAAGCGGCCTTGGCCTTAATGATTGTAAAAACAAAGCATTTGCCTGGTGTGAAAATGGGAAACCACGGAATACCATCTTCAGGTCTGCCGACAGTGGGGTTCGAATCCACTATTTCCCACATACAAGCTCACGGCTGTGTGCCCCTAACCGCACGGGCAACTCGCCCAGTCGTACCGAGTGCAAGAGCCTGCCTGAATATTGGCGGAAAGTATCTGGGAGTTAGATAACTTTCTTCTTTAGCATGCAATCAAGCTATTCAATCCCTACTCAGAGGCACTGATTGGAATGAGGAGAGTGCATATTTAACGGAATAAAGGCAGAGAAGTGTTCACGGCTGTCTGCGGCCTGGTCATTCTCTGAAACTTTGGACTGTTAGATCGGCACCGTAGTACTGTTCATTAAAAGTGAGTAAATGTGTGGTTTTTCATTTGATCGAGTATTTTATGTGATAACATTGCTTTTAATCGCTACTTTCCTACTGACGTTTTTGTAATGACCTATGTTGACTTCAGTTAGGAAAACCGCAAAGTCAGTCTTTCTGAAAATCCCGTAGCGAAGCACGAGTACATCAGCTAGTATGAAATAAGGTACTCAATCCTGTCAGTCTGTGAGTTCTAATCTCAAGAACCACTGGATGAAATTTGGTGCGGTCTTTATCATTCTATTAAGCATTTCTATAAAAAAAGTTTATTTACAGAAACATTCATCTACCGTATGACGAAATGAAGCCGAACAGCAACGATTTCAGTGAAGCAAGCCGAATAAAATCCGCCGTTTGTCCGTCTTTTTAGCTTACGCTGGCCAAACCGTTAGATGTCTACTATGAGGGTAAGAATCGTTGAGTATAAGAAGTACTACAGAAAAGTCCGTGACAGCATATATCGATCTTTAACACATAGCCCACTAATACGAGTTTTTATGTCACAGTAACTATTTAAGTGAAGCAAGTCGAAGAAGAAACGGCAGTCCGTGCGCCTTCCACGCTGGCTAAACCATTATAGATATCGTCATTTCCATTTCTTCGTGCAATCTTCAAATGAGCAGCTTCAGAGCGACTCAGCGATTGCGAGCTATCAACAGCCTAGGCCAGCATTCGTTGAATATTCTACAAAACAATAATTGGTCCGCCTCCGTAGCTTAACGGTTAGCATTATTAGCTGCCGTACTCGGGGGCCCGGGCTCGATTCCCGGTACTGCCAGAAATTTTAGAATGATAGGAGGGCTGGTATGTGGTCGAAATAATACATGCACCTCACCTCCAATGGGGGTGTGCCTGAAAAGAGCTGCACCACGTCGGGAAGAGGACGCTATTTTACTCTAATACGATAATAAATATTTGTTTTATGATCTTTCGTTATCTATTATATAATTTCGGGTAACCTACTGTAACGTCGGGCGTCAATTCGAACGTTATCATTCTTTACCCGATACCTCCATTTCGAACTCGTATTTGGGCTGCCGAATCAGATGAAATGGGGTCGCTCAGCGGATACCTCAGGTTTTTCTAATGCCAAGTAAGACATGTAATCTTACTTCAAGATACGCTTAACGTGAGTACGAAGAGATTAACAACTCACGGGTGACGACTATAGAAACTCATGACAAGATAGTAATATCCGTCAACCAAATTTTTTAAATCAGAGTATTTAACTACGTGAGAACTGGTCATGACCAAATGGAGTACTTAATTAATCAATAATTCTCTTAGCTAACAACTAACTTACCAACTAGGCTATAATGAAAGAATTCATGACACATAAAATTGTAGAAAATAAACAAGATATTTATTGATTAAATATTGGTCTATTAAATTGGAATTTTATGCAAGGCATTACTTGGCATTGCGTATTACAAGTGTGGATTGTGAGTCAGCGCTGGCTCGTAGAAAGAGAAATAATATCTAGTATTAAACTATGTAGATCAGTTCCTTCGTGAAATAAAAATTGAGTATGTACATATTTACAATCGATCACTGGACATCTAAGGTCCATACTGCAGTTAAGTCATAGATATAACACCAACATAATTACGTTGTTACGAGAGCTCATTTGCTTTAAGACTAATTAAACAAGTCTGAATTAAACACACGGTTAAGCTGAAATGTCTATAAAGTCCACTAATAAGCTCAAACTTGAAATTGAACCAAATCATAACTTTAAATTGGAGGACTGAACTGTATATCACAGATATATTTAATCGCCAATCATATTAGAATTGAGCGTTGAGAATATTACATAGTAAATTGTAGCTGATACTCAGTAAATGACGAGTCATTAATAAGTAAATCCATATAAGTAAACTCGAATAAGTAAATCTATATGCGTAAATTTAAATGCATAAATCCATATGAATAAATCTGTATGAGTGAATTTGAATGCATCACTCCATATGAATAAATCCCTATGAATAAATCCGAACTCATGCTTTATTGCTACGTTCTCGTTGTGCATGGATAACTACTTACGAACTAAGGCATTTGTTCCTAGTGCCTGTTAAATTCGGTTCCTACTCTAACATTTCCCTAGCTGTAGTTCGTTGAGAAAATGCAAGTTCAAACAGAGAATATGTTAATCTATTCAGCTATCTAACTAACTTCAACATAATCTTTGGCTGTCATGTCTTTTAGGCTCAATGTCCCTTTCCTTCGTTATATTCCATAACATTCTACTTCAATGCAAGCTATTTTATTCATACGCAGTTACAATGCAAGCGCTATGTCGCTGTATTCAGAAACATAATATCATATTTATCGGTGTCGTGAATGCATTTGGTCAAAATACAGCTATAAAACGTATCGTTGTATTCCGATATTCATTACAGCACATCTACAGTTGACATACGATCCGTCACAAGCATAATTCTATAATAGTAAATTCTATTCATACCTTGCCTTAGGTCACTCCTGCGGTGTGGGCAATCTCACGTATACGAATCTAAATAATGTAGTGTGGCATATCTTAAACTGCAGGCACTCAATGGCCCCTACGTAGTGCGTATAAAACTCCTCATATCACTATATAACTCATACTTTTCTCAAGTTAGCACAATAGTAACCTTACTTCAACATCCATATAATATCTTAACATCGTAGCCTCAATATTAACTCGTTGCGTTCCCAAATACATGACCATGTCAAAACTACCACACTATGTTTCTTAAACAACATTTTAAAGTTGCTATATCTCATAACCTACGATTGAGTTCAATGCCCTTATTGTGAAGCAAAAATAATGTGTGATTCCATATGTTTATTTTACACCGCGCGCAACCAATCGTGACGTCGACTTGTAGCATTGCCAATACGAAATCTCTGTAATCTGCCAGTATGTCATTGCAATCAGCTGTTTCCAAAATTCTTTTTCAAACCTCACGCTATGTACGTGTATTTTGACCGATATACGATGACGTATATATCCAACACATTTGAATCTAATGCTGTATTGCTAAATCATGTAACTACGGACTTAAATATCTCACACTTCGCTGGTAACATTCACTTGCATTTCTTATATATCGGTTTATATTTAGCCCATCGGCACATGCCTAAGGCACATGTGTAGGCAAACCAAAAATTATGCGATTAAATATTGTAAATGACTTAGCTCGCTCATGGTTGGTCCTGGTCCAGCTGTTCTGCTCCCAAATGGATGTAGTTGGGTCTGCGGTCAGGTCATGGGTTGGACATCTGGTACATCATCTGCTTCCTCATCACGGAAGTGCTGTCTGGTTTCCCGTCGCCTTCCTCCTCATGGCTCGGTCGTATGGTTTCCCGTCGCCTTCCTCCTCATGGCTCGGTCGTATGGTTTCCCGTCGCCTTCCTCCTCATGGCTCGGTCGTATGGTTTCCCGTCGCCTTCCTCATCATGACTCGGTCGTATGGCAAGATGTACTGGTCCCCAGCTTGGTCCATCATGTATATTTAGGACATCATCCTCATGGTCTTCTTATCAGCAACTAAATTAAGGATTATAGTGCAGTGAACAGCCATTATATAATTATTTTTGAAGTCTGTAATCCTTAAATTTATTATTTCCTTTGTGGCTCTCCGACGTATATCTTCGATCTCGTTGGTGTTGATATCAGTGGAACTATCTCTGTCAGCCGTTTCTTGTAGATCTTGGGAAACTTATTTTTTTTAATTCTGATTCAATAAATCGAGATGTATCTCTTCTTGTATGAGATCTTTTTTTTAAATACTGGCTTGGTCTCCCTTTGCAGAGTATAGATCAACTGCGCTCAGTATCCACCCACGCGTATCTCGTGGTACTTAGCTGATTCCTTTTTTTTTAATATCTCTAATCAACTCAGCTTATTTTTCGGTAAATTGACTTGTTTTCTTCTGGTTTCCGACGCTTTTTCCTTAAGTATAGATTCTGATCCTTTCTTCTTCCTTAAAAAATTATACCGCGGTCGGTAGTTCCGTCTTCACTCTCCGTTGAGAAAAATTAAGATGGAGATTTCTTAACAATCAAGTTTTCTACTTTTTTTCGTAAAGCAATACAGTAGACAGTCCACTGTCCGTTTCACCCTCAATACTCGACCGTTCCATGACGTGTATGGCCTTCTATGTCACCGCAACTAGTGTCTATTCTTTGCTTTCTATAGATTAAATGGCCCATACCTTCATTCGGCGCCATTTTGAAAGCTGTCGCGGAGGTGTGAACGGGCACACTACCATGCCAAAATCGGCTCCGTGGTGTAGGGGTAGCGTGCCTGCCTCTCTCCCGGAGGCCCCGGGTTTGATTCCCTGCCAGGTCAGCGATTTTTCTCTCGATCTGAGAGCTGTTGCGATGTCCACTCAGCCTACGTGAGTAGATTTGAGGCCTACGTGAGTAGATTTGAGGATCCATCTGATGGTGAGATGGCGGCCTCGGTCTCGAAAGCCCAGAAAAACGGCCGAGAGTTTGCGTCGTGCTGACCACACGACCCTTCGTAATCTGCACGCCTTCGGACTGAGCAGCGGTCGCTGGGCAGGCCAAGGCCCTTTCAAGGGCGTTAAGTGCCGTGGAGTTTGGTTTGGTTTTGGTACAATGCCAAAGCGAATAAAGGTCTTAGTACACTGCATTCGAAAAAGTGTGTTTGTCACGTAACAATGAAACTGAACAACAAAGGGATTCTTGAATGTCACAGGACAGGGAAAGAATGATTTCGCAAAGACAAAGAGAGTCATATTTCTCCAAATTCACTGCCCGGGTTCAAGTATACGTAGCAGTCGATAGTCCAGAAGCTGTTTATTACGCTACATAATTTCTAAATTCTTTACATACTTCCGGCTTGCCTCCACACAAGGTGACTTTGAAAGTGAGGGGTTCCTATTATATTGTTACGCAACAATCCACACCAGCCAAAATTATGAAACGGAACGGGATTGGTAGTGAAAATGTGGAAAATCGGTTTGTATGGAGCTGCTAATTTAAGTGGCTGTGACTCAAAAGAAACAGTTTTACTACCGACAGTCCCTATGATTCCTTCATAATTGCCTTTTGATTTCAAGAGTAAGAGTAAGAGAAAGTGTAAGAGTAAGAGTAAGAGTAAGAGTAAGAGTAAGAGTAAGAGTAAGAGTAAGAGTAAGAGTAAGAGTAAGAGTCTGCTTTTGCAGACACTTAGCGTGGCTGGAGTAGATGTCAGTGGAGAATGTTTTACTCATGGAGAGCGTGTTACTTCAAAACGAAATATTTTCGAGTTCATTACTGGAGGAAAGTCCGATTCGTTGGCTGAACGATCAGCGTACTGGCCTTCGGTTCAGAGGGTCCCGGGTTCGATTCCCGGCCGGGAATTAATTGGTTAATTCCGATGGCACGGGGGCTGGGTGTATGTGATGTCTTCATCATCATTTCATACTCATCATGACGCGCAGGTCACCTACGGGAGTCAAATAGAAAGATCTGCACCTGGCCAGCCGAACCCGTCCTGGGATATCCCGGCGCTAAAAGCCATACGAGATTTCACTGGAGGAAAAACAATTAATCTCATATACAAGGAAATCTTGAAAGTCCTCAGTTAAAAGTAGCCTTTCACCTTAAATTTATAACTGCTCCCTTACGAAACCGAGGTGGGTAGCTAGTCGTTTCTATAATTTGCACTCTAATACATTCGAAGCTGAAAGAAATGCAGGGATTTTAATATGAAAAAACAGCATTTCCAAGGTTAAAGCGATATCGATAGGAAGAAAACCTAAGAAGGTTCCAGACCAGGTAGGCGATTCTTAATTAGAGAATATGAACTATCGTGTGAGGTATCGAGTGAAGACTAAACAAAACTAACACAGCGAGTTAATTGCTGTAATTAACTGAAGACAGTACATTCGTAAATTTTATAAATGTCTTTAATTTTTTATATTTTCAGTCTATTTTGTCCTGCTATCATTATAGCACGATTGATACATTTACTTATTGTAATGTGTATGTGTAGCTATGACATTCGCATAACTCAGGTGATGGACAAATCTTCATTTCTTTTTTCAAACATTGTGGATAATTTTATTACCTGGTTTCGTGCAAACATTTCAATGATCATCCTCCTTCGTAGGGTAATGGTATTCACTATTAGCTGTCGTCCTCGAAGTTTCACATTCGATTCCTGTCTCTGGATGAGAATTCAGAACAGTAGAGTGACTGTATACTGTGGCTATCAAGGTATATACAACTTACCATTTTGTATTGTAATGTATGTTAGAAAAGGATGGTGCCACCATAGTTGACTGCGAGGACATCAGTATTATGAACTATTCTTTTACAGTATACCTCAGAGAGCTGGCTACAACAGCGACTGTTCCCTGTGTTAAGGGCGGTTGATGAATAGCCTGAAATGACAGTGAGGGTGGCAACGGGAAACCACCTCAATTAATTTTCCCCAGAAAATCATGACTGAATTTCAGCCATGATTGGACCTGCTGAAAGGCAGAACAACCTATTACAATTATTTTCAAACATTGTAGAACTGAATTTCTAGTAAAGACTGTCGCTATATCTTATAAATGAAGTTGAAATGGATCAGTGTAGTAATAGGTAATTTATTTATTTTATAAAACTGATAATTACATTAGTTAAATTAAAGAAGAAAATCAAGACATTAATGCACTGAAGCATATAGTATATCATATGGCCAGCGTTTACAAAGACAAGCTATAAGAAAATCATAGTAAAAAAATAAAAATTTATAAAGTAAAATATAATTCCTTTTTACTATATATTTCCACTTGTTTCTATTTATTTGAACATTTACTATAGATGTAAAACATAGTATTTCAGTTACACAACGCTATATTTTATTTCCCTATAAAATTCAACAAATTACAAATATCTGTTTTGTTGGTTTTGTTGTATTATCATGGATGTATGAGATATTCTTTGAAAACTGGTGTCTCTAAATTTCGTCTGAGATTTTGAAAATGAGATAATGGATACTCATGTTGACTAGATCTAGACATATTCAGTGAATAATTATTTCTGCTAAACGTGCCAACATTTATCTTGATGAATTGTAAAACTGGCCTCAGCGTAAGTGTGTTTTCCTTTGATGAAATTCAATGGTCAGTTCTGAAACAAAGTAATAATGCGAATTAGAACATTTGTGTATTAACTAATAAATATGACTTAGATTCATTGTAATTTGGAATAATTTCAAGCTACATTTTCCAGTGTTACCTCTCCGAACTCCTAAATGGAATGGGTCAACACGTTTGAACAAGCATATCGCTTAGAAATATTATTAATAATACAACAGAGTACTACTAAACACATAGAATATCAAATGCAGTACAAGAGCTATGTGTATAAAAAACACATTGATACAAAATTGAGCTTGGAAAATTGTACAGAGGTGCCAGCGTCAAACTTTGCAGATCTCGTTCCATGTTATGACCTTTCATAATATTAATATTGACGGCGATCCTAATCATTATAGAAACATTTTGATGTTTTTGAACAAACCAATTCATTTCTCTGTACATTTACATCTGATTTACATGAAGTATTCGCCACGTAAAATGAATTTGTGAAGCCGTCTTTGCTACAGTTCTAAAGTCTCACTAAGTTCTTTCGGTGACGCAAATATGTACAAATAATACTTTTCCCCCACTTTTCCACCTGGAACCTAGATTAGTGCCTTTGTTTAGTATATATTTCCAATGGTGTACGATAAAATGCTTTGCTTGCCACGGTCAATTGTACCAGCAGATAACATTCATAGCCATACCTAGCAGGATTTAATAAATAGGAAAATTTATCAAGTGCCTTGTCAATAAAACTTGCGCATATTTTTGTAAATGTTAGTATAATGACAAGCGGCGTTTGGGGCATTAGGTAGCGAATGTTTTCTGTTAAACTCATTTCAAATAAAATGTTCAAGTACCCATTCTCGATCTGAGCCAAAATGGTAATTTAACATCAGTTATATATCTCGTATATCTATTGCTCAGATATGTTGGTAATTTTCCTTTTAACATCTATCCCATATTCTCACTAAATTTATAGTTTGCAGCTAAGACAACTAGGCCAGCAGTTTAAAAGCCATCCTCTACACTGCCACCAATGACTGTCCTTCTTCAACAATGAGTTATGTAGCGCTAATCACACACACTCTCAGAAAAAGAAGAAGAAGAACTAGTGCTGAGTGGCAGTCTTCCATACTTTCATACCCTATGATACCTCATACTTTTACGAAGATGATTAGAAGGATGTTGTAAAAATAACGCGAAAAACACTTTGAACATATAATGTTAACTCAAAAATCACACAGAGGTATGACGTACTGAAAGAAATAACCATAGTATAATTTCTTTTGAAATTCCGATAATTTTCCTGTTTATTAAATACTGCTATGTATGGCTATGAATGTTATCCGTCGGAACAATTGCCTGTAACAAGCAAAACATTTTATCCTATCCCATTGGACATTTACTAAACACATATTACGTTTCTTCATATTGCCGTCTAAAATTATGTATTACATTCAGGTAGAAAATACTGTACGATTACAGTAGGGTCTCCTCCCACCTCCTGATTTGTTGCACTGAGTAGCATAAGTCACTGATCAGTAATGAAGAGGTCTGTTAGCTGAAAAGGATTTGAACTGCTTACTCTGTTGTATTCAGTACAATAAATGTATTTTCCTGTTTTCGTGGAAAGTAATTATGAATTTTCAACAGAACATACATTGGTAAACTTTCAAGGGCACAACCCTGGATAACTTGCTTGTGCAATATATTGAAAGTAGTATAATACCTTACAGGCCATATTTATTAAAATACAGTCTCCTTTACTTTAATATGTTCAAAGCAGTCAGATTTAATTAAAAATTACACTTGTCACAGTTATAGTGTTGAAGCAAGAATGCTCTTATAGAATTGTTATAGTGAAATATAAACAGTGCGCAAGCCTCAGCAGAAGAACAACACGACATTATTTAAAACCAATCATGCAAATTATCACTTTTTTGTCCTTGCTTGAGGTGGCATAAGCAACACATCCAAGGGGAAGTAGTGAGCTCTTCCATGTGAAACTGAAAAAGGTTGAGGGAAGTCAGGTGTGGCAAGCTGAGCAAAATGTTTACCTGAATACGATCTAGGATATGTAAATAGAGAAAACACCAAACTTTCCATCTTACATTCACAGGATTGTAGCATATTTGGTAGGTAAATCACCTGCATGTACAAGTATGATTACAATTTTGTGATTTATATGAAAGTAAAGATAGTTTATATTAAGATTGGATCGTCACTTTGACCCTTTAAAGTGCTAATTATTTCAGAATGAAGAGACAATTAAATGCTAAATTTATTTTTATCTCAGTGTACCTCGTCAATGCGTTGGGCCAATTGAATCCATCCACCATTTAATTACTGCTCTGTATTACTTATTAAGTCACTTTTGCACATGCATACACTGATTTATATTATTTATTGTAATAAGTTTCCCTGTCCTTTAATAATGTTGAAGCTTGTAGTACAGTAAAAGTAATTTTTGTTGCAGAGTCCTGCATCACATGTGCTTAAACCAGTGGATATGTGATCGAGGTGTTACAGGGGAGTTCAACTAGACGGACATAACGCAGATTATTTAAATATCATGTTCCTCAAACAAATGCGTACTTATGTGTTGGTTGTTTTGATACATTACGAGAATATTTATAGTTATATGCCCTGTCACAAGACGTCTGCTGTGGTTAAGTATACGTCCTAACACTGTCGCTGCAAACAAGTGTGGTTTAAAAGAGCATTGATAGTGATAAACCATTTTCAAAGATTAAAACAGTATCTTCTGTGTGAAATGTGTTACGCATTTCACAATTTTTTCAGTTTAATGTTTTTTTAAAATATGAAGCTACATTTAGAATTCATAATAGGTTATCTTCTTGGTTTTATTACGCTGCAGTTCCATTCAGGTATATTTCATTCTCTTGCTGGTTTTCGCATATATCCTGTTCTTTCTTCAAGGCTCGTCTTATAAACTAAATTCCTTTATGGAAGAAAGAAACTTCAAGAGATGAAAACTGTGATGTTGAAAGCTGTTTATCGTCATTATAACTAACATCCACTTCATAACTTCACTTCAATGCATTTCTGGGAACAGAACAAAATTAAGCAAATATATGCGCACGTACATCGATCACACACATACACCCAAATTCCAATTCCATTTACGCAACGAATTTTTTCAATTTACAAACATCAAAATACATTTGTGGACGTCAAATTTTTCTTTACTTACCAATGTTCAGAAAGAAAATTCTGTTCAGCTAATATTTATTGGTAGGCCTGGCCTACAATTATATTAGTGTTGTTATATAAGCATTGTTTATTAAATAATTTGTTCCGATATTATCTCCTTTATCACAAGGGTTTCATTAGTTTAGGTCAGAAATCTGAAATTTACTTATAAAGGTTACCAGTATCAATATTTTCATCAAGATCTAAGTAGTCGTATACCCTTCGTTATAAGGAAATTATTGTGGAAAATGTAGCATTCGTCTGCTTGGCTTAATAGTGGCCTTCGGTTCACAGGGCTTCGGGTTCGATTCTAGGCCGGGAGATTGTGAATTTGCCTGGTTAATTCTTCTATCACCGGAGTGGGTGTTTTTGCTCGTCTTAACATACATCTTCATTTACATACATACTGCACTAAAAACCACCGTAGAAACTCGCAGACGTCTATCCAGGCGTCAGAAAGGCACCCGGCCATAAAATGGGGCTAAATCCACATAAAGTGCCGACCCCAGACAATTGGGAAAAGGGCAAAAAGAAGAAGAATATGAAGTACAAGAAGAAGAAGAAAAAGATTGTGGACTCTTGAGAAACAAGCAATGAATGAAATACTTAATTGTTTACAAAGTATAGGTAAACCTCTATTCGTATCACAAAATATCTTCTTAGTTTTATTACGCTGTAGTTTCATTCAGGTATATTTCATTCTCCTGCCCCTAATGTAAAAATCTAATGAAAATTTCAGTGTAGTCTTTGGTAAAACTGACAGATATTTAATTTTGGTGATGATGTGCTGGTGTAAAGGACATAACAAGAAAAGGAATTGGATTTACTATAAACGTTCTCTACTCTTCTCACGCATCATGAAAATAATTTTAGAGTTACCAATGTTATATTAAGATGCGCAATTGTCATAGAATATAGGAGCATGGTGTTGGCGGTGGCGATTTCATTTTGAACCTTCAAACATGGAAATTATCTGCCTAATTACAACGGGCGTGACAAGGAGAGTTCAGGAGATCTCCTGATTGTAAGCTTGCGGTTATATCGTACGTCCGGTACGACGTAGCCGTACACTTGGTAAGGCGGGCATAAAAAGCCATAAAATAGATTAGCATAGATTTTGGATCAGGTATTTTTCGATAAGGTGAAGATAATGATGGCACCAACCCACAATCAGGAAATATAAAATATTGCAAAGACTATTATGGTATTAATTATGGTACGCTATGTTTGTTTACAGGCCTTTTGGAAAATCGAGTAGTTTATCTTGGTGGAGGGTAGGAAGGATTAAAACCAGTGGTTACTAGGTTAGGATTTTGAGAGTTTCTTAGTTTTTGAGAAGACGTAGGCTGAGTTAAGATCTATTGGCCATAAGGAGGGATTACGGGTCAGAGGTAAATTATTACAGGCGATGAAAGACAATATTGACAATCAGGCTGCAGGCTGATGAAAGAAATCGGTTTTCATTGTGTTTTCAAATGCACTGTATCTTCTGGTATGGACTAGAACAGGTTTCTTACTTTCATTGATTTGTCACGGTCTCATATTTTACTCTGGTAGTATGGAAGTGACTGAGATATGAGGATTTCTAGTAGCATCATTCATTATGCAGCCGGTCTCTACTATGAACAGTGTGAAAGTGTTGCTCATACGGTCAGTTAGTATATACATTTCAGTAGTCTTGACAGACTGGTATGAAATGGCACCCTTTGACTCAATGAGAAAAGCATGGAGAAACTATATCATTTCCCTAGTATGCATTTTCAGTGACTCTTTGCATATCTACGACAGTTAATGGTGAAATGAAATGGTGTATGGCTTTTAGTGCCGGGAGTGTCCGAGGACAATTTCGGCTCGCCAGGTGCAGGTCTTTTGAATTGATGCCTATAGTCGTGATGAGGATGAAATGAAGATGAAGATGACACCCAGCCCCCGTGCCAGCGTAATTAACCAATTATGCTTAACATTCCCGACCCTGCCGGGAATCGAACCCGGGACCCCTGTGACCAAAGGCCAGCACCCTAACCATTTAGCCATGGAGCCGGACACAGTTAATGGTAGAACCGATGAATATCAAAGCAACTTTTGGACTGGACATTACACACACACACACACACACACACACACACGAGGAGATTAAGCTAGACTGTATCGTTTACCATCATTCCATATATATTATTTTCTTAAAGGCAGGGTGAGATTCAGTTGGGTATAAATATGGTTACAGTTTGGCTAGTGCCGATAAATTGGTCTGAATGGCAATGTGATCTCAACGAAATTTGAAAATAATTCAGGAAGTTTATTATGAAAATCAGCAGTTCCAGTGATAAAGTGGAGGAAACATAAGAAGTTTCCAGGCTAGTTAGAGGATTCTTAATTGGAGAAGGTGAACTGTGGTGTGAGGAATCGAGTGGAGATTAACCATAGATAGTGCAGTGAGTCATTTGTCCCTATTTTATTTTGTGGCGCTCTTGAGGAAAGCATAAGTCAAGCGATACGATTTTAAAGGACGAGGAAAAGACGTGATGTGTTGAGAAATATCTTTTTCGATTTTACTTCCATACTGTATGTTAGCCTGATCCTTAAACTGCATTATGGCATCAGCACTGTCAGTGGACTGGAAATTCTCTAAAAATCCTGCCGATACAGGTATTGCACACATGCAAATTCGGTAAAATCTATCTAATAATGTTAGATGTACGGCAAATGCCCAGTATTTAGGATAGAGGCGTCTGGTTTTCAAAAAAAAAAAAAAAGTTTGTTATAATATGTACCATTTATATATATCTATATATATAAAATAAGGGTTTTGTCTGTACATTGCTCAGAATTTGAAAAGAATGGTATTTCTGTATCGGTCATGTCCATAGTAACAAGAAAATGTACTTTTTACTTTTCCGTAATTTCTGTCTGTCTGTATGTATGTACACGTATCATGAGGAAACGGCTGAAGGGAATTTAATGAAAATCGGTATGTAAAGTTGGGAGATGAGCCGCTACAATCTAGGCTATAAATAATTTTATTCACGCCGAGTGAAATGGTAGTTTAGGGGAAGGCCTTAAATTTAATTTGCGAATATTTATATTATTAGCGGTCCTATCGATAAATACTATATAACTAAAGTTATATAGAATTACATTTCCAATCAATTATGTCTTATACATTTTTACCGTACCGGCTCTGATAACACAGACATTAATGAATTTGTAGTTTTGTTGCTAAGTGCACATCAACGCCTAGCCACGAGAAAATGGGTTAACAGAATTTAATGAAAACCGCTATATAGAGTCGGGGAATAAGAAACTACAGTCTAGGCTGTAAATAATTTTATTCGCCCGAGATGAAATGGTAGTTTAGGGGAAGGCGCCTAAAATTTAATTTTTAAATACCGGTACCTATGTTATTGGTGCTATCGAAAAGTACTATATAACAAAAATTATAGACAATACAATTGCCGATCATTATGTTTCATTCAGTTTAACTGTACCAACTATGATAAGAGTGGTATTTCAGAAGGCCTACAATATCGAAAACGCATAACACTGATCAACAATAACTTTACATTGGCCATTGTTCGTTACTGATCAAAACTTTACATTGACCATTGTTTGTTGTGATGTTCTTCGTTTCTTATGGTCCCGCTCAACTCCGATAGATGGGATTACTACTGCGTACTGAGTATAACAGCCCGACTGAACATTGGCGGGAAATAGCTGGGGAGTTGGAAAACTGTCTTCTTTAGCATGCAATTCCTCTGGTTCATGAAGTCTCCGTGGCTCAGACTGCAGCGCGTCAGCCTCTCACCACTGGTAACCGTGGTTCAAATCCCGGTCACTCCATGTGAGATTTGTGCTGGACAAAGCGGAGGCGGGACATGTTTTTCTCCGGGTACTCCGGTTTTCCCTGTCATCTTTCATTCCAGCAACACTCTCCATTCTCATTTCATAGCATCTACCAGTCATTAATGTATCACTGGGAGTGGCGACCCCATCGTACTAACAGCCTATTTATTACATCCCTCACCCGGCCAATGACTGGAAAACAGGTTGTAGGTTTTCATTTTCCTCTGGTTCATATATTTTCTGATACTGCAGGTACGTAACACACTGGTTCATCATAGTATACCAGTTATTCGATCCCTACTCTGACGCGTTGTTTTGAATGAGCTGTATGCACACTTACGGCAGAGGCTCACTTAGTAGTAGTAGTAGTAGTAGTAGTAGTAGTAGTAGTATGACCTGGTCTAGAATTACTATTTAAGCCTATTTCCAAATATAGCAGTAGTATCACCTGGTCTAGAATTACTATTTAAGCCCATTTCAAATTATAGCACCACAATTCACTAAATAACTCAAAAGTCAACCCTGAAAAGAGCCGTTTCTTAAGAAAAGCTTCTTCCTCTTCACTTTTATTAAATTCTACATTCATTTAATTCCAAATTAGCAGTGAAGAGGGGGCTTCTCCTCTGGTTTAGAGGAAAAAATTGCCTTCAAATCAGATAGGTTTTTCCGTTGCCATTGTAGTGAATTGAGATTTTCCGACTCATCGGGTACTCCTCGGAAACAGATTAGTAAAAAGGCATAGTTTTTGCCCTGGGACTCTCCACTATTCGCCTTCCCCCCCACTCCCCCCCGCACCACAGAAAAAGACAAAGAGTGTTCACGGATCAGAACTGTCTGCGACATGGTCATTCCAGCTCTGGAATTCCAGCATAGTACTGCTCGCTAAAAGTGAGAAAGTGTGTGGTCTTTCATTTGATGGAGTATTTCATATGAAAGTATTTAATCGCGCCATTCCTACTGGCGTCATTGAAATGACCTATGTTCATTTCAGTTGGAAAAACCACTAAGACAGTCTTTCTGAGGATGTAAAATAGCTGGTGGAGAGTGAGTGTCTGCCATTATAATGAAAACTCCCCAACCTGGTGGTGACTGATGGTAGGCAAGCGGGCCTATCATTACAATGAAAATTCCCTAACAGAGTCTTCATATGAGAAAAGACGTTTGGTGACTTCCCCGTCGCGTTTCTTGGCTAACGTTAAGAGCTATGCAATTTAATACAATCTTGCTCACACCGTGTACACTACCTAGCCTAGAATTCTGTATACCTGGCGAGTTGGCCGTGCGCGTAGAGGCGCGCGGCTGTGAGCTTGCATCCGGGAGATAGTAGGTTCGAATCCCACTATCGGCAGCCCTGAAAATGGTTTTCCGTGGTTTCCCATTTTCACACCAGGCAAATGCTGGGGCTGTACCTTAATTAAGGCCACGGCCGCTTCCTTCCAACTCCTAGGCGTTTCCTATCCCATCGTCGCCAGAAGACCTATCTGTGTCGGTGCGACGTAAAGCCCCTACCAAAAAAAAAAATCTGTATACAATGTAGAATTCCGTAGCGAAGCACGGGTACATCAGCTAGTAAAAATATAAAGAAACAAAATATTATTACTTTGTAACTGTCATATATTGCTCAATTTTTAGATATATTTTGCCGTGTGGGTATTAAATAGGATGCATTTTGGATAGCTTATAGGCCTACATACACTGGAGGTTACAGACATTTCAGGAAACGGCATCAAAAATATTAATTTTTCTAATACCTAATCCTAAAGCCATGCGACCGAGCTCGATAGATTCAGTCGCTTAAGTGCGGCCAGGATCCAGTATTCGGGAGATAGTGGGCCCCACTGTCGGTAGCCTTGAAGGTGGTTTTCCGTGGTTTCCTATTTTCACACCAGGAAAATGTTGGGGCTGTACCTTAATTAATGCTACGGCCGCTTCCTTCCCACTCCTAGCACTTTTCTGCCCAATCGTCGCCGTAAGACCCATCTGTGTCGGTTGCGACGCAAAACAGCTTGTACACGAAAGCCATGCGGTCAAGAAAATATAGCATGGACATCCTAGTTGTTCATGAACTAGATAAAACCTTCTCTAACTTGTATTAAAAGAGAAGAAAAACCATGGTATGATTAGATTGTGCCTGGCAATGTTGGCTATTTTTAAATATGATTCAATCATTGTAGTGTATTTGGAATTCTAAAGGTTAAATCCATAACTTAGGGAACAGCTTGTAGTGTTGGCGTAATAATAAGAAATTAAGTGTAAGTCATTAAGGCCCGGTTTCATCAACACATGTTAGTACTTAACAAGGTGTTAAATCATTTTAACATACCATTTAAGAAAATTTGCGTTTCATCAACAAATGTTAACATTAACAAATGTTAAACAGCGTATTAAAGTTAACATCAGACATTTCCAATGTTAAATGGCTAACATTAGCATTTAGCAACCTGTTCCAAAATGGCTGCTGTGAATCGCGCTTTCGAGGCGGAATTGCTCTATTTAGATCTTTTACAAAACAATCCTGATCGAAGAAGAATTCAGCGACGTAATGACTTAGAAAATTTGACGGATCCGAAATTCCTTCATAGATACAGGTTATCGAAAACAGTCGTTGCTAAGGTTGTTGACGAAATTCAAGTGAGGTTAGAATATCCTACGAAGAGAAACATACCTCTTTCTCCAATGTTGCAGGTACTGATAATATACGAGTTTTTGCTACAGGTTATTTTCACATAATGGCCGGAGACAATGCTGGAATTTCTAAAGCCACTGTTAATAGAGTTGTTTGTCGGGTGTCTGCAGCAATAGCAACCATGAGAAGGAGGTATGTAACATTCCCTTCAGTAGAAGAGCGTCAGCATATTATCCGCGACTTCTATGAAATAAGCCGTTTTCCTGGTGTTTGTTCTACGTGCAATAGATTCCACACATGTAAGAATCCAATCACCTGGAGGCAATTGGGCCGAAATATATCGTAATCGAAAGGGATATTTCTCTGTTAATGTTAATGTTCAGGTGATTCGTGAGCCTAACCTCCAAATCAGGGATATACTTGCTAGGTGGTCTGGTTCTGCACACGACAATACAATATTTATAACTCCCATATCGGAGCACAGTTTGAAGTGGGACAATTAACAAAGTGATTTTGTTAGGTGCCAGCGGATACCCGCTAAAGAAAGTATCTGTTTACCCCATTGAAACCCTCGCGGACTTTTCCCGCGCCTCGTCCTTTTCTTTTATCGTCAAGCCATCTGTGCGCTTGCACTCAATAACTTATATATATTTAATAACTAATTCAATTAACAACTCTTTTTCGAAGGAGGAAAAATTAGAACTACGATTCCGTTTCACTTCACGCGCCATATTTTACAGCTGTGCTCAAACAAAAGCGCATCGGAGCGCGCTGTAAAACAGCATGTTCGTACCACTGCCTCCTTGATTCGCACCAGTTCGCAATATTGGGAGAGTTAACAGTCGATTAGTTAACATTTCACAAGAAAAGTTTGATGAAACGCAAGAAACCTAACAAGGTTAAATTTCTAACTCCGTATTAACTAACTACTTGTTAGTATATATTTAACATGTGTTGATGAAACCGGGCCTAAGTGTTTTGCAGCCCATGAGCACCTGAGAGCCAGATAACATGATGATCAGAGGGAAATTTCATATGTTTTGATAGATTACCACTGTAATTATTTATAGTTAATTTAATTAAATATCCAAAACAATCCAGTTCTGTAACTAGTAAGTTTTTGATCAAGGGCCAAAAATTTTATTGATCCCTCTTTTAAAAATTAATTATTCCTATATTAAAATATCCGAAGCCCCACATAGTTCCCTGTTAACCTTGATTTTCTAAAAGGGTAAAAGGAAGTTAATATTGAAATTGTGTTCTACGGAAATTAGAGTAAAACTCCTGAGCATAGAGAGCATTTCTTTAACACGTCATTTGTTAAAAGTAAATATTCTATTGTAACCTTTTGCATAACATTTTTGTTGTAAATATAAACGCAAAAAAAAAAAAAAGAAAAAAAAAGCGACAGGAAACTGAGTTGGGTCTAATTTCTAGGTTACTTCATAGTTTATGAAGACGTAAACTACGAGAATCAGGGAAGATATTCTTTGCCGAAGGGTTTTGCTATGATTGCAGTGCCGGAAGAAAATTTGGCGGAGAAGTGGATTGGTTTTTACGCTAAAAAAGACGAGATTATCAACCCTTCAACAGATAATCTAAACTAATTAAAGAATGCTGCCCTGAAACATTATTTGTGGTAAGACTCACCTCATTTGTAGTTCAATTATATCGTCTTCTACAACGACCTTGGGCAAAGAACCATCCTGGTGGACATGTTGGTTGTTTCCGCTTGAAGAGGTTGTTGTAATCGATGTCATTTGTGGGAGGGATCATTTTACCTTCACGTTCACACAGTATGCCGTTCATTGAGCATATTATGAGTATTACGAAGAGGAGGCAGTATTGGAGCTTCATTCTGTATGCTCTACCAGAACTACCAAGTGTAAAGTACGCAGGAAGTAATTAGAAATATCTGATTTCCTATACATCTACTCTTGGAACTTAATTATCGAAAAGAAGGGGAAACGTGGTCGACATTCACGTAATTTAATTAGAATTACTCCACTGCCAATAACGAACTTGTCGTATATGAATGTCTAATGAATGAAGCTGCTCCTTTTTGAAGTTAGCCTACTATACGACGGCGAGACACTGAAATGAAATGGTGTATGGCTTTTAGTATGCTTTGGCTGGTGGGATGTAGTGTTTACAGTGCACTAACTTATGTCTTCTGGCATGGGCTAGAATAAATATGTTACTTTCAGTGATCTGCCTCTGTCTCATCCTTGACCGAGGTATGAGAGATCCTAGTAATGTCATCCCTTATGCAGCCAGTCCCTGTTATGAATGGTGTGAAAATATCGCTCACGTGGTCGGTTGGCGCATGCATTTAAGTGGACCTGGCCGGCGGATATGTAATAGCAACTTCTGGCCTGGTGAGAAAAGCAACGGGAAAGTACCTCACTCCTCATTTCCCTAGTATGGCTCTTCAGTGAGGCCTAGGCTATCTATGACAACTACTGGCGGAGCTGTGGAGGATGAAACCAGCCTTCGGGATGAATACCTAACATACAACAACATATGGCTTTTAGTGCCGGGAGTGTCCGAGGACATGTTTGGCTTGCCAGGTTCAGGTCTTTTGATTTGACGGCCTGCGCGTCGTGATGAGGATGAAATAATGATGAAGACGACACATTCGCCCAGCCTCCGTGCCATCGGAATTAACTAATGATGGTTAAATTTCTCGACCCTGACGGGAATCAAACCCGGGACCCCTGTTACTAAAGGCCAGCACACTAACCATTTAGCCATACAGCCGGACTCTAGGCGAGACAAAACGCTAGCAATGAAACATGCTTGAAAGAAGCATGGTTCAGATATTTTAGAGAAAAATAGTAACGGACAAATACGCACAAAAATTTACAAACTAGTACTCCAAATGCATATTTCTACTCCATTACGTTATAAGAAAGAAAATAGGGCTAATTTATCAAACTTGACACGGAACGAACCTGATCAGGTCTGATACTACAGTTACACTAGTAAAAACCAATACCGAACATTCAGCAACTGTACGGCACTATTCATTATGGTGTCCAGAATTTGTACAAATTGTGCACCTGTTCTGTCATAAGTGAACATAGTTGCCATTTAACAAACTTTCACCGAGTGGGTGGGCCGCGCGGTTGGGAACGCGTAGGTGTGAGATGATTAGTTCGAATCCCACCGTTGGCAGCCCTGAAGATGGTTTCTGTGTATTCCCATTTCAAAGCTGGGAAAATGCTGGGGATGTACCTTAACCACTGCCTTCCCAACCCTTTATCATCCTTGCGTCGCCAAAAACCTTCGATGCGTTCGTTCAACTTTAAACCACTGGTATAAAAATTAAAACTAATCTCATAATTGTTGAACTTGAGTTTTCCTATTTCCTTATTTCCGATAATATTAACGTATTGTGAACATCTTCAGTTTTATTTTGTGTTAATTGTAGTGTATCCTTGGCTTCTTGCATGTTAAAGAACTGCAGGATCCAATTCCGAAACCTGGGCGTCTCATGAAGACTGTTGGATCTAAAGCATGAATAATAATAATAATAATAATAATAATAATAATAATAATAATAATAATAATAATAATAATAATAATAATGATGATGTCAGTCCCGTGGAATGGGGCTAGTGTGTCTGCGTCTTACGCAGGGTCCTAGATTTAATTCCCGAATAGTCCCGGGATTTAATTCTGGTCTAAGAGCTAGAACGGGGTTCTCTCAACTTTCGTGTGACCTACTTGGGAGCTGTCTGAAAGGCAGCCGACCCGGTCGCGGCAGACAAACAATGCCGTTGAGAATAGCACGCTGACCACATGCATTCCGATATTTGCAGTCCATCTGATTTGGTAGCAGCCGTCTTGACAGGCCAGGGGCCTCAATGATCTATGTTCCGATGGGTTAGTTTGATAATAATACAAATAATTATATAAATAAAAAACAATTCGTAGTCTATAATATAGGCTATAGATATAATAGTCTTCATTTTCTACCGTGTGCATTAAACATGCGATCTAGAATTAAAAGTACTATATTATCAATAAAATAAATAAATAAATAAATAAATAAATAAATAAATAAATAAATAAATAAAACTAAGCCGATCAAACAATCTAACACAACTATTATTTAACGATTGTTTTACTAATTAGTAAGAACAGAATTACACAGTTCTTCTTATGACTTATTTTATAATAAGTGCACTAATAAACTTACGCGAATTAGTGTGCGACATCTTCCCCTAATGTACTTTTTGCCTTTTGGACAGGTGGGCACTGACAGCTTCGCGGTGTCTGGACCCCTTCCGATCATGGTTGAACTTTTGGGGTTATTTTCCAATATTACTTCTGTGGTGAGTGACAGAACAAGTACTACCAGCAACAAATACTTTAACATGATAGCTCCCGGTGATGTATATCTTCATCAACACGACGGCGAGGACGAAATGAGTGTGTGCCATTCCAGTCCAATGAACAGCTTGACTTTCAGCCTTCTCTACGTCATCCTTTTCTTTTCCTTATTTGTTATCTACTCAAGAAAACTGATATTCAATAATGTAGCTGAACATGCCGAGAATGGAAGTTCTATAGACCTCCAGCTGTTCACCTTCCATTAGTTTTATCTCCATAATCGTTATCATCGGCATCATCATCATTGCAACAGGACTAGCAGCATCTTAATCAATAGTTCAGTACTTCATTTGAGAATATAGACGTTTTTGGATTCCTGAGAGTCAGAAGGGAGATGCCACACAGAATTCAATAATGGAGGAAGTATTCCCGATAAGTAAGGCTTGGCAATAATAATAATAATAATAATAATAATAATAATAATAATAATAATAATAATAATAATAATAATAATAATAATAATAATAATAATAATATAAATAGGCGTGCGTGACCGTATAATTCACCTTGCAGCCAAAATTACCTAATGCAGACCACTGGTGTTTGTGTATGGTAGTAGTCTCGAGTCTCCCATCGTGAACAATGGTGGTTGCGTGTCGGTAGTCATGGTGGTTGAAAGTGGCCAACTGTATATAAAACTAGACGTGTGTGTTCGTATACTCCACCTTGCAGCCAAAACTACCCATCGCAGACCACTGGTGTTTGTGTGTGGTACTAGATATTTTTGTCCCATCTTGCACTATGTGGTTAATTGTATGTAGTCGTGGTGGTGTGGGAGATGTGGAGGTTGAATGTGGCCGACTATATATAAAAAAGTTTAGCCCTACCTGTGTGTCGTTTATTTCACCTTGTAGCCACAACTATTCATTGTGTGTGGTAGTAGCCTCGAGTCTCCCATCGTGCGCTATAGTAGTCGCATGCCGGTATCTGTGGTGGACTGGGAGATGGTGGGGTTTGAAATTGGCTGACTGTATATACAAATAGGCATGTGTGTCCTTATGTTTCACATCACAGCCACAAATACCCACCACAGACCACTGGTGTTTGTGTGTGGTATAGACCTCCATTCTCCCATCGTACACTACTGTGGTTGCGTGTCTGTAGCTGTAGCGGTGTAGGGGATGTGGGGCTTGAAAATGATTGAATTCGTCATTGAATATATTAAAATGAGTGAGAATGTACTGGAAGGATTGCAGTGAGATAGTTCTCTAGAAGGCTGTGATATGTACTCCTTGGTTTTGTGTACCATCTTTAATTGATCTGGCAGGAGTATGGTGATTTCAGAACCACAACAGTAGGCTGCTTGAGAGCATCTCTGAGTATTTTCTGTAATTTTTGAATATAAAGCAGATACTGGAACAGCTCCTCAACAATATCTTTGGAGCAGTAATCTTAACCCTCCGAAAATCGTAAAAGTAGTTATTGGGACGTAAAGCAAATAACATTAGTAATCCTAACCGGCAAAAAGAAAAAGAAAAAAAAAAAAAAAGGAAAATCGGTTTTCATACTAAGAATTCCATTGTCTCAAATGATTTGTCATGTTGTTTCAAACGATGTGAGATTTACCTTATAATATGACTATCAATAATGCTCAGGGTCAAACGTTCCACTATCGTGGAGTTAATTTGAAGGATTCGTGTTTCGCACATGGTCAGCTTTACGTTGCTTTCTCACGTGTCGGACAAGCAGAAAATCTGTTTGTGCAAGCGCCAGACAACAAGGCAACAACAATCTAGTGTAGAAGAATGTATTTGTATGAAATTACTTAGTATGAAAGACTTTTATGTACCCCCAAAAAGCATAAATATAAATGAAAGAAAAAAGAGTGGTCTTTTAATGCACGTCTTCTGGATTATATAGAGAAAACTGCAAGGATGTACAAAGAAGACCCAGAGAAGCTGGCTCTCTTCAGCTAGTAGTATTTTTTTTTTTTTTTTTTTTTACAATTTTGCTTTACGTCGCACCGACACAGGTAGGTATTACGGTGACGATGAGATAGGAAAGGGCTAGGAATTGGAAGGAAGCTGTCGTGGCTTTAATTAAGGGTTCGAATCCCACAGTCGGCAGCCCTGAAGATGGTTTTCCGTGGTTTCCCATTTTCACACCAGGCCATCGTCGCCATAAGACCTATCTGTGTCAGTGTGACGTAAAGCCACTAGCAGAAAAAATAATAATACTATGGCCGCACTACCAATTTGCAGGCCTCCTGCGATTTAGGCGGCTAAACAAGGAGCAAAGTAATCTCCGCACAGGCCGCGAAATCCCTTGGAGGAATGCACTATTTGTAACCTCGGCACTAAGTGGGCCTATGCCCAGCCGTTTTAGTTCCCGGGAATTAAACTAATCCTCATTTTTATGTAGGCTGAGTGAACTTCAGGGCCATGAACCGCCCCAGAAGTTGAAATCTCGTTTCTAAACTTTTAATCGGACGTTGCTCCTTTTGGGTGAACCGAGCATGCCTTTACGAACTCAGCTAGGTAGCCCTCTGATCTAGACGGTCTGCCTTCCAATTTGAGAGATCCATATGTATACATTTACTGGTAAAATAAACGTCATTCAGCAGCTGCAAAAGACTGATTTAAGAATCCTGGTGGATTCTGTGGCAAAATGTTCACCCGAAATTACTCGTTGCGTCAGAACGAGCAACAGGTTTTGAACCACTAGTTAAAAACGTTGAAATGAGTCAGGGTGGCTCTTCTAACCGTAGAAACAACGAAAATGACAGGCAAGAAAGAACATTTATTTTATTTACCACCATCGAGATACAATCAGGTCAGAGAAAATAGGATTTGATAACCTCGTCCGTTTGGCCTTCAAAATATCGATTATCACCATCATCTTAGGCAAACATGGTTCCAAACCATTTTCATCTTACTCCACGTCCGTCATAACTGTTATTTTGTACTGTTTTCAAAGAAGAATTTTAATCGAAACTTCCGACGCGGAATCGGGATGTTGTGGGTTCGGATCCCACTGGTGTCCTGTTGGCCATTTTTGTTCTGTACTTAACATCTCTTCAGCACGTACTAATTGTACGGAACTTGACCTAATAGGTTGAAAGTCGGTTTCGATTACAATGCGGTCGTGAAAATTCAATATACATGAATGTTAATGATGAAATCATTTCTTAGCAGATTAACTAGGGGTCTCCATACTATGAAAATCGTTAAATTAAGCATTTTCTTCAATTGTGACGAAAGATGAAGGGATAAAGGGCCGTGAAAGGTTTCAAATTGTGAGTATTGGATAGTTCTATCAAAATAAAGAGACAAATTTCGAAAATCAGTTCCGTAAAAACAGCCTAAAATCGCTTCTAAAATCGTTTATTTCTTTACTAGTTTTCTTTTTGATTCAGATCCTATTTACATAATTCTTTCTGTAATGTGTTCTTTGGTCCAATACTCTCAGGCGTTTTCGATTTTTGAAAAATGTCCACACCGAATATAGTTATAAGGGCTTAAGTGAAACTCTGCAATGACCCACAGTAGCGCTCGTAGTGGTGCTTAAGTGAAACAATGCATTGACTCACTTTAGCGCTCGTAGTGGTAGAAAAACGCAAACTGCTAATTCTAATCGACCGGATAACGATGATTAATTGGATTGTAAGTTTTAGGAATAAATAAATTCTCATACTTTATTATATTTTATTTACGTAAAATTCGTAGCTCATATCCCTAGGATGTTTTAAACATTAAGTTGCTTCTTTGAAGGACTAGAACTGTGGATTTCTTCATTCATCCATTTAACATGTCGAAAAATATTTCTCTCCTTTATTATATTTTCATATCTTCAATGATTACTTCTCTTCCGCCGGGCTGAGTAGATCCGATGGGAGTGTGCTGGCCTTCTGATCCCAACTTGGAATGTTCGATCCTGGCTCAGCCAGTGGTATTTGAATGTACTCAAATACGTCAGTCTAGTGTCGGTAGATTTACTGGCACGGAAAAGAACTCGTGCGGGACAAAATTCCAGCACCTCGGCGTCTCCGAAAACGATAAAAGTGTAGGTAGTGGTACGTAAAACCAATAACATAATTAATATTACTTCCCTTCCGTAACGTACTTCTTAGAAATTTTATTTACAACCTGTGACAATAAAGTTTGGTGAATGAAGTCAGAACGGTCGATCCGGCAACACTGGCGACACACAACGCTGACCTGCATAACAGCAGGTTTTGACCGCCTGCTCCCAAGTTGTTCAGTTGAGCATCGTGTGTTTGCCGTGTTAGATCCGTTTGACACAGTGCGTGTTTAGTGCGTTGGTTCTGAATTGCCAACAGGGACATGAACGACCAAAAGATCAATGTACAGTTTTGTTTTAAGCTTGGCAGGATACCGAAAGAAACGCATGCGATGCTGGTACGTGTTTATGAAGATCAAGCACTGTCCTTGAAGTGTGTGTACGAGTGGTTCACCCGTTTCCAAGGAGGCCGGGAAAGTGTTTCTAATAACCCCCGTAGCGGAAGGCCGGCGACCGCCGTCAGTGACGAAAACATTAATAAGGTGAGGACATTAATCACGAACGATCGGTGATTAACTGTGCGCGTGATAGCGGATGAACTTCAGATTAACCGTGAATCCGTCCGACAAATCGTTTCCCAGAAGTTAGGGAAGAGGAAAACGTGTTCTGGTCTTGTGCCATATCACTTGACTGACGATCACTGTTGCAGAAAAGGCTTCACAGGATTTTTTCGAAATGGCGGATGCGACTCCAAATTTCTTGAACTGTATTGTCACTGAGGATGAAACCAGGTGTCTCAGGTACGACCCTGAAACGAAACGGCAAAGCATGGAATGGCGTTCTCCGGGATCCCCTCGTCGGGAAATTGTCAGAGCCGAAAAGTCACGCATCAAGCTCGCTTTGAAAAGAAATAAATTTGAGGATATTCCTGACATCCAAAGTTCCCAGGATATGTATCGCTGATCTCAGCAGTGCATAGTTATGCGAGGGGACTATTTCGAAGGACAGTAAGGTCACTGTCGTGCATTGTTCTTGTATGTTGATAGTACAGGACTATTCACCGTACTTTATTGTTACAGGTTGTATATTGCCCCTATCTTAATTCAATACTCTTTTATTATTGATTTAGCCTCAGCTACATTTGTCATAAGGCGTAATATGTTATGCACATATTTTCTTCAGTCTTCATCATTACATCTAATGTCTGAATGTCCAAACTTGTATCCAGGCCGCCTACATGGCACCAATGCATGCAACTCGGTAGCTGATGCCGTTCGATTATTATTATTATTATTATTATTATTATTATTATTATTATTATTATTATTATTATTATTATCATAATCATCATCATCACTATCTTCGTTCTAAAAGAGGCTATATCTCCCACATCTCGTACGTTAATATCCTGCAGGAACTCGTCACGAACGGTGTGGTGTGCCGTGAACAACAAACGTACAACACTTCTCTGTATTAGCCTGGTCTCAATAAACCACCGTTCGTAAGTTACCCTTGTAACGAGTCTACCATTTTATTGATTACTTTTAATAGCTTTCTGTTCCGAATTTTAGTGAACATTTGTCCTTTGGAGACTCTCGTTATGTCTCTTCCAAACCAATATACGTCATCATGTGTATTTTTTGTCTGAAATACAGTATGCCTAAATAAGGACGACTATCTTCAAAATATCAGAAAGTAACCAGTAAGCGGTCCCCTTTTTCTTTTGAATATCAAAATGCCAATAAGCCCAACATATAGGAGCATATAAGTACCTGGGAAGACCCCAACTAGAGCATGGTTCTAGTGTACAGGAGTCTCACCAGGATTACGTGATTCGAGAACTGGAAAAAAATCCTAAGGAAAGCAGCTCTGTTTGTTCTGAGTGATTTCCGACAAGAGTAGCATTACGAAAATGTTACAATGCTGGATTAAGTGGTATGTTCCGAGCTGTCAGAGGAGAGATGGCGTGGAATGACAATGGTAGATGAATACGTTTGAGTGGTTTTTTAAAAGTGGGAAAGATCACAATGTGAAGATAAAGTTGGAATTCACGAGGATACATTGGGGCAAATAGTCGTTTGTAGGAAGAGGAGTTAAAGATTGCAACAAATTACCAAGGGAGATGTTCAATGAATTTCCAAATTATTTGCACTTATTTAAGAAAGGACTAGGTAAACAACAGCTATTGAATCTGCCGCATGGGCGACTGCCCTAATATCACATCAGTGGTGATTGATTTGTTGATTGACTGACTGATTGATTGAACATCCTGAAGCTGCAATGAAGTGATGTGTTCAGCTGCAGTGCAGTGATGTTCTTAGAATTGCTTCTTGCACACTACGCATGCATACTGCCTGAAGCATGGTAATTATAATAATAATAATCGTATGGCCTCAACTACCGTGTGCAGACATTTCAATTTGACGCCATCTGGCTGTCTGCTCGTCAATTTCGACGTTCCGTTTTACTCTCGGCCACCACTAGATGGCAGACCGAGTAAACCGAAACTCTCTTGGGCGTCTATGGCTGAGATTTAATGAATTTTGTCGGGTAAACACCAAATGTGTCACCAGAGATCTTTTACATGCCGACATCGTACGACATGGAGTGTCGAATGGACTTTTTTCCGCCCTTCAAAAATCCGAATACCTCTGCCGGGTTTGAACCCGCTATCTTGGGATCCGGAGGCCGACACTCTACCGCTGATCCACAGAGGCAGCTTGAAGCATGGTAAGGCGAGTGGTATAAACCGAGGAGCAAACGAAGCTACTACCTACCTCACAAACATCGCAATCTACCTCAAGCTCCACACTCGGAAAACATTCACTAAATAAAAAAGATCATATTTTACGAACTGCGGATATTAATCTCTACCTTCCATAAGGTTATTTTTACTTATCTCACAAACACTGTATGTAGCTTATATGGAGTGACATCAGAATTATTTTTATTTTGGGCATAAGCTATACTTTATATGCACGGACTTCTCAAATTGAAATATGGCTACCGTACTAACGAACAAATAGCCGTAGTAATATTGAATCATGTTGAATTCCGTTTTGTTGATAAGAATCGATTTTTCAGAAGAAAGTGAGTAGGGGTATAAAGAAAATATTAGTCCATAGGAAATCGCCGTCCGCCTCTGTGGTGTAGTGCTTAGTGTGATTAGCTGCCACCTCCGCAGGCCCGGCTTCGATTCCTGGCTCTGCCACGAAATTTGAAAAGTGGTACGAGGGCTGAACCGGGTTCACTCAGCCTCGGGAGGTCAACTGAGTAGAGGTGGGTTCGATTCCCACCTCAGCCATCCAGGAAGCGGTTTTTCGTGGCTTCCCCACTTCTCCTCCAGGCAAATGCCGGGATGGTACCTAACTTAAGGCCACGGCCGCTTCCTTCCCTCTTCCTTTTCTATCCCTTCCAATCATCCCATCCCCCACCAAGGCCCCTGTTCAGCATAGCAGGTGATGCCGCCTGGGCAAGTTACTGGTCGTCCTCCCCAGTTGTATCCCCTGACCCAGTGTCTCACGCTCTAGGACACTGCCCTTGAGGCGGTAGAGATGGGATCCCTCGCTGAGTCCGAGGGAAAAGCGAACCCTGGAGCAGATTAAGAAAGAAAGGAAATCGCCAGTGTGTGCATAAAACACTACGATTGGCAAGAAATGCTAGTACTGACGCTTTCAGTGGTACACTACCGAAACCGAAGTCTCAAAACAATGTGTATGGTGCCAGAATTTAGCACTAAATATGAAGGTCGCTGAACTGATTTTTCGCTTCTCTCTGGTTGAGAGACGGTATTATCGAGGTTAAGAATGTTACTAGTCCGCCTTTGTGGTGTAGTGGTTAGTATGATTAGCTGCCACCTCCGCAGGCCCGGCTTCGATTCCTGGCTCTGCCACGAAATTTGCATGAAAGCGGGTATTGAACTTACATCGCGTGCGGTAGGTATTAAACAAATATATCACACATTTGTGATCTTCGCCCCGGACTCGCACCTCCCACGTGAGATGCAAGCCCACTCCGCCACGCCTTTACCACCTACACTATGGTTCCGTACGGCACACTGGGCAGCTTACAGCAAGTATTAGGTTTACTGCCGTCAAAATATCGATTTAGTATTTCGCCGACGTGTCAGGTTCATATGATCTAGAAAGCACACGCATATCTTCCAGTCTTATACGAATATAACATTACGGCGTCCTATCATGGTGAGGCGGTAAATACCAAGATATCCGGTTGTGTTGTCTGAGCATACCGGCAGTGCAGATGTTTTCAGGAAGGGATTCATATTGTGGGTTGCATAAGAAACTAAATTGGAAGGGGTGGCTGAATCTCGCTGTATATCTTCATCCTCACGAATGACGATAACAAAATGAGTGATATCCGGTGTGAATTACAACAGTTCATGCCAATGAGAAGCTACAATCTGTTGTGGGTTTTCATTTTCTTCATAACTTCTTTCTCCCTCTCTTTTATCGGGTTATCCCACTTCGACAAAATGTATCTTCCTGATAAAATCAAATTCGAATTGCACGTCTTCCAATCACTTCTTTGTCATTTATGCTTTAATTTGACCAAAGGCAAAATTATTTTTTAATTTTCTGTATAGAATATAATTTTATCTTTGTCCGGCTCCATGGCTAAATGGTTAGCGTGCTGGCCTTTAGTCACAGGTGTCTCGGGTTCGATTTCCGACAGGGTCTGGTATTTTAACCACAACTGGTTAACTCCGCTGGCACGGAAGTTGGGCGTATGTGTCGCCTTCATCATTATTTCATCCTCACCATGACGCGCGGGTCACCTACGGGCGTCAAATCAGAAGACCTACATCTGACGAGCTGAATTTGTCCTCGATCACTCCCAGCACTAAAAACCATACGCCATTTCATATCAATTTTTTCTTTAATCGGGCGAAAATAATATCCTCTCGGACTCAGCGAGAGATCCAGCCTTTACCGCCTCAGGGGCAGTGTCCTGGATCTTCAGACTTTGGGTCGGGGATACAAGAGGGGAGGACGACCAGTACCTCGCCCAGGCGACCTCACCTGCTATGTTGAACGGGGGCCTTGTGGGGGGTTGGGAAAATTACAAGAGATAGACAAGGAAGAGGGAAGGAAGCGGCCGTGGCCTTAAGTGTGGTACCATCCTGGCATTTGGTTGGAGGAGAAGTGGGAAACCACGGAAAACCACTTCGAGGATGACTGAGGTGGGAATCAAACCCACCTCTACTCAGTTGACCTCCCGAAGCTGAGTGGACCCGTTCCAGTCTTCGTACCACTTTTCAAATGTTCGTGGCAGAGCAGGGAATCGAACCTGAGCCTCTGGGGGTGGCTGCTAATCACACTAACCACTACACCTCAGAGGCAGACGGGAGGATCTCTACCTACCCATTTATCGTACAAGATACATAAGCGAGCGGCGTATGTTGTACATGTTCTGCTATATTTTCAACATTGATAATAGCGGAGTCAGCCTCTGTGGTATAGTCGTAAGTGTGATTAGCTGCCAGCCCCGGAGGCTTGGATTCGATTCCCAGCTCTGCCACGAAATTCGAAAAGTTGTACGAGGACTGGAACGGGGTCCACTCAGCCTCGGGAGGTCAGCTGAGTAGAGGTGGGTTCGATTCCCACCTCAGCCGCCCTCGAAGTGGTTTTCCGTGGTTTCCCAGTTCTCCTCCAGGCAAATGTCGGGATGGTACCTAACTTCAGGCCACGGCCGCTTTCTTCCTCTTCCTTGTCTATCCCTTCCAATATTCCCATCCCTCCACCAGGTCCCTGTTCAGCATAGCAGGTGAGGCTGCCTCGGCGAGATACTTGTCCTCCTCCACAGTTGTATCCTCGACCCAAAGTCTCACGCTCCAGGACACTGCCCTTGAGGAGGTAGAGGTGGGATCCCTCGCTGAGTCCAAGGGAAAAGCCAACCCTGGAGGATAAACAGATTTAGAAAGAAGAAAGAAAGAATTGCTGATTATTGCTTTATGGATATAATGAAAATGGCAAAAGACCTGAGGAGAACTGCACTACCGTGGGAGAGGACTTGCATTTGATCCGCTTCATGGCTAAATGGTTAGCGTGCTGGCTCTTTGGTCCACGAGGGCTCGGGTTCGATTCCCGGACGGATCGGGAATTCTAATTTTTATTGGTTAATTCCGATGGCTTAGAGGCTGGGTGTGTGTACCGTTCTCATAATTATAATTCATCACAAGTAGGGCCCCATCTTTACAGATAAGCAGGTCGCGTATTAAGCGTCGACTTGAAAGACCTGCACTAGGCCTCTCCACAGGCCACATGCCATTATTATTATTATTATTATTATTATTATTATTATTATTATTATTATTATTATTCAAGTGTATTACATCTGCTTCTGTAAAAAGGTTGTCTAACAAACTAAATTATTTCTTACTGGCCATGTCTTGATTATACTATTTTCCTGCAGCTTCGTTTCCAGCAATCTCAATTCGAACTAAAGAGAGCAGAAGGAAGGAAGCTGATAAAATGGAGTACCATCCCTATAATTTTATATTTATTGCCATGCTGTTGTGCTAGGCCTTAACCTACATGCAATTATTTAATTTTAACCGTCTATACTTCTTTACATTAATTTGTTCATGCTTATGTAGCTATGGTAAATTACCTCTATTGGATGAAAATATTACTATGATAATTTTGTCATATAGCCTGTTTGAAATTCCAATGCAGCTGGTCACAATATATAAAACCTGAGTACTTACTGATGACGAAATAGATGTCATGTCATTATTTTATAATTCGCAAATTATAGGAAAAGTATAAATTACATGCAACTCCTCATCTGGGAGTATAAGATGAGAATCATATCATCCGAGGCCAATAAAACAGCTTTTTGTGTACTTAAATCAATTGTTAAAATCTGAAAGTCGCCTATATGCTACAAGAAACCAACATCGAGTCTCAAGATGGCGGCTCCATAAGTAACATTCGTGTCCTGACCTGTGTGTACACACCTTGAATTAGAGTAACGACAAAGGGAAGGGTCGTGAAGGAAGTGAAAATGAATGACTCCATAAGCATCGCACACCCAATATCATCGGGGTTGTAATTTGACCATAGGAATGATGAAAGTGAGGAGCCTGGCTCAGTTAAGTTGAAGCAATACAAGACTCAACTCGGTGCCTCGTATTTACAACAGGAACACGGGACTGAGTGACAAAAAACCACACAATTAAAATCGTCTGTCTACTTACGGTATCATGTGAGTTTCTTGCGACATTTTCCGTTCACAAAAAATGTTCCTTTGGCACACCGCCGTAGAGGAACTTTCATGATCTGAGGACTGCGAGGTGTCCTTAAGTGTTGAGAGCTTAAAGCTGCTGAGCACACCAGGAGTATTAACACCACAAGACATCGGAGATTAATTACCATCATGAAGGGTACTGCCCATTCGAAACGACGAGAGGTTAATAAATCTGTGAACCACATACTATTTCTGAATCTTCTAAAGCGTGTTTAACAAATTTCTCTGAACTTTCGCTACCACAATAATTTAAAATTACGCTATATTGTGAGATATTATCGCAACGGAAACCGAATACAGGAAATAAGTAATTATACTGATTTTCTAACAACCATTATACATTTCCTGAATACGTATTTGTAAATATGGTGAAGACGCAGGTAATTCAAATAGGTGAAGGAGTCTTGACGAACTCTGTTAATTGTCCCTTCGGATCTTCTTAATCAGACTGAAAGCATGCATGATGAGAATTAGCAACATTCATCTTATAGTCCTGTTATATTTTAACAATTCTACCAAGATGAACCAAAGGCTTCGCAGTTTCCAGTAATGTTGTTCTGTGATGCACCACTAAGTTACAAAAATACCTCCTGTCGTTACTATGAAAGTTTTCGTTTGTTAGCTCCTTTGTTGCAAGTAAAATTGTGAAGTGCTCTTAACTGTATCTTGCGCTTTATGAATAAATAAATAAATAAATAAATAAATAAATAAATAAATAAATAAATAAATAAATAAATAAATAAATAAATAAATAAATAAATAAATAATAACAGGATTCATATTTGCCACCGATAGTGCTCAAATCTGTTGTAAAATAAACTAACCCAGTCTATGGACACTGCACCTTCAGCTGTTGTGTTTAAAAAAAATCAAATCCATTCAAAACAATAAAAGCTGTTTCGTGCTACTATAACCATACTTTCACCGGTTCCAATATAGGAAATTTCATGTCTATCATATTTAGCGTATTTGGCGGAGCTAGTTAGATAACATTTCCATAATGTACTGTGATATACATCTCAGTAGATCATTGTACATGAAGAAACGTTTTTTAACTGAATTATTTCATTACTACATTATGGAGATAGTGGTGGTGGTGGTGATTAGTATGTTAAGAGGAAGTACAACTAGGGAACCATCCTCTATGAACACTAATAGGAGAGGAAAACATTGAAGGGGTCCGACACTTCGAAAATTGAAGGCATCGGCCAAAGGAAGACAAGGGCCACGAATGGCGTCAAAATGAAAGACTCGCTAGGCTTCGCAACCTATTACCGTTGGGGTCGGGGTGTTGACCAAGGGCGGTCGAATAGGATAGATGCAAGTGAGGAGCCTGGCACAAATGAGTGGAAGCACTGCCAGGACTCTGCTAAGGTCCCCGTGGTCGCCAAACGACGCTCCAATATTAAGAGTCCCTGGAGTCCCTTTTTGTAGCTTCTTACGACAAGCAGGTAATACCATTTTGGAGAAAAAACCGTTAGAAATGTTTAAAATCAGATAATTAGTACTCATAACTTAGTAACTGAATTCAAAGTGGGAGGAGGCGGGGGCAATATCAAGATCCTAATCAAATTAGAGCTCATCAATACGGGGTTTTCTTAAAAAATATTAATTCCAAACAAATGGTGTGACTGTATCTACTGCGAAACACGAAGATTAACTTCACATTTCGTAATGATACGAAAACAATGAACACAAGCACATGGTACTGTATGTTCCCGCATGTAATATTTTAACAGACAATTTAATTATCAAAATTTCTCCACCTTCAATACAAACCCTGTGGATACCAACAACAAACATTAAGCCTGTAGGTTCAATTGTTTCAGAGAAAAATGTTTTTGCGAAGAACTTGTGCAGTACCATGCGTTGGTCAGAAGGAAAAAGTGGTTTCTAGCCTGCACAGGAAACCACAGAAAATAACAAGACTTGCGGTTAGCCCTTATCAAACGCGATAGTATGCAGTATTTAATACAAATGAACCTCCATATCGAGGGAAGCCCATTTTCTTCTAAGTAGCATATAAATTATTTTTTAAGTTGGTAGTTTGAGTAACATATTTTGACATAAACATGTCTTAGAGCTTGAGGTCATGCGAGAATTTGTGTAACGAAATAGCGTCATGTAACAAACTGTGTGACACGATGTCACCTAGCAACAGTGGCTTGAGAACTGCACAAGCCGCCGATCTGTATGTCATGGTCATCCATCAATACTTCACATCACAGCCTGCACGGTTGCTAGGTAACATCGCGTCGCTCATTATTATGGTGTATATTTATGGTAATTTGATTTATGATTCTCTGGCAAAGAACTACATTTTCTTCAGGTGCCTGATCTATGCGACATTACTACACAATTTACAATAATCGCTTCATATTGTGTATCTTTGTAATACACATACGGATTTAAAGCAATGTAGTCTGGGCGAAAGATGCATACAACTGACAATGGCTGCTTCTTTACATACTGTGCGTCTGCATCAAATATGCTGTGAAATAACGACATATTAACACTTTAGTCTAATGTACACTAGCCGAATAAATTCACGATCATACTTCATTTTATTACTATTGATATTACGTCGCACAGAGTCGAACAGATCTTATGGCGACGATGGAGTGAAGCGACCATTGCCTTAATTAAGGTCTGGTTTGAAAAAGGTACATCACGAACATAACAGCTTCTGTGCTGTCTACAGCGGGGTTCGAACTCACTATTTCCGGAATGCAAGCTCACAGCTTAGTAATCCGAACCGTGTAGCCAACGCGCTCGGTGTATATATTTCTTTGCTTCAAACATTGTTATAACTGTTCCATGTCCTAAAATTGTTTTTTTTTTTTTTTTTTTTTTTTTTTTGCTACTTGCTTTACGTCGCACCGACACATATAGATAGGTCTTATGGCGACGATGGGACAGGAATGGTCTAGGAGTGGGAAGGAAGCGGCCGTGTCCTTAATTAAGGTACAGCCCCAGCATTTGCCTGGTGTGAGAATGGGAAACCACGGAAAACCATCTTCAGAGCTGCCGACAGTGGGGTTCGAACCTACTATCTCCCGAATACTGGATACTGGCCGCACTTAAGCGACTGCAGCTATCGAACTCGGTAAAATTGTAATTTTTACCGGTTACAAATTACATACCGGAGATCAACGGGAGTATTTTGGTTGCACTGTATGGTGCAATGAATAATGTCATCTACTGAAACTGATACTGCGAGATAAAACTGACAACGGACGTGAAGTAGAATTGGAATGAGAAAGTGGCTGTACGACGTCAAGGAGTAAATAACCCATGTGGCTAATTAATTACGAGAATTGGCCTGCCAAAACGACTAACAACAACGGAACGACGTCCACAGGGTTCTTGGTGGGTTTTACTGCCTCTCATAAACTCTCAAGAAACCAAAACCCCCATTGCGCAACAGTCCTGAAGGGCCTTAGACTACCCAGCGACCACTGCTTAGCCTGAAGGCCTGCAGATTACGAGGTGTGTGGTCGGTGCGGCTGTTATTCGTGGCTTTCTAGACCAGAACCTTATTTCACCGTTAGATAACTCCTCAATTGTAATCACGTAGGTGGAGTGGATCTCGAACCAGTCTTCAAATCCATGTAAAAAACCCTGACCTGGCCGGGAATCGAACTGGGGTCACCGGGTTAGAGGCAGTCACGCTACCCTACACGAAGGGGTTGGTACAAAGTTGAGACGCATTCTTAATATCCAGCACATATTGCATCTACCCATTAACAGAGGAAACTTTGCCATAGCGCGGGGGATCAGGCTCAAGAGGAAAAGATTTGTGAATAATAATAATAATAATAATAATAATAATAATAATAATAATAATAATAATAATAATAATAATAATAATAACGCCGGCCCCGTGGTGTAGGGGTAGCGTGTCTGCCTCTTACCCGGAGGCCCCGGGTTCGATTCCAGGCCAGGTCAGGGATTTTTCTCCACCTCTGTGGTGTAGTGGTTAGCGTGATTAGCTGCCACCCCCGGAGGCCCGGGTTCGATTCCCGGCTCTGCCACGAAATTTGAAAAGTGGTACGAGGGCTGGAACGGGGTCCACTCAGCCTCGGGAGGTCAACTGAGTAGAGGTGGGTTCGATTCCCACCTCAGCCATCCTGGAAGTGGTTTTCCGTGGTTTCCCACTTCTCCTCCAGGCGAATGCCGGGATGGTACCTAACTTAAGGCCACGGCCGCTTCCTTCCCTCTTCCTTGCCTATCCCTTCCAATCTTCCCATCCCTCCACAAGGCCCTTGTTCAGCATAGCAGTTGAGGCCGCCTGGGCGAGGTACTGGTCATACTCCCCAGTTGTATCCCCGACCAAGAGTCTGAAGCTCCAGGACACTGCCCTTGAGGCGGTAGAGGGGGGATCCCTCGCTAAGTCCGAGGGTAAAACCGAACCTGGAGGGTAAACAGATGAATAATAATAATAATAATAATAATAATAATAATAATAATAATAATAATAATAATAATAATAATAATAATAATAATGCGATGAAAAGGTGCTGTCAAATCATTACATTCCTAATTGAATATCGAATAGAAAAAGCGCAAGTAGGAGGGAGCCCGCGATCTTGAGATTCGAGGCCGGCGCTTTACGTCACTCGTGAATTTGTAGCTCTAATCTATTGCAATGGGAAACGAACTATTTCAAAACACGCGAGTTCTTCGCAGATAAGTAGATCATAGGTCCCGCTTCGTTCTTGAGATGACCACAAGTATCGCAACACGTCATTTGTCGAGAGAAGGTGATCAAAACTACATACGCAGGCTAATTGAAAGCACAATGCTCCCGAGAGAAGCACAATGGCATACACGTTTTAAATCTCTGAGCTCAATGTGGCGATATGATTTGGTCTATGAGAAGCGTTGGTTCAATAAATAGGGATTCGTGATGTTGAAGTTTCGGACTAGGACAGAGAGGGGAGAAGGATATCATTTAAAACGAAATTAGTATTGGTGGTGCGCGTCATGAATCCGATTCGCGCCGGCTCTCTGCTCTCGCACAAAGACACGTGGCCAGCTGCGACCGGGACAATACCGCAGGTGCTGTGGTACCCAGGATTCATTATAATCCACTTGTCGCGCTAAGCACATGAGAAGCAGCTGTATTAGCAGGTAGAGTGGGTAAGGGAGGCTGCAAGTGAGGGGCAGGGAATCAGGCATGCCCCTCACAGTGTTTTGGAGATCAATCGCCCGTCTTTTAATTGTATTTTCACATAGAGATTCAAACATCTTTGAAACAACAAATTCTCGAGTGAGTTGGGCAGCGTTCACGAAACTTAGGATGTTCTGGTAAGCGTGTATGTAGGGGTAGCGTGCCTGCTTCTTACCCGGAGGCCCCGGGTTCGATTCCCGGCCAGGTCAGGGATTTTTACCCGAACCTGAGGGCTGGTTCGAGGTCCACTCAGCTTACGTGATTAGAATTGAGGAGCTATCTGACGGTAAGATAGCGGCCCCGGTCTAGAAAGCCAAGAATAATGGTCTGGCCGAGGGGATTCGTCGTGCTGACCACACGGCATTTCCTAATCTGCAGGCCTTCGAGCTGAGCAGCGGTCGCTTGGTAGGCCAAGGCCCTTCAAGGACTGTAGTGCCATGGGGTTTGGTTTATCGGTAAGCCTGTATAAAACATACGTACCTTTTTGAAAACAACTTACACTGGTGAGTTTGTAATCCATACAACGAGCTGTGGCAAGGTTCTTAATGTTGTCTTTTTTTTTTACATTTTGCTTGAATAATGCTATTTGCTTTACGTCCCACTAACTACTTTTACGGTTTTCGTAGACGCCGAGTCCTAACCGCACGGCCAACTCGCCCGGTATAGGCAGTACTAGGCAGACGTGTCAGTAAAGAGTATATCAGAAGAAAAAACATAGTTGATGGACTTAGAACCTTCCCTGTGTCTTACCTCTTTTCATAAATTGTGTTATATAAACAGGTCTAAACAAAGAAAAACTCTGTATACCTGTGCATAACTCCTACACAAATACTGATGTCTATCGATGACATAAACCGTATTCTTATGGTATTTGTTTTACATTATCTAAAAATATTCCCTTTTGGCATTTTGTACCTTTCTAATTTAAGGAATCCAATTATTCGCTGATGTTAAAAATATAATCCACACTGATCAGTTTCGAATACAGTATTATGTTATCTGATTGATTTCTGGTTGATATTGGAAGGATACACGTACGTCGTCAACAAGTTCACAGTACTCAAAGTAAAAACTATCTTATTAAAACATGGTCCACACTTCTATTTTGGTACTGATTTCCCCGACTTTCCATGACTGAAAAGATGATATTACTCTGACTCTCGAACTCTCGACTTATTAAATGACAGGAAGGATTAAAACACTCTTTGATTACATAATAAAAATTTTCAAATTGAATACAGTGTCATACTCAGTTTAGTGCTTAAAGTAATCAACTGAACATATTCTACAATATTAATGATACAAACATTTTATGCTATGTTAAAAATACAGTATGTCATAACACAAATATGTAAATTTGTACCATTACATCTGTAGTACATTGAAATACGTTTCAGATAACATTAAAAACAGTCTTTTTTGGACAATGTCATTGGTTAAATGTAGAAATGGTCAAATGTTGATTTTTTACATTCTAAATACATGAAAATCAACAAGGCAATGCTTGTTTTGCCTTCTCCAACAATCGTATTGTAGATGTGATGTTTCCTTCTTCCCTCAACGCTTCAAGTTTCTGTACTTTTCTAATAATATTCAAGTTTCTTAATTTCCAAGGATATCTTCTCTTCTTCTTTTTGAGCTTTTTTGACTGTTGGAGGCTTTCCTTATATCTTCTGTGGGCAGCTCTGACATTGTTCAAGAGTGCTTGGGTTATTGGTATTTTCTGGATGCTATAATATAATCTTATTGCATTTTGTACCATACGTTGCGCAACTAAGCTGTGTTCATGTAGATTTTTAACAAATTAATTTTTAAAATTGAAAAACCACTCTAAATAGTAGCATTTCCATGAGAAAAGATTAGACCAAATTTAATAACTTGCCACAATTCCTGATATTTCATGTTCCCCATCAATAAGCTTGAATAAAAGTCATCAAGTCTTGCAGATGAACTTGCATTTTCTAAATAAATTTTGAAATGTTGTTCAAATGTAATGTGTGCTTCACAACAAATACTTCTGTACTGTCTTTTAGCTTTTTCAGGAGGAACATCAGAAATTCTGTTTGCAGTGTACAATGATTGTAATCATATGTTGGCTCTCTGTTTTCCTTGTTCTGATTGATTGAATAATATGTTGGGCTCCAAAGATTACAAACCTTGTACAGTTCTGTACTTAATTGGACATTTTCTAATAATTTTTAAGTCACTTGAATATCAGTTTCCTTTGCTTTGTAGAAGCTTTTTGTTTTGGAAACCGATATCAACACTTTTCAAGTCCCGGTAGTTGAGCTTATCTTTTAAGTCCAAGGAGAAGAGAGCAGATGTACTACAAGGTAGTTTACCACTTTTTATGAACCTCTACAACAAATTACGTAAAATGATTTGTGAATCTGTAAACAAAAACAGAGCTAGTGGATCCGAAATTTGACATTTTCTCTGAAATGGTTCACATTCTAGGGAGAGTTTTTTTTGAAAAATGCAACTTTTAACTTGATGAAACTGTCTTTTGTTTGTTCTGAAATATCACTGAATTCTTTAACACTAACAAAATTGTTTAAAAGTCTGTCACTACATGCCACATTATCCAACCATGTAGTGGTACAGTATTTTGAAGGAAATACTGTATTGCCAGTAAGAGTGGTATAGTCTGCGCGGCGGGCAGGAGAATCATTGAAAATGTAATATGCATCTCAGAAAAAGTTGTACACGTTCCACTTTTCAGCTAGGAGACCAGACCCAATCGCTCCATGTATCACATGTAGCCTACCAACTCCAATGTTTGAGTTTTTCCCATCAGGATTTTCTTCCTTCATTATATCTTCTAACTTTCTCATAAAACTCAAATTAACATTCGGGCCATCCTTTGAAACTTGAAGAATATATTTTTTGCTTTCATGTATGGATTCCTGCACTAAAACTTTCAAGATTGCATAGTGGCTCTGCCTAAAAATACACTATTAAAATACTCCGTACGTACTCTACTCCTATTAATGTCAAAAAACCTAAGAAATATATCCATATGTCCCCTTTGTACTATCTTATTTAAAGACTCATCAAAACAGATGACGTAATCATTGTTGCAACGTATCTTTGAGTTCATTGGTAAAATGAGGAGCTAGACCATAGTTTGTAATGTATTTGCACTTTTTGGCAGCCATTTTAAACTTCCAAGCAACTGAACTCTCTGGGAACATTAGTTTGAATGTTTCTCCTACATCTGAACATGAATTTAATGAAAACTTGCTATTAACAACTTTCACAGCCCATATTGCTTCCGTTTTTGTAACATCGTTCCTTGCGCGAAATGATTCAACTGACTGTTGGGCGGATTTCAAAATCTCAGGTTGGGGTGATATTTCTATACTTTCTTCAGTAGGTGGCTGGATATTTACTCAACTCGTACTAGCAACATTTTCTCTTGACGTACTTGTAGAAGCATAAACAAAGGGTTTTTAATGGAAGATTGGTCCTTTTTCGTTTTAGCTAAACTCATATGAATTTTTCCTTTACTATGATATATAACAGCTTGACGACCCATGTTTGATAAATCAATTGATTTTATGCAAATGTTGCAATGAGCTTGTGAAATGGTAGGTCCTTTGCTTAACCAGCCTGAGAATTGGGGGTTGATTTTACAGTACAACCATTGGTCATTAAAAAAGGTTTTCGTTGATGATGTCATATTCAAAATGAACCTGCAAAGAAAAAATCAAGTTACTTTATAGAAAATCATAAAATATATTCAATCATGATCAATTTTTGTATACAAAAAGACCTTGCAGAACATATTTATAATGAATTACTAAATAACTATAATAAAAATAATCAAAATAAAATGTAGTCTTTAATGATGAATTTCTGTAGCCTTTATGATACTGGTAGACTTATCTCCTGTCCACATTTATATATTAAAGGCATAAAGTGAATTGTTTTATATTAACAATGTGGTAAGTATTATGTATATGGTTTTGTACTTTTGTAGCACTTATTGAATAGAAGTATAGTAAATGTGACACTTATAGTGTAATTTTGTAATATAGTGTAAATTAACGTAGTTCTTAATTAATTCTCTTCTAAAAGTAATAACATATATATATTTAATATACTGTATAAATATTTCTTACCTGAACTTGATTTCAGTTTGTTTCACTAGCGGTTATAAAGAAGAAATAGCACATTTGTTGATGATTTATCACAACAACAAGAGCGAGCGAATGATGTAATTTAAAAATCCCTGACTTTTTAAAAAGACCTAGATACTTTCCTTATTTTCAGCATTTTTTCAGTGTTTCCCTGACATTCCCCGACCTTTCCCAAACTCCCTGACTTTCCCCGATTTTCCCTGACTTTACAGAAAGTGTGAACCATGTAAATGCATTAACGCTGTTCCTATATGGGTTCCATTACTACGATTTTAATCTTCTTCCCTTACACGTATATGGATTTCAGCGTGATGTCCCATGTCAACTATTGCCCAACGTTCTGATTAGATGTGTCATAGAGTTTACAGTTATCGTGTGCAGGCATTTTAATTTGACGTCATCTGGCTGCATGCTCGTCAATTGCGACGTTCCGTTTTACTCTAGGCCTACTTGATGGTAGAGTATATTCTATAAACCGTTGTGACCGTTTACAAAATAGTCCATGTACTAGTCCACGATGTATTCTCGTTAGTACGAGGTACATTCAAGTGCTAAGATCTCATATTCTTTCACAAAAGTTCCATACATAAACTCTAAAACTTCTATCACTTCTCCACATAGTCTCCTTCTATATAAACAAATGTTTATCAACGTCACTGGCATGATTGCATGGCTGCTGCAAAGTTTCTTGCCCATTGGAAAATAGCTGATTCAAGAGCATCGTAAATGGACAATATGTGACTCTGGAGTGTGTCCTTCAACATTGGACGCAAGGCCAGGTAAGGAGCAACAGGAATCATTTCTAAGTTGTTCTTGCAAAGAAACCTCTGAAGAAGGGGCTGCTGAAGAGCGTGAATATTATCTTGACGGAAAAGCAACTTTGGAATAACCTTTGTCCTCAGAACCTCTTCATCCAATCTTAATTATATTCTCATTTCGGCTGGTGCTTGTCCTAGGCTGTTTCGTTTCGTTCGAACATGACGTTCTGCCTTCAACGAATTTTTGCACCTACCTAAACACGCTTAGTACTTCCATAACATCATCGCTTCTTGAAACCCTCAATTCATGATCATTTCAATTAATGTGATACCACGCAAAGTGGAGGAAACAGATGATTACAGATGATGCGATAAGAATACTTTTTAAGTTATTGGTAAACAACGGTACTTGTGCATGAGTTATGAATTAAAACAGATGAAAAGAAGGTAAACGTCGTCATTTTAAGTATCTGAACCATATATAATTCAGCTGTTACAACATAGGTTCTTTGAGCCAGATGATGCCAAAGACTTTAATATTACTTATCTAGACTCACAGAGCGCGCTGATGCAAAGCGGAATATTGAACACTTTCGCGCATCGCCATGTTGCGGGCGCTTCAGCTTCGAATGCAGGCTAACACGTGGTAATATTTACAGTCCCTTGCATGTTTTCGATTTGAATCATGCCTGTTAGTGGGTCTGGTTTGGTATTGTATGTGATGGAGTGATAATATATTGTCAAATATTTTCAAGGAATGTGGGAGCTGATACATTACGTTAGCTAAATTGATCGGCAATATTAGACCTAAAGTTAGGCATTACCTGTGGAATGGAAAGATATTCACGAGGGTAAATTCGTGTGCAGCCTTCATTTGTACAGACTGCTGTCAGAAGGGATCTGGTATTTCTTTTCACATGTGAGTAGAAATTGAACTGTTAAAAAGTAACTTTCATTTACCATAATCGAGAACTAAACAGGTTATAGGGTGGTTGATTCAGAGAACGCATTGACATGAAATTTAGAATATTTATGCTTCTTTTTCTTGTTTGCCTTTTTCCAATTCATAGCGGATAATTATTTAGAACTAAAAAGCTGTTCTGAAAAAGACCACATATTTTTGATGCAAACTGTGTAGCGGTATTACAAATTTGATAAACCTGGGCTTAGAATCCGTAAGATATGATTGATACAACTTGATAAAACCTTCTAATATTAGGGTAAGGTATTGCTTCAAATTATCAATTATCTGAAAAACGATTTATTACTATCGTATGTCTTAATTTCTCCAATTTTTCCCACTTGCTTCATAATAAAAGAGTACAATACGCTATTCCAGAAAACTCTGACAAGATAGTCTAAACAAAGCTCATTACAATCTTGTCAATCCTATCTGCATTAGAAAACGCTAATCAAATTAACTTTTCACTATGATATTAACCTTTTTTGTTTGCAAGTGCTTTACTTTCAATTTCATTATATTTTTTCTGGTGTAAATCATAGTGCTCATATTAGAGAAAAATTAGAACGCACTTTCAATTTTTATGTGCTCAGATAATGTTAATTCAGAATGAGTTCGTAAAAGCAGTAATAATTAAGAAGATAATATTGTGAGGAGGGTTTTACATCTTAAATGATAACATTATTACTTAAGCCTAACCGGGCGATTTGGCCGTGCGGTTAGAACCGCGCAGCTGTGAGCTTGCATCCGGGATAGAGTAGGTTCGAACCCCACTGTAGGCAGCCCTGAAGATGGCTTTCCGTGGTTTCCCATTTTAACACCAGGCAAATGCTGAGGCTGTACTTTTAATTAAGGCCACGGGCTCTTTCTTCCCATTCCTAAGCCTTTCCTATCCCATCGTCGCCATAAGACATATCTGTGCCGGTGCGACGTAAAGCAAATTGTAGAAAATAAAACTTAAGCCTAAAACTCGCAGAGAAACTCAAACTAACCCTAGACATTGACTTCATTTTAAGAAATACACAATAGAAGACTAGCACCAGTGTAACGAATGTCAGGCGGGATTGACCTAAATCCAACTCACACAAACATGATACTTCAACTTCTGCTCATCCAATTACGTTTTTTTCATATCCAAACCAAACCAAACCAAACCAAACCAAACCAAACCAAACCAAACCAAACCAAACCAAACCAAACCAAACCAAACCAAACCAAACCAAACCAAACCAAACCAAACCAAACCAAACCAAACCAAACCCCATGGCACAACGGGCCCGAAAGGCCATGGCCTACCAAGCGACCGCTGCTCAGCTTGAAGGCCTGCAGATTACGAGGTGTCATGTGGTCAGCACGGCGAATCCTCTCGGCCGTTATGTCACCGTCAGATAGCTCCGCAATTGTAATCACGTATGCTGTGTGGACCTCGAACCAGCACTCAGATCCAGGTACAAATCTCTGACCTGGCCGGGGATTGAACCCGGAGCCTCCGGGTAAGAAGTAGACACGCTATCCCTACACCGCAGAGCCGGCATTTCATATTTAGAAAGTGATAAAACATGTATCTGATTGTTTTAGAAAGATTTCTGCAGTCATGTAATTTTTAAACAATCTGTTGAGATAATTGAGTAAAATTTGCTGTAATGACTTATCTGAGAGGAATCATAAGCTATGTACCTTTCATAGAAAGATTTTATTTCACAGGTTCCCTTTTTTTTTGTTGATATTGAAGATTATTGTTATCGGTACAGGAGTTTGTAAATATTTAATTTTTGTGTTCTGCAATCTGCTGAGAGACAGGTAATTTTTTATCTCACGACATGCAATCATATTTAAGTTGTAGACCGCTTTTTGAACATGTCTTCATATTTTCAACGAAGCTAAATAATTGTTGATCCTAGGTTTCTCAAGAGACAGATTTGGCACGTAATTCTCGTCCTTTGAGTCTGGCCTTCTTGCCATACGTACAATGTTCAAACACATCAGTTACAAACATGACCCTTATATTAAAGTGAGCGACATGATCATTTTCGAGGTACTGCTAGTGTATTTTTGTAGTAGTGTATTTTTCAGTCTTATTATTCAGTCTGCTAAAGGTGTCTTTCTTTAGGTGCGCCACCCAAAGGCTAAGATTGTTCAGTTTTTATACAGAAGTATATTTTAATATTACCACAGTCTTAATATTACGTATATCTATTGCGTGTGTATACGGTAGTAGGCTGTCATTAATTTTATAAGGCGAATGTTTTCATGTGTACGAAATGTAAGTTAAAGTATGAATTCCATACGATCTCCGCGTCAAGCTGAGGAGCGCCCGCAACATGGCGGTACGCGCATGGACATGTCTTCTCCAGTCACACGCTTCTGCGCAGCCAGCGGTGTGGGGCCTTGGATGATGCTACCAACCGTGTCATTTATTCAAGAGAGATTTCGGCGTGTTTCAAAATATATTCCATGCTTTTGTCTGCTGCCATTTTGAAGGAAAAAAGTAGGAGACCTTACAAATTGAATGCACATAGTACAAGTAAACGCCGGAGCTTGTTCGAACTCTGTGCACTGTACGACCTACATCCTGATTGTTCCTGAACAGATTCTGTTGCCTGTTGGAACACACATTTGGTTCATGTAAGGGGCCTGGAAGACATCTAAGTACTTGCGAGCCTGTTTCATAACCCCCCTCTCTCTCCCGCTGTATTATAAGTCTTCTTTTAAGATACAAACCAACGCGATTGTCAATTGCCCATAAGAGTTATGGAGATCAACGTGATTTACCCTTCTTATGATAAGTAAAGGAAAAGGTAAAACATTCTGACCTTCCGTGATTGAAGATATCGGCAAGAGAAAGCGAAGGACCATAAAATGAGTGAAAATAAGACTGTTCAACACCTGCAAACCCTGTAAGTCGGAAACGGAAGAGAACAAGAGTTCCTCAAAGGTCGGATATCGAAAATGTAAAAGAGTAGCCTAACACAAGTGTGGGTAGTTTTATCTATGACCACTTGCATGACTCCTTGGTGTCATGGGATGATCACCGAGCGGCTAATCATCAACTACGTGTGCGACATCGTCCGGAGTGTGTTCGATACACAATTACGTCCTCTGAAATCATAGTGTAGCGTGCCATACATATTCTCGTACGCCTTTTGTCTTTGTGGAGGGAGCAATGACCTATACGAGGTTCTTCCAGAATATTATTCAATCATACTCGGATGCTCTATTTTCGAAAGAAGTAGGTGTACGAGGGTCACTCCAAAACTGTCTACAATTGTTATAAAGTCTTTTTCCTACAAATTCGCTGTTGATAGAGTTCATAGAAGCTCTCTCGCCACTCTATTCGAATTTAGTTCGACCAGTCTCCACGTGTGGTGCGGTCGTAATATTCGTTCCAGGTGATCGCTGTGCTTAATGTCATGAAAAACAACGTACTGTCATGGATTTCCTATGTTGTAAGAATGAGATCGTAGCAAATATTTACACAGGCTGAAACAATTGTATGGAGGTAACGCTGTCGATTGCAGTACATCAAGCTGATAGACACAGAGATTATCGGGTAAGTGTACCTCAAGACTCAAGGTTCTCCACGCAGTGGTGGATCGCACACAGCACAAATACCTGAAAATGTCCAGAAAACGTGAAACTATGACCGAAATAACACATCGGATGGAAGTTTCTGTTGCTCGGCAACACTAGACCATACGCCAGTCAGGAAACTAACTATCGTACCCAAGAACTGGGATTGACTATATTGCAACACCCGCCTTACAGCTCTGATTTGGCATCCTTTGATACTATACCTTAGGTAAACTGAAGGACTCTCATTGCATAAAGACAATGATTCGATGGTAACGGCTGCTGCACAGTGGCGTACAAGGAAGTGCGAGGTTGCAAGTGCAATGTTTGGTGAGGACGATTCGAAAGTGCCAGTGCTAGGAATTGTGATAGAAAACTGTTTACTGTTAATGACTCGCCATGTGCCTAGGAGAACGACAGAATGTATGTGAGGTACAGAGTGCAATCAACGATGGAATTATGTGGCTCCTAGCTGTTAATAATAACTTTGCGCGGCTTGACATCTGGTCAGCGTACAGAATCATGCCGTTTTAGGACAAACTATCCTTCCTGAAAGCTTCTTCTTCTTCTTCTTCTTAATCCCACTTAAGTGGGGTCGCTGGTGCGGATATTCGTTTTCCACGTGTTTTTGTCATAAACCGTCTGCTCCACAAGCATCCGCTGTCGCATGTTTTCTTCAATGCTGTCCATCCATCACCTTCCGGGTCGTCCTCTACTCCTTTTTCCTGGTAGAAGCAGTGCAATCATGTTATTCCCCATATAATATTGATCTCTTCTCTTGAGCCCAGCTTCTCTGACTTTCTCAGAACCCCACACCACGTTAAATATTCTCCTAATCATTTCATTTCTCACTTTGCCCAAACTTGTATATCCACTTTTCATCCCCAGCATTTACATTTCTGCTATGTCCAGTTTTTCCACCCATCCCCATGTTATCTGCCAAATTTCTGTCCCATATATCATTGCTGGTCTCACCATGGCCGTGCGTACCTTCTCTTTTAATTTTTCCGGTACTTTCTTATCGCACAGTACATTCAATGCTTTTATTGATTTTTCCTCCAGGTGTTTACGTTGAAATACATTCAGGTTGAAACTACTAGACAAATTTCGTTTCTGGATATTTGTTTCTTCCGTGCCTACAAAATGCATTATCTCACCATCTGGAGCTATGCCCATAAACGATAGCCAGTTTCACAATAAACTGCAAGCTGGTTCGCAGTCAGTTGCATTCACCATGCTATATCAGTAGTATTATCTATGCACTCTGCAGAGTGGGTATATAGCTAATCGTACTGAACGCTTTACAAATCACAAGGAGTTCCCTTTTCAACTTGCTGTTGTCACCTTCTGTAATCACTGTGGCACTTCATTTTCATTCTCTGCTTCTGATGCAAGCTAAAGGTTTGTGCTGAATATTTTGTAAACGTCTATGATGTCCATTTTGTGAAAGTACTCCATGGAAGGTTGCCCTCTGCACATCCCGTACATTCATTTTTTTGTCGTTCTTCTATTCACATGGCTTGTCATTAGTAGCTACATTTTGCTCTCATCATTGTTAGTACGGATGTCGTCGAATGCCTAACTAGACATTGCACTTGCAACCACACACTCAAGTAGGTTTCTTGTTTGACGTACCTGGCCAGACTTTTACCGTGCAGGCATTCATGCGCTCGTTCCGAAGTAGCATAAGGCAGTTCAAAGGGAAGGAGGTTCGTATAATGAAGTGACATTGCGTGCCTAAAAAATTATATAGCAATACGCTGTAGAAATGCAAAAATGTGTAAAATATAAACTGGCTTTGTAAAGAAATCTAATGCACTAGTTTTGAAGTGACTTCGTGTTGTTGGAGCACGATAATACCTGCCTATATAATCTCCGATCTACTCAACATACTCTTGACGGACATTAGAAACTTCCACGGCCAGCACGCGAGCTCTCCCTTTCACTGAGCACGCATGAGTCGAAGATGAGTCAGTGTCTTACGTCCCGACAGATCACTAAGATGTCTTGCAGAATTGCATCAACAGGTGCAAGAAGCGTGGAACAGGGCAATCGTAGTGTGATGTTCGGCACCTGTGAGATTGTTTGCATTCAGGAATACAGGTCTGTGTTGATACGTAAGGAGATTACACAATGTTGATATTGCGCACATCCCGTACTTTCGAAGATATGCAGATATTGCATACAAAGAGCATTGTACAGTATGTACTAATTCTTGCAACCTACTTTAGTATAGGTAATAAATGATCTTGAATACATTAAAACACATGATTAAGGAGTCTTTTTCAGAAATGTACCCTGGAGAAGTACACATATTTTTGAGGTTGAATGATATATCTTACCTTTGAGTGGGATAAAACCATTTCACAGGTTTTATACATCGTCATCATCTTCAATTTCCGGAGGTACTTCGAGGACAGGTTCGGAGGGCAAGGTAACAATATCCTCTGAAAACACGAAACAAGTGAAGATAATATGGTGGAACTATAAAGTATGTCTTAATTTCCTGTACTTAATGTTGATACTTTTTGACCTGATTCATGACCTTTATTCTCTGCGTTACTACACAGTTACACGATTAATAAATTCAGTAGCATAGGTCACTCTGAGAGAGACAGTTAGTGTAGTATTTACACTTTTAAAAGTATAATTTATCAGAAACTTATAGAATATTTCTTAGCGATTAAATTATGAATATTCTCTCAGGCCTTTTACATCATCTATTTGCAAGTGTAAACAAAAGATGCAAAGCATAGGCATTGTAAAGAACAATGCATCTGAAATGAGTAAATGTAAATTCCGAGACTTTAGTTAGGTAAAACGTTGGTCAGTTTTTAACATTCTTCGAAGAGTAAGTCATTGTTACAACAAGGACTGTTAAGTATAGCTTGAACAGAATATATTTCGTCTGGCAAGATTTAGGTCATAAGGCCCTCTCTTCCATATAATCAGAAAATACAATATTTAACGTAGAAAAATTAAAAGAAACAGACTACAAATGAGACATCTTACAGTTACTAAACAATGCAGCATTATGATATAAAATAGGAATAAAAAATAAGAAATAAATGATGATGTACACAATTTGTTACATGAATATAATATTCACAAAATGTTAACTTAAACCATTTCCTTAATAACAGCAGTTTATTAATCAGTGCACATCTTAAATAAAGTTTAATCTACAATGTTAATATAACATGCGAATAACAACATCTGTTACCTAGTAGGTATTGGTGATAACGTTACCTGAAGCTAGCAGATGAGGCCACACTGAGAGAGACAGGTAGTGTAGTACTTACACATTTCAAAGTATAATTTATCAGAAACTTATAGAATATTTCCTAGGGATGAAATTATGGATATTCTCTCAGGCCTTTACGTCATTTATGTGCAAATGTAAACGAAACAAGCAAAGCATAGGCATTGTAAAGAACAATGCATCTGAAATGAGTAAATGTAAATTCAGAGACCTTTGTTAGGTTAAACGTTGGTCAGTTTCTAACATAGAAGAAGGTCTTCCGTCAAGAGATCATTATCAGCTTCTCATATCACTGCAGAAGGTGCGCTATCAAACAATGATCGTGTGATGAAAATAATTACCTGGTTGAATCTCATTTGTGAGCTCTCTATATCAATGCTCATGGTACACTATCAAACAGTTTATGTGATGATATTATTAGAACTGTGATGGAGACACTTACGTGATATCATTAATTTTTCATCTCCTTACATCACTGCCCATGGTGCGCTATCGGTCACTGAGTTGTGTTATGAAATTGGACCTATAATGAAAGCAGTTATCTGGTTGATATTCATTTGTCAGTTCTTCCGATCACTACCTATGGTGCGTTATCAAACACTGAGTTGTGTCATTAGCTTATTGGACATAACCTCATGCCACAACCTATTGTTTGATAGCACACCAATGACAATGATGTGAGGGCCTGACAAATGAGCCACAGTCTGCTAAGTTGTTCATCACTGGTCCAATCAGCTCAGCTTGCAACTCATCGTTTTATGGCGCACAATGGGAAGTGACGTGAGGAACTGTCAAATGAAATTCAATCAGATACGTTTCTTCACCATAGGTTCAATAAGCTCATCACACAACTCATTGTTTGATAGCGCACTATAAACAGTGATGTGTGAACCTGAGAAATGACGTTTAATGAGATAAATGTCTTCATCACACAGCTAATTGCTTGATAGCGCACCGTGGAGAGTGATGTGAGGGCCCGAAAAGTGAACCAAAGCCTGGTAAGTTTTTTATCGTAGGTTTAATAAGTTCGTCACAAAGCTCACTGTTTGACAGTGCACTATAAAGAGTGACGTGAGAAGCTGGCAAATCAGCTTCAGCCATATGAGTTTCTTCATCGCACGTCAAATAATCTCATCACGCAACTACTTGTTTGATAGCGCAGCATGGGTAGGATATGAGGATCTGACAAACGACCTTCAACCAGGTAAATGTTTCCATCATGGGTACAACCACCTTATCACAAAAGTTATTGTTTGATAGAGTTCAATAGGCACTGATATGGGTAAATGACAAATACTTTCAGCGAGATATGTTTGTTGAATATTCAGTCGATAGGCTGGTTGGAGTCTCGACAACTCCGCCGTCAGCTGTCATAGATGACCTAGGCACAGCTGAAGAGGCTCTCTAGGGAAATGCGGAGCGAAGTAGTTTTCAGTTGTTCTTCAGCGATCCAGAGGTTACTATTATCTAATCAGTCCGGCAAGCCCACTGCTACATTCTGCAAATCGTACTACTACATCATATATCGGCTTGATTCAGACTCTCACGTATGCCTTATGTCAGGCACACTTTGCATCACTGCCTGTGATGAAACTACACATTATAGATTTATTGTGTGCTGTCTTTCTCTCACCCATTGGCTCATACATATCGATGGCCGAGAACGAAAGGGTTACAACTGAGTCGTCTATTTGTAAAAACGGCCATCTAAAAAAAATTGAAATCCACTTTTTGTGTTCAATGTGTTCTCTGTCCACTTTTACACGAGATAGAAAACGATTAGCTTCAAACTCGGCCTCCAACCAGCTTATTTTCTTCATAGAAAATTGGAATTAGGCAAAAGATGTTGAATCTATACTGACTATACATTTTAGAACTCAGTGGTGAAATGTAGAAGAGCTCATTAATAATAACCTTTCACAAAACAACCCAGAAGACGGGGAAGATGATTGTGAATACAGTGTAAACAGTGGCATCAATTAGTGTTTAATTCTGGTTCATTTTATGTAAATACATTGGTTTTCTACACTGAATTGATTTATCTTTATGTTAAGTTTTAAATAAAGAATTTATGTACAGTTTCTTTCGTTTCGTGCAAACCCAACCATATCCAAATTTGAAATTTAAATATTCCAAATAATTATGCAAATAAAACATTGGTATTCTGTAACATTCATTACAATGTTATTTATAGGCGATTAAGCAAATAAAAATTTAACCATTTGGAGCTGGCCGGTTTTGCAAATAGACGAACTCAATTCAAAATACATGATTTTTCAGAAAAAAATTAAAGATTTCAGCAGTTTACATCATTTACTCTAAAAACCGCTTGTTACACACATCTTATGAACATTCATGTGTACATAGTTCTTGCATAATTTGTTGTAATCTGGAAAAGAGTTACAACTCAAAATGACCCTTTCGAATTAAACAAAGCGACTACTGTTAAAACATTGAAAACTCTTAGAAGTGCGTCCTGGCATGCATTAAATACATTAGATTTTTTGTTATAACACTTCCGGAGATTGCAGAGGTCTAAATAACCTATACATTGATGGTAAAATCACCAAGATCTTTTTTTTTGGGTTGTAACCATTTCGTTCTGAGCCATCGATATTTCATTTCGGGTATAAATACTGGCAAAAATATTCGAAAATCAGTTCTTGTCTTATCGTCAGAGCTGAGAGGACAGCAGCAAGCTAGCATTATCCGCTATGACGCCAGTATGGGTCACCATTCTCGATGCTGACTTTCTACAGAGTTAAGGTGGCAAGAGAGATTTGTCAAACTTCTTTGCATTTAGTGTCTCTTAATGCTACAGTGTTTACAGAACATAACATGGACTTGTTCGACTTTTATGTGCAACTGTTGTGAAGACAAGTATTTCTTACCCTTTAATCAGTAATTCATAACCACCAGGATTGCTTGATGCGAGAACTTGAAATATCCAAGGGAAAGCAGCATGACTTCTTCTGGGTTATTTCCGACAAATGAGTAGTGTTACGAAAATATCGCAAAATTTGGACTGAGAATACTTGGAGTAAGAAAATGAACAGCTCGACTAAGCGGAATGTTCCGAGCTGTCAGTGCCTTGGAATTGCATTAGAGACGACTGTGATTGAGTAGAGTTTTTAAAAGTTTTTAAAATGAAGATAACGTTGAAATTCAAAAGGAGAAATTGAAGCAAATACTCATTTATAGGAAGAGGAATTGGAGATTGGAATAATTTACCAAGGGAGATGTTTGATAAATTTTCAATTTCTTTGATATCAATTGAAAAGAGTAGGTAAACAAACGATAGGGAATCTGTCACGTGGATGACAGCCCTAAATGCAGATCAGTGCTGACAGATGAATTGAAAAAAATGGAACGTAGGAACGGAAAGATCTGAATATTTCTTTGGAGTACCGTACTGTTACTGTAGTCCTAGAGGCTCATTAATTTTACATTCGTGTTGTTACTGAGGAAGTGATTAACTAAGATAACTGTGGCCTTCTTTACCATCGTTTAAGGTCATTCTCGTCACTGCTAGCGAAGTCTTTCCTCACGTATTTACTGTTAACTCAGTGTGATTGAGAAGTCTTATTACCGAAAGGCAGGCTTCAAAGCTGACTTAATTAACCAGTTTATAGTAAGATTATTTATATTCCAACTTCTTAACTTCCCTTTTGCCTTGTATTTCAAATTTCTTAAAACTATGTTATTTTATTCCACTCGGAGAAAGATGGCTGAATTTCCTAGAATAATCTGATATTTGTAACTCCGTATAGTTGAATTTGTACCTGATTGGTGATTATATAGCGTCTTCCTAAAATTCTTTGAACATAAGATTCTTTCTGCTATTTTGGATTATACATAGTATAACTCTATACCTTTTGAAATTGAGAAATGCAATGTTTACCACCTTCTTTTAGTTTTGGGCAAGAATCTTATAATCATTATTCTTTTAGCCTTGTGGGAGGTATATCCTTCGATATTTCCTTCCCCGTTTCTCGTCGAATTGAAAATTTATCTCCGAATAAGGCTTGAAACCTATTCTTACGAACTACTCTTATGCTAAAATTAATACTGAGAGTTTGAATTTTCTGCAAACAATAATTAGGCACTCGCTTGAAATTATAATTACTAGTGTTCGGATGTTCAGCAAATGCCATATTTTTTCCTGTCTTCCGTTTTAACTATTTGTTGAAATTAGGTTTGAATCGGTTATTTCTGAACATATTTAGCCTTATTTTATAGGGAATATAAGTGCATATTTTATCAATTTTATTGTTTTGATCGTATTTCTGTCATATTAGTTATTTAATGTCACATTTTGGTTATTCTTTCATGGAAAAATGCACTTTACTCTTAATGTGATGTCCCACATTGCTTGTGTAAATGTGTTTGTGGCATTCTAATGAAACCTGAAGCTCATAACTCAATGCTCAATAGTTGTCGTATGTTGTAACTCGTCTGGGGTTGCATTTAGCGTTTCACAATAACTTCCTTTAGAGATTTGCAGTGAGAATATTTGCATTCACTGGAATGCCACCCTTGTTAGGAGACAAGGAAATATCACAACGGCTTATCTTCTTATTTTTCCTAACGCTAGTGGCTTATGACCACTTCAGGTAGCACCTAAATGAGCTTCCTCCCTAAACTTTCTTAGATTTAACACAGACAATTTTCAAAGTTGCATTAACACTGGTAGAGCTGACATAAGGATACCTAAGGAAACTGTAGTTTTAAAGTAAGAAATTGCGTTAAACAGTTCCGGGAGGAATGCTTCCATACAGAGGGAAAAATTTGCACCTGCGAAGTGTGCGAAGTAAGTTCTGAAAGGGTTTAAATGCTCAGAAGCATAGCGACACTGATAGTTAAAAATGCTGAGATAAATGGGGAATCTGAGGTACGAAAGTTTTCTACATTTTCCTTCAGTTAATATTTCGTGTCCACAGTGACTGTCTGCGTATTATTAATTCCGATAACTAATACTATTTTCATTTGTTTGCAGAAGCAGCGACGCTGATAAATCTTGTTACCGAAAGCCAAGCTTCAAAGCTGACTTAATTAATCTTCAGTACTGACTACAGCTTAACGACTTATAAGGAATTTATTATAGAGACTAGTAGAATTAAGTTAAAAGAACTAGTACTGACATTGATTGAAGTAGTACAATAAGATTGTATAATGAATTGTACCTTTCATGTAACAGAACCAGGGGCAAAAAATCATTCGTTAGAAGTATATATACTTGGTCATATTTTCCATTTTTGGGTTATATTTAGCTATTTTAGGGGCATATTTGCCTGCATATTTGGGCGATTTTTAGGTCTTAAACACCCGAACCCTAATAATGACAATGTTTTAAATACGTGTCCCTTCCAGTCTTATCACATTTCTGATTCAAATTGTTGTTCCCAATAAACTACTGATTCATACCTTCCTCACGAATTTCACTAAGTTCAGGTCCCTTTAGTATGATGCCTTTGTACCCTTAGACTTCCCTTCATTTTTTCCTTTTCTTTTTTAGTCTTGTTCCATCCATGGATTTTTCCCTTGAGTTTGACCCAGTTCCCCTTTCGTGATATTATTATAATATTTAGATTTCCTCACCACTGCCCTGCACCCTAATTTGCTATGCGCGTTATTGTTCACTTTCATGATATTACTATTTTCTGTCGTCCGGCTCCATGACTGAATGGTTAACGTGCTGGTCTTTGGTCGATTCCCGGCAGGGTCGGGAATTTTAACCATAATTGGTTAATTCCCCTGGCGCTGGGACTGAGTGTACGTGTTGTCTTCATTATTATTTCTTCCTCATCACGCCTACGGGCGTCAAATAAAAAGACCTGCACCTGGCGAGCCGGACACATCTTGGCACTAAAAGCCATTTCATTTCATTTTTCATTTCTGTCGTAGGTTATTACTTATGAATGACATCTGGCGTCATTCTGTCAGAGCACTTTGATGTACGGTTTGAATAATTATGGGTAGCTCACCCCGTGCGTCATATCTTTTATATTATTAGGGCCTAATTCCCTTGTATCTTTACACCTATCTAACGAAGTTGACTTGTTCTCCGAACCACGAACAAGTCGCAGCTATTTCAAGAGCCATGAAAACGACTTTATTCAGTTGGATAAGGCAGTAAGAAAGATGAATTTGTAAATTAAGAAAGTTAAAAAAAAAAAAAACAAACGATATGCCATCGGCAGTTTTTGGGCGGAGGTATGGGAGGTCGGGTTTCCTTTACTTGTATTTCAGAAGTATACAGCTTTTCCTGTGAACCATTTAATACCTAAGTTAGGTTATTAGTATGCTCTTAAACTCTAATTTGGTACAAGTAATATATATGTACATTTCACTTTATTATCCTGGCCTCCCCATCACATGAACCAATGCGCCGCCACTGTTATATGCCCGCATCGATAAAGGGTTGTATGAATCGACCTGGCTGGTATAGAAACGGGTTCATTTAAGTTTGTAGTTAAACATAGTTTCACTTACCTTCGATCAGAAGTAAATTAAAAAAATAATGTCAGTACTGACATCCAAAAGCGAATGTTTGTTAGGAAATATGAGCCTTTACGGTCTCGGGAAGCATGTGAAGTCCCGATTAATAACCAGGAGAACTAAGATAATGCAGTACCTTTATTCCCTTCCAATTCTCATTCATTATTCCGTTTTTTGTCATGTTCCATGCATGGATTTCATCCTTGAGTCTTGCCCAGTTCCCCTTTCTTGAAATTATTATAATATTTAGATTTCCTTTCCAATGCGGTGAATTCTAACTGGCTGTGTTCATGGAGACTTTATACAATCTACTTACCAAGTTGTTGTTCGTCTGACAGTTCCCCTGACGGCTCGTACATGATTGGCTCTTCTACATCGCTTAGACCCAGTTTTGCCGCATCTTCTTCACCCATGACGCGGTAGATTTCGGCTCTCGTCTCCAGAATTTCTCGAACCATGTCTGTAAGAAATTATAATGTTTTATTAATAGCATTTGTATATGTACGAAGCATTCAATTTCATCTGTCACTTTAAATTTAAAATCCCGTGATGAAATGAACGAGTTTTAGCAAGAACAGTAAGAAATGGGAGAAAAATTATGAACGGAAATTTTACACTATTTTAGTAATGGAATACGAGGGATGTAAATAAAGTAATAGGAATATTGATAGAACGCAATATTAACGACCTAATAAGTACAATTGCATTACATTCCTTCAGTGCAGACATCCGAAAAGTCTATTACGTTTTGCCAAATGTGGGGAAGCCGTTGGGGACCGTACTCTGTTGATGACAGCGACGAAGCGCCCTACTGCGCGGAGTACAGTTGTGCGGCCTCGGAGGGGTTCTTTCAATTTCGGAAAAAGGTCGAAGTCACAAGGACTCATGTCTGGAGAGTAGGGAGGTTGTTCCAAGACCTCCCTTTGCCACCGGTGCAATACGAGCTTGACATTGTTTGCGACATGACAACATGCGTTGTCATGCAACACGATAGGGCGATGGTCTCGCAATAAACATGGAAGTTTGCGCCGCATAGCCGGAGCAGCGCTCCAGAAATCGGCAATAGTAGTCATTGTTGACGGTTTGTCTGTTACGGACAGCATGCATGAGAATAACATCTTCGTTAGTCGTATGCCACAATCAGAATAAGCTTCACTCGACTGGGTTCCTGTCGAAATTGCTGTGGATGTGGCGAACCTAGATGATGCCATTCATTCAATTGACGCTTTAATTGAGGCTCGTAGGCTCGTGCCCATGTCTCATCAATGGCGGCAGTACGCTGCAGAAATGCATCTCCTTCGTTGCGGTATCTGTCTAGATTAGGGCCTCTCAGGGTGCATGCAATGTGCACGGTGCAAAAGACGACTTCGCTTGGTTGATCAGAGTGCCGACCCCCACTCCTCTATTTTGGAGCAATAGCGCTGTCTCTCTCTTTCCCCACGCCTGTCTCGCTTGTTCCGCCTGTCTCCCTCTTCCTCACTTGGTCCGTAGCGCTCCAAATCTGAGCCGAGTTGATCCGAGCTTAGCCGAGTAGCCCAGAGGTGAAGCGTTGGTCCGAGCCGAGTGGGACCGATGCACTGTGCACAGGAACTCTGCGCCTCAGTTTGCACGCGTGAGATTTTGGGCGTTTGAGAGGCCCTGGTCTGGATGGATGCCAGCAAGTGCATTCAGATGCCATTTCTGTACGTCGGTGAGTTGATATGGAACCCAACTGGACGCATGTTTCCTCATGTTAAGACATTTCGTCACTATGTGCCACACTGTATGATGACTGAGACCAACTTCTGCGGATACTTCCCGGACAGTCCACCGATGGTCTACGGAAACGAGACCACTCACGATGTCAATCTTATCTTGAAGAATGGACGGCCAACCTGTGTGGTGCAAATCCGCAGTCTCATTCCGACCCGCACGCAGCCGTCCTATACCGTAATGCATTCTCACCACAGGCTTCACGTAATCCTCGATAACATTCCGATGCATTTTTCCACGGACAACTTCGAATGCTGATCACCTTTTGAAAACATGCTTCAGACCGGTGAAATCGACACTCTTCACTTCAACGCCACACAGCAACAGTACTCCCAACGGGATGCCCGTAAAATGCACACTACATGTCGACGACAGCGCCACCTGATCGCTCCCACATCCTTTTTTCGCATGCCCGATCTCCTGCGAGTGTCTGGATTACGATATCCTGCGAGTGTCTGGACTATCTCCTGCGAGTGTCTGGACTACGTTGCCATTACTTTACATAAAGCCCTTGTATAAAGCCGTGTCACTTAGATTGTGTGGAACTGGATTGAGATTGATAATTAATAAATTATGTCATCTGGAAATTTTCATAGTCAGTATTCAAAAAATTAACTTGCAATGTATTTAAAAAAAATGAATCTTTTCCAAATCCTAACACTGAAAATTATTTAATTCGGTTTTAATACAATCAAATCTGATCGAGGAACTATTATTAAGCTCTTTAGTAAATACAATCATTTATTTTAAAAGTATTTTCCAGTGCTAAAATGTTCGTAGTAAGAACTGTAATTTTGTTCGAATGCTTGTGTTTGATGTTACGCACCGCTAGACACTTTCACGTTTATACAAGACGCTAGGTGCAAAAATGTTTGCGTTCTTATGTGTTTCTGACATGTTCCTGGAGTATTTGGTACCTTCAAATTCCACCGATCAGAGTCGGGATGAGACCCGCTATGGAAAGTGCAATATGAACTTCAGCCCTAAACAGTCAGGGTAGAGAAATTACCTGGTATTTCATGAAAAGACTAGCGGTACCTGTATTTTTCCATGTCAATACAAATTACAATGAGTTTTAAAAAACGTTCAAAGATTTAAAAAACCGTATGGCGTTGCTAGTCTGGTATACTACTAGTAAGCAGCCCCTCCGAAGAGTGTGGGAGGCATCGGCCGTGTATGAGAAACTGCGTGTTATTATGTTGTGTGTGTTTGTGTGAGTTGCAGGGATATTGAGGACAGCACTAACACCCAGTTCCTGAGCCAAGGGCTAATTATTTAAAATCCCCGACCGGCCGGAAATCGAAGCTGGGGCCCTCTGAACCAAAGGCCATTACTCTGACCATTCAGCCAAGGAGCCGAACAAGTTCAACGATAAATGGTTATTGGGTACAATGGACCGCCTCTGTGGTGTAGTGGTTAGTGTGATTAGCTTCCATCCTCGGAGGCCCGGGTTCAATTCCCGGCTCTGCCACGAAATTTGAAAAGTGGTACAAGGAACGGAACGGGGTCCACTCAGCTTCGGGAGGTCAACTGAGTAGAGGGGAGTTCGATTCCCACCTCAGCCATCCTCGAAGTGGTTATCCGTGGTTTCCCATTTCTCCTCCAGGCAAATGCCGGGATGGTATCTAACTTCCCTCTTCCTTGTCTAACCCTTCCGATCATCCTATTCCCCCGCAAAGCCCCCGTTAGCCTAGCAGGTGGGGCCGCTTGCGCGATGTACTGGTCCTACTCCCCAGCTGTATCCTACCGACCGAAAGTCTCGCGCTCCAGGACATTAACTTTGAGGTGGTAGAGGTTGGATCCCTCGCTGAGTCCGAGGGGAAAAGCCAACCCTGCAGAGTAAACGGATTAAGAAAGAAAGAAGAAAGGTACAAATGGAATAGACTGTATTATATAATAGCATTTATAAAGAGGTGCTCAGTAAGTTATTAATATACAGTATTTTTTTATTGATATATGTAACATTATGAGAAGAATACACACTTCAACAAAAGTTTTGCATCACCTGTGTATTGTGTAGTTCATGACACTCAAAACACAACAAGGCCGAGTAATCTCTGTACACCGAACAACAAAAAAGGGCATACTGTACAAGTTTATGTCTGGGGAAGAGGCAGGCCACTCCAGTTGTGTGATCCCAGCACGATGAAGGAAGGTGTTCACGAGAACTGCACGATACGCATGCGCGTTATCGACCATTAAGATGAAATACTCTTCAAAATGCTGGTCACACAACTCCACTATTGATTGTAGAATGTTCTTTCCGCACTGTAGAGCATTTAGGGTATCCTTCGCAACTATGAGAGGATATGGTGACCTATGTAAAGCCACCCCAAAACATCACTCCACCAATACCTTGTTGAACACGTGTGACGCTGTGTTGGGATATTGCGATATTACTGGGTTCCCTCCAAACACGTTGTCCTGCCATTGTCAGGGGTCAAACAGATCCGACATTTATCCGTAAATAGCACCCTAGACCAATTCTGGAGCGTCCATGCAAATATCGACTGTGTTTTCCGCAGCATGGTGGAAGTTCACTAAACTTGTCCAAATACGCCTCTAATACTTCCTTCCGGGTGCTCCAATTTTAACTGGAATGCTGCCTCCCATTTGAGAGTGGCGTCCTACCCTTAGTAAAGGTAAGAGGTAAGAATGTATTCTGCCCGAAGGCAGGTCCGAATCTCCACAGAGGTGTGCCTGAGCCAGAGTTTACGTACGGTAGGGTGCCCAGTTCCTTTCCGCTTCTCCATTCCCTTGCCCCCCCACCAACAGCGCGTGGCAACGTATCCAAACCTTGAACACGCCCAATGTTGCTTAACTTCGGAGATCTTACAGGATCCGGTGTTTCAACACGGCTACCATTAGGTAGCGCTATTTACGGCTGTGGGTATATTTACAAACAACTTACGGTGTGGATGTCCGACATACACAGGAACGGTCGCATCATGTCGTGGAGTACGAGGTGGAACTCACCACGATCATCAGGATTGCAGGTTCCCATCCTTCAACCTTCCCCCAACAGTTTGTTTGGACACATGACGTCATGTAGATCCCACGAACTCCGAACTCAGTTTCGCAGCACTAAGCCTTCGGTTCCTCCGTGGCATATCATATCGGGGTGATGCGACAATTTTGTTGACGTGTGTACCATTTCCTAGCTTATTCTAGTCAAATGCAGTGCATTTGTTAATATGGTGAAATTTCTTTTCGACTTAGGCGTTTGCACATCACACAAATTAAGGGCATATTTATAGGTAGTGCTGTGAAACTGATCAGAGAATTGAGTGATTGCATCGTTGCACCGTCTAAATAAGAAGCTTCAGGCAATTCACTGTTGACTTATCCAGCGTTGGGGAGATGCTGTGTTATGAATTGATGCTTTCATTTATTGTTGTGGATGGCTCTGAATAATGACATTAAGATCACGACAAGTTCCTTCAGATTTTATGAAAGGCGTTGCAGGTACATTACTGGTTTGTTAGATACACGAACTTGCTGGCGAGACTTGCTGCTTACTGGACATTACTTCTGATATTGGCTGGATTAAATTTGATAGTTTCATTGACCTGTCTCATTCTCATCCTTGACTTTCACAATATGAAAGTAACTGAGGTATGAACGATAGTGTGGAAATGTCACTCGAAGGATTAGTTGATGCGTGTATTTCAGTGAACTTGGCAGACTGATATGCAACAGCAACTTCTGTCTCAGTGAGGAAAGGCATCGAAAAACCATCTCACTCCTGATTTCCCTTGTACACTTCTTTAGTGACATCCAGACCATCTATGCCATCTGATGGAGGAGCTGCTGAGGACTCAAGCAGACTTCGGGATAAGTACTCAACATAAATATCATTAGATATCACTTAAAGTTTTTGACACGGTAATCCCAAGTATATCAGACGACAATTCAGGTATATTCGATAAATCTAATTCTGATACACTTCTTGTTGGTGCTGTTCTATCCTTCTACCTTACTTTATTCAGCTCTTGGCTTGTTTTTTCCTGCTGCACAATACTGTTCACCGGTGAGGATAACGGTAGTCATACCAAACTAGTTGACACGCAGATGAATCACGCAATGCGTTTTTATTAGGGGCAATAATTAGATCTCAAATCATTTACTGACCATATCTTCTTAGCCATATCCCACCCCCATAATACCTTCGCCGGGAAAGTGCTCCAGTACGAGTGAAAATAATGGACGGCAAAAAAATGGTAATTCATGGAGGCATCGAAGATATTGTTACCAGCAGTCAACCTCCTGGGACAGCCAGGAAACTAGCAGACAGCAACTTCAGTCTACAATCGTGTATGAATCTTGAGCGTCCCGTTAGAGTGTCACAATCTACCACTGCTCACGGATAAATGAGAGGGTTTTAACCTACTTCGGAACATCTGGTCAATCATTAGAGAATTTGAACTCGTCATGTCAGATGAGCCGACCTACTGCATAAATGGAGAAAACGTTCGTCTGCAGTATGTGGATGTGGAGCTCCAAGGCAAACACTCCAGATTATTGTGGAACTGTGTCCACTTGCAGTACATCAGGGAGACCATAGAGACTTTATAGCGTCAAGTATGGGTTATATAAATAGTGTATCTGTGTATTTATTAATGTAAATAGTTCCTTTATAGTGAAATTTTGGTGTGTTTCTGGCATACGCTAAATAGATATTCTAAATGTAATTATTGTTGATATTACACCGTTATTTTTCTTCGTATAGATGACCTGTGTACCAAAACATGGAAATTAACTGTGTAATTAGGTACCCTAACGAATAATTGAAAGGTCTTCCTTCATACATTAGCGAACGTACATTTCAGAAGCTATTCAAACATTTTTCGAAACATGCAATATCCCCAAAAGTAAAGTAAAAACGGATTGTGCTTTCTCCTCTTGAAAGCAGATGTATCCTTCTAGAGGATGAACTATCCTTAGATTAACAGATACACGTTTGTAGATTTTTAAAAAATCCAAATTTTAATATTTGAAAGAAGAATTTTCTAATGGGTTTTCGCTTATAATCCCTTGAGGTTTTTTTTATTAAATGACCATTTTTTGTTCATCCTCAATAATAGCTACATCTAAAGAATTCAAAATTTTAAAAGCGAATCATCCAATTAAGTTACGTAATATGAGGTCTGAATATCTTGATACTTTGTTATCTTGTTTATTATTTAACAGGAGAGGAATAATGCAACTCAAACAACAAACGTCACGTGACGTAGAGTGTTGTGCTTACGTGCCGCGCCCACTATTTTCACTACAGTGTACCCCAATAAAATGCGAATACCTTAAAAAGAAGACTACTGGTATTTTTGCATGAAAATGGTGCAGAGACGGAGGAAAGTATAATCAATCAGATGATCTCAAAATATTGAGATTGTTCAGCATGTAAAGCCTCTTAATGGCATGAAACCATTTGTATAACGACTGATATAGAATGAAAGGATGTTAGCTACCAAACTAAAGGATGATAGACCAGGATACCGAATGTTGTTGTATGAAGTAATAAAGGATGTCAGCAGTGTCCTGGCAGTGGGAAAATATTATGGAAAGTTGGTAGGGACAGATGAAGAGAATAGGGAAGGGATCAAGACGTATTTCGACTAGCTCTTAAAAAGCTGGAAATAGAAACGGAACTAAAGCGCATGAAATTTGGTAAATCAGTACGGTTTGATGAATTGAGTGTGGAGATGAGAAAGATAGTGGTAGAGATGGCGCTGGTGGTTAACATTGTAAGAGGAAGTAAAATTAGATAAACATCTGCATCGTGATAAAGTTAGTGGAATACAAATGACTATTCGGAATGCTTTTTGTCATCTTATAATAGAACAGGATTCCAGAAGACTGAGTTGTGTGGTTTACTGACTTTCGTATAAAGATATAAGTAAGTTTTCTCAACAGTGTTTACAACTTGGTGATGATGATGGTGCTTGTTGTTTAAAGGGGCCTAACATCTAGGTCATCGGCCTTCAAAAACTATTCTTAGTTATATTAAATTATTATGACCACACTCATAACGAGCATATATATATATTACCTGTGAGGATATCTCGGCTGCTGACCATGTTGTCCATCTCTTGTTGTACTTCGTTCATCAACCAGGGCATGAAGTTCTCCGCCACATCTGAAGATGAAAACAGAAATATAATAACCTCTCACCTGATTCTAGCTTTGCAGAATAGAACAAAGATATATACAAATATTTACTAAACAGTAATTAATGACATGTTTTGATATCGAAAGGTTAAGTTACGTTCTAAAAGGATTCACGGATAGTTTTAACTTTTGATAATTTGTGAATTTCGCTACCACTGTAGTTAGGGAGCTTACGTAACATATCCGCATGCGATACAGAACAGAATTTCAGGCGTTACACAATTTAGTTCGTTGCCTTTACTTTTTAAATATGAGAGGCTGCTTTCTCGAGTCATTGACGTGATCCGTTTACATGATACCATGAAAGAACGACATTAATAACCCATATTCCTCTTCTTCAAGAGGACTGTCTTCAGTGACAGCTATCTCTACGATTCTATACAATGGAAAAAACTGATTGTATAAGATTATACCAGTATCCATATCATTTCAGCATCTTTTGGTAACGGTGACTACATTCGAATTGGAACTGACAAAGATTCAACGCCACTAAGATTCATCCTCACCAACAAGGATGTTCCAATTAACCTCAAGACCAAGGTTTATAATACGTCCGTGCTGCCAGTTACAACTTACGGTCTGGAAACGATGACTCTGACGAAGGAAAGTGCTCGCAAGCTTCAGCGAACACAACGAGCCATGGAGCGACAGATGCTAGGGATCAGCCTTAGGGATAAGATCCGTTCAGAGGACATCAGGAGAAGAACTAATGTAACAGACATCCTAGAGATAGTAGCAAGACTAAAATGGCAATGGGTAGGACACGTAGCTCGACAAGACTACAACAGGTGGACCTCTAGGATTGTTCACTGGAGACCATGGGGACACAAGAGAGGCATTGGAAGACCCCTGAAGAGATGGCTCGGTAAAGCTGTTGGCTGGAACACGCTGGTTCCAAGTGGCTCAAGACCGAAGACGATGGAAGCACATGGAAGAGGCCTATATCCAGCAATGGATTGAAATAGGCTAGAAAAGAAGAAGAGAAGAAGAAGAAATATTACACGTCACGTTACACGAGATTAATGGATGTTCATTTCCTGAAGGGTTAACTCTGAGGATATTAGGGATGATTATAATCGAACTGGACAGAATACCCAATATAAATATCGAAGTAACCAGAAACGATATTTTACTTTATTTCCCAAGGTAGTTGCCTGACTTTTAGGGAATGATAATGTGAATGTTTTCTGCAACCTAAGTAAATATAGAAACTCAATTACCCTGTGTGACTAATGACTAATAATAAACGACGATATATTGACCCTGAGATACCAAATGGCGTCAGTTTGAAAGGCTAGAACTCGGTATTTGAGGTCATACGATTGTTGTTGTTATTATTATCTCTATTACCTTGCGTGGCGTTATTTATTAATATTTGACCTTTTGTTTTCACTAACACTAACACTCACTTGGAACCAATATACTGATAGAGATGATGTAATACACTCTGAGCTGCCATAAAAGTTCGTAATGACACTGGCATTGGAGGATAGATATATTTTAATACAGCATGTGGATCGGGGCACCTCAGAGAACGATTTTATCACTTTGTTATTAGTATCTCATAAGTACTGATATATTTTGATGATGTGTAATCCCATAAAAGGATAATCAACAATTTTGACACCTAATTTCATCATGTCATTAAATTACGGTTACTTGTCTTAGTTTAACTACTTACTTTTGGCTGAATCTGTCTGTTAGGTCATCAGACCAGAGGCTGGTTGGATCCTCAAACAGCACCACCAAAGGTTATAAGGATACCCCAAAAACCAATGGTAGCACCAAAATGAGGCGTACTAGGCAAGATGAGGAGTGAGGTAGTTTGCCATTGCTTTCCTCACTGGGTCAGAAAGTACTATTGGAGCACGACTGACCCTATGAGCAGCACCTTTCATAACACTCAGATGTACTAATCATACTCTGAATGTCATTACTCAGCACTACCCATACCCCAGCAACTTCCATATTGTCACAGCCATGGATGTTGACTGGCACTTCGGTGGAAGCTACACTTTACTCTGGCCTGTGGCAAGAGATGGATGCAAAAGTACTGTATCCATCAAGAAATGACAGCAGACAGTTTGGCTGAATATAATAATAATAATAATAATAATAATAATAATAATAATAATAATAATAATAATAATAATAATAATAATAATAATAATAATAATAATAATAATATCCATCTCATTAATTTTGATTCTTTATTATACAACATATTCTACACCTCGAAGTATTTCATTTGAGAAGAAAATGCGAGACTGTGTAAAAAAAAAATCTCCTCAGAGTACGAAGAATTTCGGTGGCTGATGATGTAAGTCGTTCATATGGAAAATCTCCAACATTTTTTACAAGTACAAGTATTTTCATTATTTTTCTCCAGATCTACAGTAAATTACCCAATTGATCTGTTAAATGAGAAAAGTAACAATGTCCAGCCTATAAGCCAGAATAAATTAAGATAAAATGAATAACTGACACTGTTATATGGCCCATGAACAACTCCTTATCGGAGATCCAAAAGCCATGGCAATACGGCAACAGGGTGAACAACAAACAAGAAAATGGAGTAAAATAAAAGAACATCGGCAAAAGGCACATGCAGTTTAAAAACCTCCATTTCTCTTCCGGCTGGGCTCGCAACCTAGCACATTTCAGACGGTACATTGTCCTCGCTGCGGAACTCCTCAGGTTGCATACTCAGTTCTAGCATTACATCACCTGTCGTGTTGGTGTGCCACAAGCTCCTTACTTAGCAATTTAATATGAACTACTTCCTAATTACTAAACGCCATTACTTAACTACCTCACCAAAATAAACTCTTCTCGTTCCAACATATAATTCCTCCTAGCATTCAAATTACCTCATATACTTAACACTCCAAATCAATTCCCTATTACCTTATATTTTAACCTCCAAATCAATTCCAAATTACCTTAATTACACTCAAATCACTAAACATTTCAATAAATATAATCACAATCTCACACTTTCCTTTCACGTCAATTAACCTCTTATAATTACAAACCCAAACAAACTCCACATTTCAAATTATAATTCATCTCATCAACTAATCACTTCTCAATTCAAATTACTCACAATCAAATTCCACACTTAAATTCTGCCATCACGTCTAATCACTCAAAATTACCTTATATACTTAACACTCCAAACCAGTTCCAAATTACCTTATAATTTACCCTCCAAATCAATTCCAAATTACCTTAATTACACTCAAATCACTAAACATTTCAATAAATATAATCACAATCACACACTTTCCTTTCACGTCAATCAACCTCTTATAATTACAAAGCCAAACAAACTCCACCTTTCTCATCCATCTCATCAACTAATCACTCTTCAATTCAAATTAATCACAGTGAAATTCCACACTTAAATTCTGCCATCACGTCTAATAACTCTTAGCGACTTTCACTCCAAAAATACTATCGAACTTTCCAATCTCATATCCATCCAAATCAAACTCTTATCCTTCAACTAATCACTCTTCCAAATGACCTTAGTTCCGCTCTAAATTCACTAATCATTACAAATTCACTCTCCCCTTTATCATCATTCCTACCCTACCATCAGATAGCCACAATCAAACTCCACATTAAATTCACTACTCATTACAACTTCTCGATCTTCTCATGTCACCACTCATCTTTCACATAACACTCCCAAATCAATTCCAAATTACCTTAGTTACACTCAAATCACTAAACATTTCAAAAGCAAACCAGATTACTTACTACTACTACTACTGCTTGTCTTTTTACTTCTCGTAACTACGTATTCGTCACTTTTACCCTTCTTACCCCATAGTTCCTTTAAGCTTAAGCTTCACCTTTTAACCACGGTATCTCTTACTTCTGCTTTTTCCCTCAGTTCATTATTTTCGCTTCGTTTGTGACCACTTGCCATTTCTTGTGTTCCCTTCCCACCTTCACTTCCTGTATCCTCATTTCTTCTCTCGCCCTAGCCTCCATCCTCAGCTCTTTTGCTGCTTCCCTGATTATTTCTAACACCACTTCGATGATGTTACTACTGCTCGGTGCTCCTCTCTTGATAATATGCACATCCTCATCTGCCCTGCTGATTTCTTCTTGCTTCAAAATCTCTTCCAGTGCTTCCAGTTTCGTCACTGTCCAATTTCGAGTCCAATTCCCGTAGCTCATCACCAGTATCTGGCCCTTAATATACGCCCCCAACACCTGCAGTTTTGCCCTCACTAAAGGCTTCTTCAAAATTTTGAAATTCACACTCCCCTTTTCCCAAATCCCTCTTAATCCCAATTTTCTCATTCCGTTGATTACCAGCGTTCCTTGTCACTGTATCTGCTATCAATGGAGATAGCAGTGACACTTTTATGGGTCTGCGCCCTCTCACCTTGCCTACCCTCTCCATTGTCTATATCAGCCTCAATGAAGTTGATTTTCTTTTTCTTTTGAATGGCATCTACCATGCCGTTCCTTGGTAATTAGTGAACGGTCAAGTACAGTAGAAGGAGAATATTTTCAAAGTTAGGGGTTTGTTGCAGAGAACTCCTCAGTTATAAAATAAACGAGTAATATTAGATAGAATACCGAAATAATAGGTCACCAGAAACATAAGAAGATTAAATACAGATAACGTTATAAGCTGAAGGAAAATAAATAGCCTACATACTCCAGAAGGAAGGAGTGAAGCATTCAAGTCGTGAACAAGATTTTATATACTAAGATCCCATGCTATAACCTGTTCATATTAATCAGTAACATCCATGACAGAAATAACTTACACGCAAAATTTGCATTTAAAATTCCCATTCATCGTACTGTTCAATGCAACACATAGTTCCTCCAGACAACGTGTTGGAGAAACCAGCTCCTAGTAAGTGTATGAATTAACTGAGTAAAAGAGGTGATTTTCAATCAACGGCATTCATTAGTGTAAAAGTTTTGTGTATACTGCGTTCGCTACAACATCGAGTTTTCTAAAAGTCACGAAATTTTACAAAATATTGATAGTTTACTTCCTTGAAAATACATTTCTTACATTTTGCAACAATTAAAAACAAAATAATTCCTCGTTGTCCATTATTAACAAAGTTATTTATTCTAAAGAAGTTATCCCATTTGAACCCGCGTAATCGTTATAATCCGTGACACTAACCACGTGTAAATTTGTTTACATGCATTTTATGAACCTTTGCTCAGCTCAAAATATACTCAGTTAAGTGTGTATTTAGATTTCTAATGATTGACTAAATATAACATTTATTTGCATTTAGTTAGTTTGTATTTACGATTTTAGTTGGTTTTCTTCCAAATCGTTTTGAAGTAAATAATATTGTATTCAACATAGGTCTCATTAGCTGCTGTGGTAAATTGTTACCGAAAAATTCAATTCCGCTTATTAATTTTTCTCATAGATATGATCTGTGACCGGATTGCGTGGGGATTCAACACTCTCTGTATTAACTCTTACTGGTGATTGACCACGTAGTGATTTGGGCGACGCAATTTGAATAAACCACGGCTACACTTTAAATCCAATTTCTTTTATTTTGCATTCGTATTACTGTTTCATTGTGTTTTGAGTAGTAAGCGCACAATGTCAAAACAGACCTAGATCAATAGTGTGATTGATGTTTCACGAGTCGGTGGCGTGCTGTATACGTTGCAAGGAAAAAACATAAGGAATTCTCAATCTGGTCAGTCCACTCAGTCAAGGATATAGCGTGCTATGGTGCATTAGTCAACAGCTTAGCAATTATTTTTCAAGGGAAAAACTCAAAACATGTTAGAAAGAACAACTTGAAAATAAAACGTGCATTACGATTAATTCTAACAGCATTGTATAACTCTCTGACGAAATGCAATTTTAGTGATTTAATAATATATTGCTCTTTCAAATTGATATTTTCGAGTATTTTTACTTTCCAAATGTATTTCAAACTTACGAAAGCTATACCCAAGCTTAGCTTCTGCACTAATTCACAAATCAGTACTTTTCTCAAGCAATTAAAAGATTTCCTATTCTATGAAGTATTATTTTTTATTTCATTGATAATACAAGGAGAAGGAATGAATGAAAACCAATGTTAGCGAAAATAAGTAAATCAAGAACTGCTCATCAAAATGCAATTCAGGTAAGTTTGATGTCCAACGACTTGAAGGTAGTAACCTAATTAAGATATGTATTTTAAAAAGTAATAGGCTTATCTAAATTAGTCAATCGAGTAGAGAGACTTGCAAATGAAGAAGTTAAGAGGAACTTCATTCATAAGCAAATTTCAGAATAGATTTTAAATTATGTCAGGTTGTTCCACAGGGAGGGGTCCTTTTTGGAGTTGTTGAAAGAGACGTCTCAATTGATGATGGAGGTGATCGATATTGAACATGTTTTCTATTTCAGCTAGTCATTGTAAGTAGGATTCACATACCAGCCTTGATGTCATCCAGAACGTACCCTGCCTCTTTGAGCCCTTCCAGCACAGAGGGCAAGAGGTCGGCTAAATAGCCATGGGTAAGCACGGCAGCTGCGATTCTGTCCTCGGTCTCTTTCTGGATGATGGCGGCCTCTTCGTGCTGCTTTAACCTCCTCTCCTGTAAAAGAAAGACAATGAGGTTCCTTCTACTTGAGAATAAATGCCATCTTCCCTATATTACATACTACGTCGAATAATGGACCCTCTTTCTACATCCGCTGATAATTTCATATACAGTTGATATGAGCCTACCTTCTCCTCCCGTAGTCTTCTCTCTTGTTCCTCCAAGCGCAACTCCTCTGCTTTCTCTCCTGCTCGTAGATCGAGATATCGGCGTTGTTGCGCGCGGAGGGCTGCTAGCTCTTCCTCCTCTAGCACCTCCAACATAGCTTGTTCTAACGTTTTGCCCACAAGTACTTCCAGAATTGGCTGTACCTCTAAGTCGAAGTCAAACAACTGAAAATGAGGAGAAAGAAAATGAAGTCGACTGAAGAGGTTTACTATCTAATAGAAGTAATTGATAATATGGGGAATGTATTCAGAGATGATGAATTGGGTAAATACAATAGGACTGATGTAATTATCATATGAAAGGGGAAAGGGACTGTCTCAAAGAACTATAATTACATTATGATGCCAGCTTACGTTTTTCCGAATAAGAAATGAAGGGAGACAGTGCCACCATTCGAAATCACACCGAAGAGATAAAGATATTTACTATCAGCGTCCAATAATTAAGAGTTCAGAACAGCTCAAAATGTTGCATCAATTTTTAAACTCATATAATTTGTGTGTATGGGACCAGAACCCAAAATGGGCCGGTGGCTTCCAAATCTACGTGGGATAAGCTGAAGAAAGTTTCTTTGCGGCTTAGTTGAGGAAGATAACTCTTTATAGCCAACAACTGCTCTGCAGGCTAGTAATGAAGTCGAGTGTTCAAAGGATGGAATTGCATCTTGTGCTAGATGATGCTAGTCGTATACTGTAGTCAACAGAATCAATGGCAATATCTTGAGAAGTTAATCGTTGAATAGTAGCTCGAGTCTATGGATGCTGACTTCAAATTCATTTTCCTGTATTTGTCCTTTGCATCACTAGTTGTAAAAGCTTTCCGATTTCCGTAAATTTAAACTAATATTCTCGACTTGATTCTGAGAACACAGATTCTCAATTTTAAAATACAAAAATAAAACCGGATCTCCAAACGATGTCTTAGGTGACTTATGCGTGTATTTGTCGAGTATTCGACATTTAGCTGCGAATGAATGTAAAAGGCATCAAGTAGAAGGCCGTCCCATTTTAGTACAACAGTTTATGTTTATACTCTGAGTTATTTAAATTTACCATACTATACCAATCATAATAAATCAATGAAGATGTAAGGAATTATTGAAAATAGTACATTCCGAGATATTTGTTTATTTTCGTTGTTTGGAGACCTATTGAAAGTAGGACAGTGTTTTCCGTTACAGAACTGAGATAAGAAAAGTTCTATAAATAGGACCGCATTTGAGGAAGTGAAGGAAAAGGTAAACAAACTACAGTGACATAAGACAGCCGGAACAGATAAGATTAGGCCAGAAAGTACAGTGAAAAAACAGGCGTAATATGTTCTCATACAATAATGAGATAAAAAAAGGATAGATAGGCCCTCAGAGATTTCTAATGGAAGAAATCAATAATTCTGCCAACGCATGAGAAATGGAAGAGACAATACAAATATTGAATCGAAATATAGAGGTAAAGTACAGTACTTCTATTTATCAGAATTCCATACAGAGTTATTAATACCATTGTAGAACAGAGAGTGCGATCATTGTTAAATAAAATGGTGGAAATCTAGTATTATTTCAAACCATAATGGGGTTTCCAGGACGAGATATCCACTACGTTCCGTGTAAATGAGAAATTATAGATAGTTCGTGCTTATACGTAAGTTGTACGTCTAGAGAGAACGTGAGATACTGTATTTACGAAGATGTTGACCATTCTGAGGGATGCAGTATCAAAGATTACATTTTTGCAGGATTTAAATGTCCATTGTAATTTTTAAAATTAACTCCGTATTGAACCTGACTTACACGGTCTATGTAACGACGAATATTGAAAAAAATCCTGGATTGCAGACCGTGGTCCCAGGGAGAGTGGACACTCGAAAATGTTAAACGCAGTTGCCGATTAACTGCTGAGAACCAGGAACCCCATTGGATCAAGGAGAAATCTCCTATATATTAAACTTGGCTTGAGTTTGAAGTTTTTATAATTCCGTGAAATCTTCTGTTTGCCTACCATGTGTTCTAAATGAGAATGATTATCAACTAATAAATAATTAAATTAGTATGCAAAAAAATATATTGTATGAAATAGAAATCTGAGCAAAATATAAGTAATTACTGGGCTAGATACAGTGGTTAATAAATAATGAAATGGAAAAGGGACGTTATGAAGTGTATTGAAGCCACGATATGAGAATTGTTGGAATATATGATTACACAAGCAGTATTTTGAAAAAAAATTAAGATACTGTACGCGAATGAACGTGGAATAAAGAGACTAACAAGTGACACCCTTGAATTCGAACACTCTGAACCGCAAGAAAACATGCTGAGAATATACAGTATGTCACTTTCTTATTCATACAGTTTCACATTGTGAAAAGAGCAGTATATTTTGGACATTCAAATGGATGTCACAGCAATTGTCTTGTCTTTTAAGACATAAAATTTATAACAACGTATAGTAAAAGATACTGGAGAATACAACAAAACATGACAAAACATGAAGTGTTATACAGTGATGAATTTGACTATTCAGAAGCTGACCTGGAATTTATGATAACCAGTGGTCATGAATCCAGCAGCGAATTTAGTGAAGAGGAAGAAGAAGACATCAGATATGCAACTAGAGCCAGTTCCTGTGTTACTGTGATTACAGAAGATTCAAATGCATTTAGTTTTCTTGTTATTTTGTTGATAAGGACAGAAAAGCTAAGGAATCTGATCCGGTTGGAACTTCTTCAAGTGTTATTTGCCCGGCGTATTGAGAAACATTGTATTCATTTTTGGAAAATGGTGTAAACAAACAGATATATTAAGTACATACTGTTTACCACACAATTTTCATATCTTTTTATTTTGAATCCTAAGCGTTGTGCTAATTTTTGGTTGACATTTTTGAATTTTTTTATGACGTCAAGAATTCTAAGTGCCATTTTATTGTATACTATGTTTTTTAGTAAAATGAATCGTTAACAAGATTTATATAATTGTTTTTATATTATGTCTACCAGACCCAGCCCGATTGTCCATGTCACGTTTTCCACCCAATCGCTCTAGGGTTAAAGAAAAATATTTGATAAAAATTGCAAAATTATCAAACGTGCCACCGGATGATATTCATTATGCAGAGTCATATGTCTGTGGTGAAATCACTCTAAACTAATTTGATCGAAGTTCTGGTGATAATTTTTTGTAAGAATTGGATATACTCACATCTCCGGGATATATCTGCGTCTCGGCGTCCACTCCCGTTTTGGCGGGCACATAGAGTGGAGATTCAGGTCTGTCCAGGAAGAGGTCTGTCTGCACCCCGATGTGGGACTCGGTCGGCCTGTCAAACAGCTGCAAGGAAACAGTCATAAGGTTCCATAAGGCACAGGTACGTGTTGAGGACAATGTAACTCGATGAATGATGTTCTTTTTACCAATGAATCCTCCACATTAATCGAACACTGGATTCTCTAAGTGTGAACGTACTCTTTAACCCTAAACTTGTGAGATGTGCTCTTCTATACCGTAAGAATAATTCCAATTTGAAATGCAAGCCGTTCTATAGTTGGTTCCCGCAAATTTATTTTGTCTACTACCCTAAACTAAGCGTCTCTTCTTAGTCGATAACTGCTCTACTTATTGAAAAGTAATTCCGGTCTTGAAATTTTTTCTTGTGCTTCAGACTGAATCTCATTGTTTCTCATTCACATTTAGCACAAGTTTAAATTTGTATATAACAGATGACAAATAGTTCGACTACCAATACGCTACACATACCGGATGCTTAATTCATTAATCATTGGCTTTGTGTGGCTGTTAGTAAGAATATTTGACCGGCGGTCTCTGTGACCACATCTCTCAATATACTTCTGAAGAATATGACCTCACAAGTTGAAGGTTAGTAACTTCGGAAAAGAAATTATGTGTAATGATTTCAAAGTATTATTCTGTAAATTATAAAATTATTTATGGATATCTGCATATAACCATCTCTTCTAAGGAACTACGGAACATCAGTGGACTCATTGAAAAATTGAGTAAAGGTTAGATGTCATCCACTTAGGAATAAAGTGAACCAATTAGAACTAGCGCAGTGAGAGTGAAGGTCCATGGCCTTTCAGTTTAAGAACGATTAAGATCGTTAGATGGAAGTATGTAGGTTGAGGGAAGTTCTCAAAAAGTGTCTGATGTATTGCATTTCGGCCAATGCAAGAAATATACTCTAACCCATTCCTCTCCTGGTGTGATCTCCTTATATGGATCATCTTGAAGTATTTTTTTTTTCCTATTTTGTGGTTCCCTTATCGGAGCTGCTGTGTTGTGGGTGTCGAAGCATTGATGAAGGTTTCGCACCCAGAACAAACTTGTCCACGCACGTCTACGTTTTTCTTATATCAGTTGTATCAGTCATACGTGCCATTTCAGAAGATGTGACCGAAATAAGCTGTTTTCCTACCTTTTAGGAGTCAGAATTTCACATGATTTTCCGGATCGGCGGATCACCTCCTTACTGCTGACGAGGTCTCTCCTAGGGATCTTCAATAACCTGCGATTTCAAAGGCCTGCAGTCGGTTCATTTAGGATGCCTCTTATTGTCCATCCTTTGACATTGTAAAACAGCACTGATAGCACTTGAGTTGACACTTCTCGACACTCCAATGAGTTTCGAATCGGAAGTCACGGGTTGCACACAAAATGTTCTATTTTCAGCGCTGATTCCTGGTTTTGGTTTCCACATTCGGATCCCGTTATAATGTTAGCTAGGATCCAAGGTTCTTGGAATGTGACACTTTTTCAATGATGTTTACGTCCTGGGTGATAACTGTGTTGGTGATTCTCTGCTTGCTGACTACCATCAATTTACCCCGCGAATGATTATTTTAAGGTCTACCTCCTTGCTTACTGGTGCTGTTCATTGAAAGCCTTCTTAACTGTTAGTGAGTGTAACCGTGTTGTCGGTATTGTGGATGGTGATTTATCGCTTCCTGTTGATCTTGATTCCTTTATCATAGTCATCAATGGCAATTCAAAAGAAAATAAAAGAGCTCAGAGTATAAGGAGGATTTGGAGAGAGAATGCAATCTTGTCTCACACTTGTTTGGCATATTTAATCAGGTGGACTCCAATTCTGATGTGCACCGGGCGGGTTGGCAGCTCGATTAGGGGCGCGCAGATGTGAGCTTGCATCCGGGAGATAGTGCTGTTTTACTCGGGACGCAGCAGTAATCCCATCCATCGGAGATGAGTGGCTGTAGAAGAGACAAATCACATCACAACAGTGGTCAATATATGTTATTGTTAATCAGTTTTATTAGTTTTCGATACTGTAGGGCTTCATATTTAGTTCTCTCCTGACTCTGTGATATTAGGACATCTAATGTAAAGGCAGTCCTTCCTTCTTTCATGACTCTCCCTCTTGTCTTATCCTTCAAGCGACCGTTTCTTTACGTATTTTCTCAATGTTTATAATCATCTTCACATTTTTCCTTGTCGATCTTGACAAAAACCATCGCCACGATTAAACAGTATTTACATGTCAACAATGTTCGGCGTTGATATTGACTAAGCAACACAAGTCTACATTAATTATTCTGTTATCATAGTTGGTACAGTAAAACTCCATAAAACATAAATGATTGGAACTTGTATTCTCTATAACTTTTGTTACGGTATGTAATACTGTTCGATAGGATCAATAACATAGGTATTTAAAAAATTAAATTTTATGCATGATATAGGCTGGACAGTTTAACTGCAGACGTTGAAATCGAAATAGGATATCCGAAGGGATGATTTGAATCTGAGGAATGAATACTACTTCGCCCGCGGCATACCCAGACATGATGTTGTTTTCAGTAATACTCGGCATTAGTTTCTTGACTGAGAAACATCTTCTGTTGCAGAAGGAAGGAGGACTCGTATTCCTGAGAAAGAAGTCGGTGCCACAATCATCCGCTTCATGAGAAATTAAGTTTAGCTTTCGTATATTACCATCCTAAAAGTTCCTTATATACAAACAAGCACTTTTTTCGAAGAGCTGTTGGGGGATATTGGTATTATAAGAGAGAAGGTTGCAGAAGAAGAAGAAGACATGTTGTTATTTGGAGATTGGAATGCGAGAATAGGGGAACAGAGCCCAGTTTATAGCAGAGAAGAAGGGAGGCTTATGTTGAAAAGTAGAAGAACTGAAGATAAAACCATAAACAGCTATGGTGAGAAGCTCTTAGAGATGTGCGCAGCGGGGAATTTATATATTCTGAATGGATGGAAGGAGAGCGACAGTACTGGGAAATTGACGTATGTTTCTGAGCAGAGAGGTAGCGTGATTGATATAGTATTAAGCCCGGAAGGAGTGTTAGAGGAAACTTTAAGGGTGGAAGTAGGAGATTGGATTCAATCACACCATTTTCCAGTGTGAGTGTTGTTAAAAGGGGGGTGGAGAAGCATATAAAGAAAGAGGTTAAGAAGAGGGATGAACTAGGGAGAGGGTATATTAAATATAAATGAACAGAGGATGTGGAACAGGAATGGGATATGGTAGTAAAAGAAGAGTTACAGTTACTAAAATATGGATGGGAGGTTGAGTTAGAGGAAAAATGATATTGATAAAGCCTTGGAATTGCTTCTACATCCAATCAAGAGGATAGCTTAGTTTGTAAAAGGTAGAAGGAGAAGAAAGCGAGAGGGAGAAGAATGGTTTAATAAAGAGTGTGAGGAAATGTGAAAGAGGGTTTTGGGAGCGTTAGGAGAGTATAGGAACAAAGGTGGGAGCGCAGAAACAGAGGGTTTCTGTAAGTTAAAGAAAGACTACAAAAAGAAAATTTGTGAGATAGAAAAAGGCATGGATGGTAGAATAAACTGAAGCGATAAATAATGTAGGATGAATAGTATGGAAAACGTTTCGGAAAGGATAAACAGAATAAATATGGGTGGAAAGAGACTAGAGAAAACGAGTATTGAGAATAAACAGTGGGTGAGCTACTTTAGTGAATTACTCGGGGGGAAGGGGAAGGAATGGTTGAGTGAGATGGGGAAAGAAGTAATTTGGAGAGATAGGGGAGTTGCAATATACGAACTAGACAAAGAAATCACAAGAGAAGAAACGTTAGGAGTGATAAGAGGAATCAGAGGCAGGTCGGCGGGGGGTTGCAATGGTATCAATAATGAGTTTTGGAAAGACACTAGCAAAAATGGGACAATGATAGAGGGCATAGTGAAACTACTCAATAAGATTTTTGATGGGGGAGAAGTACCCTAAGGAGTGGGAAACAGGAATTGTATGTCCAATATACAAGAAGAAAGGTAGCATGAATAATTATAAGGGTATATCTCTATTAGATTCCTTAAGTAAATTTATGCAGGGGTGTTAGCGAATAGGTTAAGTGAATGGGCCGAAAGAAACGAAGTCTTGTCAGATTACCAAGGGGGATTTAGAAAAAAAGAAAAGAACAGTAGACAATATAATGATAGTGAAGACGGTTTTAGAGAAATATAAGAGCTGAAAAAGAGGTAAGGTTTATGTAGCGGCAATTGACTTTGAAAAGGCTTTTTATAAGGTAAATAGAAGGGCTCTATTAGAAAAATGATAGGGCAGTGGAGCCGGTATATAAGGTGGTCAGGTGCTGTGTAAAATTGGGAGAAGACAGGTTGAGTAGTCCCATAGAGTCTAAGGGGGGTTTAAAACAATGGTGCAAATTATCTCCGTTATTGTTTATTTTATTTATTAATGATATTTTGGATGGAGACGGGGGAACAACTGGGCCGTGCCGGTGATTAATGGGTTGGAGATACCAGGATTGATATTTGCAGATGATGTGTTATTGATGACTCTAACCGCAGGTGGGATGCAGGAAAGCTTAAATGCAGTGTCGGATTTCGCAAAGAATTGGGCCTTGAAAATTAACGGGAACAAATCTAAAGTGTTAGTTGCGCAGGCACACAAAGTAAGAAAGAAAGATGGGAATTGGATGGTGCAGGGAGAGAGGTTGGAACAAGTAAGCAAGTTGGAATATCTAGGAGTGATTGCTAACAGAAAAGGGAATTGGGAGGATCAAATTAGAAGAGCCAGAAGTAAGGGGTTGGCCACCCTAGCCTCAGTCAAAAACTTGTTGGCTAAATTTCCGGGTATTAGCTATAGAACCTTGAAGTTAGTTTTAAGAACGGTTGTATTCGGTAGGGTAATGTATGGGGCGGAAATATGGGGGTTGGATGAAAAGAGAGTGGAATTAAGACAAGTGAATTAAGAAAATTTGGTAAGTAGGTGATGCGGCTCCCTCAGTGCACAGCGAATGCAGGGGTTGAATTAATGTGTAGGGAAGATACAGAAGTAGAGTGTGTGAAAAGAATAGTTAAGTATTGGATTATATTGAAAAGGGAAGAAGGCGGGAGGGTGTTGCAAGCCGCGTACAAGCAACAATTGAACACCATGTATAAGGGATGCTGGTTAGAAAAAATTAAAGGATACTTGGAGATCTCTGCGTGCCGTAGATTTGGCTGGGCAACGAACACATACACACAGACAAACAATTCCGGATATCACGGACTGAATATGGCTCCTCGTGTCTGGTACCGAAAATGGCTTGCTACACAATAGGCTCAATATGGCCCATTGGCTTGTATTACTTCTCTTATGTGCATTGCTCAGTGACATTGAATCTATTCTGGTGACAACACGTTGGGCTGTTATATCCCAACACCTGTTTTCCGCCGTTTCTTCTTTTTTGTTCATAACTCCCCAACGAAACGTGAAATGAAAAAAATCGACTCCGAGTTACATTTTGACCCCCTTCCATATACTTATATTAAAAATATCTGATCTTTGCATGCCTAGATTTGGCTGAGAATCGCGCCCGCGCGCGCGCACACATACAAAAGATTCCTTTCATTATCATTTAAGAAAATATTACATTTTAGTGTGCTTCAAAAATAGTTTGGAAACACTACCTTTTTTTTACACCATTACACTGACTACTTTTAATAGAGATGTACTCTATCTCTTTTACTGCCACACATCTCTGCTAGATAAAATGACTGTCACTGTTCCAACTCTGCAAGTGAAGTAGGTATATTCTTTCATAAAGCTGACGCCATTATCTCGTTAGAGCTTGAGGGCTAACACCACGAACGTTATCAAGTCCCAGATATCCATATAGTGAGGTTACCATTAACAACAACTAAAAGGTGAAGAAATGTCTTACATCTGAATATGAAGCACCCTGTTTAAATGATTTTGGATATACGTGTTCTTCTATTGTATAAAAACTAACTCCTCGAGGACAGGCAGAAAAACTGCTGTTTACAGTAAATATAACAAAGCATGCATCTACTTTCATAGATACATACTTTATCATTATAGACCATTCGGAAACTACCTCACTCCTCATTTCCCTAGTACGCCTCTTCAGTGACGCCTAGGCTATTTATGACAGCTGTTGGCAGAGCTGCAGAGGATCAAACCAGCCTTCGGGCTGAATACCCAACATACATACATGCCTTTCAGCGTTCGGTCCGCAAGCCTCTGTGAATTTACTAAACGACGCCACAATCCTATATTTGTAACTAGTGCTTCGGCCTCATTTAGTTCTATACCTCTTATCTTCAAATCGTTTGAAACTGAGTCTAACCGTCGTCGTCTTGGTCTCCCTGTACTTCTCTGACCCTCCATAACAGAGTCCATTATTCTCCTGGGTAACCTATCCTCCTCCATTCGCCTCACATGATCCCACCACCGAGGCCAGTTTATGCGTACACCTAGGCGCGCTGGAGAAGGACAACTCAAGGAACACGGTGGTGGCTATACATTTTCTGGAAAGGAAAAGATGAAAACGAATTAAGATTTCATGGAGTAGGTTTTGCAATAAAAAATGAGCTCATTCACAATCTTGATGAGTTCCCATCTGGAATTAATGAAAGACTAATGACACTCCGTCTGAAACTCAAGAACAACCAAAGAGCTACGATATAGTGCATATGCCCCAACACTGAAGTCAGAAGATCAGAAAGAAGCATTCTATAACCAACTTGATGAACTCCTGTCGAATGTACCCAAGTCAGAAAAGCTTATTCTGCTGGGAGATTTTAATGCTCGAGTTGGCAGAGAATCATCACTTTGGCCTGGAACTATTGGTAAAGAGGGTGTAGGCAAAATCAACGCCAATGGAACCCTTCTACTCACGAAGTGTTCTGAATATGATCTTGTCATTACAAATACACTCTTCCGCCAGAAGGATAGATTTAAAACAACATGGCAACATGCCAGATCAAAGCACTGGCAGTTAATCGACTACATTATTGTCCACGCCAGAGATAAGCGCGATGTTCATATAACCAAAGTTATGACCGGTGCTGATGATTGCTGGACTGACCACCGCTTAGTTCGATCTGTGATGGCTATACAGGTTCCTCCAAAACGGCGGCTTCAGGGGAAGGTGATAAAACACAAACTAAATACTGAACAACTTAGGAACAACAGTATCAATATGCCTATCAAGAACTATTGGCTGATAAACTTCCAAATGAATACCCAGAAGATATTGAGCAGCACTGGTCGTTATTAAAATCAGCTATTATAGCAGCTGGCAAAGAAGCAGTTGGTGTTAATAAGAGGAAACATCAGGATTGGTTTGACGAGAACGACAAAGAAATATGTGACCTAATTGATGAAAAGCGGAAAGCCTACAACGCGTGGCAAAATGATCCAAATTCATTTCCTAAGAAACATAGATATCAACAACTCAAAACGGAAGTGAAGAAGCGATGCAGGATGATCAAGAATGAATGGTGAATAGGTAAATCAAAGGAAATGGAGAATTTAATCGCCTCCAACAACACTAGTGCCTTCTTCAGTGCTACCAAAGCAATTTATGGTCCCCCTACCAAAGGTTTTAATTGTCTAAAATCCAAAGACGGTACTGAAGTTCTTAAAGACCCTGACTCGATAGCTTCCCGTTGGAAAGAATATTTTCAAGACCTCCTGAACAGAAACTCACATGTCGAGGAAGATGTGTTTGCTGATATTCCACAACAGCCAATTCAAGATCACTTAGGTGAAATCCCTTCTCTTCAAGAAATTGAGAAGGCCATTCATCAGCTGAAAAATAAAAAGGCACCCGGACAAGATGGAATTCCAGCCGAGCTCTTCAAGGAGGGTGGTCCTTTGCTAATTCAGCATACACACATGTTGATTGTGAAAATATGGAACATGGGAACAACCCCTGCTGGTCTACGGGATGCTTCCATCATCACTATCTTCAAGAAAGGGGATAAGAGTCTGTGTAACAATTATAGAGGAATATCATTACTCTCTGTTGCAGGAAAAATTCTTGCTAGAGTATTGTCTAATCGTCTACTGCCATTGACTGAAATGTGCCTACCAGAAACTCAGTGTGGTTTCAGGCCAAACAGAAGTACAATTGATATGATTTTCAGTGCAAGGCAAGTGCAGGAAAAGTCTAGAGAGCAAAACCAACCCTTGTACATGGCTTTTATCGATCTTGTCAAGGCGTTTGATTCTGTTAATCGAGAAGCTCTATGGAGAATTCTAGCTCTGATCGGATGTCCAAACAAATACATACAGATACTCAGACTGCTACACGATGGCATGTTTGCTACTGTTCTTTCTAATACAAAACCAGGAGATCCTTTCCGTATTTCTACTGGAGTCCAGCAAGGTTGTGTAATTATTCCAACATTGTTCTCACTATTTGTTGGAACTATACTACACCTTGTGGATGATAAACTGCCATCAGGAGTAGAACTTCTGTATAGAACTGATGGAAATCTGTTTAATATTAACAGACTGAGAGCTAAGACCAAGGTGTCCTCAGTGTCAGTTATAGAGCTTCAGTACGCAGATGACAATGTTATCTTAGCCAACACAGAGGAAGATCTGCAATCAATCCTCAATGCTTTTAATCAAGCATATGAATGTATCGGACTGGAAATTAATATTGATAAGACTAAGATCCTTTACCATCCGGCGCCTAATTCCAATAAGAGAACTCTGACTATTACAATCAATGGCCAGTCTCTGCAAAACACAAATCATTTTCCTTACCTTGGAAGCCATCTCTCGACATGTGCAAACATTGATGCAGAAATCCAATATCGTTTAAAATGCGCTAGTGCGGCTTTCGGTCGTCTCCTAAAAAGTGTTTGACAATCATGATATCAGTGTGAGAACCAAACTGTACGTTTAAATTGCTGTTGTAATTCCTACTCTTATCTATGGTTGCGAGACCTGGACAACCTACAGGAGAAACCTAAAATGCCTGGAAAAATACCATCAACGATGCTTGCGGAGAATACTGAAAGTTAAATGGCAAGATCGTCGAACGATCATTAGCATCTACGAGGAAGCCAACACTACAAGTATAGAGGCAAAGATAGTCCGGCATCAGCTACGCTGGCCTGGTCATATCGTCCGCATGCCAGATACACACCTCCCAAAGAAAATCTTGTACTCCCAACTAAAGAATGGCCAGCGTAACCACGGAGGGCAGCTTAAACGATACAAGGATGTTCTAAATTATAATCTTAAAAGATGTCATATTGATAGATCAACTGGGAAACTACAGCCGAGGATAGGCCCAAATGGCGTAGCATTGTATACAATGGAGTTGAACATCTAGAAAACGATAGGAGAAGATTAGAAGCTGAGAGGAGGAACAGCAGGAAAGAACGAGCGAGTGCGAGGGATGGCATTCTTGCACAACCATCTGCTGCAACTACGAGTGTGTGAGTGTGTGCTGTCACTGCAATGAAATCTGTGCATCAAGAATCGGACTGTTCAGCCATCTGAGACGACACAATTAATATGTCCAAATGACATTGTATTTATATACTACATATTCGTTGACGAATAAATGCCTATAATGATGAAACACCTTCATCCATCGAGTTCATTCCTAACTTAGCCTTTATCTCCTCATTCCGAGTACCCTCCTGCCATTGTTCCCACTTGTTTGTACCAGCAATAATTCTCGCTACTTTTATGTCTGTTACTTCTAACTTGTGAATAAGATATCCTGATCCCACCCAGATTTCGCTCCCGTAAAGCAAAGTTGCTCTGAAAAGAGACCGATGTAAAGATAGTTTCGTCCGGTAGCTGACTTCCTTCTTACAGAATACTGTTGATCGCAACTGTAAGTTCACTGCATTAGCTTTATTGCACCTTGATTCAATCTCACTTGTATATTAGCATCCTAGGAGAACACATATCCTAAATAATTGATATTATCTACCTGTTCCAGCTTTGTATTACCAATCTGACATTTAATTGTCTTGGATTTTGTACCTACTGACATTAATTTAGTCTTCAAAAGGCTAATTTTCATACCATACTCATTGCACCTATTTTCAAGTTCCAAGATATTTGACTTCAGGCTTTCGGCAGAATCTGCCATTAAGACCAAGTCGTCAGGATAGGCCAGACTGCTTACTACATTTCCACCTAACTGAATCCCTCCCTGCCACTTTATACCTTTTAGCAGATGATCCATGTAAACTATGAGCAACAAAGGTGAAATATTACAGCCTTGTCTAAGCCCTGTAAGTAACCTGCACCAAGAACTCATTTTACAATCAATTCTTACTGAAGCTCAATCGTCAACATGAATGCTTTTGATTGATTTTAATAATCTACCTTTAATTCCATAGTCCCCCAGTATGGCGGACATCCTTTACCTCGGTACCCTGCCATATGCTTCCTCTAGATCTACATTATAAACACAGCTGTCTATTCCTCCCGTAGCATTTTCCAATTACCTGGCGCATTTCGAAAATCTGATCCTGACAGCCCCTCTGTGGTCTGAAACCACACTGGTCATCCAACTTCTTCTCAACCACTGACCGCACATTCCCTTGCAAGATGCCAGTGAATACTTTGCCTGGTATACTAATAAATGATATACCTCGATAGCTGTTGCAATCCTTCCTGTTCCCTTGCTTATAGATAGGTGCAATTACGGCTTTTGACCAATCTGAAGGTACCTTACTAACATTCCATGCTAATGTTACTACTCTATGCAGCCATTTCATCCCTGCCTTCCCAATATACTTCACAATTTCAGGTCGAATTTCATCTATTCCTGCTGCTTTATGACAATGGAGTTTATTTACCATCACTTTCTCAAGCCTAATTTCATCAACATTTTCCTCCTTTCCATGAGCTTGGCTGTTCTCAACACCACCAGGAAGATTCCCTTTTCCGTTGAGAAGATGTTCAAATTATTTCTTCTACCTTTCCAGTGATTCACTGGGATCTATTATGAGTTTACCCGAATTACTCAAAACACTGTTCATTTCCTTTTTCCCTCCCTTCCTAAGTTTCTTTATGAATGTCCAGAAAGGTTTCCCTGCTGCTTGATCTATTCTTTCTAGGTTATTACCAAAATCTTCCCATGACTTCTTTTTGGATTCAACAACGATTTGTTTCGCTCTGTTTCTTTCATCTACGTACAATTCCCTGTCTGCATCGGCCCTTCTTTGGAGTCATTTCTGATAAGCCTTCTTTTTACGTTTACAAGCTTCTCTCACCTCATCATTCGCTTTTTCCCATCTTTACACACAGTTGTTCCTAGGCATTACCTTGCTGTTTCTACTACAGCATCCCTGTATGCCACCCATTCTCTTTCTATATTCTTAACCTGCTTACTGTCTACCGTTCGAAATTTTTCACTAGTCATATTCATGTACTTCTGTCTAATTTCCTCTCCAGGAGATTTTCTACCATTATTCGTTTGCAGACTGATCTCATTTTCTCTATCCTAGGCCTATAGATAGTTCACTACAGATCAGATAGTGGTCTGTGTCATCGAAAAATCTCCGGAAAACTCGTACATTTCTAACAGGTTTCCTGAATTCGAAGTCGGTTAAGATGTAGTCTATTATGGATCTGGTACGGTGAATAGCCTTATGCTTGAAGAATATATTCGTAACTGCTAAACCCATACTAGCACAGAAGTCCAGCAAACGCTTCCCATTCCCGTTAGCTTCCATATCTTCCCCACATTTACCAATCACACTTTCGTATTCTTCAGTTCTATTTCCAACTCTCGCATTGAAGTCCTCCATTAACACTATTCTATCCTTGCTGTTGACCCTGACTATGACGTCACTCAATGCTTCATAAAACTTGTCAACTTTACCCTCATCTGCACCCTCACATGGTGAATACGCTGAGACAATTCTCGTCCTAATTCCTCCAACTGCCAATTCTACCCTCATCATTTGCTTATTTACGTGCCTAACAGAAACTATGTTGCGTGCAATGGTATTCCTGATAAACAGTCCTACCCCATACTCTGCCCTTCCCCTTCTAACGCCCGTCAAGTACACTTTATTATCTCCTCTCTCTTCCTCGTTATCTCCCCTTACCCGAATATCACTTACTCCTAGCACATCCAGATGCATCATCTTTGCTGACTCAGCCAGTTCTACTTTCTTTCTTCCATAAGCCCCATCAATATTGATAGCTCCCCATCGGATTCCATTTCGTTCGCCAAGTTGTTTCCAAGGAGTCCCTCATCTGTCAAATGGGAGTGGGACTCCGTTACTCCCATAGGTCCGAGGCTTGCTTAAATTGTTCTGAGCTCGGTTAATTCATGAAGCAGGATGCTACCCTTACTTACACATAGTCCAAGTGAGGATCTCTCCTTTAACGGGTTAGGGACCATCGGTCGATTTTATAGTCCTCGCCGTCTGAGCACGGGGAGGGCCATGACTCAGAATACGCCCGAGATGCCCACTCCCATTCCATAGCAACTGGTATCCCGATTCTCAGGACCACTTACTAGGCCACTCAGCCATTGCCCATGGTTCATGAACTAGGAAGTGACTACAGTAACCCACACCATGAACCATCTACTTTCACCATTAACCTATTGACCGAACCACTGTAGGTGATTAAATAAAACGAAGTATAAATCAACTTTCACGATCAACCTATTCTGCCTTAAGAAGATTCATATGGAAGCGTGGTCGGGGTAGCCACATCTACAGCGACAATGGGACATACCTCGCTGGGGCGAAGAAGAAATTGAGTGAAATGCCAAGCTATCACTTCTCCAAGGATCCAACATCTGCTGTAACGATGTTCATCGTGTAGGAAGGAATCGAGTGGCACCTCATTCCTCCTCACTCCCCTCACTTCGACAGTCTACGGGAAGCCGGAATCAAGTCCATGAAGAGCCACCTGATGAAGAAAGCTGGGAATACTCTTCTAACCCTTGAAGAGACGATTACACCGCTCACTCAGATTGAGACATGTGCGAATTGTAGGCCCATTATTCCCATACCCAACAGTTCTTATGGGTATGCATTCCTTACTCTGGTCGCTTCTTACGGCAAGTGGTTAAATATAACAAAGAATAAATCTACTTTCACGATCAATCTATTGATTGAAGTACTGCAAGTGGTTAAATATAACAAAGAATAAATCTATTTTCACGATCAACCTATTGATTTAACTACTGCAAGTGGTTAAATATATCGAAGAATAAATGTGCTTTCAAGATGAACGTATTCATTGAACTACTGCAAGTGGTAAAATAATTATAACGAAGAATATATGCACTTTCACGATCAACCTATTGATTGAACTACTGCAGGTGGTTAAATATAACAAAGAATAAATCTATTTTCAGGATCAACCTATTGATTTAACTACTGCAAGTGGTTAAATATAACAAAGAATAAATCTATTTTCACGATCAACCTATTGATTTAACTACGGCAAGTGGTTAAATATATCGAAGAATAAATGTGCTTTCAAGATGAACGTATTCATTGAACTACTGCAAGTGGTAAAATAATTATAACGAAGAATATATGCACTTTCACGATCAACCTATTGATTGAACTACTGCAGGTGGTTAAATATAACAAAGAATAAATCTATTTTCAGGATCAACCTATTGATTTAACTACTGCAGGTGGTTAAATATAACAAAGAATAAATCTATTTTCACGATCAACCTATTGATTGAACTACTGCAGGTGGTTAAATATAACAAAGAATAAATTTATTTTCACGATCAACCTATTGATTGTACCACTGCAGGTGGTTAAATATAACAAAGAATAAATCTATTTTCACGATCAATCTATTGATTGAACTACTGCAGGTGGTTAAATATAACAAAGAATAAATCTATTTTCACGATCAACCTATTGATTGAACTACTGCAGGTGGTTAAATATAACAAAGAATAAATCTATTTTCACGATCAACCTATTGATTGAACTACTGCAGGTGGTTAAATATAACAAAGAATAAATCTATTTTCACGATCAATCTATTGATTGAACTACTGCAGGTGGTTAAATATAACAAAGAATAAATCTATTTTCACGATCAACCTATTGATTGTACCACTGCAGGTGGTTAAATATAACAAAGAATAAATCTATTTTCACGATCAATCTATTGATTGAACTACTGCAGGTGGTTAAATATAACAAAGAATAAATCTATTTTCACGATCAACCTATTGATTGTACCACTGCAGGTGGTTAAATATAACAAAGAATAAATCTATTTTCACGATCAATCTATTGATTGAACTACTGCAGGTGGTTAAATATAACAAAGAATAAATCTATTTTCACGATCAACCTATTGATTGAACTACGGCAAGTGGTTAAATGTAACGAAGAATAAATGTGCTTTCAAGATGAACGTATTGATTGAACTACGGCAAGTGGTCACATATAACTATGTACACATCTACTTTCACGATTGAACCATTATTTATGGACGCTAGAATCGATTTGCATATATTGCCTGTTTTTTCAGTTTTACCTCAATATATCGAATTAGTGGCATCAATAAGATCAGAACTGACCTCCTCCAGGTATTTCTCCGTCTGGGCGGTCTCATGACGCCTCCCAGCCACAGGTGGAGGAGTACCAACTCGTAGTCTCGCATTGCGCGTCTGCTGGCCCTGGGCTCGTCTTCTGGCTAGCGCTCTTCGCCGGGCTTCCTGCTGACGCGCCGCCTGCGACTCGCTGTCCGTCTGCAAGCAGCACAGACCGTGTCACTTCAAGACGAAGAATGAGGATGTTGTTGTGTTAAGGAATGAAATATTATGAGATATCTGCTTACAAAGCAAAATAGAATTAGTATAAGAAATACTGTATGTAAAGCATATGAACGGCGGAGGAGTTAGAGTCACAATTAAGAATATTAAAAACACCTTAAAGAGTAACCCTATTCATAATCGCAATCATAATCCGGAATTCTTTCACCAAAATCTTGAAATGTACTTTTTACTGTCAATTCGTTAAGAGTACTTACTCTTTCTTCTAAATTAATTAATTTCCCTTGCTGTTAAAATTGTAATATGTTTAAATAAGGAGTAATGCGCCAGCCTAACGTAATGCGATTAGAGATTCAACCTTTTAGAGGGAGGGGATTAGGGTTAAATTTTAATAGAATAAATTTAGTTCAAAATAAGCCGTGTTCGGATCTAAGTTTATTTCAATGGAGAACTACGTGCAATGTAGTTAACCTGCTGGTAGTTGGTATAAGATGTCTGACGAAAGCTAACATTAGCGTGTCATGAATATATTCCTTGATATTTACTGTTTTTAAATAAGGAGTAGTCTGCCAGCCGAATGTAATAAGATTAGAGATGGGGACTTTCTAGAGGGAGGGGGTGAGTGTTATCGTCCATTCATCCTTTAGGCATACGAAGTAACTTGCCAATAATTACTGGAAGCATGAAAACGGCGAATGGAAGTTGACACAGGAAAAGGCGGGTCTGTTATAGACATTTTTTTTTTACCAACCTAAATGGTCGTTTCCATAGGGGCCAGATGTTTTGCTCGCAAGTGTACGTAGCTCAGTCAGACGCTTTCATAAGAAACTTCTGGGCACCTCTGCGTTACCTCGCTCCTTTCTCTCATGAGATATTTAATCCATTCCTGCGCTTTCGCTAAAACGACGGTAACTCCTAAACTATTCATGCAAATAATATGTCGTAAAGAGTATTGAGGTAAGTTAACGTTTGATAGGAATTGCATTAAAAGTATGGTTTCTAATTTTCAACTTTCTTACTGCAAATTGTATCATAAAAATGCTTATAGAGCGTTAATTTTATAGATAGGTGAATGCCGTCGGGGACCTTTTCGTAGAGTTTTTATACTCATCAATTCTTCCACATACTGTCGGGGTCAATGGTTGACGGTTCAGACAGCTGAAGCCGAGAAACCACTCATATTTTTCTTCAACTTCTTCTTCTGACGACAGGGCTTGTCGCTGCAACTATTTCTGACTCTGTTCTGCCAAACTCTTCATATCAGAGTACGAATCACAACTTATTTCATCGACAGAGTTCTTAAATACAAGATTTTCTTCGTCGTCCCCTCATTCTTTTCTCCAGCACTTAACCATCAATAATCAACTGGAGAAGACTGTTGTGCCTGAGAATGTGATCAATGAATTCATTTTCATCTTCTTTGTCCTGTTCAGTTGACATAGTTTTCCTAGGATATTTCCCATTGAAATGTCGTATGGCTTTTAGTGCCGGGATATCCCAGGACGGGTTCGGCTCACCAGGTGAAGGTATTTCTATTTGACGCCCGTAGGCGACCTGCGAGTCGTGATGAGGATGAAATTGCGATGAAGACAACACACACACCCGCCCCCGTGCCATTGGGAATAACCAATTAAGGTTAAAATCCCCGACCCGGCCGGGAATCGAACCCGGGACCCTCTGAACCGAAGGCCAGTACGCTGACCGTTCAGCCAACGAGTCGGACATATTTCCCATTAAAGGAGGTCACTTGACTTTCTGTCCCGCCAGCTTGTTCCGATCATTCTTCTCCAGAACCACTTTCAACGACTTCTAGTCTTTCTTTATTACAATTTTCCTAGAGTCTTTCGCAACCGTATGACAGCACTTTTCAAACAAAGGTCTTAAGAATGACTTTATTGTCTTCAAACTGATGTGTTCTATTAGTAACGTTTTCTTATTTTGAAATACTAGTTTCGCCACCACTCTCTTTTTCTTGATTTCTGATAGGCAATTTTTTTAGAGTTAATAATGCTTTCCAAATAGCAGAATTCATTGATTTGTTCGATAGACGTACCACTTGAAAGTCGTATTAGCTTGTATTGGTTGTTAATTTTTGTCGATCACCATCAGTTTTTTCTTCCGAGTACTTTTTCTTAGCTGAAACTTCCCTAAGGGTTTGTGAAATACTATTACCGTTCTATTCGTTTCACTTTCGAAGTTAACTAATATCGCAAAATCATCTGCAAAGCAGATGCTGTGGATCAGTTTACGATTGAATTTCATTACATTGTTTTCTCTTTCATCTGAGTTCCTGCACCTTCAATGTAGAGGTTAAACAGATATGGTGGCAGAGGGAAGCCCTCTTCTTACTTTTGCTTCCCCTCTGGTTCCATCAACTTCATTGATCTCAGATGTATACAGTCTCAGAATAAGACGCCTGTCTTTTCAATGCAGTACCACTTTCACCATTGTCTCGACTTTATCAAACGCCTTTTCGAAATCAATGAATGTTACGAAGGTCTTTTTATTGACTTCTGGTTTTCTTTCTAAGATTCGATGTAATGCTATGACAACTTCCCTAGTTTCTTTCCTAGTTTTAAAGTCATACTGGTCATTGTCTAAAAGCTGCTACAATGTATTGTTGGTAACGGATATAACTTTTTGTCCTCTACTTATTTTGGCTGCTCTACTTCCCATTCTTGCAACAGCTTCGACCATAAATACCCTTTTATCTCCCATTTTAATGCGTCAAGGGTCCAAAGCACGGAACGCACAGACTGAACTGCAACCTGTTTTGATCTGTGGATGTTACAGTACCCGATCGTTTCCAGCACTTCTCCTTTTTCTACCGCTTTTTCCACACCTGTGGGGTCGCGGGTGCGAACTGCGTCGCACATGTGGATTTGGCTCTGTTTTACGGCCGGATGCCCTTCCTGAGGCAAACTTTATATGGAGGGATGTAATCACCATTGTGTGTTTCTGTGGTGGTTGGTAGTGTAGTGTGTTGTGTGAATATGAAGAGGAGAGTGTTAGAGCGGACACAAACACCCAGTCCCCGATCAGAAGAATTAATCAGAAGTGATTAAAATCCCCGACCCGGCCGGGAATCGAACCCGGGACCCTCTGAACCGAAGGCCAGTACGCTGACCATTCAGCCAACGACTCGGACCTTATCTTTACCTGCACACTTCATATTAAATATTGTCGCGGTATCACGGACTCCCAACCTTGGAGTTTTATACCCTAACCTGGGATCGATTGTTCAATGAAGTAGAAACGTAGAAAGAGTTAAATAGCCAGATTCAGGCTGGCTGCAGAAACTTGAAAGGGGTGAGAGGAGTGTTATGTGACCGAAGAGGAAAATTTGTAAGATTGCAGTGAAATCAGCGCTTACGTATTCAACTGAAACATTGCAAAAACAGGGTAAATACTGGTAGGATGAAGGTTGGTGAGATGAAGATGCTGCGATAAGTGTACAGAGTGACCAGGTGGGAAGAATTCCGGAATGGAAATATTCTATGTTCAGTGAAATTTTAGATGTGCCAAGGAAGATCCAAGAAGACATGCTGTAAAGTAATGGAGAAGGAGGTGAACATTGATTCTAATAGAGAACATAAGAAAACCCCTATTTTTTGTCACCATCTCTGTTTTGTACGTATAGTGCGGTTTCGTCAGTCCCCTGAATCAGTTCTTTCACAGCCATTCATATTCATGAACAGCACCTTAAACATTAACTGAGTTGCCAAGATGCAAAGAGCCTTAAGTCGATTGTAATTGTTTTCACAAACAAAGGGACACATATAATTTTTTATGTGCAAGAGATAGGATCACAATTCTTTCAGCATAAAATTAGAAAAAATATATTTGATTTTAAATTCATGCGCGAGAGAAGTGAATTTTCTATAGTCCTCTAGATATTTAAATGTTTAGTTTGGACATAAGATATTTTGCTGCATTACATTGTACATAGGGGTATTTGCAACAGTAAACATCTTAATGTAATTAATGGCATGTGCCACAGTACTGGGAACATAAACTTACGTGGACTGGAGGAAGGAAGAAAACCTGAAAAATCATTCAATTACTATATATCATTTCCATTTGTTTTATTCTGCTTACATTTCCGTTATTTTTTGACAGAAAAACAAAACTATTTCAAAACATATGAACTTAAAAAGCAGCACGTACTTTACATTAATTTAAACTACAATAAATAAACTTAATATTTCCACCTATTCAATTCAATTTTAATGCTGTTATTCAATTACAACATAATAAATATCACAGGACTAGTTTCAACGCGTACTTGCGTCATCTTCAGCTGTTATCGGAAAATAGGCAACCATATATATATAAAATTCATAACTTATCTTAAAACGTTTGGTATGAAAACCCATTAAATCTATAATTAAAACCTTTGCTCACAAAAACTATTATGACAAGTAAAGGACTTGCAAGTCGGTCGTATAATAAAAAGTCATTGGTTAAATGATATCCTTATGGACAAGCAGTTTTAGAGTTCTTAAATTTGTTGTGCGATTGATAAAATGTTATGTTCCATTCCACTACAGTGTGTAGACTGCAGAACCATCTTGAAAAACGTGAAGGTTTGCCTTATGGAATTTTCTGGATAAAATCTTCTATGTCCTAGGCCTATGAGGTGGAAACATTAAAGTGGCTTCTTATGATGTTTATGGAACCAATGTTTCTTAGTTCACTGCGGAACCTCAAACTGTACATAGTGCGTGGCTAGCAATAACATCGTCTCACGGAAGTTTGAGGTTCCGCAGTGAACTAAGAAACATTGGTTTCATAAACATTATAAGAAGCCACTTTAATGTTTCCACCTCATAGGCCTAGGACATAGAAGATTTTATCCAGAATATTCCATAAGGCAAACCTTCACGTTTTTCAAGATGGTTCTGCAGTCTACACACTGTAGTGGAATGGAACATAACATTTTATCAATCGCACAACAAATTTAAGAACTCTAAAACTGCTTGTCCATAAGGATATCATTTAACCAATGACTTTTTATTATACGACTGACTTGCAAGTCCTTTACTTGTCATAATAGTTTTTATGAGCAAAGGTTTTAATTATAGATTTAATGGGTTTTCATACCAAACATTTTAAGATAAGTTATGAATTTTATATATATGGTTGCCTATTTCCCGATAACAGCTGAAGATGACGCAAGTACGCGTTGAAACTAGTCCTGTGATATTTAACATGTTGTAATTGAATAACAGCATTAAAATTGTATTGAATAGGTGGAAATATCAAGTTTATTTATTGTAATTCTTAGTTCAATACGGAGAAATGAAATTTCTTACGTTAACTTAATTTAAACTGTCAAGTTTCAGCTGATCTAGTTGTCATTCTTCAGGCTGTATAAAATAATATGACAGGTTACCGAGGGAAAAGATGTTCACCATACTGGGGGAATACGGGATTAAGGGTAGATTATTAAAATCAATCAAATGCATTTATGTTGACAATTGGGCTGCAGTGAAAATTGATGGAAGAATGATTTCATGGTTCAGGGTACTTACAAGGGTTAGACAAGGCTGTAATCTTTCACCTTTGTTGTTCGTAGTTTACATGGATCATCTGCTGAAAGGTATAAAGTGGTAGGGAGGAATTCAGGTAGGTGGAAATGTAGTAAGCAGTCTGGTCTATGCTGACGACTTGGTCTTAATGGCAGATTGTGCCGAAAGCCTGCAGTCTAATATCTTGGAACTTGAAAATAGGTGCACTAGGTGAAATTTAGCCTTGATGTCAGTAGGTACACAACACAATACAAAGCTGGAAAAGGTAGATAATATCACTTATTTATGATGTGTGTTCTCTTAGGATGCTAATATATAGGTGAGATTGAATCAAGGTGCAATAAAGCTAATGCAGTGAGCTTGCAGTTGCGCTCAACAGTATTCTGTAAAAAGGAAGTCAGCTCCTGGATGAAAATGTCTTTACATTGGTCTGTTTTCAGACCAACTTTGCTTTACGGGAGCGAAAGCTGGATGGACTCAGGATATCTTATACTTAAGTTAGATATAACAGACATGAAAGTAGCAAGAATGATTGCTGGTACAAACAGGTGGGGACAATGGCAGGAGGGCACTCGGAATAAGGAGATTAAGGTTAAGTTAGGAATGAACTCTGTGGATGAAGCTGTACGCATAAACAGACTTCGGTGGTTGGGCCATGTGAGGCGAATGGAGGAGGATAGGTTATCTAGGAGAATAATGGACTGTGTTATGGATGGTAAGATAAGTAGAGATAGACCAAGCCGACGATGGTTAGACTCAATTTCTAAGGATTTAAGGATAAGGAGCATAGAACAAAATGAGACCACGGCACTAGTTGCAAACAGAGGATTTTGGCGACGTTTAGTAAATTGACAGAGGCTTGCAGACTGAACGCTGAAAGGCATAACGGTCTATAATGATGATATATGTATGTATTTGCTTTCTATCGAATTGGTCATTAATTTTGAGAACAGGAGCAAAAATAACTTTCGTGGATATAATGGCGTTTGCTGCATTTCCACTAGTATTTAGAGGCTTATGGATGTTGACATGTTGGTACTTGCATCTCTGTTTAGTGATTGGACATAAGGGTCTATGCAGCAAGCTTGGCAGTGGACATACGGGTCTCTGGAACAGTCATGTTCTTTTTTACCTAAAAAATAAGCAACGTAGAAGGCATTGTTGAAGCTCTACGCTAATGTTAATCAATGCTAAATGATGTGAAGAAGGAAATGGTGGTCTTATCTCAGTTTTCATTTTTTGTAGACTTAAGGCTCTTTGCATCTTGGCAACTCAACTATTGCACTGTAGTAGCCTAGTATACTGTATACTAGCTATTTTGGTTGACACGGGCGTATCCCCACCTGTCGTAACATGTCTTTGGATGGTCCACAGCGACACCCGTGGAGTACTTACAACACGATGAAACGATTTTCCTTGCTGGTGAGTGTGTTTACTTTCACGTTTCCATTGTGTCCAACACCGAGGTACAGTGTAGTCAGAAGGGTTCAAGTGCGGGCGATGCAGCGAAACGTCCAACCTGCCTCTCATAGGCGACGATGAGTCCTTACTCAAACTCATCTAACTGGTCAAAGGCTTGTAAAAAATATGTCATCGGGGCATGCTGTGTGTGCACTCGACTTAGCTCTGTGGCTCACACTTCTCGCACATTTACTAAGGCCTTATTCGGTGTTTTGCATTTATGAATGAGGGAGGGACGTATATGCTCCCTAGTGGCATTTTCGTGCAAGCAATACGCATTCAACGCAAATGGGACACATGCCAGCCTATGAATATGTGCTCGCACGATTCGTTCATGGTGCGCATATTTTCTTTTTTTACAAATGAGTAATACAGTTGTAGTTTTTTTCAGCAAGTGAGTGTATTAGATGAAGCAGATTGATCACTGACAATTTTACTAAATGATAATTGTCTCTAACATTTTTTTTAACGTTCGGCGTCCCGAACGAGTTCTTCATGTAATACATTCGTCCACGGGAGGTGTAAATTTTGAGATGGATGAAGTGAAGCTCCAAGCTGTTTCAAGTACCTAAAATCCACTGTATCAAACGAAGCTGATTAGGATTTCAGTGATAACTCCCGCAGAGGGCCAGCTGGCTGGTGAACTGGAAAAATTTGTTAGATGTACTCTGTGACAGAAGATTGTCCAACCTTAGTAGGAAGGTCGACATTCGCTAGTGAATGTTGATTATTTCAGTATTTGAGATTGATAAATTCAATTTATACTGAGAGGAGCAGTGGGAGTCAACACTCACGAAGAAAGGTTATCGTACGCTGTGCTTTCATTTATAAATAATGTATAATGCATAATACATAGCATTACTAAAAAAGACAAACTTTTCTTCACTTCAACAAACTATAACAGATATTCCTAATGTAAACAATTCAATACAGTTTACGAAAAACCATAAAACTGATAAGAGGAGTAGGATACAGAATAATGGGATAAGAAGTTAGGATGTACTGTATGGGAGCTGTCTAGCTGAGGTGGTAAAACCGTGCTGGGTTCGCTCGAAAGGACGCATTTTTCTATTCCCTGTCATGAAGTCGAAAAATTTAGAAACAAGATTTCTACTCCTTGAGAGGCATATGACCTTGAAGTTCACACAGTCTACACCAAAAGCGGGTAGGTACCAGATTAATTCCTAGGGGAAAAGGCCGTCAATGGCGGAGTTAACATAGTGTCGAGGTTATGAATTTTCTTTCCTTTCCAGGATCTTCTGGCCTCTATGGAAAGTTTCTTGCTGTGCTGTCCTGTATATGACACAAGAAGTTTGGATCTGGGGAAATGTGGTAATATTACGCATGTTGTTTAAACCCAACTGGGCGAAAACGATTCATCTGTGTTATTAATTTATCTTTGGCGTGAACGCGATTACCTCAGAATAACGAGCTACTCTTCATTCAGTAGTTTATAAGTTCAGAAAGTTTATGAAGAAAATTACTATGATTTCAATTGGATCAGTACGAAATGCTTGAAGAGAAGTTACAAAAAAAAAAATGCTCTGCAAATCCTATGTACAGTAAGTCACCGTAAGCCTGGTATAATTTGTGCACGGGGGCGCTAAGAATTATGGACTACATTCAGTATAATGACTTCTGAATTGAACAAAATGTGTGCAGGATGATAGAAATTCGGGTTGCGACTATAAGTTATTGAGTTACGAAAGACTGCCCACGTCCTTTCGTTACTCACAACTGGTACATATTTAGGAAGAACACAATAGTTATAGCCGCTTCGCTCCTCTATGAATATTGTATCTTGTTTATAATGATCTAAATTGAAATAATTCATTTTATAAATAATTGATTTAGCGTATAATTTCAATGTCGATACTACGGTTGTACACTACTGTTCAAAAATATCCAAACTCCACGAAGGACTAAAGTTGAGCAGGTTTAATACCGTATGTTTTACTGTGCTGAAGGTGATTATTGTGTAAGTGGAAGTACAACTTAACACTAATCAGAGAAAAAAGAGGAAGAGGTCTCACCCTTCGAAGCACTAGGGTTCTAGGAAGAAAGGGAAAGCTTACGAAGGACATGAAAATGAAAGGCATCCTTAGGGCATCCTTAGCCTCATAAACTTAAGAGCATCGGGGTCAAAGCAGTACAGAAGTTGATCAAGGGAGGTCGGAAAGGAAGAATGAAAGGGACGAGCGTGGCATAAGTTCATGGAAGCGACGTCGTACTCAGCTAGGGTCTCATGGTCGTCAACCCAAGTACAAAATTCCTGAGGGATCATCTTTAGCTGCCCCTTACGACAGGTAAGGTAAGTTATACCGTATATTTAGTACTTTGAAATGATTAGACTTGTGTTTTCATCGGTCTGGGTGGTGATAGTGGTGGTGGTGATGATTAAGTTAAAGTACAACTAGGCCAGCATCCTTTATTAACACTAATCAGAGGGAAGAAAGGAAGAGGTCCCACACTTTGGAAAATGAAGGTATCGGCAAAAGAAAGAGAAGGGCCACGAATGTAGAGAATATGATAGACTCCGTAGGCCTCGCAAACATTATACGGAAGAGAACAAAAATTGCCCAAGGGAGGTCAAGTGGAAACAACGCTAGACTCAGAGAGGTCCCGTTTTCACCATCCCACTGTTTAGAGTTAAGGCCCGGAGTTACCCTTTAAGTCGCCCTTTATGACAGGCAGGGGATACCGTGGATGAATTCTACAGCCCCCACTTACAGGGTTATCTTCGATCTAGCCATAGTAGGTGTAGATTCATAGAATAACATAAAATGGTAACAATCGTTTAAATACGTCATATTTTGGGGCCAACCGTCAGTATGGTGTCCGGCATATCGGCGGAAATTCTTAACAATAATGTATTGGCACCTCTACTGTGTCCGACCCGTTGGCTGAATGGTCAGCGTACTGGCCTTCAGTTCAGAGGGTCCCGGGTTCGATTCCCGGCCGGGTCGGGGATTTTAACCTTCATTGGTTAATTCCATTGGCCCGGGGGCTGGGTGTTTGTGCTGTCCCCAATATTCCTGCAACTCACACATCACACATAATACTATCCTCCACCACAATAACATGCAGTTACCTACACATGGCAGATGCCATCGGAGGGTCTGCCATACAAGGGCTGCACTCGGCTAGAAATAGCCACACGAAATTATTATTATTACCTGTGCTGTGAATGTAAACTTAATCAATTTATTTCTATGCAGGAATATAATACACTAGTCACTTCAGAGCTTATCATATTTGTGTTCGATTGTAGAAGTCTCACGTCCGATTTTCGCTTGGATCGAGGGTCTTTCATATTAAATGGTATGATCCCTTTGCTCGGAAACTGAGTATTTGTGCTATCCCCAACATTCCTGAAATTCATACACCACACATAACACTGTCTTCTGCCACACGAGCACGCAGTTCCCATACACGACAGACGCTACTCATCCTCATCGGACGGGCTGCCTTTCAACGGCTGCACCAGGCTAGCAATGGTCATACGAAATTATTATTTTTTTACCTCAGTGAGAATTATTTCTTTACATTAACAGCCTTATTAATGTTTGTCATGTCATGAAGGTCATGTCAGAGATTTCTAAAACATTTTTGGATTGACTGCGGCTAGGATAGAAATTGTGGCGGCTGCCGAGGCCTGTCGCACTCCTCTGGGGCAATGAACCTTCTCGAAGACTGTAAACCCCGAGTCCCTTAACGCTTGGGCAATGGAGGATCGTATTTGTATTTCGTAGAGCTTCCTCGTGTGAGGACGTGAGGGAGCGTTTACACCTCGTTGTGGCAGCATTGACAACAGTTAGTGTCCATGGTCCTTCCTGGATTAGCTAGTACGGCCGCTATGTTACCTGTCAAGGCATCACGACATTCGCTACAAGATAATCCTTGAAGGTGACTAACCGATTGATTGGCTGGAGAATACTGACGAAAAAGTAAAACTCCTTTCTCTGTCTGTGGGAGGTCACACAACTTTCTATATTCAACTTCTCTAACTTTCCGGGGTCTAAGAAACCATCCTTTTTATTCAACACGCTGTCATCTAGTATTGGATGAGTCCTTTCGAATATTTGAGGCTTTTGTCTTTTGATTCCCTTGTATTTAGTATGTAAGGACCTCTGGATTTAAAGAGTATTGTAAGGGCATTAATGCGTTGAAGAACAGTCTCCGAACACGAACGGAATAGTCCCAGTCCTTTGAATTTCTTAGGACTGTATAGTATGGTGCCCGGCATATCGGCGGAAACTTGTAAGAGATCTTTCAATGTGTATCCGATCATTTTATCTGAATCTTTGAGGAATTTTACAGGAATTTGCTCAGAGGGATTTGTTTAGAATTGGTAAACAAGAGATGGACAATTTGAGGTATCTAGAATATAAAGTTTTCATTAGTTTGTAAAAAGAGGTGAGGATGTATCTAAATAAATAATTGAAACTTGAGAGGGGCGATGATACTCTCAAAATTAACTCCCAAATATTTACTCGATTCCTCCGGAAAAATGCTCTAAATGCGAAACAAATCATATGGATATTCATATGATTTTCACCTTAGTGTACTATACCGGAAAGTTGAGTAGGGATATCTATTACACAAGAATGACAATCATACAATAATTCATGACTTTCTCATACATCACATGCACTAATGAAATTTGGCAACAACTTCTCCGCTTTCTACGCAAGTTTAAAATAACATCTACATTCAGAATTACTTCAAGGCATCATCAGGAAAATGTGTTGCTAGTGCTTTAACTGTATCTACTACATGGTTACTGCTGATGTCAGAAATGTGCTGGCTGGTGACAGAGTGCTTTGTCTAAACTACTTGATAAGTTTATTGGTAAGATACTTACCTGAGACAGCAATTTGGCGTATCCAAAATATGGATTCCATTTTGGCTGCTGGTTGCGAAGAAAGATAGATTCTTAAGAGACAAGCTACAGTTCATACATATCACACAGGCAAATACAGCTAAACACCACTTAATTACTTTTAATGACTGTGGATCTGCAAATATCACGATACCCATTGATAATAAGGCTAGTAATTATATAGTGCTGACTATCATCTTGCTCGTTTTTATTTATTTAAAATTACACATTATTAGAATTATAATTAGTGGTTGTAATGTTGATAGAAATACGTAGTTAGCATGGTACGTGGCGAGAAGACTGCAGTATGTGAAATATGCACCACTGTAGTTTACCACTCGGCGTTTTGCCATGCCCTAAACATGTTGTCAATTTAATCGAATTTAGAATAACGCATCAGCTGCGCAGGTAAACGTTACTACGCCACTTTCTTCACTTTATTCCTATAATGAACGAACATGTGAGGATAAAAATTATTGAGCATATTTTATCGTGAACTGCGAAATTTAGATTGTGTCTCTGTCGTCAAAGTGAACGTACGACTGATCGGCTGCGTAGCGTAGTTTGTGGGAACTCAACTCTTATTCTTATGACTTTAGGATGGAATCCCGCCATAGTCTGTTGGTATTTAGCTTATAAGAGTGACCCGAAGATGTAGATTTATTGACGCATTAAGGAACCCTTACCACGATGAAAATCGACTCTTGGGCCTTTTTAAGGTCGAAGACACTTTAACGTATAGTATTTTTATTGATTTTTTCACATATAATTTCGGCCGCTTAGAACCACGGTTAACCTTTCTGGATTTCCAGTTCTCCATCTCGGTGGAGTGGTACATTTATAAATTATGAGGAGATCAACAATCCTGCCTGATATTTTGGCATTAGGCATTTCCAGCGAGATGACCGTGAAACATAAGACAATGATTCTTCATAAAAAGCAAGATCTTTTTAAATTTAGAGTACAGCTTTGCACTTCCCAGACGATATCATTCATCAAAATGTGGACGTGGGCAGACGATCTTCCATTCAAATTTCCTTTCTTTTATTTGGATCCACTCTATCACACCGTGGTGAATGAATGAGTGAAGGCCAAGCACTTAGCATCACAGAGCGCGTCACCACCTACTATTGTGGTGTAATGGTGGTTTCGGCATACCATGAGATCGATTCTTCTTCTTATTATTATTCTTAATTATGAATTTTCTAGCTTTCCTACAAGCATAGATCTACATACTTTACTCCTTCACAATTCTATATCTTCTGCATTTTGCTCTTAAACTCTTCTAGTTACCCTCCTTCGGAGACCATACATCAACTCTTACCTTCGGTTTCCCTGTTTCCTGCTGCCCTAGGATTTCCACTTTAGCATCATTTAGGAAATTCTGTCATATGCTATCCTTTCCACGAATCCGATCCATTTTAATCTTATTTCTTCAAAAACACATTCTTTTATACCTCCACAATTCCTCTGTTTGTAGTGTTGCTTACTTTATTCAACCTTTACTTTCTAACCACTTTCCTCCAAGAAATAATAATAATTTGTTCGCTTGTTGTCTATGTTTCAGTTCCATAAAGCAAACTTCTGTGCATCTGCTCCTCTGTTTATTTAACCCCTTTAGACCCAGGACCAGACGAAGTAAAACAAACATTGTACTTTATTTCTTGACACATAATTGTCTAACAAGCTAACAAGCAAACATTAAGGAAGGATAAATAAAAATATTTTAAATTTTTTTTCTCTTCTTGTTGCTGTCGTGTACCGACCTTCCAGGGGCTCGAACCGGCCGACTGCCAGATGGACGGCAGCCGGGATTCGCAGGTGAGACTCGAACTCAAGGTGTCCAGGGAAACAAATTAGTATTAGAATAATAATCATCGATATGAGACACCTTGTAGTATCAGAGTAATTGTATAATAATTATAGTCAGAATTAATATTTAGAAGGAAGAAGGAACTTTTCAAGAAGTTACGTGTAGTGGAGAGCAGCTTGTGAAATGCGCTTACGAAAGCTTGTTGACCACAACGGATATTTACTTGTTTGTTTGATGTGGACAAACCGAGTTGGTATGCGAGCCGGGCGGCCGATGTCCGACAAAGGGATAAAGCCCCAGTACAGTTGCACTTTAGACAGACGAGGAAAGAGAAGTACAAAGTGAGACAGAGACAGTAGTGCCCAGAGGGCAGCATGTACTGGGATAACTATTTGAGAATAATTAGTTGAGGGCGTCACCAACAAGGTGAGCAGCTAAGTAACGCCCATAAGATTCAACCCCTAGGATAGTGGGAAGGGATCGACCTTTGCTTCAGGAGAAGAGATATAACCCTAAGCCAAGATGGCGCGGGGCTCTCTCCCAACCAGTAATTCGTACTTTCAGAACGAGGCTCTTTCGAGCAGTTGTTCGTGTCAGGAAGTTTTACGTGCCGCAGGGCAAAATTCAGATATACGCGTAGTCGTAGAGTAGGCGCGTGGAGCAAGCTCTCTCCTTTTTCAGAACGACATGTCCAACTTGTAAATACTTGTATATAGTAGACTTAGTCGTCTTAGGAAGTAAAAGACAGTGGAGATTATCATTGCTTTCATTTCGTGAGTTGCGGGACAGAGTCGAACCTACAATTACCTCCCTACTTACCGCTCGGCAGGACAGGTAATACTCCAACATCTAACTGCCTGGTGACCAACCTACAAGAACGTTTCTCAGGACAGGTAGGTCACGACATTGCCAACCCAGTCAACACCCATCTAATACTGTCGAACATGTTCTTTGGCGTTTCATTAGTTCATGTCACCAAAGAGTTGGTTGGAAACAGGAAGAGCATTTCAAAAACGCCAATAATCATTGATTCAAGAATTTAAAAGGACACTACAATGGGCACAATACAGCATCTGTTATCCAGAAATTATGTTTCACGCATTTCACCCTTCAATTTTATTACTGCCGTGAATATTGATGATGGATGCCTTGACTACACTATTTAGTTTACAAGAAAGAAGATGGTCTCCTATTTATTCCACCGCAATTTTGCTTCTGTGGTATCCTATTTCCTGGCAAATATGGCGGAAATTAACAGTGTTCAGGTGGAAGAAAAAAGGTACGTGGATATATATATTGACATTCCAAAATATATTTTAAGGAGAAATTTAACATCATTATTTGATACTCCTGAATGTTTGCTTGTATTGTAAAATATCCATATTTAGCATTAGAGAGGATATTCATTTCACGGGGCCATTGTGACACATGTCATTCATATTGAGTGTTTCCCAATATTTGCACTGTGTTACGACATGTTTGGCTATATTATTGAAGAAATGGGTAATGAATACAGTAATCAACTACTAAAGAGAGAGAATAATATTAGAAGATCACGAAAGGCCATACTCATTAAAATGTAAGCTAATACGAAGACATCTTGAGTCTGTCCACTAATCTGGATATTTCTGAACATTTCACTCCAGTCTGGTCTTGTTCTGGTGTAAGTAACTACATGTGCAGATTTCATGAACTCAGGGTTCAAAAATTTGGTCGTAAAGTCACAATTCAAATAACATTAACCGAATAATTAAGAAGTGAATGTGCGCATTTGTGTAGAGCCTATCTATGATCTGAAGACGTTAAAATATTTCTACTTCATAATGCTGAATTTAGTATTCCAATAGTTCTCCTGCTATCAATTACTCTTCTCTCAACTTCAGACGCACTTGTAACATGTCCCTTATTCGGTTTCATGGCTAAATGGTTAGCGTGCTGGTCTTTGGTCCAGGGGGCCCCGGGTTCGATTCTCGGCCGGATTGGCGATTTTAACCGTCATTGCTTAATTCCGATGGCCCGGATGCCGTCTTCATCACTAGAATTCATGATAGGTAGGGCCCCATTTTCATAGATGCACAGGTCACCTATGCGGCATCAACCCGAAAAACCTGCACCAGATCTCTTCGGAGGCTACACGCCATTGTTATTACTATCTCCCTTAATTATTGATCACAAATACTTGAATTTACTGTCTTAATTCCTGATTTCCGATCTTCAACATTGTGTCGGTATTTGATTCCATCTTCAAATTATAATAACGAGGATCACATAATCTCATTGTATTCATTTCTTGTGGCAATAATCCACAACGTCACGAAGATTAAAATATACACTGCAATGATAAAGGTTTCTACTAATTAATATCAAATTTTCATATTAATTGACATATCTTTTTGGTATATGTCCAGGAAAAAACAACCAAATCATCACTGGCAAGTGCGAAGTACAACGGTGATTTGATTCCAAAATTTCTTAGCTTCAGTACTGTTATAAACTTCCGGCACGATAATTCTTCACTGCTGTATCTTTCAATTTAATATTGTAGATTATCTGTATAGCACGGATTTTCATTGGAAATTCCCTTCAAAGGCGTTCAAGTTATAATATTCCTATCGGTAAACTTTTAATCAATGGTAATTGGAGCTAAAGTGCATGTACTAATGCCATTTTTAAATAAAAACTTAGCTTTTGAATTAATATGTTAAGTACAGGGCAGTGCGTGGGTCAAGTTAACTGAAAAATGAATTTATCTGACAGATGCTTATTCTTAATTCCTTCTTTAAAACGTCTCCCATTTCAAAGGCCGCATATCGAGCTTGAATAATCCCGTATGTATCGATTTGAGGGCTTGTGATATTTGTAATCCACGTCCTGAATATTTTAGTTAAAAGCTCTACAGCTATACTACAAGAATCTAGCAATTACGTCAGATTTTGAGAGGAATATTTTATGCTCTAAACTAGTTATAGTTTAATATGTACTTTTAAGAAATTACTCATATATTTAAAGGCAATACATTAACAAGTAAAAGGATGCAAGTAGTCTAAGTTTTGAAGTTACAAACTTAATTTAGGTTTATCATAATGAATTATAAGTCATAATGCACACAATGCTTGCATGTCAAGACGTGTTTATTATATTGAGAATGCACTAGTGAATAAATTAGAAAGATACTGTACAATCCTAATATAATTTTAATATAACAGATCATATGAAAAATATATATAAAAAATTAGGAAGGGCTCTACTGAACAGTAGACAATGAACACTTTGCAACGTGTTCAGAAAAGAAGTCTTTTTAATAATGTAAGGAAAACTTGATTCATTTTAAGGTAATACTTATTAAAATGTTCATAGGATTGTAGACAAGAAAAGTGAGGACAAAATAATAGAATATTTATACAGACTCTATTAACTATAAATAATGCTTCAAGAAACCTTCCACAAATCCCTAACTCATACTCTACTGTACTTAACACGCACTGGGATGGGGTGTTGGGCGAAGGTACTTCCACGGACCACTCGACGGTCGAACATGATGTTTCCGTACGGCACCGGTCCATCTTGTCTGAAATAAAGAAATAGCGTCAGTATCAGAGCACAAATATTATTTTCTACAGTATTTGGTTTGTCAGTTTTTGAATACTAATTGATGTAAAGAACGAGCAAGGAATGTTCATTCTTCTTCATGTGAATATTAAACCAATCAGTAAACTATTTTAATTACATTATTATATTCCGTGAAACAATTTGTATCATCGGTCATGTGTCTCTGTATAGCCTAATTTCTAAAATATTAATGTTAAACAATTTAGGATATATCGTAACTGTTAGTTATACCAAATTCCTTTCATGTGGACCATGACGTGGAAGTATGATGCCATGTAGATTCATTGATTGCATCATCCATGCTATCCCCGACAAGAAAACTATCCCACTTGAGCATTTCACAACATCTGGTTCATATGCGCAACATCAATTGCTAATGGGAAACCATGTTTATAGAAGAACGATAGAATGTATGTATTTGAATGATGCGAAAAGTATTTGTCCTTGGAGAGGAAGATAATCAACAGGAGACAGGGGTTATATTTTGTGTTCAAAAAACGATCAAAGCAGACTTTTAAACTTTCACTACGAGCAGCGAATGAAGAACGAGCCACTGCACTAATCACAAAACTTGTTTCCATATTCGACGTTGTAAATCATCAACTATTGCAGAAACTCTACTGAATTACCGTGCTGTATAAAATAATCGCCATGGATGATTTATCTCGCCGAAGGAGATAGTTTTTGATATACTGCACATGAAGTTTTGCGATAAGTGCAGTAAATCGTTTTTAATTCGCTTCTCATAGTACAAGTTAAAAGTCGGCTCTCATCATTTTGTTAACAGATAACCCAATTATGAAATGTGATTCCTATATGGTATTATCCTGTTCATAGACAGAAGCTGTTCGCATCACCCAAACTTTCTGTTTTCCAACGGACAATGTTTTCCATCAGCATAATTACACTTATGGACCAGAGTTTGTGGGGCACTTTCAACGGTATCAACTGGGGCTATTGTTGCTTTACGACCGTAGGTATAACTTTAAAGTGCCTACATGGTCCCCCGGGTGGTGCTAAGTAAGCAGCGACATCGGCTGCTGGATGGAAAAAAGAAATCATCAGAATGTTGGTCGCCAGGGTGGGAGAGGTGATGATATACAATATCTAATCATTAGATGGGTGCCAAAATATTGAATTCAATTTCAGATCTCCCGCAGTGTTCAAATTGAGTGCGGGCATATTTTGCTATGATAGCGATTCGTCATTTGGGTGGGGATGTTAAACCTCGAGTAGACCCCTTGGTGTTATTCCAGAGGAATAGGCTATGTTCCGACACAGGGTTTCACCCTCTCCCTGCCTCTTTATCATCATTCCACATTCCAGACACGCAGGTTGCCCATGGGTGTAAAGTAGAAAAACTTATACCAAGTGAGCCGAACAAATCCTCACACACTCAAAACCATACGATAAATGGAATACATTCAATTACAGAAAGTGAAAAATAAAAATCCACAGCCTGTTTCCAGTCATTCGACCGGGTCAGGAATGGAATGAATGAAGCCCCATCTAGCGGCGAGGATAGGAATTGTGACGGCTGCCGAAGCCTGTCGCACTCCTGTGGAGCAACGATTAATGAATGACAGGTGAAATGAAATGATATTGGAGAGTGTTGCTGGAATGAACTACGACAGGGAAAACCGGAGTATCCTGTCCCGCCTCCGCTTTGTCCAGCACAAATCTCACATGGAGTGACGAGGATTTGAACCACGGAACCCAGTGGTGAGAGGCCGACGCGCTGCCGCCTGAGCCACGGAGGCTCCATTCAATTACAGAATTTTGTTAATCATAGCAACAACTTGGGTGTACTGTAAATATGTTTCATATTCCTTTAACCTAGGGATACCAACGGGGCAGAGCGGGAGATTCCAAACTCAGTGAGCGAGCTGTGCAAAGACAGCTGCTGTCCGAGTTCCTGACCTGCAGCAACAGTGGTCGATCGAATTCCCCAGTCAATGACGCATACTCCGATGTAACACGCATTAAAGGGCTTTCGACCATTAAGGCGAGACATTAACGTAGGATACGAATATCGACCTGAATCGCCAGCAAGGTACAATTAAGTAGTAGCAAAGAATATGAAGGGTTGAGTAAAATTGTTGTTGTTGTTGTTGTTGTTTTAGTTTAGTCATCAGTCCGTAGACTGGTTTCTTGCAGATCTTCATGCCAATCTATCCTGCGCAAACCTTTTTATTTCTACTTAACTATTACATACCACGTCTATTCTAACCTGGTCGTCATGTTCACACTTTGGTCTACCGCTACTGTTCTTACCAGCTGCACTTCAATATAAACGTAACTGAATAAATCCTGACTATCTCAAGACGTCCTATCATTCTATTTTTTCTTATGGTCAAATTACGCTGAATAGTTCTTCTTTCACCAACTCGATTCATTATCTCTTTCTAATCCATAATCCCACATTTTGCATTCTTTTGTAACACCACATTTCAAAAGTTTCTGTTCTCTTACTTTTTGTACAAGTTATTGTCCAGCGTTCACTTCCACACAATGTCGCTCTCCATAAGAAAGACTTCAGAAACATAATCCTCACAAGCAAACCCTTGTAGGGCGTGAACAAATTTCTTTTCTTAAGAATTGCCTTCTTTGTTAGCGTTCACTTTATATCCTCCTTACTCAGGCATAATTAATTATTCTGCAATCCAAGTAACAATATTTCATGCGTCACCGGACTTTATTTCATTCCATTATTTTTTTTTTCGGATTTATTTTCCCTTTCTAAGACTGTGTCAATGCCTTCAGCAATTTCTCCAGATCTTCTGTAGAATAAGATAATATAACAATATAATCGTCATATCAGATTAGCTCTCCTTAAACTGTAATTTGTTTTCTAAATTGTTCTTTAGTTGCATTTACCGCTTGTTCTACGACAAAGTTACTTTACAGTAAAGTTCTAAATGACTAGTAGCGGATGAAAACGAAAATTCACAGCCTGTTTCCATTCATTCGACCGGGTCAGGGATGGAATGAATGAATAAAACCCCCATCTAGTGGCGAGAATAGGAATTGTGCCGGCTGCCGAATCCTGTCGCATTCCTCTGGGGTAATGATTAATGAATGACAGATGGAATGAAATGATATTGGGAGTGTTCCTGGAATGAAATATGACAGGGAAAATCGGAGTACTCGGAGAAAAACCTGTCCCGCCTCCGCTTTGTCCAGCACAAATCTCATATTCAGTGACCGGGATTTGAACCACCGGTGCGCTGCCGCCTGAGCCACGGAGGCTCTTGACTAGTAGCGGATAATAAAGATTTTATATTCGTAAATGTCCGACTCGTTGGTTGAATGGTCAGCGTAATGGCCTTCGGTTCAGAGGGTCTCGGGTTCGATTCCCGGCCGTGTCGAGGATTTTAACCTTCATTGGTTAATTCCAATGGCCCAGGGGCTGGGTGTTTGTGCTGTCCCCAACATCCCTGCAACTCACACACCACACATAACACTATCCTCCACCACAATAACACGCAGTTAACCTACACATGGCAAATGCCGCCCACCCTCTTCGGAGGGTCTGCCTTACAAAGGCTGCACTCGGCTAGAAATAGCCACATGAAATTTAAAAAAAAATCGTAAATGCTCTGGTCTGTTCTGCCTTCACGTTAAACTTCTCTTAGAGAGGTCAGCTATTTGCTTTACCGTTCCAGTCTACTCGAAGGGAAATGTTGACGTACCAGTTTCACAACATATACTCTTTGTCACTTCTTACAATAATTAGTCAGAATTATTGCTGTAACAGCCTTGCATTCTTCATTCCGTAATCTACTGATACTCGTAAAACATTTCACTAATGTCATATGAGTAATTTTCGAGAACATTGAAGATTACCCTTGAGGGGTTTAGCGACAAGGGCTTATTTTGCCAGTTTCATATTGACTGAGAAATAAGTTCCCACCATCCACAATATCCTGCACAACTGTTCAAAGGCTATACATCTTCGGCTGTTGTTGGCTTTAAGCTCTCCTAGGAAGAGAAATAAATAACGAGGCATCAACAATTCTGGTTCTCACCTGAAAGGTTCACTATGAATCCTATCGAGCGCTGACTAGACGCTATTGAGACCACGCATTATTTAACAGCCGCGGCCAGTGCCGCTGCTGGGGTCGACATACTCCACATGCAAGCTGCAGTCTTATCAGTCTACCTCAAGGCCAAGCACTGCAGTAAAAACTGTAATAAACAGTACAATTATTGACACTATCAAACTTGACCTTCATTCTCTCAGCTAGCAAGCGTTGTGCCCTGCCGTTGTGTGTCAACTATGGTATTACAGTGATTCTGATCGGACTGTAGAGTATACTAAACGAACATTTATACTGCTATGCTTGAGGTACCTCATATCAATCACAAAATATCACCTTAAGACTGGCAACAGGTGGTCGATCTATCTCTGATAATTTCTCTGATATAAGAACTCGTACTGGAGCTGTGTAAATGATCTTCTTCCTGGTCGTATTATCAATTTATTGCGGTCGTAAATTCATATGGATTTGGCCCAGTTTTACGGCCGGGTGCCCTGCCATGCACTAACACTCTGTGTATTTCCGTAGTGGCTGGTAACATCGTGTGTTGGGTACAAAAAGTGAAGAGAAGTTCATTAAGATGAAAACAAACACTCAGTTAACGAGCAAAAGAAATCAACCATACGCATTTAAAATCCCCGGCTGGGAATCGAACCCGCATCACTCTGAACGAGCGTTGAACATTCAGCCAAGGAAGCAGACGATTAGAAGCTTGAACGTTTGGTCCTAACTCTATAATATCCCACGTGACATAAACTCATTTAAAGAAGTACACATCATGAAGGAGCCATCGCGGGTACAGGCACAGGGCATGGTATAAAACAGCATCAACATTTTGTACCACACCAAGCATTTATTACAGTGTAACAAACATTTGCATAATTCACTTGGTACGGGTATTGGACGACCTGAAGCAGGGAGACACGCGGTGATACAGTCGGGCGTGGAACAGCTTTATTCACCCTGAATGAAATGGTAGTTTAGGGGGAAGTGCCTAACAGTTAGTTTTTAAATTCCTATGTTATTGATCCTATCGAAAAGTACTACATAAAAAAGAGAACACAATTTCCGATCATTAATGTTTTATTCAGTTTTAACGTACCGACTATGATAAGAGCGGTATTTCAGAGTCGGAAGAAAACTAAATGTGAAGGCGTACAATATCGAAAGCGCACAAAATTCATCAACAATAACATTATCTTGACCATTGTTTGTTGTGATATTCTTTGTCTCTTATGCTGACACTCCAGTTATTCGATCCCTACTCTGAGGCACTGATTGGAATGAGCAGTGTCCACACTTAACGGAATAATAGCAGAGGAGTGTTCAAGGTTCACGGCTGTCTACAGCCTGGTTATTCCAGTCTAGAACTTTGGACTGTTAGGTCGGCAGCGTAGTACTGTTCGTTAAAAGTTAGAAAAAATGTTGTTTTTCATTTGTTCGAGTATTTCATGTGATAGCATTGCTTTTAATCGCGACATTCCTACTGGCGTCATTGTAATGACCTATGTTGATTTCAGTTGAGAAAACCACAAATGCAGTCTTTCTGAGGATGAAAAAACGTAGGTGGAGAGTGAGTGTCTGCCATTATAATGAAAACTCCCCAACTTTACCGTGACTGATGGTACGCGAGAGGGCCTACCATTACAATGAAAATTCTCTTAGGCCTACCCAGTCTTCAGATAAGAAAAGACGTTTGGTGACTTCTCCGTCGCGTTTCTATGGTAACGTTAAGAGCTATGCAATTTAATACACTCTTACTGACAACGTGTGCACTACCTAACCTAGAATTCTGTATACAATGAAGAATTCCGTAGCGAAGCACGGGTTCATCAGCTAGTTTCAAGTATAAGTAAGTTTACACAAAAGGAGGTAAAGGAAACGTCATTGATTTCTACTATTACGTAATGAGATAAACCTTTATAAATACCTTCTTCAAAATATGAATAATACTGCACAAAACTACTCAGCATACTGAATACACATAGCTCTTCTGTTCAGTGATTGTGTCGTTCTTTATAAATGAACTGGCTGTTACCCGCGGCTTCGCTCACGTGGATGTCGTAATTTGATAAAAGTAATCATTCCTTGGTACTGCAGTAAGACACTTTCTGAAAATCTATAAAGTACAAAAACTCACTGAAAAATAATTTAGTTTCATTTACTCCATGTCAGATACATCCCTCTCTCAAGTCGAAAAAAATACGTGTTTCTTTATTTTCAAAGGAGATTTAAAATACCAACTTTTACGTTTGTAACCTATTCAGTTTTTGAGATATATGTATCCTCATTAAAAGATCTTAACTCCTTTTTCACTTCCTCCCCCACTTTCCGTCAAAACAAAAATACGAGTTTCTCTATTTTAAAAGGAGATTCGAAATACCAGTTTCCACATTTGTAACATGTTAACTTTTTGAGATATACTCATTTTAAAAATTTACCCACGTCTTCAATTCTTTTCACCCCCTTAAGTGGATTTTCTGAAAACAAAATAATAAGTGTTTCTTTATTTTTAAAGGAAATTCCAAATACCAGTTTTCACGTCTGTAACTTGTTCAGTTTTGAGATATAATTATCTTCATGAAAATAACTCAACTCCTTCAAATTTTTCTTTGAAAAGTCGCTATACGTCGCACCGACACAGATAGGTTTCATTGTGACATTAGGACAGGAAAGAGCTAGGTGTCAAAATAGGAAACCACGGAAAACCATCTTCAGGACTGCCGAAAATGAGGTTCCAACCCGATATCTTCCCAATACTAGATACTGGCCGCACATAAGCGACTACAGCTATCGAGCTTGGTACACTTCTCTTCACCCACCCCCCTTCACCCACCCCCCTTCACCCACTTAAGTGAAATTTCCGAAGAAAACGTGTTTCTTTATTTTCAGAGGAGATTCCAAATACGTTTAAGAGATATACTCATTTTAAAAATTCACCGACTTTTCACTTCTGTCACGTCTCCACCCCCACCCTCAAGTGGATATTCACAACCAAGAGAAATACGGCATTCCAAATACCAATTTTCACGTCTATAACATATTCAGATTTTGAGATATAAGTATTCCCCATTAAAGGATTCAGTTCCCCATTTCAGTCCTTTTCACCCCGCCTTAAGTGGATTTTCCGAAAAAATTCCTGCTTCTTTATTATTAAAGCAGATTGCAAATATCAATTTTTACGTCTGTAACATGTTAAGTTTTTGAGATATAAGTATCCTTACAAAAAGGATTCAACCCGTTATTCACTTATTTTTACTCTTATTACTCTTATTTTAGGAAAACAAAAAATACATGTTTCTTTATTTTTAAAGGAGATCCCAAATATCATTATATTCATCTCTATTTTCACTCCGTTAGCGACGGGATATCTAAAAAACCTTTCTTAGTTAGCATATGCACTGTAATATAAATGTGTCCCCCCCCAGAATTTAATTTCTTTATGTCCAGTAGTTTTGGCCCGGCGATGATGAATCAGTCAGTCAGTCAGTCAGGACATGTTATTATATATTAGAAAATAACAGTAATAATAATAATAATATACATTGTAATAATATAATAAAGGAATTGTATTTGTATAAATATAAATTAAAACAAAAGTACTTGGAAATTTTTTTGAGGAATTTGTTTTCCTCATTTATCTGGAATGTTCTCTCATTGATATAGTTTTCTAAATACCATGGTTAGCCATTGAATCACATGGTTTGCAGGTCATACATTATGCTGGTGAAGGTAAAAAATGATATAAAGTTTCCATCATTCCTTTCTAAGATCATCCAGAAAATCAGTCAGGATAAGGTATATAGGTTATTTGTAACCAAAAACGTTTTATTGAACGGCACGAGCTAGAAACCATAAGAGTGCGTTCCTTTTCTTGCCCAACTGCCGTGAAACATCAAATTGCAGGATTCCTTATTAGAGAAGATTATCGGTCTCTGTAGGCTATCCTATATTTTGTCGATGACCTTCGACGTCCATTTCCACATTACAGCAACATTTATGCTCATAGTAATCCGGTAAACCAAAGTATCTGTAGAATTACAATACAGGACATCTGTCAATCACTAGCTGCTCATGTCTCCTCAGTGTTTCACCAGTAGAGATGACCTCACTTTGTAGCTATATACCGACACTCGCCATTTTATGTGTAAAACCGGTTTCATGTATTTTTACAGATTAGTTGCCGATTCCTGGTGGGGTATTTTAGTTGAGTGGTCATTCGAAGTTTCTACTTTGAAGCAGAAAGTTGTACAGCTTCCTAAATTGGTCAAAAAATCCGTCTAAAACTTGGCTACGTGGAAGATGTTCAATAATAGCTAACAGCGTTCATGTGACAATATTAAATTTCGCAGATTCTTCGAAAATTGGGAACTTCTCTCAGTTTACTAAATTAAACAAATTATTTTCCCCTCATTTATATTGCCTTTATGGCTTGTTTGACGAAGAGCGAACTACGTATATTTCAGTGCAACTGCATACAGTCCCAATCCGCCTAGCTGTTCCTTTAAATTTAACTGTTCCCTTCGCACTCTTTACCGAAAACATTTCCAAACACAGTAACCATTTGACATTTCTATGCGTTGACAGATAGCAAGTGGAGCAAGTAATATTTGTGCGGTGTACCAAATGTTAGATATGTTACATAAGGCGTAAGTGTTAACATACAAAGTTTTTTGAAGGACATTTAGTCTTCGTGAGAGATTTTATGCAAATTGGAAGCGAATCCCGTGCAATAGGGCAGTCCAATTTAGTTATATTGTCTCCTATGTTCTTGCAGAAAATGATACCCAAGATTATGCACTTGTTTGTCGTGGGAATAGCGATCTCTTCTGTACGAAGTGTGCGTCGTTGAGATTCTAGTAGGAACATGGAACGCTTTTCAAAGTTTCCCTTTGCTCCTGATTCATTGAAAATTCCATCAGCACACCATGAACGCCTGATAAATCTCATCACCATCTGCAAAGAGTAACGTCAAATCATCTGCTTAAGCATGCAGCGTAAAATTTTCATTGTTTAAACGAAGCGTATCCAGAGTGCTCTGTAGTCTCTGAATGAGTGGTTCCATGTTTTAGATAAAAAGCAACATTGACATTGGACTTCCTTGACGTACAGGCCTGTTAGCTGGAGTTCGACGTGACAAATGTTCGTTGATCAGCAATCGCGATGTAGCCGAAACGTACCTGTACTTCAGGGCCGTTACCAGTTGTTTAGGAAATCGAATACGACTTAGGATTCTATAAAGATATTTATGCGAAATCCCGCCGAAAGCTTTGATGGAATTTATGTTTGCAATTGCAGCAGGGTCTTCAGAAAAAGCAAAAAATAAGCAAGCAATAATTAAGAATTCAGTCACGGACGGCTAATAAATTGTACATAATAGTCCTACCTGAAGTCCTGTAAGTTCAGGGATAACCTTTTTTTAATTAGCTATCACATTAGCAAATAGTTCATAATCAGTATTTATATCGTTAATGGTCTATAATCTGACACATCGGCAGCTTGATTTCTGAAGAATCATTATAATAATGCATTCCGTAAATGCGGGCGCAAGTCCTTCGATGAATGCATAGTTTAGGACTTCGGAAAGGTTGTCACCATTCATTGGCCAGAAGCGTTTATACCATTCATAAGAGAAGCTATCCATCCCAGATGTCTTATTAGGAAAAGCTTTTTTGAGACCTTTTCTATTTGCGCTTTAATGATAGCTCTTGTGAGGAAGGAACTACCTTGTGGATCGATGTATGCTTTTTATAATAATAATAATAATAATAATAATAATAATAATAATAATAATAATAATAATAATAATAATAATAAGACGACAGAGTAAACTGAATCTCTCTTGGGCGTCTATAGCTGAGTTTTAATTAATTTTGTCGCGTAAACTCAAAATGTGTTATAGGTGATCTTTTACATGCCGACATCGAATGGACACTTTTTCCACCATTCAAAAATCTGACCAACTGTGACGAGTTTGAATCCACTAGCTCGTGATCCGGAGGCCGACACTCTGCCAATGATGTACAGAGGGATCCCGAAAGAAGGTGAAATGCAATAAAACAGTTGGAACGGCCACGGTCAAAGGTAGCGCTGGACATCATGTATGTGTGAAAGATACAGATGGTCGTTGCGTATATGACAGATAGATGATACCGAAACGGTGGTAAGAATGTTTTAATGATATATCGAATGTTGAATTTCCCCATTCACCAATTTCCTAACGGCCAAACAGCCTCCGCACCGACATCACTTCTGCAGAAGTTACTCGAGCGATAAATAGACTGAGGAACGCAAAAGTCCCATGACCAGATGATCTGCTACCTGACTTTAGGAAAACTAAATAACTTCATGAAAAAGTGTGTTTTGGATAACAGAGTTTTTCAATGCTAGGATTTACTCCAACGATGTTCCAGCTGAGAAAGGTCATTCACCGTCATAACACCTTTTTTAAGAACAGAGGTGACAGGGCATACTGTTCTAATTATCGACCAATCCGGACCCAGTCCTTTTTTTTTAGCGTATCCTTGACAAATGCTTCTTCAAAATCATCAACCTTACCGTAAACCAATCTGAATTTGTACTACTCACTTCAAATAATTCATCATTCGGCTAAAAGTCTACTTCATCATATTCTATTCTTGTCCTGTCCAGGTCTAATGTACAGTAAATAGTGGAGTTAGAGTGCTATGCGATGACTATACAAGTAGATAGAGATAGAATGATAATAAAATATCGGTTAAGATTAAGAAGGGGAAATGGAAGGGAAATATTAAATTTAACTTACCAACATCAGATGAAATATTTAAATGATGACTACTGGTTAAGTCCGCCTCTGTGGTGTAGTGGTTAGTGTGATTAGCTGCCACCCCCGGGGCCCGGGTTCGATTCCCGGCTCTACCACGAAATTTGAAAAGTGGTACGAGGGCTGGAACGGGGTCCACTCAGCCTCGGGAGGTCAACTGAGTAGAGGTAGGTTCGATTCCCACCTCAGCCATCCTGGAAGTGGTTTTCCGTGGTTTCCCACTTCTCCTCCAGGCAAATGCCGGGATTGTACCTAACTTAAGCCCACGGCCGCTTCCTTCCCACTTCCTTGTCTATCCCTTCCAATCTTCCCACCCCCCACAAGGACCCTGTTCAGCATAGCAGGTGAGGCCGCCTGGGCGAGGTACTGGTCATCCTCCCCAGTTGTATCCCCCGACCCAGAGTCTGAAGCTCTCACTGCCCTTGAGGCGGTAGAGGTGCGATCCCTCGCCGAGTCCGAGGGAAAAACCGACCCTGGAGGGTAAACAGATTACGACGACGACTACTACTGGTTAAGAAAAGTAAAAAGTACTGGTTAAGAAAAGTAAAAAGTACATAATGTGAATTGTAGACTATTGGGCTAAAGAGATCAAGAACGAAGATAAGAAGAATAGTATGAAAGTATCTGTGAGTATTAGAGAGAAACATATTAAGAAGCAGATGTTCATGGGAGAATGTAAGACCAAAAGAACGTTATTTGTATTCTGTGAAATTATCAAAACGTTGTCAATAAAGAAAGAAAAGCTTACGAATGGGATGGTAAATGGGTGTATATTAGAATAAGGGCCTAAGAGATAAACATGTCGAAAATCGTTGTTTATTCTGTGTAGAAGTATTGGACGAGACTCATCAGTTGAGAGCATATTGACAGACTGATTCACTTAGGGTTAAATATCTGGGTAGTGGATATAAAGAGAAAAAGATTCCATACAATTGTACAATCAAATAAACAGTGGATTTCACCGTTAAGAGCACATATTTTGTGTTCTAAAACTATGTGACCAAAGAAAATTACAAAAAACAAAACAAGCGCTAACTTAACTATTGAAGGTTAGAATGATTGCTTGTTGTAGAACATACAGGATGTATCCTTGATGAAGTTAAAAACTTTCAGGGATGATGTAGGACGGCAAATGGATCAATTTGAGATAAGGAACCATATTCCGGAAACGATCGAGTCAAGAGTTAAGTAAAATTCTACTAATTTAAGTCTGTTTATCTGCAAAAGTTTCACAAGCTGCTCCATTTACAACAAATGTTCGAAATGGCGTCCCCCTGCGTCAATTCAGCCATGCCATCGTCGCACAAAGTTCTGTCGTACCCGTTCGAACATCCCCGGTGTCGTTTGAACAGTGTCGCAGGCAGCGGGAATTCTTGCCAAGAGATCTTCGTCAGTCTCGACAGGTGTCTCATACATAAAGCTTTTCACATGGCCCCACAAAAAGAAATCAAGTGGGGTGAGATCAGGTGAACGAGCGGGCCATTACACAGGACCTCCGCTTCCTATCCAGTTTGCAGGGAATGTCTGATCCAGGTTTTCACGAACCCTCAGTCCAAAGTGAGGTGGAGCTCTGTGGTCTTGGAACCACATCCGTTGGCGAAGGGATAACGGGATGTGTTCCAGTAACGTGGGTAGTACATCTCTAGCACCACTGTGTACAGTGCTGCATTTAGGCGGGGAGGAAGAACAACTTGAGATATGAATAATTTTTGACCCGAACTTTTCCGGACTACGGTTTCTTATCTCAAACTGATCCATTTGCCGTCCTCCATCACCACTGAAAGTTTGTAACATAATCACGGATACACCCTGTAGAACATTGTGTAGCATCTAGGACAAATTAAAAAAATTAAAATTATTAGAACAGACAATACACACTATTGGGTTTATGTATAATTTAAGGTAGTAACTGATTTAAATAACTGTAACAAAGAAAATCATGCTTGTACAAAAAAAATATTGCAATAAATAATTACTCTGTCCCCATTTTCAGGTGATCCGTAACTAGGAGGCGGGAGTATTCTATTCTGTTATGGTCTTTCAGTTGATTATCCTTCTCTGGGTGTTGTCTTGTTAAGGTTGGTTCACCCAGAAGCTCAAGCTCATACCTGAGAAAGGTACCGCTAGCTTGATTGTGTGGAGGGGCCTAAGTGCATTTATGCAAAGTCCGAGGTAGAAAAATTCCGAAGAATCTCACGGGCATATCATTACAAACATTCCATAATGTTTGCAAAGTTTAAAATTAAGTATGCCAATTTTCGTGGAATTTTTATTTTGTATGATATAATATTTTTTGTAAGAACATATTTAAATATCTGAGTCAGTAATGTCTTTTGTATATGGTAGTTCAATCATAAGCCCTAGCAGGCCTATGTACTGTATGTTATCAATCACAACCCTCTTCAGTGGGAGTATCTTCGTGAAATAGTTAACCCTGCAGCACGGGTTGCCTACCCTGAAGCAAATGCGTACCGGTACAGTAGCAGTGGCAACTTGGGTTACGTCCATCTGCGAAGTGCTGCAGTTTTGACTAGATTACTGTGGCTGTGCGGTTAGGGGCGCGCAGCTGTGAGTTTGCATCCGGGAGATAGTGGGTTCTAACCCCACTGCCCGTAGCCCTGTAGATGGTTTACCGTGGTTTCCCACTTTCACACCAGGTAAATACTGGGGCTGTACCTTAATTAAAGCCACGACCAATTCCTTCCCACTCCTAGTCCTTTCCTATCCCATCGTCGCCATAAGACCCATCTGTGTCGGTGCGACGTAAAAGAAATGAGACCAGTCTACTCGTATAGGTTCCCGTATATGAAGTCTGAAACCCCTTACAATGTAAATTGTGTTTATCACTTACGGGAAAAGGAACACAACAATTAACTCCAAATTTACACAAATTGAAATCTGTAAAAGAGTAAACTGCTCGCTCAAAAATGCACTAAAATATGTACTGTATATCACTAAAGAAATTAACCATACATAGTAAGTTAACTTGTCCGCCTCTGTGGAGTAGTGGTTAGTGTGATTAGCTGCCACCGCCGGACGCCCGGGTTCGATTCCCGACTCTGCCACGAAATTTGAAAAGTGGTACGAGGGCTGGAACGGGGTCCACTCAGCCTCAGGGGGTCAACTGGGTAGAGGTGGGTTTGATTCCCACCTCAGTCATCCTGGAAGTGGTTTTCCATGGTTTCCCACTTCTCCTCCAGGCAAATGCCGGGATGGTACCTAACTTAAGGCTACGGCCACTTCTTTCCCTCTTCCTTGTCTATCGCTTCCTATCTTCCCATCCCCCCGCAAGGCCCCTGTTCAGCGTAGCAGGTGACGCCGTCTGGGTGAGGTACTGGTCATCCCCCAGCTGTATACCCCGACCCAGAGTCTGAAGCTCCAGGATACTTCCCTTGAGGCGGCAGAGGTGGGATCACTCGCTGAGTATGATGGAAAAACCAACCCCGGAGGATAAACAGATTAAGAAAGAAAGAAAGAAAGAAAGAAGTTAACTTAAAACAAATGTAGATGAGCATGAAACGAGGTGTGGGTAGTTTTAGTTGTGATAATAGCCACAGAATATACAACTTTGAGGACTTCTCTTCTGTATTTTTCTTCCTTTTTTCACCTTTACTTCGAAATGACATGATAGATCCTATCTGTACTACCTTCTACATACAGTAACTACATACAGATACATTGAGGCATAAAAATAATAGGTTATAGATATCTATTTTTGTTTCAGCATCGACCTCGCTGGCTTGTTCAATGTTTTCCTCAAAGAGGGTGGATTTCTTTATGTGGCGGATTTTTGATCGCATAGATCCAATGAAATATAAATAATTTTATCATAGATTTATCTATCCAGTCCACGTATAGCGTTAATTTGGTCTTTTTCTGTGTTAATAGGGATGGCGATGACTACATATTGTCCGGTTTCTTGGATGAATGTTCAGCGACATGACCCTGAAGGTCCTGGGAGATTTAAGCCACACATGCTTAATTCCTTGAACTTGGGAACTAGACATTCGTGTTAGTCTCAACAGACACCTCTTCTTATACACACAACATACCTTCCTTCCTGGCATCCAACTACAACGGAAAATATGAGGAAACTAGAAGGTATCCAGCGACGAGCAGAATGTTTAATTAACAAACACATCCCCTTAAACACAGCCAGGACATTGCCACCAGTGAACTCGTTATGTACACAAATAGATGTAGCCTTCCTTAGGAAATCCCTGACAGACAACACACACCTCTCCCCTTTCCACCGCCTGCAGCTCAATTACCGCTCTGTTAAAAGAGGCCAAGGAGTTACTCTTGTCCCTCCCTTCGCTAGAACAACCTCATATTTAAATGGGTTTTACTCAAGGGCTGCTCGTACGTGGAACCTTATACCATCTGAGGTAAAGCTACTTCCTCTTCCTCACTTCCTCCGCGAAGAAAGAAAATGTATATGTAAATATAAACCTATATGTGATGTATATAACTTGTATAAATTAGAATTGCAAGAAGGATGGGTGCAAGTACAGGTGTATGTGGGCGAATGTGTATGCGTGCGCGTGTGTGAGTGGTTGTGAATGAGTGTGTACACAGGGGTCTGAGTGAGAGTATAAATGGCTGGGTGTTCTTACTCTAATATTTTCAGGATAAATCAAGATAATTATTATTCTAAGGGTATAGTGTTTGTAGTGTAAATATGTAAATTTTAAATTGTCTACATAAATTTGTATGTAAATATTCAGTAGAGTTTATGTACACATGTGGAGATGGAGGCACTTCCGTGTATGTGGGGCTTGCCCTTTCTCCATCTACCACCCCTAAATTGTACATGTACAATTTAAGGAAAATAAATAATAATAATAATACCAGATTACTTGCCACCACAGAAACATACATCCACATAGGTACAAAGCAGAGCAAAGTCTACACATTCAACATAGCTCACACTCGCGATCTCGCCAGATGGGAGAACTGGCGGAGTAAGAATAAGAATAAGAGATGTTTGCATCACTTACCATGTTCGCAATGATGTTAGATGAAAATATAATGAAGGACTACCTTGCACTTCAGGAAAGGCAATAAAATGAGGTGTGGTAGAATATGATAATAGACTTCGAGGTATATGAGAAAGATTTTTCTACAACTTGCTTTACGTCGCACCGACACAGATAGATCTTATCGTGACGATGGGATAGGGAAAGGCTAAGGAGTGGGAAGGAATCAACAGTGGCCTGGATTAAGGTACATCCCCATCATTTGCTTGGTGTGAGAATGGGAAGAGGCAACGAAATGCTGGAGGAAGAAAGTTTACTTTATGAACTGTGGAATGTCTGTGTTCGTAATGGCGGCCTTTGTCATGCATGACCTAGTAATCTGTTTGTGCTTAAATGTTTTCGTAGCACTGATATGATGTCACAAGAGATATTTGCACATGAATATTGAGAGAATGGAGAGATCGATGTGTGTTGACTGGTCAGTAAGCTAACCCCCACCATGGTCTGATATCTGCGAGCCGTGATCTCAGCGCTGTGTAGCACGCTACGGCCTTCCGGTCGACTCATGGTAAAATCGATTTCGAGAAATATGTGAGAGAACAACTGGAGCTTGGCCTGGACTGAGTCCGATATTCACAATTACTCTCCTAGCGTTAATCAAAGGAAGTGTATTGTAGTATTATCGCAGTTCGCAGAGCCTCTGTTGCTCTCACCCCTGAGTTCCTTGGTTCAAATCCCGGGCACTCCATGTGAGATTTATGCTGGACTAAGCGGAGACGGTACAGCTTTTTCTCCTCGTACTCCTGTCATCTTTCGTTCCAGCGACACTCTCTAATATAATTTCATTTTATCTGTCAGGCATTAATTAAATTATGATAAAAGTAAAATGAAATGTTTTCTTGCTTATTTTTCCTCTTTTTGAGGCGCTTTGTCTTGCAGAACGATGGTGACCAGTAGCATGTTGTTCTTGTTACCCATAGGTTTCAATAAATAATTTTTTCTACCCATACACACGACTTAATTTCTTAAGCTGTGAAGCCCTTGGATGACCTGGACTACGTATTCCCAGAATTTTGATTAGTTGGAACAGATGAAATTTGTTATTTTGCATATTGCCAAAGTGTTTTCTTCTTTTGCTGACGGTATTAATAATTTATATATTTCCTTATTCATATAAAGCAAAATTTCTATATGTTTTACTTACGGTATTCAAGGCATCTTAAGTAATCATGCTTCAAGTGCTTCCAACATTTTACACAAAGTATTTTCCGTGCCCCACTGCCATACAATAAAATACTAAGGAAAGGACAACGAAGTAGTCAAGAATGCTGTGTGATCAAGTCACAGTTTGCTAACATTTTCCTTATTCATTAGAAATAAATGTTTGCCTCATTTCTCACTTTAATTAATTAATAATTCAGTTGGTATTCGTGATTCATTCTGTATGAATGTTGCCTTACTGAGGCTATAAAAGCGTGGTTGGTTCGCCCAGGAAGACATGAGAATGATTTCCAATCTATAAATTGAGCTAGGAACGATAATTCCACGTTGGAAGAGACATTTGATATTGGGATTCACTCAAACTGGAATGGAAATGAATATCAGCTTAATTCCTGGCGTAAAAGCAGCCAGGCACAGGTCTAACAGTTTTATTCCACTGAATATATAGGTTACGAATAGTGGAAGCCCTTTACTTTCCACCCTACATAAACCTTCATTGCTTCTATGTTCTGCTTTGTGTTTGTTTTCACCTTCCAACAACATTCTTTTGTCAGTTACCACGCGATGAGATATGCAAACGTTCCAATGTTATTTTTATGATAATACGTTTGCCTGTGGAGTGCAATAAGGGTGGATCCTTATTACCTAGCCGGAATTGACAGTTAGTTTCTAATATTACACCAAATTCCGTTTGGCTGGTAATTATAGATTATAAAATATGTACTGATAAAATATAAAATAATCGATACTTACTTGTATACTAATGTGTAATATTGTCTATATCTATCTATCTAGGTATTCTGCCTTATGGCATGTCTTGTCATGGGATGAACCTCTTCCACTGTTGCCTGTCCTGCGCCAAGTTTTTCATGTCCGAATATTTATTTCCTTGGATATTGTCCAACATTTGATATTTTTTCCTTCCTCTTCCTCGTTTGCCTTTCACCATTCCTTCTATTCCTTCTTTCAGTAAACAGTCCCTCCTCAAACAATGTCCGATCCAGTTCATTTTTCTCCTTCTAATGGTTTGTAACATACTTCGTTCTTCTCCAACTCTTCGTAATACCTCCTCATTCCTTACCCGGTCTTCCCATTTCACTCGTTCTATTCTCCTCCATACCCACATCTCTAGTGCCTCCAATCTTCTCTCATCTTTCTTTCTCAATGTCCAAGTCTCTGCGCCATACAGAGCTATGCTCCAAATGTAACACTTAGCAAGTCTTTTCCTCAAATCTTTGTTTATTGGTCCACAAAATAATTTTGATTTTTTCCTAAAGCCTTCTTCTGCTATGGGAATTCTTTTCTTCATTTCTGTTGTGCAATACATATCATCTCTGATCATACTTCCCAAATACTTGAAGTTACAGACTTGCTCTATTTCTTCTCCTCCTATACTAATATGACAACTTCTACCTTTTCCTCCAATTATCATACTTTTGGTCTTCTTATTAATTCTCATTCCATATTCTTCTAGTTTCATGTTGAGTTTATCTAACATTTGTATCATTTCACGTTCGCTTTCTCCCATCACAACCATATCATCTGCAAATCTTATACATTCTACTCTCCTACCTCCAACACAAACTCCACTATTTCCATTAAAACTTTCATTGATTATTTCTTCAAGATAGATGTTGAACAGTGTCGGTGATAAAGAGCAGCCCTGTCTTACACCTCTTCCTAATTCAATTTCTTCACTCAACTCATCTCCTATTCTCACTCTTGCTCTCTGGTTTATATACAAATTCTTTATTAGCCTTCTATCCCTCCAATCAACTCCATGTTTGTTCAGGATTGTCATCAATTTGTCCCATCTGACACAGTCAAAAGCCTTCTCAAGGTCAATAAATACAGCATAAACCTTCCTGTTTTTCTCTATGTACCTCTCTCCTATCACCCTCAGAAATCCAATGGCGTCTCTTGTTCCAACTCCTCTCCTGAAGCCAAACTGTTCTTCACCTATAAAGTTATTCAGCTTTCCATATATCCTTTTGTAGAGCGTCCGCAGTAAGACTTTGGCTGCATGTGAAATCAGACTCAATGTTCTATGTTCTTCACATTTTTTGCTGTTCTTTTTCTTTTCCATAGGAATTAAGATGATTTCACTGACGTCCTTTGGCCATTTTCCTGTCATGTATATTTGATTACATAATCCAATCAACTCCTTTCTCTCTTCATTATTTAACGCTTTTAACAGTTCAACAGGAATCTCATCTATTCCCATTGCTTTTCTATTTTTCATCTCGTTCAGTGATGCTTCGATCTCTCTTCTCAGTATGGTTTCCCCTTTATCATACTCTTTAACCATATCTTCCTCCTCTAATTCAAGTTCTTCTTCATTTGGTCGATTGTCCCTATCATATAGCCATTCTATGTATTCTTCCCATCTTTTCATTATTTCTTGTCAGCTATTATTATTATTATTATTATTATTATTATTATTAATAGATACGGCCACCTGTGGGCCACGTTTACACAATCTTCCTTCTGTCACGCAGACTGATACCCTTCTCTTTACACTCTCGCCAAAGATTCTTGAGTCTTTGACTTCTTCTTGCTCGTTCTTCCACCGAGATGTTCCGTGGCTTCGCATGTTGCTCTTCAGACGCATCCCTCAATCCCGCAACCTTCTTCCTAAATGATGTCCTTTCTTTTATATCCTCCTCCTTGATACCTATTTCTGCCAAGTCATTGTGCACGTGTGTAAGCCATCCCGGTTGTTTTTTCCACCTTTCCTGCAGAAGAAGTATCCTGTTGGTCAATCTCTCAGGGTTCATTCTTTCGATATGTCCATAAAACGTCAGTCTCCTTTTTCTCATCACAGTCGTGATTCTTTCTACTGTCTTGTAGAGCTCCAAATTTGATCTTAACCGGAATGTGTTTGGGTCACTCGTCGACTTTCTAGGGCCTATGATTTTTCGCAAGAATCTTCTTTCTCTTTTTTCAAGGACTGGGTCAGCCATCCTCGTCAAGGTTTCTGCTCCATAAAGGCACTCTGTTCTAACCACTGTGCAGTAATGTTTTAACTTGGCCTGAATTGAGAGAGACTTGGACTTATAGGTGTCATGACATAGTCTGAATGCCAGCTCCATCCTTCTCACCCTCTCCTTTAATCCCTCCTTTTCATCTCCATTGGGGGTGAGTATTTCTCCCAGGTATTTAAATTTTTGCACACGCTGGATATCCCCATACAATGTAACAAGTCTGTCCGTGTCGCCTTTTTTTATAGAATCCATGAATGCTGTTTTCTCGAAAGAGATTCTTAACCCTGTTTTGACTGCAACATTTTGTAGTTCTTCGACTTGTTTCTTGGCTGTTTGACGGTTGTCTGTAATAAGAACGACATCGTCTGAGAAGGCAAGGCAATCCAACATCATCGCATTTTTTCCACAACCTATCTTTACCCCATTCTTCATTCCATTTTCAGTCATTCTCAGCCTCCATTCCCTAATAACTTTTTTCTAAAATGCAATTAAAGAGTAGTGGAGAAAGGCTGTCTCCTTGCCTCAAACCCGTTTTTATCTCAAATGGATTTGAGAGTTCGCCCATAAATTTGACTTGAGAAAAAGTGTTGGTAAGAGATTGCCGAATTATGGCCAGAGATTTCTCATCCACTGCAAACTCCTGCAGAACGTTCATGAGCACTCCACGATCTATGGAATCATATGCCTTTTTGAAATCAACGAAGGTTATGATTGTCCTCTTCTGATTTCTCATAGATCTTATTTTTATAAATGATTTTAGAATATAAATCTGCTCAGCACATGAACGCCCTTTCTTGAACCCTGCCTGGTATTCACCAATTTGTTTATCTAGATGTGTTTCAACCCTCCGCTGCAATGCTTTGGATAGAATTTTGTATGCTGTAGGAAGAAGAGAGATACCTCTGTAGTTGTTGACGTTAGTTTGGTCCCCTTTTTTGTGTAAAGGATGAATGAGTGCATTTTTCCAATCACTTGGTATTTCTTCTTTTTCCCAAATAAAAGCGAATAATTCCTCTAGTTTTTCCACTATATTTTCACCTGCAAATTTGAATAACTCTGCAGTAATTGAATCTTTCCCAGGAGCTTTGTTGTTTTTTAGTTGCTTAATGATGTCCCTAATTTCTTCCTTATTTGGTGGTAATGAATCCTTCAACTTGAATTGAGGCTCTCCAAATAGCAATCCATCTTCGGGAGGTTCACAGTTCAAAAGATTCTGGAAATAGTTGGCCAGATATTCGCAGTTCTTCTTGTCACCAATAATGAGTTTCCCTTGTTCACTTTTAAAACATAGATTAGCAGGGGAGAATTTTTTGATTTTGTTTTTAAACCTTCTATAGAAATCTCTTGTGTTGTTTCTCTTGAAATCTTCTTCTATGTTGTGCAGCTGTTCTTTCTCGTACTTTCTTTTCGTATTCCGAAGAATTTTTGCTGTGTGTTTCCGTTGTTCCTTGAAGTCTTCGAAATTCTTGTGATTAGTACACCATTTATTCCACGCTTTAGACCTTTCCCGTAAGGCTACTTCACAATCGTCATTCCACCATGGATGTTTCTTCTTTTTGGCGATCATTATAGTCTTTTCAGCTGCTTCTTGTATCCTCCTTGCCATTTCGTCCCAATTCGAAGATTCCAAGACCTCAAGCTCTCGTTTATAGTTCTCAACAATCTTTTGGTTTATCTTGAGTTCATCAGTTCGATATTTCTTGACTTTGGGTGAAGGTCTCTTGAAGGACTTTGGAATAAATCTTATCTTGACTCTAACAAGGTAGTGGTCAGAATCTATGTTTGCACCTTTTTGCACTTTAACGTTCAAAATCTCTGCAGGGTTCGATGTGGCTACATGGTCTATTTGGAACTCCCCTAACATGGGATTTGGTGAACGCCATGTCCTTAATTTCTTCCTTTCTTTCTTGAATTGGGTGGACATTAACTTGAGGTTGAATGCTTCACACACTTCAATAAGCCTTTCCCCATTTCTATTGGTTCTTATATGCCCAGGATAACTGCCAACTATTTTTCTGTATTTTCTTTCCTTGCCAACTTGAGCATTAAAATCACCCATTAATATTTTAATCATATGTTCCGGAGTTTCCAACAACTCTTCTTCCAGGAGAGACCAGAATTCTTCAACTTTATCTGGATTTTTCTTGTTGTCCTCATTAATAGGTGCATGCACATTGAAGATAGCATATGATTTGTTTCCACTCTTCAAGGTTAACCCTTTCTGTACTAGTGGTTTCGCAGTGAAACCATGTTTAGAAGTTCACTTGCCCGGCTTCCTGCTGGTTTTCATAAGAAACCGGGTTGCCTCTCTGTTAACTGGAGCCATCTGCTGGCTGTTTCATGTATCTAAGGGAGCTTTAACGTTCAAAATCTCTGCAGGGTTCGATGTGGCTACATGGTCTATTTGGAACTCCCCTAACATGGGATTTGGTGAACGCCATGTCCTTAATTTCTTCCTTTCTTTCTTGAATTGGGTGGACATTAACTTGAGGTTGAATGCTTCACACACTTCAATAAGCCTTTCCCCATTTCTATTGGTTCTTATATGCCCAGGATAACTGCCAACTATTTTTCTGTATTTTCTTTCCTTGCCAACTTGAGCATTAAAATCACCCATTAATATTTTAATCATATGTTCCGGAGTTTCCAACAACTCTTTTTCCAGGAGAGACCAGAATTCTTCAACTTTATCTGGATTTTTCTTGTTGTCCTCATTAATAGGTGCATGCACATTGAAGATAGCATATGATTTGTTTCCACTCTTCAAGGTTAACCCTTTCTGTACTAGTGGTTTCGCAGTGAAACCATGTTTAGAAGTTCACTTGCCCGGCTTCCTGCTGGTTTTCATAAGAAACCGGGTTGCCTCTCTGTTAACTGGAGCCATCTGCTGGCTGTTTCATGTATCTAAGGGAGCTGAAGTTGTTTTGCAGTTGGCGCACAGTGTTTAGTTCATGGAGGTATTCGTGTAATAGCGTCTTGCCTACTTGCTCTTCATTACGATTATAAATAACAACTTATGTGCTAGTGAACCGTAAGTATTTGTTCATTTTCTTATTACTAAAATCCTAATTAACAAGTTTGTGGGTATTTCAGTTTATAATTATAGAAATATTTTCTATTTCTATGTGAAATATACGTGGTTTCAACCTGAAACCAGTGGGTCACTGCCAAGCTCGAGGGACGTAACCACCAGGTCTACTTTGACAATTATTTCATCTCCGTAGCACTAATGCAAACTCTGCATGGAGAAAAGTTTAGGTTTGTGGTACAGTGAGGAAGGGCATATTACGAATGCCAAAAGAAAAACAACTGGAACGTGGTGCTTCTGATTTTACATATATATTAGTAGTGGCATTGTGACACTTATTTGGAAGGAAACTACTGTTTCACGAAAAATGAAACATGGAACAACAGTTACTGTCAATTATCCGGTGATGGTTTCAGATTATAACTCGAACATGGGGTTTGAGGACAAGGCTGGCATGCTGAAGTCGGTGTATGAAGTAATCCGTAAAGGTAAGAGATGGTGGTTGGGCATATTCTGACACTTCGTTGATGTATGCATTGTGAATGCTTACATCCTGTCCAAGGAGAGAAGTGAAGGTGGTGCCACACTAACACTGAAAAATTTCCGAATGTCAGTGTTTGCGGGAATGATTGGGGCCGAATCAACTCCAACTAGAGGCAAGAAAACCCCACGCGTGGAGAACAAATTCAAGAAGTACGTGGCACCAGAAATGCGATTTGACAAAGCTAACAACATGTCAACTAAATGTAAATCACGACGCTGTGCTCATTGCAGTACTATATCAAATCCCCACCAGACCAAATGGGCATGTCTTGTATGTGACGTAGGTTTGTGCCTGAACAATGAAAGAAACTGTTTTGGCGAGTATCACAAGAAGTGCAAAAGTGCACTATCTTCCCAGTGGTTTCCTGATGAAACCACACCTGGTATGGACACCCTATATTTGTGACGAACAAACTGAGTGTGCTTTATGATTCTGTGTACCTATTGTGTAGTCATCTTGTGAGTAAAATACATTTTCAACTTTAACTTCTTTTCATGGGGCTCAAAGGGTTAAGATGGAAAGCCTAGGGGAAGGTGATCGAAAATCAATGATTGCATCTATAATTGAATTGTGAACAAAAAATGCTGTTCCTAGAATTGAAGGTGATTTTCTTTTATTACCCATTTTATATTCCCTGATCGCTGGTTGACCCTTTATTATCTTGTACTTGCCCATCATAGATACTTCATTAGATGGGAATCTTGTTTCCTGTACAGCGAGTAGCTTGATCTGATATCTCTCCAGTTCTTTGATAAGTTCCATCTGTTTACCGACTCTTAGGAGGGTATTGACATTCACTGTACCAAAGAAGTATTTTTTCTTGGTCCTGATCTTGCGGGGTGAGGGATCCTCCGACTGATCCCAACATGATGGTGCAGGGCCCCCAGAATCCAATGCCCTGTTTAGACCAGACTCTAACTGGCCCCGGATTTTACCGGCTGGGGTAGTTTCCGATGTGCGTTGTACCATCATGGTAGATTGTGTGAATCATTTCACATGAGGGTGGAACCCGTAGGTCCCACAACAATTAGAACCAGATTGGTAAGACCTGGAGCATGCTTAAACAGCCGACCCTGACCTGGATACAGACGCTGACCACAACACCGCCCGCTGCGGGATCAGACATGTGTGGATTTACATTTCAAAGATAGTTCTTCCACCTTCTTCACCGTTGGGATCCAAATTCCTCATTCGCTCCTGAAGCTGTTGACTATCTTCGTGAATGCTTTTTATTACTACCCCAAAAAGCAAGGATGCCTCTTCCGCCAGTTCCGCCGTACCAATGATCTTCATCTCCGCCTTCACTGCCGTTGAGGTCTTCACCCGTAACCCTGAGCTGGGACCCTTACCAGATGATACACACCGGGTCAGTGTGCTCTGGGACTCACATAGGCAGGGGCGCCACTCCCTGGGTAGGGCTGCCTCCGAAGAGGGTCCCTACCTGCTACCTAACTATTATTATTATTATTATTATTAGTAGTAGTAGTAGTAGTAGTAATAGTAGTAGTAGTAGTAGTATTAGTATTATTATATCGTGGTACGTGCTTTCATCAGTTTTGTTAAGAAGGAAACCATACACTTCAGTGTCGACTCGTCCGGCTTCTTGGTTGAATGGTCAGCGTAGTGTCCCGAGAGCCCCGAGTTCGATTCCCAACCGGATCGGAGATTTTAACCTTAAATGGTTAATTCCTTTGCATCGGGGTCTGGGTGTTCGTACTATCTACAATATCCCTGTAACTCACATATCACACACAACATTATCCACCACCACAATAACACATGGCAGATGCCACCCACCCTCGTCGGAGAGTCTGCCTTATAAGAGCTTCACCAGGCTAGAAATAATCACACGAAATTATTATTATTATTATTATTATTATTATTATTATTATCATTATTATTATTATTATCATTATTGTCGACTCAAGTTAAGTAATCTTAAAGATTTTCATTCTGTCGAGCACTAATCACAAAGCGCATAATACTATAACATACCCGTAAAAATTCAAACAGCATGGTTATCAATCCCACTGCAGAAGACTTATCTTTCCTATGGGACTTCAAGTGACAACGATCATATTCTGCCATTATCTTTTCTGACAGGTATGTTACAGTGTTTTATGCGTTGCGATTAGTGTTCGACATACCGAAAAAGTTTAAATTACTTGGTTTAAATAGATGCCATACAGCCGGAATTTTACTGTGGAAAGAGATTCAATAACGTACCGAACCAATATATCGAGTGCACAGAGCCTCCACGCTCAAGCGCTCTGAAATGATACCCGGTATACTCAGATTCGATCCCAAAATCTTGGGGCTAGTGTCTAACCAACTATAAGCTGCCTATCGTGTCCCTGAACAATACTTACAAAATGATTTTCAAAATTCTGATGAATAGGTTAGGGGCTGCATATTAGATATTTAAAGTTATTGCTCCCAACTTAATGTAGGTTGACAGTCTCTTTACTCATTACATAGTCAAGTATGTATCAATTCTTAAAAAGGAACAATAACACTAAAAAAATACAGTAGGAACTTGTCTTGATATTTTATCCCAAGCGCAAGTGCTCCATCTCAGGCTGGCATGGTTTGTACCTTTGAAATACTACGGTCGGGGTGATTGTTGTTTGAATAAATAAAACAGCATGGTTATCAACACCATTGTAGAAGACTCCAGTCATATTTTCTATGTGACTTCCCGTGACAACGATTATACTTTGCAATTACAGTACTAGGTTTCGAAGTCTAGCCCAGCTTTCGTGATTCCTCCCTACATCCTCATTATTCAAGAGTTTAGAGCTCTCACTATTCCTTCTTCAGCTTGGTTAATACCCGTTTAATTGATTAATAACGGCAACATTCAATGTCGTTATATTTTTTGATAGCAGGCGAGGTGAAAGACCAAGTAGAGGTAATTCATTTTTGGAGGACGACTGTGATGAACATAGAAAAGAAATGAGCATAACCGCTATAGGATATATCCGGAGAACTTACAGTCTAGTTGGAAAATGTTCAAAAATGCATGGTAGGAACGGTTCTTTCAGACTGCTGTTAAGTGACGAAATCGTAACAGCAGTGTTTGCCAAGTTTAATGTTGGTCCTGTCCAACTCAGTAGTGTAACGGTTAGTGCTATTAGTTACCGTCATCAGAGGCCTGGGTTTGATTTTCGAAACTTCCAGAAATGTAAGATTGACAGGAGGGATGGTATGTGGTTAAATCATAAGGTAGGCCTACATGCAGCTCACCTCCATTGCGGATGTGCCTGACAAGAGCTGCACCAATTCGAAGGATTTATATCAGTCCTATGAATTCAGAAAGGAGTATGAGAACTGATAATGAGCTTTTCTGGGACAGGTATAGCTAGTGAAAATGGGAGGTTTCGTATGCGCAATTGCTTGAACAGCGTGATGTTCTTTATAAAGGCGAATTTTTATGTCACTAAGACAGGGCCTCTCAAACACCCAAAATCTCACGCGTGCAAACTGAGGTGCAGAGCTTCTGTGCACAGCGCATCGGTCCCGCTCGGCTCGGCTCGGACCAACGCTTCGTCTCTGGGCTACTCGGCTAAGCTCGGCTCAACTCGGCTCGGATTTGGAGCGCTACGGAGCAAATGAGGAAGAGGGAGACAGTGGAGCGAGCGAGACAGGCGTGGGAAAAAGAGAGACAGCGCTATTGCTTCAAATCGAGGAGTGGGAGTCTGCACTCTGGTCACTTAAGCGAAGTCTTTTGCACCGTGCACCGTGCAATGCACTGGAGCAAGCACCCTGAGAGGCCCTGCACTAAGGAGATGAACGAACAGAATTTCTGCTTGCTCAGACATGAGCTCCAACACTCAACAAAGTGCAAAGCTCTTCAAAACTGACGATAAGGAGTTGCTCATCATACGTAAAAATAATATTTTCTTCTTTATATCATCATACTTAGAAAAAAATTGCACCTGTATGTTGGGTAACACAATTATACCAGTCTTTGGTGTTATCGGCAGCTTCCCTCCTCGGCTGAAAGAATGTGCACCCTCATTATGCATTAAATGAACAGCGCTGGTTTGATGGTATATATCCCGGACGCTGGATTGAATTTGATTTTTATGGAATGGACAACCTTAACTCAACCCACAGATTTCATTACATGGATAATTCTGAAACCTGAGTTACCGTATATACCGAGGAAATTCTTGATTTGGATAAGCTGCAAGAAGATATAACCCTTTTCCTTGTCAGCGCTATGGTGTAAGGTTAGCGTGCTGGCCCTTTCCTTGCAGATCCCGGGTTCGATTTCAAACCGATCTAGAAATGTTAATTCTGTACTCAGAGCTCGCACAGGTTTAGCCAGCCTCGTGAGACGAAGTGAGGAGCCGTCTTGTACGAGAGACAGTTGTCAGCTGAAAGCCAAGTTGAGGATGTCGTCACGCTGATCTCGCGAAAATCCAGTTTCTGAGGTCGTTGTGACTGGAGAGTAGTTTCTTTGGTAAACTAAGGTCCTTAATGGGTTGCTTGGCAACGGATTTGTTATTTTTTAACATTTTCCCAGGATTCCCAGGACGGCTTGTCTAGATTGTTCTATTCGTGTTTGTATGATTCTACTGCACGAGAACTTGAATTGTCTTTCCATACAACTGTTCTTATATTCCTACAGACTAGAGATTCCTGCGTAAATAGCGATGCCATAGCAGTTTCAACTCGATCGAAACCTTTCCATGGTCAAGGGGACTAAGAATAAATACTGCACAGGATATAGCCCACGTGACTTGTCTGTCGAGACTTAGTGAAAGACAGATGGCTATTAATAATGTACCGTGCTCCAAGAAGTGGTCGATATACCCTAGCTCTTTGCACTAAGACACTATTAAAAGCAGGATCATACTCGAGTTACACTGTAAAAAATATGTACTCGTATATGCGGGAGACAGTACAAAAATTATAGTAAAAGTGATTACTCTCCGGAGCATACTGCCATACTGTCCATAATGGAAATATTTCGATCCTGAAAGTATATCTGTTGCTGCAATCGAAACACGTAATCTTGCTCTTACAATACAGCGTTGTTGACAGGGTCGTATATGCACGATGTTTAGCCAACGGGACCTTTACATATTTGCAGTATTTCGACTCCAAGCCTTATAGCCTACTGTCATGATCTGAACTCCTGCAACATTTACGAGAGGAAAACAGCTGTTAATAACCGATGGCATCAATGTCAAACATGGGCCGTGGAGCAGTCCCGTTGAAGTGGTAGTGGTGATGGTGGTGATTATTGTTTTAAGATAAAGTACAACCAGGCAAACATCCTTTCTGAACATTAATCAGAGAGGAAATCGAAAAGATCCGTCACTTCGAAGAATTAAGGTGTCGGCAAAAGGAAGAGAAGGGCCCTGAAGAGCTTGAAGATAAGCGACTCACAAGTGCTCGCAAATATAATACCGACGGGATCGGAGGAGAACAAATGTTGACTAAGGGAGATTGGACAGGAATGATGAAAATGTAGAGCCTGGCAAGATTACGTGGAAACAATGGGAAGCTCAACTAAAACCCCACGTTCACCGACCTACGCTCCCAAGGCCCATGGATCCCCTTTTATGACGAATAGGGGATACCGTGGATGTATTATACCGTCCCCGCCCACAGAGGGAGTCCCTTTGAAGACGCACAGTGCAGACACTTCTACGACTTCTATTACACCCGAAATTTAACATTACTAAATAACGGTGATTGACCGAGTTACACAGGTAGCAACTCTCAGAGTAAACAGTGAAGCGAACTGTTGCTGCTGCTCGTGAGGCATGGAGATGACACTGGTTTATTAAACACTAGCTGATGTACCCGTGCTTCGCTACGGAATTCTACATTGTATACGGAATTCTAGTGTGCACGTTGTGAGCAAGAATGTATTAAATTGCACAGCTCCTAACGTTACCCTAAAAACGCGACGGGGAAGTCACCAAACATATTTTCTCTTATGAAAACTGAGTTAGGGAATTTTCACTGTAAAGGTAGACCCGCTTGCATACCATCGGTCAAAGTCATGTGGGGGAGTTTTCATTATAATGGTAGACACTCATTCTCCACCTGTCTTTTTACATTCTCAGAAAGTCTGTCTTAGTGGTTTTCCCAACTGAAAAGAACACACATTACAATGACGTCAGTAGGAATGGTGCGATTAGAAGCAGTGCTTTCATATGAAATACTCGATCAAATGAAACACCACACATTTTCTCACTTTTCACGAACAGGACTACATACACTGCCGATCTAACAGTCCCAAGTTCCAGAGCTGGAATGACCACGCCGCAGACAGCCGTGATCCAACATTCTTCGTTATTTTTCGGCGGGGAGAGGGTCTAATAGTGGAGACTCCCAGGGTAAAAACTAAGCCCTTTTACTAATCTGTTTCCTAGGAGTACCCGATGAGTCGGAAAATATCAGTTCACTACAGTGGCGGCGGAAACATTTATCTGACTTGGAGGCAAGTTTTTCCTCCAAGCTAGAGGAGAACCTACCTCTTCACTGATAATTTGGAACAAAAAGAATGCAGAATTTAATAAAAGTGATGAGGAAGAAGCTTTTCTTAAGAAACGACTCTTTTATGGGTTGAATTTTGAGTTATTTAGTGAATTGTGGTGCTATCATTTGCAATAGACCTAAATTGTTATTCTGGACCAGGCCATACTACTACTACTACTACTACTATTACTACTACTACTACTAAGTCAGCCTCCGTCTTAAGTATGCACATTGCTCATTCAAAAAACAGCGCGTCAGAGTAGGGATCGAATAACTGGAATACTATGAACAACCAGTATGTTACATACCAGCTGTATCAGAAAATGTTTGAAGCAGAGGAATGGCATGCTAAAGAGGAAGGGGAGTTAGGGATTGGAATAACCAAGGGAGATATTCAATACATTTACAATTTCTTTGAAATCATTTAAGAAAAGGCTAGGAAGAATTTTTTTTGAAATCATTTAAGATAAGGCTAGGAAAACAACAGATAGGGAATCCGCCACCTGGGCGACTGCCCTAAATGCAGATCAGTATTGATTGATTGATTGATTGATTGATTGATTGAAAGTTTTCTAACTTCCCGGCTATTTCCCGGCAATATCCAGTCAGGCTATTATACTCGGTACGCGGCAGTAATCCCATCTATCGGAGTTGAGAGGCAACATAAGAGACAAAGAACATCACAACAAACAATGGTCAATGTAATGTTATTGTTGATCAATGTTATGCGCTTTCGATATTGTAGGCCTTCACATTTAGTTTTCTTCCCACTATGAAATACCACTCATCATAGTCGGTACGGTAAAACTGAATAAAACATAACTGATCGGAAACTGTATTCTCTGTAACTTTTGTTATGTAGTAATTTTCGATAGGACCAAAAACATAGGTATTTAAAAAATAAATTTTAGGCGCCTTTCCCTAAATTACAATTTAATCCAGGGTGAATACAACTGTTTATAGCTTAGACTGTAGTTTCTTATTTCCCGACTCTATATACCGATTTTCATTAAATTCTGTTTACCCATTTTCTCGTAGCTCGGCGTCGATATGGACTTGGCAACAAAAATACAAATTCATGGATATCTGTGTTATCATAGCCGGTACGGTAAAAATGTATAAGACATAAACGGTCGGAAATTTAATTCTATATAACTTTGGTTACGTAGTATTTATCGATACGACCACTTATAATATAAATATTTGAGAATTAAATTTTAGGTCTTACCCTAAACTACCATTTTATTCAGCGTGAATAAAAAGATTTATAGCCTAGATTGTAGTGGCTCATTCTCCGACCTTGTGTGCCAGTTGTCAATGAGATAGGACCAAGAATGACGTAAATATTTAATTAAATTATAGGCCTTCCCTAAACTAGCATTTCACTCAGCGTGAATAGAATTATTTATAGCCTAGATATCAGCGACTTATTCTCCGACTTTGCATACCAATTTTTATTTAGGACCACTAATAACTTAAATATTTGAAAATTATATTTTAGGCCTTCCCCCAAAACTACCATTTTTATCAGTGTGAATAAAATTATTTATGGCCTAGATTGTAGCGTCTTATTCCTCGACTTTTCATACCGATTTTCATTAAATTCTCTTTAGCCGTTTTCTAGTGATGCGTGTACAGACAGACAGACAGACAGACAGACAGACAGACAGACAGACAGACAGACAGACAGACAGACGGACAGACAGACAGACAGACAGACAGACAGACAGACAGACAGACAGACAGAAATTACGGAAAAGTAAAAATTGCATTTCCTTGTTACTGTGGCCATGACCGATACAGAAATAATTACCATTCTTTTCAAGTTCTGAGCAATGTACAGACAAAACTCTTATTTTATATATATAGATATTACTTCTAGGTTATGTGTATATGGAAATGATGTAATGAGCCACGTTGTTAATGTACTCGTACATGTAAGCTTCATCCTTTTATGATAGGATAGTCTGCCTTATGCAATACCTTCTCTCCCTCACTCTCTTCTTATTTAGTTTTTACAAGTGATTTTCCGTAAAACATTTTACTATAGTATGGGGCATGTTCAGAGTATAACTGAAGTTTGAAAATAATAATTTAGGGGCGTACCGTACATAGAGCATACTTAGCTTTGTTTCGTCTTTTCCTTTACTAATGAAACGCTCCAAACGCCGTTTCAACTTATGGAAGCAGTCCTGGCAGATAACTTGGGGGTTCGTTCGCAGTTCTACCTCCGACTCCTGACTGCTCTCTTAAGCTGAAGAAAATTGTTGTCCTTTCAGGATGAATTTGAGTTTGAGGTATAGAAAACAGCCTGCCAACGTCAGTGTTGGTGAGTATGGTGGATAGAAAAGGTGTTCGTAAAAAATTCTCGAATTTTCAGCGATGCGTGAGCCAGCGCATTGTCATGGTGAAGGCTCCAGGAGTTGTTCCTGCACAAGTCTGGTCTTCTTCTCGTCTGAAACGCCTCAAGGCTTCGAGATAATACCAGTGGTTCACCGTTTGACCCTAAAGTAGAACTTCATGGTTAAGTCCTTATGGTCAGACAGTGGATCGAGTTCCGTTCGTGGGAACATTTTCACCATCAGAATATTGACCGGCAGGGTGGTATTCTTGTAATTACTAGATTGCGTGCCCAGAGCGTGAGTTTAGTCCCAGATCTCTCCGCAGTGAGGGTATTTGAGCAGAACTCTCGGTGTTATTCGACAGCAGTAGGCCACGTGCCAACTCCAGGTTTCACTCTATCCCCACGTCACTTTGATCCTCAACATACATACCCAGAAGCGCAAGTCACCCATGGCTGTTAGCTAGAAAGACCTATATCAGGTCTCTTCTGAGGCTGCATGACATCACTTGACCGTAGACGTAGATAAAATAAAGATAAGACCACCAGACTATTAATAACACTTTCACGTTTGATCTGACGTGCGGTGCTTTCTTCGATTTCGGTGAATCGCCATAAATTGTATCCATCCTTAGATACGTTTCGGTAAAAGTTTTCTCCATTGTGAAGCAGAAGTGAATGTTGATACACTGCTGGTAATATTATTTCATAGATAGCGACGATACCAACACATACACTCGCAAACTAACAGCTGCTGAGAGTTAAACTAACTGTGACAGAAATGCATGACATATGCCCATTTACTTACAAAGGATACCGGTATACAGCGCCGTTTACCGGAGTTCATTTAGACTTTGCATTTGCATGATAGTTTCAAAGTTCGATCCAGGCCTCTTAGGCTAGCATTCACTAAACATTTAATTCATATTTGGTAACTTGATCGTGAATATTATTTCTCTTACTTAATGTCAAATATCTGACCACCCTCCAGACTCGAACCTGAGGTGAAAGATGTATATCCATTAGGATAATCCACTCTCGAAGAGCTCATACAGATAGTTCTAGAAGATAGAAAACCTTTTGACTTACAATATTATGTATAAATAAACTTCGTGCAGAGCTACTCCGGGCTAGGACCAAAATACAATATGTGCTTTGTACAGTTTGTCTGGACTAAAGTCCATCGCATGACTCAATGAACCATTGAGGGGGTCAGTGCAATAGTCGTCTAACGTTTTCCAAAAAGTACACTGAGGTAATGATGCCATCTGTTCCTTTTGACTAGCACTATCTTCCTACGAAGTGCGTTAGACCCATTCAACTTACTTAGCTTAGAAGTCCCAATGTATTCACTCTAAGCATTTTTTTGTTTTGTTTTCGTTTGTAATCGTCATCTGGGGTATCTCTCATGGCATTCCAGCAATAATCTCCAAGCATAGATGAGTTCCACTTGCCACTTTTGCTGAAATGTCTTGATAGAAGTGCTCCCCTTGCTCGTCACTCACACCGCCACAATTACTTGGAAGGAAGTCGAGATATGAGTCCAAAAAGTGTATCTTGAGCCACATATTACAACCTAGCTCTTGGTATGTCCTCAGACGTTGATTAACAGCTAATTTGTAATTTTCAGTTATTCGATTTCCCAAGAAATTGTGAACAACATTTTTGAAAGTTCCCACACTGATTTTATCTTTCCCTTCAATGGCCCTATTAAATGTTCCATCCGTCAACACATTTCGAATTTGTAATACAACGAAGATTTCCTATTTGATCTTTCCCTCACTGAGATGTGGGAATTTTGTCTTTAAATACCTGAAAGCTTCTCCTACTCGATTCACCGCTTTCACTAAATTCTTCATAAATCCGAGCTGTATATGTAAAGATGGCAATACGATTTTATCACGGGAAACTAAGGGAGTGTACTGTATATTCTTTTTCCCAGGTTCCATTATTTTCCTTTCAGGCCAGTTTCTTTGTACGTAGTGTAATTTCGTGTCGCGACTATCCCCCTCGCAAACGAAGCAGCAATACTTTGTTTATCCTAACTGCATTCCGAGTATGATAGCAATAACCTTCAGATCGCCACATATCTGCCACTGATAGGCTTCATAATATATCTTCTTAAGAACCAATTTTACATTTTCATAGCTCTCCTTCATATGTACAGCGTGACTTATAGGAGGTAGTGCGTTTCCGTTGTGTAACAAAACAGCTTTCAAACTTAACTTAGAAGAGTCATTGAAAAGTCTCCACTGGTCGGGATTATGCTCCAATATCAAAGATGCCATCAGACAATTTACGTCATTATAGGCAACAATGTTGTTTTCCATTTCAAAGAATTGCGTTAAGTCTTTTTCTGGGTGTCTATATACAAGCACTTTCACAATTTTCTCCAGGAGATTCCACTGCTGAATCCTGGAGGCAAGAAGTTCGGCCTTTCTTTTTGGTAACTCCAGATCACGAATTAAACCATTAAGTTCTTCTTGATTAATTTTATGTGGCCTATTGGGCGAGATCGATTCTTGTGTATAATCTGAGTCTTGCTGTAAAGACTCAGGCTGTTGTTCGTATTCTCCCTCCATGCCCTCATCAGTATCTAGGACATAATGTTCCGGAGGGATAGGAACAGGCAGACCTTCTTCATGTGGTACCGGTCGTGTAGCTGATGTCGAAGTTGGATATGTGAAGGTCCGTTTTCTCTTTCTCGACATTTCATGTTTAAGAGGAGACACCGTACAGAAATAACAGTCACTGACATGATTTGTAGGTTCTCGCCATGTAATGGGAACTGCGAATGGCGTTGACTTCACTCTTTCCTTTAACCAACAACGGAGGTTTATTACAGCAAATATCTGGTTCCCAAGGTTTATCCTCATATATTTTACAGTCAAAGTAATGGTCATATTCTGCCTTTATTAATGGAGTCAATGCAGGTTTCTGAGAAGCAAAAGTAACTTTACCGCACACATAGCAAACGTTATTCACACAGTTATCACATTTACGTGGCATCTTGAAGTAGAATTAACCTTAAATATAAATAGAATTAAGTTGGGTAAGGAAATTTAGATTATGAATACGTATTTTTCACCCAAGAAGATAAATAAATGATTTCTTATTTACCTGTGAAAATTAAATGTGCTGACAACCTTCATTTGTAAATATAAAAAAGTATCAACATTGCAACATTTCCCTCTATCATAAAATAAATTCCTGTTTATCAAGAAAATGAAAGCTAAGTAAACATTTTTAATATCATGTTTGTTTATGTAACATCGAAATAAATAGGAATTATCTATTTTTAACTCGGATAAATTTTAAATGTAGATAAACATTAAGAAAACCCAGTTCATGGTCATCAGCAAACGGCAAGATGTCCACGTGCAGCTCGTTCTCGACAATGAACCCATTGCTAGGATTCACCAATACCAGTATCTAGGATGTTACTTCTACCAGAAATGGGACTGCAGCCAAGAAATACGGGTCTGCATTGAACATGCGAGAAGCATCTTCATGCAGATGAAGAAACTGCTCAACAACCTAAGGCTCCGTCTGGTCCGTGCCTACGTCTTTCCCACGTTACTTTATGGAATGGAAGGTTGGACACTTACTCAAACCCTCTGTAAAAGACTGGAAGCATTCGAAATGTGGATGTGCAGACGGATGCTTCGCATTTCGTGGACAGACAGAATCAGGAATTCTGAGGTATTGGATCGACTTGAAAAGAAGACTGAAGTCATGCTCACCATTAAAAGGCGGAAGCTTAAATACTTCGGCCATATAATGCGGGATGATAAGTACAGAATCCTGCAGATTGTTATACAAGGAAGAATAGAAGAACGTAGGAGTCCTGGTAGACGAAGAACTCTGTGGATGAAGAACCTCGTAGACTGGTATGGGTTGGACACGATGGCTCTGTTCCGTGTCGCTGCATCCAAATTCAAGATCGCCATGTTGACCGCCAACCTTCGCTAGAAGATGGCACATTAAGAAGGAGAAGAAGAAGAAGAAGAAGTAGAAGAAGAAGAAGAAGAATTGTTATCTTCTATGATTATACCATTTAATGTATTCTCACTAACTGGCTGGTCATTACTTCCTTTATGTATTTCTTTCTTTAATCCAAACAAGCCCCGATCCAGTATTTGACGCTTAGTTTATATTTTACTATACCTATTTCCTTTCATAGTCGAAAATAAAAGTGCCCATGTAACTAATTTAATTTTACCGATTGAGAAAAACAAATTTAAAAATATTTGCAGTACCGGTATTGAGGCTTTTCAATCTTAAAATGCCCCCTAGTGCAATGTTACTCCATTGCTCTTCAAAGGAGGCATGCAGTGGTGTCTCAAGAGCGCACTAGTCAGTGCCTTGGAGACATGTGGGATTCCAACTGGTAAGCACGCTACCACAGTAGAGAGAAACGCTGCTTATTTCATGTCTGACAAGCCCCAATCCAGTATTTGATTCCTAGTTTATATTTTACTATATCTATTTCCTTTGAGTATTATACGCTAGCTGAATAAATTATGTAAATGAATAATCAATATTGTGTGACGTAAAACTCTGAAAGAGAGTATTGATGTGTTGCGTATTTTAGATATAGATTGTAGAGAGAAGTTTTCCTGATAAATTATAATACCCAGATATTTTTAAAAGTATTTTAAGTTCCAGCATCAGATTTAAATGTAGACTTCGGTTTCCGATGATGAGCGCGTCTTTGCCATAAAACTTATTTGTCTAGTTCTTAGTACTGATGTTAAGTTACCGTTTGATATTATAGTATTGTACTCATATCTTATTCCGAAACTGAAAAACAGGGAACTTCAGGTAACCTGGCCTAATAAATTCGTATTAGGAGTGTGAGGAAAGAGAGTGCCCTCGAATAAGTTGGTATAAACGAATGCATATTTCAGGTGAATGGATGTCTATGTGATTTTGAACTAAGGAACCTGTTAGCATCCTCTTCAACGAATCGGTTGTGATAGGAACCCTTTCGTTCGTACTCAGAAAGAATCTCATTGTCATACAACCAAAGCTATCACCCAGTTTAGAACAGTATGTCTGTGGGGATTTTTGTCTAAGGTTCAGTTTTTTGCTTGTCAATAGTAAGAACTTTCAGCTCTCTCTCATCTTTTCGTCGACCTTCATGAAATTGTATACATTCTTATTTTTATTTAGACGAACATCATGTTTTGTTGGGGCCGATGGCCTGCGATGTTAGGTCCCTTAAAACAACAATCATTATCATCATCATCATAATCATCATCATCATCATGTTTTGCTTGGATTGAGACGTTACCATATTCTGAATACGTGCTCATTTTCTGAGCGAATTTCTGGCGGAGGGGCGAGGGGGCAGGGGGCGGACCGCGTTTCTGTGAGCATTTGCATTTGCATTTGGGAGACGGTGGATGGGGGAGATGCGTCCCATGGTTTTCCATTTTCATACTAGTTAAATGCTGGGGCTGTAACATAACTAACGCCTCGGCCGCTTCCTTCCCTGCCCTAGTCCTTTCTTGTCATAACGTCGCACGAAACCTATCTGAGTTAGTGTGCAACGTTAAACCACCAGGGAAAAGAGAGGCAGTCGCATCTTTCTTATGGGATTTCTTTGCATGCGTCGTCTTTGTATGTCGTTTCCACGGATATACATACAAGTCGGTGTTAAGATATACTGTAGATATTCATCGCAAGAAATCACCTTCAAGATTTCTAGCATGTTATTTACAAATTAGGAAATCTCAGATTCATTCTTAACACTAAATGACGGCGCTGTAATTTAAAAGTATTGCTTGAAATACACGACGACAGTGATGATGAAATCAGAGGAAAGAAGCTGTTTGGTTTCTTTTACGCTTTGCCCTGCTGTCCCCTGGCAATAAACGTTAAAGTAGGAAAGATCACAATTTGGAGACAAAGTTGGAAATCAAGAGGAAAAATTGGGGAAAATGTTTGTTTATAGGCGGAGGAATTAGGGATTGCAATACTTTACCAAGGGAGATGTTCAATAAATTACAAAATTCCTTGCAATTATTTAAGAAAAGATATAGGAAATCTGCCACCTTAAATCCAGATCAGTGGTGATTGATTGATTGATTGATTGATTGATTGATTGATTGATTGATTGATTGATTGATTGATTGATTGATTGATTGATTGATTGATTGATTAATAAATTGTAGTTCTCATGGCATCATATTTACCACACAACTCTACCAACAAAGGTACGAATTTAAACACGTACGTCTGCATTAACAATCGGCTAAAAACAAACACAGTTTTGATTTCACTGTAAAATACAGGAACATTTTGAAGATGAACGAAATGTAAGTAGCAGGTGGTCGATTTTGTTTTAAGGGACAAAAACCGTGAGTGCAGGTGATAATTAATTTGAAGAGGAAGTACAATTGATCAACAGTCCTCACTTATCACTAAGCAGAGGGAAAATGGAAATAGTCCGAGTCTTCGAAGAATGAATAAATCGACAAAAGAAAGGAAATAACAAGTTAAATGTGTAATGGGCATCAATTTAAATGGTGGGTAATATGAGGCAATGTAAATAACATTGAGCACTATTGGAATCGGTTTTGCAGAGATTGAAAAGAACAGAGAGAGAGAGAGAGAGAGAGAGAGAGAGAGAATCCAAGGCGATTATGACTGACCGAACTTAAAGATGGAAGAAATACGTAATTAGTTTCGTTGCCGAGGCTAAATGACAGAACTAAGAAATACGTAACAGCCTATAATTCAAATGTATGATAACCTATGTACTGACATTCAATTTTGACATTGTCATTCAAATAATTCTCGAAGGTGTGCAGCGAAAAATCTATGTGGAGGTTTCTAATGTAACGCAAAATATGTGTATAGCTCAAAAATGATCACATATATGGAAATCGCTCGTATGTTTTTTTAAATGTAGAAGGGTGTATGCACAAGGCATGATCGCAGTAGCTGACTTAATGCGCAGGACGTTATCACAAAATGACTGTTCATTTAAGGAATGTTTTTGCGATTGAAAGTCTGTTAACCCGTGGTGTAGCTTGATGTGTAGATGTCTCATAGAGGCGAGTTATACATAATTTGATTCGCCTCGAAGAGATTTATCAGAAAAAAAAGAATCTGACCGTTGGTGTATTTTGACAAATTTCAAAAATGTTCAAATAAACTATCGAAAGCTTACAGAAAACGTATGCAGGATGAAACTAGACTCAATAAGGGACTGAATAAGAGCTGAAGTATAGTACATGTGCAGAACGAATGAGACGACTGCGAGAGCGCCGCCATGTGCGAAATGACGACTGTAAACGACGAGACGGGGTGACGACTTCTTGCGAAACAACTTATGTTAAGCCAATGGAAATTGATGAAAAAGTGTACAAGATTCATACAATACTATTGGAAAGTTCTATAGTATACTGATAAGTGAATTCCCACATGAAGATGTTAGTAAATTTAAAATATGTGATAATTCTTGGAACTCTGTCATAAGAATAATAAAATGCCAGCTATGTCTAAGAATAATGGATTTAAGTATCCACATTGCATCCCATCTCCGAGAGACTCGTATCGTCGATATTGCCTTTCATGCGAATCTGTTGCTATGGCAATTCGAAGAAGATTATACATCATATGATACACGTTCCTCGCGTTAAAGACAATATGGTGAATCATTTTCTGAGACAATTGGATGTTGTTCATGTCATAAATGTCAATATCAAGATGAAAGTTCACGCAACTCTGAATACTTCCGTGGAGTGTACAGAAAAGTTTAGCGAAGGCCTGGCTATGATACTTAGTAGATCAACCACTGTATAAGCATCAGTGCTGAACAGTAGTCACTTTTAATGAATAAATAAAACGATGTAAAAATGCCAACTTTATTACTGTTTGTAATTATAATAAGTTACATGACAAACATTTCACGTAAATCACTCTAGCGGGTTGTACATAGTATAACGCAACATGTCACTTTTTAACTTTCCGGATAAGCCTCATTAAATCTTTGCATTTCTTTAGATTGTGGATAGATGTATACATCGTATATGAGATAAAATAGAAAACTCTGGACCGGAATAAAATTAAATACTCGAAATAATTTTGATATTGTTATGACCTCAAAGAAAGTATGAACTTAGACATGTAATAACGTAAGAAAAATATACAATGACTGATACAATACGTCTGGAACGAAATTCTATGCATTTTCTAAAATATTTAAAGACGGACTTATTATTGTGTAATATAATACGTTGATAAATTCTCTGAATGTAACGAGGGGATGTCACGCGTAAACCTAGCTGTTGGTTGAAGACGGCTAGGAGTGGAGGTGATAGGGATGATAATTTACTTAGAATGTGTGAAGTAATGTGATGTAACACTTACCTGTTCTTTTTGTTTGTTTAACAAGGGCCTGTCAGCTTTAGTCCAGGTGTACTGCTACTTACTTTTCTTTCACTAGTAATCATTTATCAAATTTGTTGTATTTCCTGATTCTAATAATGCAGGGGCGGGGGCGGGGGCGTGATTAGTGTAGTGGCTTAGCGGTTGATGTTCCGCCTGTAAGACCAAGATTCGATTCCCAGTCAACCTCCAGCTGCAATTTTCTCTTATAAAAGCATGTGGTGTCAGGAAGGGTTTCGGCCCACTAATAAAACCTGGATTTCAAAAATACCTGGGATAAGCTGAAGAAAGTTTTTTCTTTATTCTAGTAACCAAATATTAATTAGGTAGCGAGGGTCGTACAATGAAACCTTCTTCTCAGAAGATTTCTACTAGTTAGTTTCCCCCACAGGATACTTCCAAGATTGTTCTTTTTGACTCCTTTAATTAGGAAGTCATCTTAGCTGCGAATGCGCTGTGCTATCCTCGCCTCTTTACTGCTGAAGTGGCAGTGAACAAAGTATCGATTATCTCCAACCCCTTAGCTTCAACAATCGATTCTGTCGGCCCTAGTGACCAATGGTTCATGTATTAGTCACGAAATACTCCTCACATTAAGAAGTCGTGCCTTCCTAAAATAGAATGTGTTATCGGATCCTGTACTGCTACATCGTGAAATATAAGCGAAATTGTAGTCTACTCTCTTATTCAGCATTTTGTTTGTCGGGAGCGGTGACTGACTAGTCAGCGTCTCCCCTTCGTACCTTGGGGTTTCTTGCTGTACCCTGTCCCTGGATGTGGCATTTTAATTATGAACGATTAATCAAATTGACTGGGAGACTAGGAGATTGTGTTGCCCCACAATATTCCTGAAGGTCGCTCACTATACAGACCATCTTCAAGACGCTATCACAATGGATGTTGGTTTAAGCATGTTAATTTAGTGATGCCTGATTTTGAAGTTCCACATCCTCCGCTGTTTCTTGTATACTTTACGTGTATTCAGTCAGTTCCCAAACGTAAAGGTATTTGCTTTAACTGTTCTTCAATCGATATAGCATTTAAGAGACTTCAGAATGTTGGAATTTTGTCCCGCAGGAGTTCCTAAACGTGTTAGGAGCCAACGACATGGCACTAGAACATTGTAGCATGTACTCTCAATTGCCACCGACCTCAACTGGGATCGAACAGGCTATCTTAAAAACTGAAGAAAAACGATTAACCGACTACGCCGCTGAGGCTTTCTGTACAAAATATTATTTCTGAACTTTACGTCCAGATATTACTGGTAAAATCAAAGTGATTCGCAGTGTTCCAGTAAAAGGATGAAAACCAAAACGATACGGTACCATAGGATTGAAAGAAAGACGGCCCAAATATAAAGTTTTGACATCTGATATGAAATTTCGTTTCTTCTCTTTATTCAAATTAACTCTTGACATATTTTAGAACCAGGTATTTTCAGATGAACAGATAATTCTGTGCTAAGTTATTTTCATGACGGTGTACCTCGTGATAATAACAATAGCGGCGTATGGCCTCCGGAGAGGCCTGGTGCAGGTCTTTTTCTAGTAGACGGCCTATTAGGCGACTTGCATGTCTGCGAAAATGAGGGCCCTACCTAGGATGATTTCTAATGTTGAATACGCCACACACACCCAGCCCCCGAGCCATTAAAATTAACCAATTAAGGTTAAAATCCCCGACCCGTTCGGGAATCGAACCCGGGACCCTCTGAACCGAACGCCAGTACGCTGACCATTCAGCCAACGAGTAGGATAGGTGTACCTCGTAATGTATTTGGATCAAATGAATCCATCCACCCTTTAACTACCGTATCATGTAATTGTTCAGATTAATATTATACATTACATTACATTATTGTAAAAGCAAATTCGACGCAGAATCCTGCATCATATTTGCTCAAACAAACTTCAGGTTCTGAGTTAGAGAGTAATTCAATTAGACGGCAAGAAGACAGACTACCGAGCTCGATAGCTGCAGTCGCTTAAGTGCGGCCAGTATCCAGTATTCGGAAGATAGTAGGTTCGAATCCCACTGTCGGCAGCCCTGAAGATGGTTTTCCGTGGTTTCCCGTTTTCGCACCAGGCAAATGCTGGGGCTGTACCTTAATTAAAGCCACGGCCGCTTCCTTCCCACTCCTAGCCCTTTCCTGTCCCATCGTCGCCATAAGACATATCTGTGTCGGTGCGACGTAAAGCCAATAGCAAAAAAAGAAGGCAGACTATAGCATTATTGTTACCTAAACAAATTAACGCTTAGCTTTCAGCCACCTGGCACATTATGAAAATATGTCTAGTCCTAAAGACTGTCACGAGATGTCTGGTTAAATCTATACCCTAACAATATCCCTGCAACCAGCTATAGCTAAACAAGTGCGCTGATAGCGATGAACCGCGTCGTCAACAGCATTCCAATAGGCAAACAGATGTATACAGATAAGAAAAAAATACCTGTTTTTAGTACTTATACAAGTACCGAGGTAAGGTCTGTCACTTGCACAAATAAGGGGGAGGGGCGAAATTAACCCATTTTATTTTCAACTCTAATCGAGTTTTAATATAAAATACCTGTAATTTTTAAGTATTGTAATCAGTTAAGAATGACTGCACCTTCAAACAACAAAGAGAATAACGAAACGCATGCTGTATAATGGTAACAGTTAAGTCATAAACTACAGGATTATTACGAAAGTTCTTTCATCACTCACTCTGGCACTGGGGGTACAGAAAATAATTTTCGTGGAATGAGTCTACAGCAAACTTGTCACTTTGGTTACCTTGTCTTCGTCCTCCTGAATGTGAACATATTTCAAATTGTGATGACATATTTTTTGATAGAGTAGAAACACTAGTTGGATTAGTACTGGATAATGCCTGCCTAGGACACTTTACATAGCCGAAATGATAGGCTTTCCTCAAACTAAACGCGTTCCTTGCCCTGTTTTCTACAGCTGGTCATATGAGGTCCGCGTAGCTGAGGGGTGATAGGCCGGGGAGAATCGAAAGGCAACAAGGCATTGTTTACATACCTTGCAGACACAGAGCTGGGAAGCGGGTATTAATAATAACTTAACATGTAAACATTAGTCTTCATACGGGACCGTATTGAAAGTGCAAAACTGTGAGTCAGATTATTCATTTGACGTTGTTAAGATATTCCACCAGATTTAAAATCTGTTACATACACGTCTAGAAGGGAGAGGGTGAGGCAAAATTTCCCGATCTACAATGGTATATTATGGGAACTGAAAAATATCAGAAAATGAAGTAATGACTATGTGACGAATTAGGAGACATATTACTGTCCCCACTTTTGTCTCCACTTTTACATCCTGGGGTATACAAAACTCCCTGTACTTCCGGTAAAGTTTACATTGGCCAAACATGCCGGTACATTGGTAATCGTATCAAGGAACATGAACGTAATATACTTCTCAACCAGCCAGACAAATCAGCAATAGCTGAACACGCTTTATCGTCGTGTCATGATGTCATGTTCCAAGATGCTCGAGCTCTTACCCACACTAGACACTACAGGTCCAGGATTATACGGGAAGCTGTGGAAATACGTACAAATCCTAACAATTTCAACATGGGAACTGGCTATCAATGAAGTAAAACCGGGTTGCCAGCCATTAAGGATTTACGTAGGTAGTCCCTTCCCTGTCCCTTCACTATCGTCATTTCTTTTAGGTGTTTTCCGATTTCATACGTTCCTCATCGCCAGATGTTTCATTCCGGGCTTGTGTCAATATCATACCTTCATATGTGCGTAAACCTGTCATATCACGCGACCCTCTCAGTTTGATTCTGATGGTTCCGTCAGCTTCCGCTTCCGCTGTAACGCGTCCGGGGTGCCATCTGGTGACGAATGAACGTAGCATTTCCACTTCTATTATAACGTCGAAATTCAACCACATTGTTTGAGAAGCCTTTATCGTGGACAGGCGATATTTTCTGCTGCTAACGCAGAGCAAAGTTCTCTGCGAAACGTAAAGAGGTTCACCTTATTTTCTTGACACGGCATTAGCGCAAAAGCCTATATAATGTATATAAGTGATAAGAAGGTACTTAAAATATTGCTTTTTCAGATTCGAAATTGTGTATTTTACACCTAAAATGTGACAACGCGGGCGATGTTTGTCCCCCGATGGTAGTTCTGGAGTCAAGAGGTTATTTGAAATGTATAATACTATTTCATATGTGAATTCCAGTTTTATGACATAGATAACATTGACAGAGAAACACTTTTTGAGGTGATAATTTTTATGGAAATGTTAGACGTACATTTATTCTTTGAGTCATCTTGTTTGAAATCTGCTAACTCATTTAATATCACTCTAAGTACGAATAATATAAATGACACAGAGGTCGTATTTTAGCATATACATTAAACGAAAGAACGAAGATGAATTACTTTCAGCAATATGCGTGTATCGGAGATCGTGCCATTTCTTATAAGCCTACTGTAAAGTCAAGGACTTACACGGTCTCTTGAACACCGTCAAACACTGTAACTGCTACTTTTATCATAATCAGCAGAGTAATTTCCTTGCTATACTTGATACGCGTTATATATCAGCCTCAATATTTAGTGCGCAATATGGCACATGGCTGTTATACAAATTGAAATTAGACGGGTAAGCAGCAAAACAAATGGCTCACTTAAATTTATAGTAATAAGTGTTTCAAGGGGCCTAATATATTATAGGTCAGTTTATGTTTGTAAGGACGATAATGAGAACGCTGAATTTTTTTCTAGAAAAGTAACCTTATGTTATTCTATAAATAATTTGAATTAATGTAAGATTTATTTATTGTCTATGTGCATTATTGTGAAATACAAGCTGGACTGTGTGCAGTGGTGAAACGTGTGTTGTTATTAACGTCTCCAAAAGGTACCATATCTGACATCCATCCGGGTTGATTTGTGACCGATTCCGGACTCTGCACGAATCGATCGGCATTCAAACCCGGACTTCTGGGTGGGAAGCCAGCAACAAAGTCACTGAGCTAATCATACCCTCCCCCCTACTAATAATATATATACAATTTATTTACGTCGCACCGACACAGATAGGTCTTATGGTGACGATGCGATAGGAAAGGAACAGGAGTGGGAAGGAAGCGGTCGTGGCCTTAATTAAGGTACAGCCCCAGCATTTGCCTGGTGTGTTAATGGTAAACCACGGAAAACCACCTTTGGGGCTGCCGACAGTGGGGTTCGAACCTACTATCTCCCGAATGCAAGTTGACAGCTGTGCGGCCGTAACCGCGCGGTCAAATCGCTCGTGGTACATGTAAATAATTACACCTCACACATGCACTAATCGATGTTATCATGACTAGCAATCAACAGAAAGTTCTAAATCATGGCCAAATTCTTATTCCATCGATCACAACTCACGACCTAATTTACTTATCCTACTCTCTCCGTATACCTAAATACAAGCCGAAGTTCACCTGAAGTATGGTGCCTATAACCTACCCTGGAATGGCATTCCACTACTAGCCGATATTAACTTGAAAGTTGACAGAATTATTCGCTTGTTACCAGACTGTACGGCAAGCATGCTCCCAAATGACTTGTGAAAATTAGTCGCCCTCCCTGTCCGTAGTTAAATGACGAAATTAAAAATATGAAGGATCGCCGCGAGGTATGTTTGCGAAAGTACAAGAGAACTCGCAATAGATGTGATTTCTAAAATTACCGTGTGTTTAGGAACAAGTCAAGCAAGTCCTAAGAAATCAGAAATATTAATACTTGAACTTTCTTTCAGGTAAACTAAACACAAGTAACGCTTGGATATATCTTCGTTCACTGGGTATCGTAATAGGTCAGCAGCGACAGACGGAACCAATTGTTCCCTCTGACGAGCTTAATGCAGATTTTTCAGGAGACAGAATACCGCCTAACACAATTAACCAGCCAGACGTAAATGCCTACCAATCATTCACCCCATTAGCTAATCGCCCCTTTCTACTTTCCAAGCTGTCTCTGGCAACCAAGTCAATTAAATCTAACTTGTAAGCCGTAGGTATAGATAATATCCCTAGACATTTTATTCATAATATCATAGGCGCTATTCGTCCATTTCTCTGGAAACGTACAAATGCTATTTCAGTATCCAAGAAACCTGATCATAAACTACCTTCTGATTATCGCCTCTTCTCTATCCTGCCGGTTTTGAAACGACTTGTATACGAACAAGTATTGCAATATTTAAATGACTACTTGACCCCTCCTTGACCCCTTACAATCAGGATTTAAGAAAGGATGCAGTATTGCAATAGTTCTCCTTAAAGTGACAGAAGACATCAGAACCGCTATGGAATAACGTCAAATGACTCTTCTAACGATGTTATGTTTCAGTGGTGCTTTTGACACGATATACTTACAACTATTAGTTAGGAAATTGGAATCTTACTGGCTGGACTATTTAACCCTCAAGTTGTTTAAATGCTATTTGAATGATCTTTGGCAGTGGGTAACAGCTTACTCATGACAGCATTTCAGTATAGCGACCTAGGAAAGTAGGCACTCCGCAGGGTAGAGTTTTGGGACCACTACATTTTTCATTGTACATCAATGACATCTCTTCTAAACTAAAGTGATGTAGTTACCATTTACATGCAGATGATCTTCAAATATATAGCCACTGCACAATAAGTGAATTATCAGATGCAATGCAAAACATAAAAGCTGACTAGAAACAACTAAGCGAATACACACGATCAAACAGGATTCACATAAACCCATCAGAAACACAATCGATCATTGTCGGTTCTCAGAAGGTGCTACGCAATCGCCAGTGCACGTACTCCACCTGTGCTAATAAACGAGAAATTCATTTCTTACAATACAACAGTGAGAAACTCTCAGTTGGACGGAACTTACCAAAAATGTATGTTAAAGGGTGTTTGCTTCGCTTCATTTATTGAAAATAAACAAAAAAATCATACCACCGGACATACGACAAACACTAGTCCAGACCAAAATTCTTCCTATCCTCGACTGCTGTGACGCAATCCTTGTCGATTCAACTAAGGAAGAAACGATGAAACTTCAGCGAGCCTTGAACTGTTGCCTCAGATTCCTTTTTAACTTGAATATAATTCCTTACCATCAATAACGTCACTGGCTAAAACCTGATAAAACACTTAAATATCAATTATCACATACTTGTATTAATACATAAATTCGTACATACCAACTCGCCTCCGTACATGTCCTCTAAATTTCACATTCTCTCCTCCTTTCATAACTGTAACACTCGCGCTGACTCTACCCTTGCAATTCCTCTTCACCAATTATCTACACATAACAATTGTTTTACTGTTCCAGACTTTGGAATTCCTTCCCAATCAGTGTCAGGGACAGTGACTCATTAACTAAATTAAAGAGATCTTGCCGACAATACCTGCCGAAAGCTACCGACTGACGTGTGTACTGTACAGATGAGTGAGTGTGTGAATGGCGATAGACTGTGAGCTTTTCTCTTGTATATGTAGACCCAGTTGATAGTTGTGTAATATGTGCATTTATTTTGTGAGTGTGTGTTTGAGAAATATTATTTCATAATGGTTAATGCACAGTGTACTATTTTAATTCTTTTATATACGTGAGCGTCAGAGTGTGAGTGTTAGCATAATGCAATTCTTCGAAATTAATTATAAGCTAATGTATCTGCAGAAAAGTGTTCCAGAAGTGGTTAAATGTGAGAGAGGGCCAGGCGCCTTAACTTCGCTACTTGGAAGAAGTCAAATAAATAAATAAATAAATAAATAAATAAATAAATAAATAAATAAATAAATAAATAATAATAATAATAATAATAATAATAATAATAATAATAATAATAATAATAATAATAATAATGTTATTTGTTTTACGTCCCACTAACTACTCTTTTACGGTTTTCGGAGACGCCGAGGTGCCGGAATTTAGTCCCGCAGGAGTTCTTTTACGTGCCAGTAAATCTACCGACACGAGGCTGACGTATTTGAGCACCTTCAAATAGCACCGGACTGAGCCAGGATCGAACCTGCCAAGTTGGGGTCAGAAGGCCAGCGCCTTAACCGTCTGAGCCACTCAGCCCGGCATATAAATAAATAAATAAAATAACATGTTTTTCCTCGTACGGTATATTTTATTTCCTTGAGTTGTCATGTTCGTCTCTTAGGACTTGACCAGATAATTATTCACATGTCTCTTGAGATAGAATATACCATTTTGCATGGAAATGACTTAGAAGACTGTTATTGTGATGTACGGTCGATGTTCAAAGCATGTTTTCGTGCGGTTCAGGGCGTTAGAGGTCCCTTGTAAGTGAGATAGAGTGGTTAGCTCTATGCTCGACCACCTTCGCGTCCAGGGATTAACCTGAAAATAATTTATGGTGTAGGCTGGGTGAATCTTAGTGCCGTTTACCTCTCCTGAAGTGAAAATAACACCTCTTAAAATTTTCGATTTGCTGACGGGGAATCGAACACATGTATTTTCAGCTTGGCAGGGCTTTAATATAATGGAAATTAATCGAGAGTATTAAAGCTGAAGATTTGTTTTAATTCTAAAATAATTGCATTTATATTGAAGAGGGATAGAACCATTTTATTACTAGACATGTTGTACGTAAATTACCCCTCATTTGGCTAGGATGTCCAATCTTCAAAGCCGCCTCTGGACGATGTCATACCAGGACATTAATGAATGTTTCGTAGATGTAATGGGATTAAACTGAATGACGAAGGAATAAGAGGATTCACAGACTACTTGCTGGACACCCATACTGGAAGTCACCAGCTTCCCCCTGTGAATTGGGCAGAACAGTTATAATCAGTTTATCAGTTCACTTGAGGTCTTAAATAAATACAGAGTGACATCTCGTGTCACTTAGAAGAGTGGGCATAAGGAATAAATCTACTGTGTGCAAGTTATTATTTCTGAAAAGTAAAATACTGTACTTGCATTTCGGCAAGAACAGAATAATCGACTTGAATTTGCAAGGGCTGTTTGTTATACATTCCAATCCGTTTAATTAGGTCAGTATTTCGTGCCTTTAACGTATTCTATGACAAAGATATTCTAAGCCTATATTACTGACAGCTCTAAGCCTGAAAATGGGAGGTAAGGTAAGAGTTATTCTGCCCGAAGGCAGGTCCGAACCTCCGCAGAGGTGTTGCTGAGCCGGAGTTTACGTGCGGTGGGGTGGCCAGTTCCTTTCCGATCCTCCATTCCCTTACCCCCACCAACAGCGCGTGGCAATCCATCCAACTCCTGACCACGCCCAATGTTGCTTAACTTCGGAGATCTCACGGGATCCGGTGTTTCAACACGGCTACGGCCGTTGGCAGGGTTACTCTGCCCGAAGGCAGGTCCGAGCCTCCGCAGAAGTGTTCCTGAGCCGGAGTTTACGTGAGGTAGGGTGGCCATTTCCATGAAAATGGGAAGGAACGTATAATTAAATTGGTGTGTTTATAAACGGGAAGCACTTTCACTCTCTTAGGTAAAGAGGAGGTAATTTACGTACCATTGGACATAAAAAACGGGGGCAATTTACGCTACATCTTGACCTGTGGAGGGGGAGGCAATTTATCGTCTCCAGTATTAGTCGTGAAGGAACCAGGAATTAATGGAGGGTAGATAAAGTACATTCCGGGATCAATAGGGGTTAAATGAAAACACATATTCCATTCCAGACTGTCTAGTTTCGCGTGAGCTTCCCAGTATCCTTTTTTGGATCCCTCACTTTTCTGTTAGAGTCGCAGAAACGCAGTGTTCAGAATGGAGAGTTTAAACGAACTGTTTCCCTAAATTTGGCTTCAAATATGTTTTCACGGCCTGGATTACCAGACATGGTAATTCCTTGGCTGTGTTGTAAGCAACTTGAAATGGCACCAGGTACCTTTATTTTCCTTGCTCTCTCGTGGTTCACTTCTAGGACTAAATGCCGTACCATTATAGGCAATATTTTTCTAATCTACATAAATCTGATGTCTACTGACGGAGAAAATAGCAGTAGTTGTCAAAATGTGTTGTCAAACCCTTTGGTTGCGTACAAGCATAGTAGGGGCTAAATAAAGGCATTTGTACTGGCAGTGTAATGTCTACACATTTTCAAATCATATGTACCGGTACACATTGTTTTTAATATTAAATATTTATAAATTGAACATGGCAAATAAAATAATCAAATAACGAACATTTGAGAAAATTGTGATGCGGGAAAGTTCGAATAATTCCTTTCTTTCTTAAAATGTCTCGCCATATGAAAAACAAATGGCTTCAGAAATGCTTTCACAAGAATGGCGAGACCTTTCAGAATTCCAAAACGTCCAAAATCTTACGTCGAGGTCCGCGCTACAAGATTCCGTGTCGACCACATCTGCTGTCCCAATGAAAAAAAAAATGATTTGGAAGTCATAGTATTGAAAATGTGTAAATGGGTCTTTGTATATTGAGTCTAGGTACTATGGAGTGATAAGGGGCTGCCTGGTCGAGGCGGTAAAGGCATGCTCGGTTCACCCGGAAGGACGTGTGTTCGAATCCCCGTCAGGAAGTCGTAAAAATTTAAGAAATGAGATTTCCACTTCCGGAGGTGCATATGGCACTGAGGTTCACTCAGTCTACACCAAAAATGAGTACCAGGTTAATTCCTGGTCGCAAAGGCGGCCGGGCGTATAGCTAACCACTCTACCCCATCACGTGCCGATGTTACTGATAGTGGAAGCCTTTACCTTCCACCCCTCCCAGGGCCTTCATGGCCTGTATGGAGAAGACTTTGATTTTTACTTTGCTTCTACTATGGAATGAATATGGAGTTTTCATTCATCTTTGTTGTTTCTCTGAAGAAGGTCCTGGTTGCAGGTTTGAAACGCGTCATACAATGTGCAAATTAGTTTAGAATTAAGAAATAGCGTTTAAAGAATAACATTTCAAACTCATACTGACTGTTCCACAATACTTAACAAGTGGTATGTATGTTATGTCAAAAATTGTGACCATGATCCCAACACAGCCTCGTTTGATTATTTTGTATGAATGTAAATGAAAGCTTAAATTACACGACTGCAAAGAAGTTCAAGCCTCAGAAGTTACATAAATAATCTCTGTTATCATTAAACATGTCAATATTATGGAAGGAAACATGTTAGAATGAAGTAAGGTTATGTATAGCAGACGTCATCACGTAGTTGCTCTAGGGAGCCGGTGTTACTTGCTCCGCTCGGACGGGTGTCAGTCACGTGACAAGAGAGCAGCGGACAGGCGGGTTGCATATCGTGGTCGTACTATACTTGCTGCTCGGAAATGTTACCATACGAACAGCTATAATAATAATAATAATAATAATAATAATAATAATAATAATAATAATAATAATAATAATAATAATAATAATAATAATTTGGAGCATGGATCATGTGAGACGAACAGGACACATATTACAGAGTATAACAGGACAAGAAAATTATTCATTGACAAAGGAAATATACAGCAGTGTGTAATATTTGTCCGCCTCTGTGGTGTAGTGGTTAGCGTGATTAGCTGCCACCCCCGGAGGCCCGTGTTCGATTCCCGGCTCTGCCACGAAATTTGAAAAGTGGTACGAGGGCTGGAACGGGGTCCACTCAGCCTCGGGAGGTCAACTGAGTAGAGGTGGGTTCGATTCCCACCTCAGCCATCCTGGGAGTGGTTTTCCGTGGTTTCCCACTTCTCCTCCAGGCGGATGCCGGGATGGTACCTAACTTAAGGCAACGGCCGCTTCCTTCCCTCTTCCTTGCCTATCCCTTCCAATCTTCCCATCCCTCCACAAGGCCCCTGTTCAGCATAGCAGGTGAGGCCGCCTGGGCGAGGTACTGGTCATACTCCCCAGTTGTATCCCCGACCAAGAGTCTGAAGCTCTAGGACACTGCCCTTGAGACGGTAGAGGTGGGATCCCTCGCCAAGTCCGAGGGAAAAACCGAACCTGGAGGGTAAACAGATGATGATGATGATGATGTGTAATATTTCCTGAATAAATACATTTTCACGATTGACTGAAGCTTTGGGACACGTACATTTACCGAAAGAAAATACAATTTATATGATTTGTACACATTCTTTGCACTCTCATTAATGTACATTTCAATATTTGTATGGCATTTATGACTATGACAAGAAATTAAGCACGCGAACTGAAATGGATCACTGATGTACTCGTCCTTCACGGGACCTTTGTGCTCGTTAGACAGTATTGTATCAATGTTTGGTACTATCGTTTGCGTACTGGCAAGACGCAAAACACATTTCAAGTTTTCATCGATGAGCCTACTTATGTGTCTAGATTTACAAATCTTCATTAACGAAAACATTTGCTCACATAAAATAAGTTGATCCGAATATAATTACAATGTGAGCATTAAATGTGTACAACCTAGGAATGCAACATCTACCGACTTGATTTGAACGGCATGTGGTGTGAGGATAAAGGCGGAAACGCACTGGTGTCACCTCACGGAGGTTCACGCGTATCGTGTCGCAATATAACTTGTCCAAAAAGATGTGCTATAACTTTGCGCCACTAGCCTTCAGTTCGTACTACGTCATGCACTTTCCATACTTCTTTCCCTATTTGCTCGCTAAGCTGCCCTCATTTCTCGAGAGCGGAGAGCAAACTGGCTCCGTAGGCATTTCGCTCTCGATTGACGATGCCTGATGTATAGCACACTAGAATTTTTGGGATTTCCTCGTTAATGTTCTTATATTACGTACTCTTTGTTATTATGTATCATAATAAAGCGACTTTAAAGCTCATGGAGAAATCTATGATGTATAGAAGGCAATTAATTTTCCAGGGGAACGAAATATTATGTTGTATTATATCAAACTTTTTCTTATTCATTACATAGCCTCTTTAAAATAAAGATAAGGTTAAGTAGAACATATAATAACATTTTAAAATATTTTTATTATACCAATAAAAATCGTCACCTTTAATGTGACCTGTACAACGGCCTTATATCGTCAATTAATTATTACAAAAATTCATCATAACAAAGACATTTGCACAAAAAGATTAGACCACAAAATTTTTATTCAAAGCTGAATTGTTTTCTTGTCCTCTAAACCCACACTATTTCAGTTGTTGAAAATTCTAACAGAATGGGATAAATTATAATTAATTTCGTAATTTTGGTACATTGTGAAGGTAATGATAAAATACAGATGATCATGATGTACGTTGGGTATTTAGCCCGAAGGCTGGTTTGATCCTCTGCAGCTCCACCAACAGCTGTCATAAGTAGCCTAGGCGTCACTGAAGAGGCGTATTAGGGAAATGAGGAGTGAGGTAGTTTCCCGTTGCTTTCCTCACTGAGCCAGCAGTTGCTATTACATATCAGTCTGTCAAGCCCACTGAAATGCATGTACCAACCGACCCTATGAGCGATAGTTTCACACCATTCATAACAAGGACTGGCTGCATAAGGAATTGTATTACTAGTATCACTCATACCTCAGTCACTTTCATATTGTCAAAGCCAAGGATGAGACTGAGACAGATCACTGAAAGTAACAAATTTGATATAGCCCATACCAGAAGACATAGTGCACTGTAAACACTACATCTCGCCAGCAAAGGCATGATGATCATGAAGTGTGTGTTAAAGTTACTTTATCACACATGTGCAGAAAAATAACTTTATTTCACTGTAGATAAGTGACCTACATTTCGAAAGCAAAGCTGTTTAAGAAACGTCTGATTTGTATTGTGGTAGCATAAAAATAAATTATTTTATCTTAAGATCTACGATTCAAAATACCACGAAACTTTCTACAATGTTCAACTATTACACATAAGCTTACAAACTTAACTAAGTTCTCTAGTGCTTGCTGAGTTAAATTCTGTGCTTGCATGTTTAGTCCTGTACAACGGCCTGATATCGTCAATTAACAATTACAAAAGTTCATCATAACAAAGACATTCGCACAAAAAGCTTCGACCACGAAATTTACATTCAAAGCTGAATTGTTTTTTGTTCCCTAAACCTACATTACTTCAGTTGTTGAAAGATCTAACACAAATTCAGTGTAACATATACATTTCAATAAAAACTGAAATTATCCGATACAGGAATCTAACAAATGAGAAATACATGCATGAGAAATACGCAAATTGTACAATATTTAGTCTCCCATACAGTATGTTGTTAAGGGACACAATTCTCCTGATACATAACGTTGAATGTGTATGCCACAATGAGCGTTATAAAAGACCATGGACAAATCCTCCTTTTTGTGTGTGTGTGTGGTATCCATTTACAGTACAAATCCCGTGTTGAAATCTATGCTCCATAATTCGCGTGATATGTCTGAGATCATACCCTGACTCTTTCTAACACGATGTGATCGTGGTATCTCTCGTAAAGAAACTTTCTTCATTTTTCGCTGTATTCTCTCGGCGTATTTTTGTATGTACTTCTTGGGTCGACAACATCAATATTGTTCTCATATGTTTACGATATACAAACTTTCTTGTGCACGCAGACAGACCAGTCAAGATGATTTGTAATTATATAAATATCATTCTTTAAATATATTGATTTAATTTTGTCTATTACTCGCAGATTGCCCTCTACAAACATTACACTGAGCCATACGCGATGGACGGTGTGATATTTTAAACAATTTGTTCGGTTGACAATGTCACACATTGCAATTATTGTAGTTCCTTCCTTCTCTTTGAAGTGGATTGTGGATTCGAAGAAATAGATTAATAGATTAAGGCAGGAAAGGCGAGAAAGTCTCCCCATGCCTTTCAAAACTAACGTTGGTATGGTCGGTGAAGAATAAGGTGTTGACAAAGAGGTCGCACGGGTGATTGGAACAAACTTAGGTCATTACCGAAAATCTAATCTGCGTGTGGCTTACGGACGAGTACAGTAATGCCAGTTGTGTATATAATGACGTGTGCAACAGAAGTTGTTATAACAGTTACATGTGGGCATCGCTGTTCCGTTGGAAATAAGGTGTATTTGCTGAAGATATTTACAAGACACTCTTGAAAATGGCCACGTTAAATCCTGGTGGTCCATAACAATGCCAATCTGCTATTTACTATCCACTCAGTAGGATATTTTCTATCTTTGTAATGGATTGTTCGACAGCAGTCCAGCATATTCGCCAAAAAATGTCTGTATACAAACTTTATTTATCTGTCTCGATCTAATAAAGAAAAGTAAGTTCCTCGTGCCGTCCTCAAGCTTGCAAATCCCTGTCAATAGTGGTGGTTGGAAGTGCTGAACAAGCTATGACGTAAGTAGATCATTACTTTCCTCACTACACAGGCATGTTCATCGCCAACGACTGACTCTCGTTTGGGGAAGCAATTCTAGGCGAAACTGGGACCCCATGACTCACGTATGTTACTATTTACTGTGCGTTTTGTATTGTATTTAGAAGAAAACAGAAATGTGGTCTTCGGACATTAAATATAAGATACGAATATCAGCTGGAGAACATGGGAGGAAAGGAGTAACAACAAAATATGAGGCTAAATTACCAAAAGTAACTTACCGTTGTGCAGCGGATAGATTTACAAAGAAAGCAATATACAGGGTTGTAATTGCACAAGCGCAACATTCTGTGGGATGATTACGGATATATTGAAACCATTATCGACCGAGACTTATTTCCTTATCGCATTGAATTTGAGAATAACGCATAGACCTAATAGTTTAATTAAATGGAATTTACATAACAATTCTTTACAATTATAATTTGGCTCATTATAGATAACTGATGTACATCATCAGAATAAATAGACCGAGAAAGTCGCTGCGTGGTTTCGGTCACGTAACTGTGAGCTTGCATTCGGGAGGTAAAGAATGAAATTGCGTATGGCTTTTAGTGTCCGAGGTCTTCGACTCGCCAGGTGCAGGTCTTTTGATTTGACACCCGTAGGCGACCTGCGCGTCGTGATGAGGATGAAATGATGATGAAGACGACACATACACCCAGTCCTCGTGTCAGGGGAAGTAACCAATTATGGTTAAAATTCCCGAACCTACCGGGAATCGAACCCGGAACCCCTGTGACCAAAGGCCAGCACGCTAACCATTTACCCATGGAGCCGAACCATTCGGGTGGTAGTGGGTTCAAACTCCACTGTTGGCAGCCTTGAATATGGTTTTCTGTGGTTTACCATTTTCACACCAGGCTGTGCCTATATTAAGGCCTCGGTCGCTTCCTTCCCACTCCTAGCCCTTTTCTATCGCATCGTCGCCATAAGACCTATCTGTGTCGGTGCGATGTAAAGTAAATTGTAAAAAAAAATTAAAAAATAAAATATCAAAATAAATCTATTAGTGCTATCATGGGCATATTGACATATAGTGACATTTATAGAGGTAAGTGAGGCGGACTGAATGCGTGCAGCAGTCGTTTACGTGACTTGAATCACTTGATGCAAGTACAGCGACAGTAAACTGTGTTGGCAGTTTACAAGAGGTGGGTGAACTCTCCCTTTGGCTTCAGGCGTGTCGTGCTGTCATTGGATTTCCCTGTACTGGTGAATTATTTGTTGTGTCTAGCAATCACCTAATAGGTATTTCATCAAGTTCTTAATAGTCAGAACATGAAAAAAGTATGAGTAACAAAATGTATGTGATGTTAGAGATTTGGTAAACAAAACTCGTTGACTGTTACAATATACCGATTATCCGAGTTACAATAAACCTAATCCCCATATAATCTGTGATTAATCTATATATGAGGGCGTTCCCAAAAGTATGAGAAGTAAGCGGGAGTGGATTGTAAACCCCAAAACAAAACGTTCCTATTAACATATGTCCTACAGTCAATCGCTTACGACTTAAGCCTGTTTTAGTTCTTAGCTAGAATGGGGGAAAGTTCGTATTTAGGATTAATTTTTGAGTCATTGGTGTCAGAGATGCCATTACACACATTGCAATACCTCGCCAGCGTGCGGAACAAGGTTGCCATCGATGTCTGGAGTGTTCGGACGTGTCCGACAATCATTCAGACGCATGGTGGACATTTTAAGGACTTAATGCAGTATCCCTGCTAGTACACCAATTAGAAGTTGAAATTGAAAATGTAGTGACTTTAGTCTTAATTAGGACAAAGCTTCGGCTTTGCCAGCGTGAAAATGAAAGAGACTGAGAGTGTTACCGAGATCATCACAATCAATGGTACAACTACTTAGTAATTCTGTTTATAACTGTGATATCGCAAGCATTTATTTTGTCGTACGTAATCTGCTTCTCATCATCAGTCACGAATAGTTTCAGGAAAAACTTGTTGATTGCGTCACAACAAAGAATCGCAGATTGTCAAGCATGAGCCAAGTTCGGTTCACTCAGTTCGTGTGATATCCAATTACTTCGTCGTTATCCTTTAATTGTTTTCAAGCACCTCCTTCAGACTTTACTCGTCAATACTCATAGGCCTTTCCGTCGGAAATTCGTCTTTTAGAGAAAAAAAATCCAGACCGAAAGCTCGAAAAGCATTTCCGGCATGTCAGATAAATTAATGATTGTAATGTGTCTAAAATGTTGATAAACTCAAAACTAATAATTAATGTTATTTGTTTTACATCCAAATAACTACTTCTTCAGTTTACGGAGAAACCCAAAACTAGCCTCAGTGCAAAGGATGCGAATAGAATGAACTCCGCAACACTCTCTGCCTCGACTGTCTAGCGGGTATGCAGCATCATCAGGCGAATATTTGTGGTTGCGCGGAAAAACGTAATTCACTAGCCAATAAAAAATCGAAAATTCGGTGATGATCATGATGATGAGACAATAATAATAATAATAATAATAATAATAATAATAATAATAATAATAATAATAATAATAATAATAATAATAATAAAGTAATAAGGTAGTACACGTTGGTCCTAGTGAAAATCTCAGCTGAAGTGCTGGGATTCGAACCCTAGACACGCAAACTGGGAATCGAGTAGCTCGATATTAATTATATAATTATTATTACTTTATTGTTATGATTATTACAATCGTATGAACCAAATTATTGTGGATTGGTCTAGAAATCTACAGGACGATCAGATTTTTGAGAAGTGCTGATTTTGATTTGTGAAGACAGTTACCAAACATGCGACTAGTCTTCTTGCATATGCCGACATGTAAACATAGAGTCTAGTCCGCTAAATAATCCAGTTTTGTAAACGTCTTCGGATATTGCGGTCCAAAGTCCCGCGTACTAATTTTATTCAGATTATGTGCTGGTATGTATATATACGTTTGTTATTAATAAATTACTGAGGCTGAGTTCTTCCCAGACCCAGCTTTAAATTCGTGGCAGACAAGGGGCATTGAATCTAGGCCTATCAGGCGGAAAGCTAACTTGTAAACCACAGCGATGACAAGTCACTGATGATTCGTTGATTGTATAATAATAATAATAATAATAATAATAATAATAATAATAATAATAATAATAATAATAATAATAATAATAATCGAACCAGGAACTCTATAAAAAAATCGAATAAATTACAACGGCGACGAGGAAAAGAAGACTGACCTTTTATGGACACATTAAACGGGCGAATCAAGAAAGGTTGGCCAACCAAATTACTACTTCTACAAGAAAAGTGGAAAAAACAGCCTGGGTGGCTTATACAGCTGCACAAAGACCTAGAAAAGTAGGTGTCAAAGAGTAAGAGATACAGGACAGAACAACATTTAGTAAAAAGTTTACGGGAGTGAGAGATGCACCCGAAAAGCCACTGGCCAAGTCACGGAATATCTCGGCGGAAGAACGAGAAAGGGAAAGCCAAAGACTTAAGGATCTCAAGGGCATTAGTCTGCATGACAGAAGGGTGGGTGGATTGTGCAGACGAGGTCCACAGACGGCCGTGTCGATGAATAATAACAATAATAATACGATTATGATGCTTGTTGTTTTAAGGGGCCTAACATCGAAGGTCATCGGCCCAATAATAATAATAATAATAATAATAATAATAATAATAATAATAATAATAATAATAATAATAATAAGAATTTCGTCCTGCAGAAATTATTTAAAGTAATGGAAGTCATTGACCCGGAATAGTCACATATACTGTAAATACCCTCAAATGCCACCATCCTCAGCTGGAAGTGAGAAGTGAGTGGTTCAGACGGTGCAGTGCTGGCTTTCTGAGCCTACGCTGGCGGGATCAAACTCGACCTTGTCCGATGGTATTTTAAGGTGCTACAACACGCCAGCCTCGTGTCCCTACATTTTCTGTGGGGAAAAATTGCGGCACCTCGGCGTCTCTGAAAAGCGTAAACGTAGTTAGTGGGACGTAAAACCAACAATATTATTACATAATCAAGGATTAATATACGATATTGGTCGTAAGAGGCGAATGAAAGGGAAGTCAGGGGCTCTGAATTTTATAGCGTGGGTTGGTGATCACGGGTTACCCTAGCTGATTCTGGCATTGCTTCAACTTACTTTTGTCAGTCTTTTCATTTTCATCGTTCCTATCCTATCTCCCTTTGTCAACTCTCGTTCGTTTTCGACCCTGACGGTGTTAGGATAGGAGGCCTAGGGAGCCTTTAAGTGTCCACGCCCTTAGTGGCACTTGTCTTTCCTTTGCCGATACCTTCATTTTTCGAAGCGTTGAACCTCTTGGAATTTTCTCTCTGATTAGTGTAGGGGATATAGAATCAGATTTTTGTTCAAATTTTCAAAACAATTATTGACAACATTTATTCCATGAAGCCTCCCCTTTAAAACGGTCTATTGAACATTGCTCTATCACAATTCTAACTATGTTAAATTTAGATATTTCTCAGAAGTGGAGTGGCATCATTTTGTTCGCCATCTGTCATGGATGGCTATCTTTCAAAATTTTATGTATGTTGACAGTGCGTATGGCTTTTTGAATAATCTTCCACTAGCCCTTGGCATTTTAACTACAAGCTGAACAATGATACTTTACAAAACACAACTTACATGTGATGCATGTATACAAACAGTAAGTTCAAAGAATAATAAGTGCAGACAAGCGAACATCGAATGCGTGCTGGCCAACAGGGAACTTACATCTCTCTCACTTACTACCAATATGTCTCACACTGCAGACATGTAACATTGGAAAGCGAAATGTTTTAAAGCATATATACTACACTATCAACCACCATAGAAACCCGCAATAGTGATTACTTCACTCCATAGGGGGTTGGCGTCAGGAAGGGCATCCGGTCATAAAGCAAGGCCAAATCCACATGTGATAATGTTGAGAACTACGTAGCTTAAAAAGGCAAGACAGACCATTAGGGGTGCCAAAAGAAGACTGCAGGATGCCTTCAGATGTGGTGAAGATGATGCAAACTATGGAGCAGGAATGTTTTAACCTTAAACTCAATTTCCTGAAAATTTACTTTTTTTGGATTCAGGGAACATTTTCTCAGTTTCTGCTCAACCTAAAATAAAGAAACTTTCAGGATACGTTTACTTAAATGTTTTACGTACACGGAAACAATTTTATGTATATCTGTAGTTTCTTCAAAAAGTTATTGGTCATAATATATTGGAAAACGGCGATGAAAAAATTCTTAGGTAAGAAAAAATTATATTTCCCCCAATATTCCTGTTTAAAACATATTATCGTTTCAGTATACATAGAATAGCTGTTTCCATACAGAGTAAAAATTTGGATTATGTACCTAACATGGTTCCCAAGAAAATATTCCTATAAATTAACATTGCGAAGATAGGCGATTCCATATCCCCTTAATTAATAGAAAACTGTTGCCAAGTTGTACTTTCTCTTAAAACAATATCCTCCACCATCACCACCATATACGATCTAGGTACCGGTCGAGTTGGCCGTGTGGTTAGAGGCGCGTGGCTGTGAGCTTGCATCCGGGAGATAGTGGGTTGGAATCGCACTGTCGGCAGCCCTGGAGATAGTTTTCCGTGGTTTCCCATTTTCACACCAGGCAAATGCTGGGGATGTACCTTAATTAAGGCCACGGCCGCTTCCTTCCAACCCCTAGGCCTTTCCTATCGCATCGTCGCCATAAGACCTATCTGTGTCGGTGCGACTTAAAGCTACTAGCAAAAAAATAATCGATCTTGGAAATAACAAGACGGCGACTAATCGACAGCACCACTGAGGTAAGTGATAAATAAAATATACTAATAAATTGTTGGATGGAGATTTTATGTTATTTGAAAATGTTTCTGCAGTATTTGCCCAGTACGACGACTAGTACTTTAGATAAAAATTTCTTATAATGATCTTGGGGAAATCAACCTTCTAAGCAAGTTCGTTAGCGCGGTTTGGGCCGTATAAAGTTACCTTGCATTCGGAAAATGGTGAGCTTGAGTCCCACTATCTGAAGATGGTTTTCCACAGTTTCTATTTTCAAATGATTAAGCCGTACCTTAATTTATTACGGCTTCGGTCGCTTCCTTCGCAGTCCCTCGTCAAAAATTCTGTCCGAGCTCGAGCTATGCCAAACAACTATAAAAATGAAATCAATCTGCAATAGCATATATTAAGGCCCATGGACATGATTCCTAAATATACGTATAAACAATAACTATCATAATTATCAAATTATACAGTAAACATTGAAAGACAGGCAGACAAGCGGTTATGCTAAAACACTTAGTGACCCGGCAGATGTGGCACTGTAATAAGGTTACCAGAGCGGAAGTAGAAACAGGTCAGCCTCGAGGTGCTGATATATAGTGGGGTGAGGATGTCATGATGTGGGACTATGAATACAAGGTAGGTCCACTTACGTCTTAAACAGGAAATTCATAAATCTTCCTTATTGAGTCTATTATTAACAGACCTCATTCCTACCGCATATTGTGCCATGGCATTTATACTTTAACGTGTGAAGTGGAAAATACGCCTCTCTTCGCCTTAAAATATTCAAATGGAAAGCAATTCTCTTATTACAAGCAATGCACTGAATTATAATGATACCACATCTTGCCATTCCAGTCTCACATAAACTTTATATTAGGTCCCCATATTAGATTTGAGATGGTCAGGTGAATATCCTTTTATTTAAACGATTATCAGTCCGTGGGAGACAATTTACAACAAATCTGGAAAAACTGCACTTTATAAATACTGTGTTCAAAAAATGTTTGCATATGCTAGTTTAGTGCACTTTTTCATTTTGCTATGTGTACTGTATATATGTACATTATATATTAGGAAAGGCATATAGGAAGAAAAACAACATGCGGTAAATGTATCCTTTGCTCACAGTGTTCATTGATTTTCCAGATTATTATTATTATTATTATTATTATTATTATTATTATTATTATTATTATTATTATTATTGAATGTACAGTACAGCATGGAGTCCTATTTCACAAGAGTACATTACGGCTGTAGTTTATAATCTTAAAATATTTTAAAACGAAAGATTATAGAGCAAGGAATAGACATTCAACAATGATACGTTCAAGTTGCGTGGGACACTGATGTGAAAACGTACACATGTTAACAAATTGCTGTTGTATGTAAGAGATTTTACTCCTGTAATCATTAACTGAAAGTCTATATGTTATGCTATCCTAAGTTTCATTGTCTGGAAAGACCAGGAATTAAACTAAAACGGTAATTTATGACAAGTAACAAATTCTTGTACATATGATAATTAAATAATATTGCATAATGCAGCACGTCTTCTTTTATCTTCTCAATAGTTATTCATTAACACTCCTTAAAGACAAGGGTATTCCAAAGAATGTGGTAGAGTCACAAGTGAAACTAACACGTGCATTGCGAACGATTGCGGAATCGGACAGGCCGTGTTGCTACGAGTGGAGGATTTATCATACAATACGACTGCTAAATGACACAGTGGTAATGCATCTTTCTGATGAAGAAGAGTAGGGTACCTTTTTTAATTTTAAATAAGATTGCAATTTAGATTTTTGGCCAATATTCTGATACATATACTCCATTATGCGACGTAGCGAACCCGCTCATTGGTTATTTTACTAACTTCATACGAGTAGAAACATTCATTTGTTCCCAATGTTCTTAATAATACTTACAATGGTATTGTATATACGAGTATATTAAAGCAGGGCGAAAATGAGTACGGATTAAATGTAGTAAACAAATGGCCTATGGCGACGACTTGACTTTAATGATGCACTGTAAAGCATACAATCTAATGCAACAGGTATTGTGTATGAAAATTAATTTCTCCAAGACCAAGACCATAAGAAGTTTGAATAACAGGTAGGGAATACAAAACTGGAACAGGTGGGTCATCCCCAGAGTTTGCAACGTGGTATTACTTAGGATAGAAGTGTAGTGAGTGAAAATGTATCACGGTGCAGCAAAGCTGATGCAGAGAGCTCTCACTTGGGATCAACAGTATACTGTACTACAAGAAAGAAGTTAGCTCTCGGATAAAAGTCGTTACATCGGTCTGTTTTCTGGTTGTACGGGAGTGAAAACTGGTTGAACTAAGGATATCATAAAAGTAACAGACATGAAAGTAGCGAAAAGAATTGCTGGTATTAATAGGTGGGAACAATAGGAGGAGGATACTGGGAAAAGGATGTTAAAGGCTAATTTAGGAAGAAACTCGATGGGTGAAGTTATATGTACCTACCAATCTTCTTTGGTGGTGGGTTGGGGTGGGGCTCTAGAGGGAGGAATGGAGGAGAATAGGCACACCATCTATAATTATTAGTTATGTATGTTATGTACTCGGCCCGTGCCGTGGTGTTGGAGTAACGTGGCTGTCTTTTATTCGGAGCTCTTGAGTTCGATTATCGGCTCGCCAAAGGATTTTAATTCTGGTCTGAGTGTTGGAACAGTTCACTCAGGCTCGTGAAAGCAACAGAAGGAGATGACCGATATGAGAGGAAGGGAGCATGTTGTCACGCTGACCACATGACATTACAACACCTATTGGGGATCTAGCTGAGCTCAGTCATCTCGACAAACCAGGACCTACTGAAGAGCTGTATGGGTCACGGGATTATTTCGTTTACATTCGACTGTATTCAAATACCTCTGTATTACAAAAATGTACTCTGAATATGTGATATTGATCGATATTTTATATATGAGTAACAACTCGTTTATTTACGTTTACCTTCAATGTTGGTAACGCTACAAAAATTGATTATATTCACTGAACTACGCGCACATCGCCATTTAGCTCGCCATTATCGTTAGCATTAAAATGTCAGTCATAATCACTTGACACCAACTACCATTAATCAAGACTTCACACCATATTATGTCACTCAACATTCTGAAAATGGCGGAAGTAAAAGTTGAAAGGTGTTCTCTATGTTGACATGTCTTCATGAACATGAGTAGAATAGATGTCAATGAATGTCTATATAGAGGAAAACTACATGCCTTGTCAAATCAATTTACGGCTAATAAACGACGTAAGTACTTCCATATTGTTACATTACTATTCGTTATGGAAAACCAGTCCATTCATGATTTTAATGTAGTATATGAAGAATATATTTGAATTTACTGTATATTTAGTTTAGATTCCAACTACCTCGAGACAACGTGATGTTCCATAATAGAAAAACGAATTTCACTTTGATTCCGAACTTCCTACTTTTTAAATACTAACACTGTTCTTCTCTTCCAAATGATGCTATATTTTGAAGCATGAAGATATCTATCCAATATATATCTGGCAGGTATATTCGTTCCGGCAGAATTGCCTTAAAAAGTCGCAAAAGTGCCGTTAGGTCAGTTTCAGACATGCGACTTGCCAAAAACCACCACTTCGTGCAGACTTGATACTGCGCAACTAGTATGATTGGTGCGGTTAAAATTTGTGCCTTAAATGTTTAAAATCATGTATCTCAAAGCAGCAAGGTGGATGTTGAATGCTTGTCAGCATAATAACAAATTCTCACAACTATTCTTGGGTGATTATGAGCAAAATTGAATTTAACCGTGTTGAATACTTTTTCTCTTATTTCTGTTGTCTGAGCCTTTGGTCTAAAGTTACTTCAAACACATCACCATGTACACTAGTTACTTTTTGATAAATCATCATCATCATCATCTGTTTACCCTCCAGGTTCGGCTTTTCCCTCGGACTCAGCGAGGGATCCCACCTCTACCGCCTCAAGGGCAGTGTCCTAGAGCTTCAGACTCTTGGTCGGGGGATACAACTGGGGAGAATGACCAGTACCTCGCCCAGGCGGCCTCACCTGCTATGCTGAACAGGGGCCTTGTGTAGGGATGCGAAGATTGGAAGGGATAGGCAAGGAAGAGGGAAGGAAGCGGCCGTGGCCTTAAGTTAGGTACCATCCCGGCATTCGCCTGGAGGAGAAGTGGGAAACCACGGAAAACCACTTCGAGGATGGCTGAGGTGGGAATTGAACCCACCTTTACTCAGTTGACCTCCCGAGGCTGAGTGGACCCCGTTCCAGCCCTCGTACCACTTTTCAAATTTCGTGGCAGAGCCGGGAATCGAACCCGGACCTCCGGGGGTGGCAACTAATCACGCTAACCACTACACCACAGAGGCGGACACTTTTTGATAAATAATGAACAAAAATATAAAATTATTTACCACTAAAAGTGCGTTACTTCTTTCCTCTGTATATCAGGTCCATCACGAAGCAGAACAGGGCAGAATGTCGAGGCCTTGAGCGACGTACAACAACGGTACATCATGCAGGTATCTCTCCGCCTGTACAACGCCACATTGGCACATGCAGGTGGGTAGCTTTGTGGCAATTCACATATCGCTCAGCAGGTACTTCTGTGATATTTCACGTAGGCCCATTTTACAAATATCTATACTTGCAGGTAGATTTGCTCGCGTCTCTAATGAACTGAAGCGATACAGGCAGCCACTCTATCCATAGGATCTCCGGACAATTACATACAATGACATCGATTTTAACAGAAAAATCGTACATATCGAAATTAGAAAATAATTGTCATGATTTCGGAAAAGTAACGCAATTTATTCTCGTGGATTCTGATGCCTTGGCGCTTCGGACACACACACACACACACACACACACACACACACACACACACACACACACACACACACACACAGAGAAGGATTAGTCGGAAATGTCCGTTCTTCATTGCACTTGATACTCTGTTTGACTTGTCCATAAATAATTCGTAACTTTCTAAATATTGATCAAATCGGCCATATTCGTTACCACTACACTATAATACTGTATATAGTGACAATGATTCCTTTTCGATAAGCGTCTTTCGAAGTACCGCTCTCACAAAAAACAAAAAATAAACATTACGCTATTGGCTTTACGTCGCACCGACACGGATATGTTTCATGGCGACGATGGGACAGGAAAGGGCTAGGACTGGGAAGGAAGCGGCCATGGCCTCAATTAAGGTACACCCCCAGCATTTTCCTGGTGTGAAAATGGGAAACCACGGAAAACCATCTTCAGGGCTGTCGACAGTGGGGTTTGAACCTACTATCTCCCGAATACTCGATACTGGCAGCACTTAAGCGACTGCGGCTATCGAGCTCGGTCTAAACGTTACGAACATAAGCAACAGACTAATATGTACTTCATATCATCTCAGAATTCTCCCATAGGCTGCCCTGCTCGATGGTTCGAGTCGGCGGATTTGAAGTTGGGAGAATGCGTGGTGACCATAGGACCCCTTGCCGTGATTGGCGTTATTTGTACTTAATTGTGCCAATTTCACCTGTTCTGTGCGACTTCCGTTCGTGAACTTTTGTTCTATTCCAACGGTTTCATTTCTTAAATAATCACGATACATTAAGCATATCGACGGTGCGCGAGCAATACCTGGTATCTCACAACGCTCTTCCTACCCACTCGTCACGCCTCCCAGCCAAACATGGATTTGCAGTCTATCAGAACAATGTTCGCTGGGTTCATTTTTCTACGCCAAGATGTAAAGAAAAATGTACCTTATCGTACCGTACTGTAGGAATGTATATTTTCATGAAGTATAGTATGAAGTTGGATAGTATAGATGAAAGTGAGAAGCCTGGCACATGTAAGTGGAACAATATCAGGGTTCAGCTTACGGCCCCGTGGCCACTAACCCACACTCCCAAGTTAAGAGACCCTCCCCCCCCCCCGTTTTAGTCGCCTCTTACGACAGGCAGGGGATACCGTTGGTGTTATTCTACCGCTCCTACCCATAAGGAGAAGTTGGGTGAGGAGGAGGAAGGAATCGGCTGTGGCCTACGGATAGGAACTGTCCCTCCCAACATTTGCCTAGAAGTGAAAATAGGGAACCACAGAAAAACATTCTCGTATCTCCCAAATGCAGAGCTCGGCTGCATAGTCGTAGCGCATTAACACGCTCGGTTTTCAGGTGCAGAATCTTGGGTGAAAATGAACCACATGCCATAATATCTCGTTGATTTCATTTTGGGAGAAAGTAATGGCTATACCTTTTGTTAAAATTCCCAAAACATTTCCTAGACAACCTTCATTCGATAGGACTGTTGAATTGTTGGACCAATGTTGGTCATTCTCGACCCCATAAAAATAAGTGTGCAGTTCAGTGTTTAGACATCCAGGCAAACGGAAAAGGAGAAACGAACTTAAATATATACACTGACAGGCAGTCAGAACGCAACTCATCTCCTGGCAATTTGTGCTAGAACGAGATAATTGTAAATATCTGCCACAATCCTCCCTTAACCCAAAACGTTCTCCCGCGGAACATATTTTTAATCTTGCTGACGACCACCTGAGCAAAGTACTCGGTTAGCACTCTCATTGTATGATCGAAGTTCAAATTTAAAAGTTGACACCCAGTTAGGATTTAAGAGTCCTTAATTGAGATGGTTGTGGTGGTGCTGGTGTTGGTGGTGATGATGATTATCACTTTAAGAGGAAGAACAACTAGGCAACCTTCCCCTCTTAAAACTGGGTGGTGATGGTGATGGTTATTGTTTTAAGAAGAAGTGGTGAATATTGTTTTAAGAGCTAATGTACCTTGGCAACCATACTTTTTAGTATTAGTCATAGGAAAAATGATAAGAAGTCCGACACTTCGAAGAATGAAGATATCGGAAAAAGAAGGGCTAGGGTCTTGACAAGTGTGAAAACTAAAAACTTTCTAGACTGGGCAAATTTAGGGCAGAAGTACGTGAGTGCTCATTTAAATAATGCAGTAGTTTACTATAGCATTTATCACTATAAACCAAACCAAACCCCATGGCACTACAGCCCTTGAAGGGCCTTGGCCTACCAAGCGACCGCTGCTCAGACCGAAGGCCTGCAGATTACGAGGTGTCGTGTGGTCAGCACGACGAATCCTCTCGGCCGTTATTCTTGGCTTTCTAGACCGGTATTTATCACTATACAGTATATATTATAACGTTAGAGGTAGAAATGCGCAAATTTTACCATGTAAAGTCAAAGCCTTGCTGATTTGAAGGGATTGCAATTCATAGTATTCAGACTTCTAGTTTTTATGTTTTGAATTTAACACATGTTTCAAGGTCTTATAGAAACATGTAATGTTAGTACACATTACTAGTGAAGTTTGGTACCACTGCTTCCAAGTTTTCACCACACTTTCATAGCTGCTTGAAAATCTTTAAACTCTAGAATTTTAACATTTGATAAATATTTATCACTGCAGTTATAAATTAAAATTTAATTTTAAAATATTGTAACTTTAAGCAACACAAAAGAGAGGTTTATAAAATCACAAATTAGAAGCAAAGTTAAAAATTGTAGAGTTTTAGTATCACAGTACAGTCATATATGAGTGTGAAAAACGTAATATCTCTAGGTTGAATAGTTTAGGAGCAATATCTACCTAAATGCGAAAAAAGAAAAGTTTTCCGAAAACTGCAGTCAAAGTTTTTGTTTCACTTACACCTCTCTCAAAACATTCCGGGACCTTATTCTTATTGCTGCTGGCTCTCTTCATCTTCTCTCTTCATTTTTCTGTTTCTTTTTTTGAATTCTACCTTCCTTAGTGGATTCTGCACTTGATTTTTTTAGATTGTTTTACAAGGTCACTGACAAAGTCTCTCAAAGCCTACAACACGTTTGCCCCATGCTTGATACCCATGTCTTCAGGAACATACTTTCTTGACATCATGCCCTCATTGAAACATATCGCTGTATCCAATACAGATTCAGTTTTTGGAATGCGTTGCCAGCAGTTTTTGGAAAGCGTTGCCAGATAAAATGATTAAAACATTCATTGGTATTCTGTGTGCCACCATGTAAACACTTAACAATAGAGTGCAATCACTGAGTCCCTTATACACAGATTTTATGGCATTCAAAACAGCCAATGGAAATTAGTTCTTGTGGTGGTATTTAGGCCCCCTGCCTCTACATTCTGAAACCCACACCATGAATTCACACCTTCTGTACACAGGTCATGTCTTGATTCTTCATCCTTTGACATTTTGTGATATAATATAGCTTTTATGGCATGTTTCATTTCTTGAAGATTTCCTGTATTTCTTCTTATAACAAGTCCAAAATGCGGCTGCAGCTTATCAATTTCTGCATCTGGCAACCTCCCTCGACCACTGATGGGCTTACCATCAGAAAGTTTCTGATTACCGAAATATTTCTTCAGTTTCCTAAGCCTAGATCCTAACTTCTTCTGCACGTAGCCTACACACTCAAGTTTCTCAGTTTTAACATTGTTCCCATATGGTTTACAGTAATTTACTTGCATTACTCCCTTAGAATCACCGTCACCTAGGCACTTCACTTACCTCAAACCCGGCTCACAACCAAGAACGTTTGAACATTGCATCAACACCTGCAGCCTCCATATTACCGTTAGGTCCAATAAAATTCTTTTCACAGTTATGATCATCCTTGGTTACAGTACAACCATGGCAGTACCTCTTCAGGTATTCTACATCCAAGTCTTTCCCAGAATCCACAGATGTTATAACTACAACACCATTCAGCGATGTATGACCACGATTTTGCCAGCTTCCAAACATCATTATTATTGTCATTTAAAAGCTTGGCTTCTTTATCTGCATTTACCATACAACTCACGGAAATATGTTTCATTGGATATAAAACTACGTTGCTGGCTTTGACATTAATGTACTTATTGGAGATTGTTGTATGTCCGGCGCTCCCTTCTCGCTCCGCCAGCCAGCTGCACGCGCGCCTGTGTATCATTCTGCTAGCTTCGACGCGCAGCCCTCAGTGCGCGTGCCTGACCATCGAGTGTACTATAAATAGGAGCTCCCGGCCTGCTCACTTGCCCACTTGCCCCGGTGTCCAGCTCCAGAATACACCCTACGTCGAGCACGGAGGCTACTCCTCTTGAAAATGTGCTTCGACCAGGTGGACTGAATTTCTGGCAGTACGAGGTTTCACCTCTGGTCACCGCTCCCTTACCTGTTTCCGCTGCCTATGTTCCGTAATTCTTTTACAAGCCATTTTCATTCCCTAACTTATGCAAGCTCCCTTAGTTTCGCTAGGTGGAATTTCTTCAATCAATTGAACTTGCTTTTTAGGAATTCAGGCACTTCAACAAACAAGGACTCTCATGAACATTTATGTTAGTGTGCCAGATAGTTCTCGACTATCAAAGTGTCAATTCACAAAGACTATCTTTTCAAGATAGAAGTGTATATAAAGACTGCAAACCTGTACATATTGTATAAAGACAGACTTTTCTCAAGATTCAATATTCCTTTTTGCTTCAAAATACATTTCAGTTATTTGTGTAAATATCATAAAGTGAAGCAAATAAAGTTGTGTTCTGTAAACTTCAACCTTGGTTACAACACAACTCTATGGCGACGAGGTAAAAAAGCAACAAACTACAATTCTTCGGCCCCAGTTGCCAACTCTATAGCGACGAGGTACACACGACACCAACACTACAATTCAACGGGCCCAGTTGTCAACTCTACGGCGACGTGCTAAACAACAACAACACTCCAACCAGTTCTGACACACAGCTTACCTTACTCTTTCTTGCACGCATCTCGCAATGGCTACTGCGGAACAACTCGCTACGGTCTTCCAAGCCTTACAGCAGCAACAACAACAGTTTATGCAACAACAACAGGCAGCATTAATTCAGGCTATTCAAGCTATTTCTGTCTCTACACAGCCATCAGCTATTCCTCCGTTCTCTGCTTTTGATCCAGCTAAGGAAGAATGGTCAGTTTATTTAGCCCGCTTGCAACAGCATTTCATCTGCCATTCTGTCACAGATGATCAACGCCGCCGCGCACTATTTCTTAGTTCGGTTGGCAATGCTACGTGTGAATTACTACGTAAATTAAGTCCAGAAGAACACTTATCTGAGGTACCCTTCACGCAGCTCTTGGCCCGTCTCACGGAACACTATGCCAAAGCTCCTCACATAGTGGCTGCTCGCTATAAATTTTTTCAGAGCAGAAAGCAACCCCATCAGACACATACTGAATGGATAACTGAATTGCGTGGTCTAGCTAAACCCTGCCAGTTCATCTGCTCCAAGGACGGTTGTGGTTCATCCTACACTGATTCTCTCATTCGGGACATGGTAATTTTACATACTCCTGAAGACAAAATACGTTTTGACGCTGTCAAGCAGAGTAACCCTTCTTTAGAAGACGTCCAGCGTATTGCTACGGTTTATGAGCTTACTACCAAGACTGCCGCAGCCATAGCTTCTCCACACGAAGTTGCACAAGTCTCGCCTCAGGCCCGCAAGTCCTCTGCTACAGTGAACCGTACGGATAAGGCGCTCTCCACCAAGCATTCTCGCCAGGTTCCCTCTCGTAATGCTACACGGAAGCCCAATTCTAAAAGCACCTCGAAACTCCTGCCTTCCTGCCGAGGTTGTTTCAAGCATCATGAACGTCGTGACTGTCGTTTTTTCAAAGCTACTTGTGAACGATGTAAGAAACTTGGACACATTCAGACTGTCTGTCAAAGTTCGCTCCGCCCTGCTAAGACTACTGCAGCGCGCCGGAAGCATATACAGCCCCGCCAAGACATGGAAGTTGATCAGATCAATCTTATTCTTCCCACAAAGGATTCTCACAAAATCATCATTCCTCTCTCATTCTCTGATCGATCTGTCGATTTTCAATTAGACACTGGATCACCTGTCTCTATTATTAACCTGACTACCTACCACGACTTAGGTTCACCTTCATGCTCTCCAGCTGACATCCAGCTAGTGACATTTAACAAGAAGAAAATTGACATCAAAGGTCAAATTAAGCTTCAGGCTAGTTATAAAGGAATTCAGAAGGCCATTCCTCTTCTCGTAGTTAACAACTACACTGCATCAAACATTATGGGCATGGATCTATTTAACTTATTTGGTTTCCAGATACATGACAACATTAACGTCGTATCTACATTGCAGCCTACTTCTGACGTTACCGCTCTCCTAGAGCAGTTTCCTGAAGTCTTCGACTCTCAGCTCGGAACGGCAAAAGACTATACAGCTCACATACAGCTGAAATCCGGAGCTAAGCCTCGCTTCCTCAAAGCACGTCCAGTACCCCTAGCACTTCAAGACCAGGTCACGAAAGAATTAGAAAGATGGATACAAACTGGAATTGTAGTACCAGTTACTTCTAGTCAATGGGCTACTCCACTCGTGGTAATCACGAAACCTGATGGTAATGTTCGACTTTGTGGCGATTTTCGATCTACAGTCAACGCACAACTCGAAACCGATATCTTTCCTATTCCACGTCCAGAAGACTTATTCCGTCGTCTCTCTGGTGGACAATTCTTCTCTCGAGTTGATCTTAAAGAAGCATATCTCCAGCTACTTTTAGACGAAGAATCTAAGAAATTTCTCACACTCAACACTCATCTCGGACTGCTCCAGCTCCAGCGGCTCCCATTCGGTATTTCATCCTCAGCGGCTATTTTTCAGCGCTATTTGGCTCAACTCACCGCCTCAATTCCCGGTTGTGCTAACTACCTGGATGATATTATTGTTACTGGAAAAGATCATCAGGAACATCTAACCAATCTCCGACTTCTTCTCCAGAAATTGAAAGACAATGGCCTACGAGCGAATCTCGCTAAATGTACCTTCTTTCAGCCTCAAGTTCACTACCTCGGACATATACTTGATAAGAATGGAATTCGTCCTAGTATGCAGAATGTCTCCGCGATAGTAAACATGCCAGCACCTCAGAACCTCAAGCAGCTTCAGTCCTTCATCGGCAAAGCGAACTATTATAATAAGTTCATTCCACGCTTCGCTACAGTAGCAGCTCCATTAAACGCTCTACGTAAAAAAGGTGTTAAGTTTCAGTGGACTCCGCAATGCCAACAGGCATGGAAAACAATTCACAACGCCTTAATTCAAGCTATACAACTCACTCATTTTCAGCCCGACAAGATCATCACGCTAGCTACTGACGCTTCAGACTACGGTGTCGGTGCAGTTCTCTCCCAGAAGGATCGTCATGGACAAGAACGCCCCATCGCCTTCGCTTCGAAAACACTTAATGACCATCAACGTCGATACTCACAGATAGAGAAAGAAGCTTTAGCCATCATCTTTGGTATTCGCCGTTTCAATGAATATCTTTATGGCAACCATTTCCTGATCATTACCGATCATAAGCCTCTCGTACACTTATTCCATCCTGGTAATAAGATCCCAGAGAACTCCCTCAGAAAGCTTCAAAGATGGTCCATGTTCCTTTCTGATTATTCCTATCAGATTGTATATCGAGCCACATCCCAGCATTGTAATGCTGATGCCCTCTCCCGCTTACCCGTTGGTCCTGATACTGCCTTCGATTCTCAAGAATCTGAATGTCTTCAGTTGGACATAGAACTTGAAGATACTGTATCCAGTTTTCCTATTGATGCTACCTGCATAGCTAAAGCTACGGATAAGGACAGTACACTTGCTACTGTACGTACTTACATCCGCAACGGTTGGCCTCTTCAGAGCACACTTCCTGCCCACCTGGCACCTTATCATCGTATGCAACATCGTCTCACGACTCGTGCCGGAGTTGTACTACTAGAAGCAGGCACCATCTTCCGAGTGGTTATCCCACTTAGCCTACAGAAACAAGTTCTCGAATTATTACACCAAAGCCATTGGGGTATCTCCAGAACAAAGCAACTCGCCCGTCCACACTGCTACTGGCCCGGTATTGATGCCGCCATCGAAAAGCTAATACGTCATTGTGAGCAATGTCAAACGAATCAGAACGCCCCGTCTTCTGATCTTGCTTCATGGCCTCCTGCTACTACTCCATGGGAACGAGTTCACATCGATTTCGCAGGTCCTTTCCTCAATTCCATGTGGTTAATAGTCATTGATTCACTGTCACACTTTCCATATGTCGTGGATATGCATTCGACTACTACAACCGAAGCTACCATTCGTGCTCTCCAGAAAATCTTTACTACAGAAGGTTTACCGCAAGTACTCATTTCGGACAACGGACCTCAATTTACAGCTACTGCTTTTCAGAACTTTTGTACACATAATGGCATTCGTCATATCCTAGCACCACCTTTTCACCCTCAATCTAATGGTGAAGCTGAACGCTTCGTACAAACTTTTAAAAGAAGTATGAAGAAAGCTGTCTCTTCAGGCTTAACTAAAGACCAAGCCTTGCTCCAACTCTTAAACAACTACAGAACTCTACCCGGCGCTGATAATGTCACTCCTGCACAGAAGCTCCATGGACGACCTCACAGAACTTTACTTTCTCTGTTACAGCCTCTTCCGGCCCAGCATAAGACCTCACCAACGAAGTTCTCCCTCAACGACAAGGTCTACACCAGGACATTCAAATCCAACCCACTCTGGATACCTGGAGTCATCTGCAGATCTTTGGGTCATCGTCTCTACGAGATACAGACTACGGAGAAACGTATCTGCCGCCATCAAGATCAGATACGTCTGCGCTACCGCCCCTGTCCAGCTATTGATGCTATTGCTAAACCAGATAAATCTATCGCTGAACGAGCTTTAGATCATTTAATAACAATGGGTTCCTTTCAGGACGAGACAGCGCCACTCCGCCCAGTTCCAGCTCCGGACAATACAACAGAGATATCAGCAGCTCCGCCCCAGCATCGCAGTCGCCGCCAGCGCCGCCGCCGTTTCACGCCGTACCGGCGCATTTAGGAGGGGAGGGTGTTGTATGTCCGGCGCTCCCTTCTCGCTCCGCCAGCCAGCTGCACGCGCGCCTGTGTATCATTCTGCTAGCTTCGACGCGCAGCCCTCAGTGCGCGTGCCTGACCATCGAGTGTACTATAAATAGGAGCTCCCGGCCTGCTCACTTGCCCACTTGCCCCGGTGTCCAGCTCCAGAATACACCCTACGTCGAGCACGGAGGCTACTCCTCTTGAAAATGTGCTTCGACCAGGTGGACTGAATTTCTGGCAGTACGAGGTTTCACCTCTGGTCACCGCTCCCTTACCTGTTTCCGCTGCCTATGTTCCGTAATTCTTTTACAAGCCATTTTCATTCCCTAACTTATGCAAGCTCCCTTAGTTTCGCTAGGTGGAATTTCTTCAATCAATTGAACTTGCTTTTTAGGAATTCAGGCACTTCAACAAACAAGGACTCTCATGAACATTTATGTTAGTGTGCCAGATAGTTCTCGACTATCAAAGTGTCAATTCACAAAGACTATCTTTTCAAGATAGAAGTGTATATAAAGACTGCAAACCTGTACATATTGTATAAAGACAGACTTTTCTCAAGATTCAATATTCCTTTTTGCTTCAAAATACATTTCAGTTATTTGTGTAAATATCATAAAGTGAAGCAAATAAAGTTGTGTTCTGTAAACTTCAACCTTGGTTACAACAGAGATGGCAGGCTCATCATGGCACAAAATACCTGTCCTGATTTCTTACCGTTCCAAATACCCCTCATTGCATAGGAAATCCTAATGTTATTTACCTTATAGTTTCTGTTCACACTTGAGGACATAGATGAATGTTCTGATTTACAAATACTTCACACTATAATTATTTTACTTGCAAGGCCTCTTCTACTATGTACATCTTCTACAATCTTCACAGAATTAACATTTTGACAGTACTTGCACATGACATGGTTCTGAACCACGTCAGATATACTGTGTAAAATAAACCTAATATTACACTGCCACCAGGATTATTATTTTCTTCATTGTTTTCTTCTGAAAGATAACTAATCTTTCTCTTTGAAACACTTGAAACACGCGAGTCTATTGTTTTTTGGGGGTTCAAAGATGAGTTATTGTCTTGCACTTGACTCAAAGTAACATCCGCTGTATTTCCCGTGTATCTGTTGCCTTCACGGTGTTGTTTCCTATTGAAATTCTTAGTTAGTAGCATATTCACACGTTTCATATACCACAGATTCTACGAACGACGTTCTAAGAATTACAGTTACAAATTATAATTCACAATTTTTCTGAGCATGTTTACTTCATGTAATAACAGAAACAAACACGTTTATTTCACTGCGTCCGTGAGCAGTCCCTTGGTCACGACACGCGGTGTTTACCAACGTCTGAAACGAGCCATCTCACAAGATCTTCATGCAAATAATAAGGAAATAATGATTGACTAAGTATGTCAATAATGGTGTTTGAAAAGTGGGGCGTGGCAAAAACAACGCTTCACATTATTCTTAAATTCTTCGTGAAATAAAATAAAAAATCTCTATATATATAAAATAAGAGTTTTGCCTGTACATTGCTCAGAATTTGAAAATGGAATTTCTGTATCGGTCATGTCCACAGTAACAAGGAAATGTATTTTTTACTTTTCCGTAATTTCTGTCTGTCTGTCTGTCTGTCTGTCTGTCTGTCTGTCTGTCTGTCTGTCTGTCTGTCTGTCTGTCTGTCTGTCTGTCTGTCTGTCTGTCTATCTGTCTGTCTGTCTGTCTATATGTACACGCATCACGAGAAAACGGCTGAAGAGAATTTAATGAAAATCGATATGTAAAGTCGGGTGATGAACCACTACAATCTAGGCTATAAATTATTTTAATTCACGCTGAGTGAAATGGTAGTTTAGGGGAAGGCCTGAAATTTATTTCTCAAATATTTGTGTTATTAGTGGTCGTGTCTTAATGAAAATAGGTATACAAAGTCGGTGTAATAAGTCGCTATAATCTAGGCCATAAATAATTGTATTCAGGCTGAGTGAAATGGCAGTTTAGGGAATGCCTAAAATTTAATTTTCAAATATTTATGTTATTAATGGTCGTATCTTAATGGAAATCGTTAGACAAGGACGGGAAATAAGTCGCTACAATATAGGCTATACATAATTGTATTCACGCTGAGAAAAATGGTAGTTTAGGGGAAGGCCCAAAATGTAATTCTCAAATATTTATCATATTAGTGGTCGTATCTTCACAAAAATTGGTATGCAAAGTCGGGTAATAAGTCGCTATAATCTAGGCCATCAATAATTTTATTCACACTGAGTGAAATGGTAGTTTAGGGGAAGGCCTGAAATGTAATTCTCAAATAAGTTATTTATGTTATTAGTGGTCGTATCGATAAATACTACATAACTAACATAACTTTAGTTATGTCGTTAGTGTAGTTATGTAAGAAGTTATTAATTTTCCTATCACTTATACTGGCGTTTTTGTAATGACCTATGTTGAATTCATTTAGGAAAACCACTAAGTCAGTCTTTCTGAGAATCCCGTAACGAAGCACGGGTACATCAGTTAGTATATATATATAAATCTTAGATATTCTTGTTAAGGAAGGCGCGCTTTTCAAACTAAAAGCAAAGAAGAAAAACAGAAATTTCCGTTCTATTCACGATCTTCTGTCCTTAAGGAGAAGTACACATGGGCAACCACATTTTCTTAACATTAATCACAGGAAAAATGATAAGTGGTCCGACACTTCGAAGAATGAAGGTATCAGAAAAAAGAAGGGCCAGGCACAAAACGCGTGAAAAGTAAAGACTTTCTAGACCTGGCAAATTTAGCTACGTCGGGATAGGATGAGAACGAGAACTGATTAAGAAAGGCCAAATAGAAAAGCTGAAGGATAGGAGTCTAACACAAGTAAGTGGGATCAACGCCGGACTCAGCTAAATGATTTGTGGTAGCCAACTGACTACCCAAATGCTGTGATTGGTGATGATTATTGTTTTAAGAGGAAGTGAAGAAGAACAACTATAGTCTCTTAGCACCAGTCGGAAGAAAAAATTAAGAGGTCCGACATTTCGAACAGTAAAGTTATCAAAAAGAAGAAGGACTAGGGCCACGGAGAGCTTGAAAATGAATCTCTAGGTCTCTCAAATCTCACACCGTCGAGGTCGGAAAGGAACAAGAGTTAACCAAGGGATATCGGATAGAAAACATGGAAGTGAGGAGCCTGGCGCTAGTAAGTGGAATGATAGACTCAGCTTGTGGCTCCGTGGGCGCCATCCCACGTTTCGAAGCTGAAAGCCTCTGGGGTCCGCTTTTAGTCACCCCTTTTGACGGGCAGGGGATACCGTGGATGTATTCTACCTCACCTGCCCCCAGGGGTTGCTTTTATCAGACAGAGATCAATGTCAAAAGATTTACTGGCTCGTTAATATATTTTATGAAACAATTCAGGTACTCTCTTAAAACTAATAGGATTTGGAAAGGATACGAGCTTGGCAATGTTATCAGACTACACGTTAGTACCAGAGCAATTAACTTTGAAGAACCTTGAAAAGGTTTTAAATAATAAAGCGAAATTCCTGTAGTTTTTCACATACTTTTCTTGGCACCTATGATTATTGGCTTGAGCAACTGAAATAAATACATCATGACAGGACTCTACTTCTGATTTTGCTGGCTGTACATTATTGTGATCGGTAGTCCCGAGAAGTTTATACGCATGCGTGAAACATATTATAGATTCGTGTTATGTTCTCTTGTCGATATTTATCATGTAGACTGGAAAATGGTAAAAATATGCGTGCCAAAAAATGTTCTTGCAGTTATAATGGAAAAATTACAGAAAACTATGAGGATGGTTGAAAAGAGGGATTCAAAAGTATTTTTCCCATATCTATTGACACTAGCGACCGTAACTTAATAATTATAGTTACTGATATTTTCGAATATATTATTATTATTATTATTATTATTATTATTATTATGATTATTATTATTATTATTATTGCCGTCCCCGCGGTGTAGGGGTAGCTTGCCTGTCTTTTACCCAGAGGCCCCGGGTTAGATTCCCGATCAGGTCAGGGACTTTTACCTGGATCTGAGGGCTGATTCGAGGGCCACTCAGCCCGTGAGATTACAATTAAGGAGCTATCTGACGGTGAGATAGCGGCCCCGGTATAGAAAACCAACAGTAACGGCCGAGAAGATTCGTCATGCCGACCGCACGACACCTCATAATCTTCATGTCTTCAGACTGAGCAGCGGTCGCTTGGTAGGCCATGGCCCTTCGGGGCTGTTGTGTTATGGTGTTCGTTTATTATTATTATTATTATTATTATTATTATTATTATTATTATTATTATTATTATTATTATTATTATTATTATTATTATTATTATTATTATTGCCGTGCTGAGTGCCTGAGATGGTTGAGGTGCTGGCCTTCTGGCCCCAACTTGGCAGGTTCGATTCTGACTCACTCCGGTGAAATTTGAAGGTGCTCAAATACGCGATCCTCGTGTCGGTAGATTTACTGGCACTTTAAAAAAGAACTCCTGTGGGACAAAATTCTGCCACCTCGGCGTCTTCGAAAACCGTCAAAAGTTGTTCGTGGGACGTAAAAGCATATTATTATTATTATTATTATTATTATTATTATTATTATTATTATTATTATTATTATTATTATTAGTATCGTCCTTATGGTGTAGGGATAGTGAGAACCTGGTTTCGATTCCTCCTCAGGTGAGAGTACCTGTATTTGAGGGTCGGTTCGAAGCCTAATCAGCTTACGTTAAAACAATTATGAAGCTCTTGACAGTGACGTAACGGCCCCGGTCTAGAACGCCAAGAATAATGGCCGAGGGCTTTCGTCACACTGAACATGCACTCTGCAAGTCCCGGCATTTTCCTGGTGTGAAAATGGAAAACCACGGAAAACCCTCTTCACAAACGCGAAACAATCTGTAGGAAAGAGAGCATGTATATAGGCTACGTATATTACTGGATGTATGGCCATTTTCATTTTAAGAACGCAATAGACCCTGTTCGCATGCTTTTCTGGTATTATGACACAACACCACCCATTACACTGGAAGTATACATTCACCTGTTTATTGATGTTGTGATACAACACGGCCCAGTCCATTAAAGTATGCATTCTATTGTGTATTGATATTATGATATAACATAGCCCGTTGCATTGGAAACATGCATTCACCTAACTCTCTGTGGTGTGGGTGGTAGAATGCACCCGCGGTGCTCCTGCCTGTCGCAGAGGGGGGGGGGGGAATTGCAGGGGTCCCAAGGGCTTTCATCTTGGAGCTCGGGTCGGTGGCCACGGGTTCCCTGGCTGGGTATGACTTTACTTCCACTTGCTTGTGTCGGGCTCCTTGCCTTCATCTTTCCTGTCCGCCCTCCTTTGGATGGGTTTTGCTTTTATCGACCCCGACGGTGTTTACATGCCCTTCGTGGCCCCTCTCTTTCATTTGCCTTCATTCTTCGGGGTGCCAGACGTTTTCCATTTTCCTACGGATTGATGTTAATAGAGAATGGTTACCCAGTTGTACTTTCTCTTAAAACAATAATCACCACAACAATCCATTCACCTGCTTATGAATATTCTGATACAACAGGGCCCATTCCATTGGAAATGTGCATTCACATCAATTATGTCGGAACACGACCATTCCGTTAGAAATATCGTCGTTGCGCCTGCTAAAACCGGTATGTGGGGGAAATACTGACCCGCAGCACATATATCATACGAGCGAGAATTCTTGGAAATTACACAGTATGAACCTTAGATGTCAGAATCTTATCGGGCGAAGTTCTAAGCTGAAATATTTCACATAGCGGTTTTCGCAGGCACAACGACGAAATTCATTCCCCTGTTTATTGACAATGCGATACAACAAGGCCCATTCTATTGGAAATATACATTCGCCTGCTTATTGATAATATGAGGTGGTGGTGATTATTGTTTTAAGAGAAAGTACAACTAGGCAACCATCCTCTATTATCGCTAATCAGAGGCAAAAAAACTGGCAAGGGTCCGACACTGTGAAAAATGAAGGTATCATCTAAAGAAAGACAAGGGTCACGAAGGGCGTGAAAATGAAAGACTCCCCATACCTCAATACTTACTATCATTAGGGTCGGAAAAGAACGATAGTTGACCAAGGGAGGTCGGATAGGATAGATGAAAGAGAGGAGGCTGGGGAAAGTAAGTGGAAGAAATGCCAGGACTCAGCTAAGGACCCCGTGGTCGCCAAACCAAGTTAAGAGCCGCTTGATCTATTGATATTATGATACTAAAAGGCCAATTCCATTGAAGGTATGAGTTTATCGTTGATTTTCTGATGTAAGCGAAGCAAAGCACCGAGTCGTGTCGTTAGTTTAAGAGGTACGGAATCTAGACAGTAAAAAAAAAAAAATGAAAGGAGGACTTTACTTATGACAGACTTACTTACTTACTTTTCCTATCTGTCCTTCCCAGCCAACTCTTTTTTTCTTCCGACCCTGACGATATTAGATTAGTGAAACAAAGAGGTTCTTTCATTTAAAAGAACTTCCCTTCTCATTCTTCGAAGGACCGGAACTATTCTATTTTCGCCTCTGATTAGTGTTATGGGCAATGGTTGCCAAATTACACTTCCCCTTAAAGCAATAATAATTACCACCACTACCACCATCACCACCTCCAGAGTTTGATCTTTCAAAGGATGAAATGAAAGGTCACAAAAGACGAGGAAGATGGGAGACTCCTTAGCTCCGAAACCAAATACTGTTGATACGTTGATACAGTACCTTAGTACGTTCTAGAAGTGAATACGCTGCTGTTATTTGGAACCCTTGTAATATTAAAGGTATCGAAATTTTAAAAAAAGTTCAGAAACATTTCCTGAAATTTATATACGGTATGAGATATTAGGGCGAATTTCCTTTAAATGTGAGCTACGAGTGTCAGCTCACAGATGCCTATTTCAAATCTCTCAGATCACGTAGAGATTTTTGCCATATGATATTTATGTACAAAGTTGTAAGTAACATCCTTGATAATTCGTACTTTCTTTCATTATTAAAATTATATACCATAGGTGAAAACACGAGTTTTATTTACGTTCTGTAGTGAAAGCGTGAAAAGAGCCAGTCAAAATAACTCACCACTTCACAGAATATGCGATAAGTAGCCTATAACAGCATCAATATGAAGCTAGCTTTTGGCTGAAGCACGCAAAATTTTCTTCTTCAGCTCAGGCTCATGATTTAGGTACTGGCAAACGTTTAAAATGTGAGCAATTAACTGATAGTTTTAAGTTAGTAGTAATTACTACATGACGTTCTAACCATCCTTGCCATCATAATGATCGTCATCGTTAATGCAATTCATTAGTCTATGTACTGGTATTTTTTAAATTATCTTGTTTATAATTTTGCTCTACGTCCCACGGACACAGATAGATCTTATGGGGACGATGGGATACGAAAGAGCTGGGAGTGACAGGTAAGTGGCCGTGGCCTTAATAAAGGTACAACCATAACATTTGCCTCGTGTGAAAATGGTAAACCGCAGAAAACCATCCTCACGGCTACTGACAGTGGGGTTCGAACCCACTATCACCCGAATGCAAGCTGACAGCTAGGCGACCTTAAACGCACGGCCACTTGCTCGGTTTTTAAACTTGTGAAGTATACTCTAATTGGAGACTTGTTCTCTCTTGTATGATTATCATGAAAATAAATAAATTAATATAAGAAATAGAGAGACTGGCCCACGAGTTCAATGAGGAAAGGAAAATGGCAGTTGTCATTTAAAATAAAATTGAAGCATTATATGACTAAACTGTTGCCACACACGTCTCACATCCTGTTAGTGTATGAACCTATGCCGATTTTCGGAAGGAGTCCACGGTTTGCACGCTGATTTCACTATCGAAGGCTCTATTTAAGTGTCACTTGCTAAGAAAGATAATTTACAATTTTGGTATCATATTTTTCACACATCTATAATAAAATCTATTTAACTATGAATGTCTAAAGCGAATGGAAGAGGATAGGCTACCTAGGATAATAGTGGATTCGGTCATGAAGGGCATGAGAAGTACAGGGAGACCAAGACGACGATGGTTAGACGTAGTTTCAAATGATTTGAAGATAAGATGTATGGAACTAAACGAGACCACAGATCTAATTACAAATAGAGGATCGTGGAGGCATTTAGTACATACACGGAGGCTTGCAAACTGAACTCTGAAAGGTAAGATAATGTAATGTTGTTATTGCTGTTGTTGTTGTTGTTGTTGTTGATGATGATGATGATGATGCTGATGCTGATGATAGACGATTTTTCTGCCACACTGAAGTAGTGAGAACATTACGACAGGACTAATGTGTAATTTCTAAAGAATAGCTGAGACTGAACTAGAGATCTAGTTCTAGAACTCAGCCACGAAGCTGTTCTCTAAAATTAATTTGGTTCATCCCCAGTACAAACTTACTGTACACTAACTAGAGTTCTTCAGTTAATTCAATAATGACCGGTGCGGGGTGTGTGGCTGTAAGCTGGCATTCAGTAGGTTGTGGGATCGAACCCCGCAATCAGCAGCTCTGAAGAGGGCGATGTGCGGCGCAACTTGATTGGAGTTAGCAGAGGCAGAGTGAGTTTTATAGCATGGGTACTGAACCCTTCTTTCTTTAAAAAATCAGTGTAGGAGTATGTCTTGGAAAGTGTTGAAAATGTGGTGCCTACTGAAAATATACTACTAGACTGTAAATGGTTAAGTAATCTGACCATTCATAGATATGTATTTGTTGCAACAACCATTTCGAACACACATTACTAAACTTTATATCTTTGATAATACCTTTTATATTTTTGACTTTAGTTCCGGTCAAATCTGGTCAACATGGGCAGATGGTCCTGTTACACAAACATATTGTATATTATTCTTAAAAGCAAGTGAGAACATACAAATTACGCTACTGTACTCTACCACAGTATGTAAACATATTTATTACACTATCCAAGTCATATTCGGCCTTCATTCTATAACACATTAAAGCACAGTACAGTACAACACTGCTCACGTAGGAAAAAATATCGAACATAGTAAGCACATGTTTGTTTCACGTTCATTTTGGATTATCCGTGTTTAACCGCAGTCAAAGATTGTCAACTTTACTGCACATAGCTTGTTTTCCCGTCTGTCCTCTTACAAGTCGGACAGTAATTATTGTGGTTGATTACATCTTGGAATATCCATAGCACAGACCACTTTTAGGTTGGGAAACCAATCAGTGTGAACTTACTTGTATATCATCATTTAACGAGACAAATAAAGAGAGAGGGAGGGGGGGGGGGGGGAAGCAGGTGTTTGGAATGTGGTCTTGTTACTTTATGAGGAATACACTACCAAACTAAGTTTATACAGGCGAAACATGCTTTAAATAAAGTATAGTGGTCAAGATTCAAGTTTGACAAGCGGTCATCTTAATAACAAATTGTAGGCCCTATGTACAAACCAACGGAGATTTGTCGGTTCCATGGAAGTGTGGTCAGTATCAGCAGGTGGTCACGTTACAGAGGTGGCCAACTTGATAGGCTTTACTGTAGAGAAATATCAACTGCTAGCGCAACATGTTGGAGATCTGTAGGAAATGGACTAAGTGATCATAGTACTAGTTATAATTAGAGCAACAGAACTGGAGAATAACAACCTCAAAAAGTCCTTAAAGGAGCTTCAGCTGCCCAACTATCTGACTGAAGATATCCAGAGATATGTGGCTCTCAGTACAGTAACTCTGGAGTCCGGCTCCATGGCTAAATGGTTAGTATGCCTCTGGTGCGAGGGGTGCCGGGATCGATTTCTGGCCTATGTTTCGGGGGCTGGGTATTTGTGCCGTCTTCAACATTAGAATTCGTGGTAGGTAGGGCCTCCTCCTCACATTCGCGCAGATCACTTGTACGGCGTCAACCCGAAAGACCTCTCACTTCGGAGGCAACATGCCATTATGATTAGTATCTGTGGAAATGTGTGCAAGTTCCGTGCAATTGTACTAATGTACCAGAGGATGAGTTTGTGTAATAATAATAATAATAATAATAATAATAATAATAATAATAATAATAATAATAATAATAATAATAATAATAATAATAAAATAATCAAGATTCGACAATCAACCATTAATCACCAATTGTGGAATAATTTCCCAAGTAGACAAATTCAAGTATCTAGGTGAAATTATTCAGCCAGCAGGGTTAAATCAGGAAGCTAACAAAGAAAGAACTGCTAAACTGCAAAGGGCTTACAAAATCACATGGAACAGATACAACAAAAGATGTATATCAAAAAATGCAAAATTACGACAGTACAATACAGTCATCAAACCAGAGGCACTTTATGCATCTGAAACACTGATCATTGGCGATAGGTCACAAATGAAAAGCATTGAGAAACAAGAGAGGAAAATTCTCAGAAAAATCCTAGGACCAAAGTTCGAAAATGGAATCTGGATGAAAAAGAAACCACACGAAATTTTTCAATTCACAGAAAAAATCACAGATACCATCAGAAAGAGACGACTAAAATTCTACGGACACCTACACAGAATGGATAACAACAGGCTGACAAAGAAAATTCTAAATCTAGCTCTAACCCTGAAAATCCGCAACAATTGGTTAGCAGAAATTCATGAAGATCTACAAGAAATGGGTACTGAGGACGAAACCATTCAAGATAGAATGAAATTTAGAAGCTTAGTAAACAAACATAAATTTTCAGAGAAACCAACAAGAAAAAATACAGGCTGGACAGAAACACGCAGAAAGGAACACAGTGAAAAAATGAAGAGATATTGGGAAGAAAAGAAGAAGAAACATTGTGCAAAATAAGTTCAAACGCGCTCCACAGCTGGGCACAACGAATCAAAAAAATATAATAATAAAAATAATAATAATAATAATAATAATAATAATAATAATAATAATAATAATAATAATAATAAATTATAGCCATTTGCCAAAAACAGGGATAATACAAGCCTGTGAAAACTCAGTGTCATTTACGATAGCCTACATTGCCCGTGAAGTAATCATAGCTCAGTGGCTGCTTGTAATTCAAAGCTAGAATGCAATTTGAAGTCTGAATTGCAATTATTCTAACTTACGTAAATCGTAAAATTTGCTTCTATAATGTATGTCATTATAGGTAACTATCTCATTCATTTCAACAGAAATCTGCGTGCAAGAGGGCAATAGTGACGACGTGTACTCACTCATTGGCGGTGGTGTGTCTGCGCGTCCTCTGTTGAGGCGGCGGGTCATCGTTGGTCTTGGTAGCGGCTCGGACTGCTGCCTCACACCGTGCCTTGTGGTGGTGCTGGTGTAGAACCCGGGGCTGACTGGAAAAGGAGTACAGGAGCACCTGCTGCTGGTGTCTGTCCCTCACAGATCCCTCCAATGAGTTGCTGCTGTCATTGAGAGAACTCACCGATGTGTTTACGTTCAGTCCTAGGAGATACGCGAGCTCTGGCGGTGGATCTAGAAACTTTCCTGTCTTTACCGTAGTCACGAACAATGGCTTGTTATTGTTATTTTGGTTGTTCATGCGATAGTTCACCGAATTCTTCGTATTGTTTAATTGGTTTTTGAAAAACCTATTGTTGTTTTCGTTCTGTCGGTTCTTTGCATTAATGCTATTGTTGTTAATAGAATTAAATGGACTCATAGAATTATCAGATTCAGGGGAGCTCTTTCTTCGCCCACCGATTCCGTTCTGTTGTGATTTGGAATCGGAGATGCTGGAGAAATCCCGATTGTAAATGGGAGGTTGTCTCACTGATGAAGTCATGTTGTTTCTTGAGCTGTAAACTGATGTTGATGTGTAGCAATTACGATGATATCCTTTCAAAGCTTCCTTGTGATTCTGATAGAGATTGTTGTTCTTCTGCTGATGTTTCTGAAGATTGCTATGGGATTTACTAGAATCTTTCTTCAGTTTCTTTTGTGGAGTTTGATTGATGTGACTGATGGATTTACTGATTACTTTGTTGTTTTTTAAGTTGTTATTAACCTTGTTCCGTAAATACGCGTTCGTCCTTGTGAACAACCTTTGCTCCTCAAGGCTCCCGTTCGACTGGCTCAAGTCCATCAGCTTCTTCTCCAGTAAATGAACGTTGGAGCTAGTGATGCACTGTTGGTCAGGACGACTTGTTCGGAATTGTCTTCCAATCTTCTCAGCGCTGTAGTCTTCCTCTTCTTCCTCGACATGTAAATAATCAATATCGTCGTCAGTTTCGATAATATTTATTGGCTGTGAAGAAAGTAAGCCCTCGCTGTCGTCTTCGTCCTTTAAAATTGTGAAGGCTTGCTGCTGCTGGACGGTACCGAGAGATGAAAGGGAGCTTGTGGAAATACTGTCGGTGCTGCTAGCTGATGTCTTAGTGATAATTGTAGCAGCAGGAACTGCAGGCATGTTAGACTGTTTCCAGCCTCGCCAGAGTTAGTCCTTCCATCTAATATCCTCACACAGAGCTGTACTCTAATAGAGCTCTTATCACGAAGTTAAGCTTTCAAACTTCTGATAAAAACATTTATAACACTTATTCTTATATTATTTACTTGTACATTTAATTATGTAATTAAAGTCTAACATTACACTGAGTCCAGAGACTTATATATCTCCTTCGGAAACTTTACGAAGGAAGCTTAAAGTACTTATGAAAATGTAATCCCTCTTTTTTTTGATACGTATTAAATGCTCTGCACAACTAAGAAAAATATATGTAAATTTAAATACATAAATTTCTCTGTCCACTGACACAAACTTTCGATAATTCGATTCACCGACTTTATTGGTGTCCCACAGAATATTATTCAGTGTACTATCTTAAAAGCACTACTTTGCGTTCCTCATATATAGTTCTCGAAATTATCAGATTACTAATTCAATGGAGAATCAAAAGCAACATTACCCCAGCAAGGAGATGCAACACCGCTCCGCATCCACTTGCAGAACTCCACTATTTGACACGTTAGGAATGCTCAAAGCAATGGCGATATTGAACATCAATATATGATGATGTCACTAACGCTGTAGCGTGTCGTAACGCCCACTCCCTACCGGCCGCATGCCTTATTCATATATGTGCTGTTTTCCAAGGCGACATACTTTTGCTATTTTAACGGTTTGACTAAGATAAAATTAAAATATTCATAATAATAATAATAATAATAATATATAATTCCACAACAACGAGTATTTATGTGACAAATACGTAACTTTTGTTTTAAACTATTAGAAAATATCACAAAATATTTCTACCGAAATAGAATGTTAGAAATTTCACGTCACACTTTCACAATATTTTAAATAAAATGTTTTCAAATATATATTCAATTAATTCTCCACTAAGAACGTAACACTAGCGGTACTATTCAGCTTCTGGTGGAACATTTTCTGAAATACTCATTACGCGCAAATTTCGTGGAACGATGTATTCTATTTTTACCACTATGCTGCAATGTACTTGTATATCTCACGGTGAACTCCATGGCTGAAAAGTTATACTGAGGAAGGCAAGCCCTTGTGCTGGCTCTCACCGGTGTTGCTGTGCGTGCGGACCGCGTCCGGCGGGGGGAGATGGACTGACCACTGGCGCATGGTCAGCTGCCGTGACTGCGCAAGCGTCGCCACTAAAGAATGTGCTGGTCTCGTGCCTCATGGAATACCTAATTACATACCAAGAACTGAAAATGTTGCCTGATGACTCTAATTCACATGGGAAAAAAGACTGCTGATTTATTTCTGAAACGAATTAATCGTTGTTTTGGAATGGCAAAACACATAAATATTGGATATTATTGGATTTTCTGTTTAAGATCAATTACTTGATTTTTTCAACCCCTTGTAGACCCACTAGTATCCTCTGCCTATAAACAAGCTTGCAATTTTATATGACTGTTGATTTCGTGATCATAGCCAAGAGACTGCCAGTTTTTCGAGGAATTCGAACCACAGGGACATGAATCTTCACTTCATAAGTGTCTCGTGCATTGGCCGAGATTCGAATAACGGCCGCCTTCGTGAAAAGATAGCAGTGGCTATCACGTCCCTATCCTTTGCCTATCGTACGAGGTGACGTAAAGAGTAAACTCTGAAAAGGCTCTCGACTTGGGAGAGAGAAGAGACTATGGGTCATCTAAATGTCTGATATTTATTGACTTATTTGTACCAGGCTCCTTACTTTGATTTTTCCTTTGTCAACTCTTGTTCTTCTCCAAACCCAATAGTATCAGATTTGCGAGGTCTAGAGATTCTTTCATTTTCATCTATCTCACGCCCTTTAGGTTTCTTTTACCGATACCTGTGTTCTTCGAGGGTAGGGCCTGTTCCTATTTCTCTTTATTAGAGTTGAGAAGGAATGGTTATCTAATTGTACTTCCTGTTAAAATAACCCAAAACAGTGGTTGATGATGATGATGCTTGTTGTTTTAAGGGGCCTAACATCGAAGGTCATCGGCCCCAAAACAGTGGTAAAGAAGAGAAGTAGGACTGAGAAAGTGCCATCTGTAGCTTTTAAGGTACGTTCCGGCTTTTGAATAATACGCTACTGCTACTAACTTTGCCAGGGTAAATAAATTATCTCCTGTATAGCTATAATAATAATAATAATAATAATAATAATAATAATAATAATAATATCATTCTCCGACTCCTTGGCTGACCGAGCGAGTTGGCCGTGCAGTTAGGGTCGCGTTGTTGTGAGCTTGCATTCGGGAGATGGTGGGTTCGGATCCTACCGTCGGCAGCCCCGAAGATGGTTTGCCACGGTTTCCCATTTCCACACCAGGCAAATGCTAGATATGTACCTTAATTATGACTATGGCCGCTTACTTCCCAATCCTAGCCCTTTCCCATCCTTGCGTCACCAAAACTCTTCGTTGCTGAATGGTCAGCGTAGAGGCCTTCTGTTCCCGGGTTCGATTCCAGGCCGGGTCGGGGATTTTAATCGCGTCTGATTAATTCTTCTGGCTCTGGGACTGGATAGGCTATTTGTATTTGTCCCAACACTTTGCTCTTCATATTCAGACAACATGCCACACTACCAACCACCACAGAAACACGCAATAGTGATTACATACCTCCATATAGGGTTGGCATAAGGAAGCGCATCCTGCCGTAAAACAGGCCCAAATCCCCGTGTGCTTACATAATTCGCACCCGCGACTCCACGCATGTGGGAAAAGTGGTAGAATAATAAGATGACATCAGCCATCATATACTGGCACTTTAATTTTATATCATTTAGGCTGCCTGCTTACCAATTTCGGCTTACCGTTTTACTCTTCCAAGTAGCACAGAGTATTGAACGTCCTATGGATGAGTTTTCATATTATCTTTTCGGAGGAACACCAACTGTGTCACCAGCCGACACCCTACGACGCAAGAGATCAGAATTCGTATTTTCTGCCGTTTAAAAATCGAGCAGCGCATCTCTGCTGGGTTTCATCCCCTTATCTTGAAATCTGGAGGCCGACAGTCTACCACCGATGCAAACTGGCAACTGATGCAAAAATGAAAAACCACAGAAAACTATCTTCAGGGTTGCCGGTGGTGGGTCGCCACACCGTACCATGTAGCCTTATCGCTTGGTAATTTCGTAATAGACCCTAATCATCCCACACTCTGTTTATCATTACCTCCAGTAAAGAGGTGTTCATTACCAAAAAAATTTAAATCGAGAATACTATGATTTCAAGAAAGCGGATTTTCTACAACTGTATTACGAGTTAAGAGATATTGATTGGAACCCGTTGTATACGTATCAGAATGTGGATGAGGCTGTGGATTTCCTTTACTCGTCAATATATAGATGCTTTGATAATTGCATACCTAAGGGTCAAGTCATTAAAAAATCAAAATTTCAAGTCTGGTTTAATCACGATATCATTCAGATAATCAAAAAGAAAAGGAAGTGTGCCAAAAAGAGGAAATTCTCCAGGTACTATGACGAACGATTTAAACAACTCAGATCTGAATTGAAAGTAAAAATAAATAACGCATATCGAGATTACATAAGTGAATTAGAGGTTACTTTAAAATGTGATATAACACATTTCTGGAGGCACATTAAAAATAAGCGACTCACGAGATCAGGAGGAACTACGTTTGAGTATAATGGTGAGAGCTACGAGGGAGGTAATGTTGTTCATGGCTTTTCTCGATATTTTTCGTCAGTGTACGTCAGATCAGATTTTAATTATATATTGGATGATTTGGCTTTGGATTACATTCCTCTATTTACCTCTGTTGATATATTATATGTTTTTTTTTTTTTGCTAGTTGTTTTACGTCGCACCGACACAGATAGGTCTTACGGCGACGATGGGACAGGAAAGGGCTAGGAGTGGGAAGGAAGCGGCCGTGGCCTTAATTAAGGTACAGCCCCAGCATTTGCCTGGTGTGAAAATGGGAAACCACGGAAAACCATTTTCAGGGCTGCCGACAGTGGGGTTCGAACCTACTATCTCCCGAATACTGGATACTGGCCACACTTAAGCGACTGCAGCTATGGAGCTCGGTGATATATTATATGTTAGCGAGATATCTGTTGAAGAGGTAAAAAAGGCTATTAATTGTAAACTAAAGCCTAAAAGATCGAGTGGTCCTGATGGCATACCTCCATATATAATTAGGTCTTGTGCTGATTTATTGGCTAATCAATTAACATTCATTTTTAACCTTTCTATTCGCACTTAATCCTTTCCTGAAAAATGGAAAATCTCTAAAGTTACGCCCATTTTTAAGACAGGCAGTTTTGTAACGATATATAATTATCGTCCAGTGTGTATTATCAATGCCGTAGCCAAGGTATACGAACATATATTGCACCATAAGATTTATAACCATGTTAAGTTTGCTCTGTCAGAATTTCAACATGGATTTGTACCCAACAGATCAGTTATCACCAATCTTTTGCGCTATACTCAAAATTTGTATGATACCATAAATACCAACAGAAGGACTGATGTTGTTTATTTGGATTTGGACAAAGCATTAGATAAAGTCGACCATAGAATTTTAGTTACAACAATGTATAAATTTGGTTTTTGTAAACAGTTGTTGCAGTTAATGTGTTCATATTTAAAAAACCGACAGCAGTTTGTTTATTTTAACAATGGAATTTCAGATAATTTTATCAGTCCTTCTGGTGTTCCGCAAGGTTCAAATCTTGGACCTCTCTTGCTTTTAATTCTAATTAATAATTTACCAGACAATATTTGCCACTCTAACTGTTTACTTTTTGCAGATGATTTGAAACTTTACAAATACATTAGCGACCACCACGACCAAGACGAGTTGCAAATGGACATTAATAATGTCATTTCTTGGTGTGAAATTAATAATTTGTCTTTGAATGTTAGTAAATGTAAATACATGACGTTTACCAGGAGGACGGAATTTGAAGTCTCAGTTATCATATACGGGGGAAAAAATTGGATAGGGTTTTAACGTTTAAGGATCTTGGTATAATTTTTGACGGTAAGCTAACGTTCAACAATCATATCAATACAATAACAAAGAATGCTAACCGAATGCTAGGATTTTTGATAAGAACATCGACACCATTTAATCAGCCTTCTGTACTGAATAAATTATATATTACCTTGGTACGGAGCATACTGGAATATTCTGTAATAATCTGGAGCCCTTATACAAAGCAACAAGTGAATGCTATAGAAATTGTACAAAACAAATTCCTACGTTACCTTTATTTCAAAACTTTTAACACTTTTTGCCCTTTCGACACATCAACCCAGTTATTAAGGAATATATTTCAGTTTACTTCATTGAAAACTAGACGGTCCAGAATTTTTATAAAAATACAAAAAAAATTTGTAATAGGACGATTAGATTCCTTGGACCTGTTAAGACGCATTTCATTCCATGTTCCGCAGACAAGATCCCGTCAGCACCAATTATTTCATGTTCAAACGTCACATTGCATGAGTCAAATTCACCTTTCGTAAAAATGACAAGGCTTTATAACACTGTAACAAAATAAGTCGATATATTCACCAAATCGGACAAAGAATTCAGTAAGAAACTAGAAGCCTGCCTTTACAATTTGAAAATTTTTGATAATTCCTTCTTTGGGTATTCTTCATATTTCCCAGTGTACTCATTCACGTTTTAAGTTTGTTTTTGCATTGTCTTTTGCTTTGTATTACCGTGTGATTTCTTAGTGAATTTTTCATTTATTATCAACTGTAAATGGTATCATATATAATGTTAATTTAGTTCTATTTTATTTTTGTTTATTTTTAACTTTGTTAAACTTTAACTTCATAGGTATAGATTGTTACTGAATGTCAAGAAGGTACTTAATTGGGTGTAAAAGCTGTGTACTTTCAGATAAATAAATAAATAAATAAATAAATAAATAAATAAATAAATAAATAAATAAATAAATAAATAAATAAAATTTGGAGAGGTGAGAATCTTTACTCTATCTGACTTTACCTGGTAAGTTATTACTGTCGTATTTACAATCTCTGGTGCGGAGTGATTTCCTAAATATTGCATTTTAGTTCTTGTCATTTTCGTTTCGAAGTCACTGTCATGTTAGCAAGCAATGTCGCACTTTTACTTCCCTTTGATCAGGAGAAATGACGTTAACATTTACATTCATTAAACTACATATGTTAAAGACAGCATTAGATATTGTTAAGTACTTGATTTCTCGTATATATTTCAAAGTACTTAGGATAATATCACGTTCTAAGTTAATTGCATTTGTTGATGATAAAATTTGAAGAAGGCGCACTATTATACGATTGATCCAAAGGGAGGGGATTTATAACTCAGCTGTACATTATAACCGAAGAAGTGACTCGTTCTAATTGTATACATACATATTATACAATCCTTCGTCTATTATTAAATGGTTTTGTTATTTTGTAGGTCCTTAATAATCATTTTAAAGGACCTAAAATAAGTTCTAGTATCCAGAACGCTCTTCTTTCCCTCTTCTGTAGTTCAAGATTTTTCCTTGCTCCTTGAAACGTAATTCTTAATATTGCAGATGTTGTGCAATTAATAAAAGATAATATAATGTGGAAGTTTCAATATTTTCTGGAGGGAAAATATCTAACAGGTCTGAAAGCCTGGGGAACATTATGTTTCGGCATATATGAACTGTATATATTTCAGAGGGATGTTTTAAGCAAATGAAAAGTGGTTATACAAAGAACCGTCTAACTGAATGCTTAATGATATGTAATCTTACTTTTCAATGTTGACATCAGTATCGAAGAAAGATAATTATATTAGATAAGGGTTATTTTAAATTGGATTAGATTTATTTAGTCTGGCAAGATTAGAACCATTAGGCCATAAATTCTAACCAGATACAATATATAACAGTTACAAATAAGCTATAAATAAAAAGTACAAACCAGGTACAAAATAAAAGCTTAGAAAATACAAAAGCTCCAAATATATAAACGAAGTACGATTGGGGACAGGTGAGGGCTGTCCCATTGGATTTTCATGACAAGGTCGCTCTGTTCAAGAGTAACTTCAGATTAAATGAAAGAACAATTTAATACAGTTTTATTTACAAGTTGCCGATGATAACTACAGGAAGAGATGAATGTTATCGCAGTAGTTAACCATCTCGTCAATACATAAATAAAATAAGATTAACTGATTATATGTTTACGGTTGTTATGTTATAGACATTATTTATTGCGAACTAACGTATATGGCTGGCCGATTAGCGACACAGAGAGTTAATTATATAGTCTGAGCATAATCACACTTTAAAACATTAGTAATTTTCAAATTTCCGTACATCATGTAACTTCTGCCCCAAATGTCTTAAGTGTACCGTAATGGTATCGTTATGTCGGGTGAAGGAATCACTATTCAATTAATTTTAATTTCGTGTGGCTATTTATAGCCGGGTGCAGCCCTAGTAAGGCAGACCCTCCGATGAGGGTGTGCGGCATCTGCCATGTGTAGGTAACTGCGAGTTATTGCGGTGAAGGATAGTGTTATGTGTGGTGTGTGAGTTGCAGGGATGTTGGGGACAGCACAAACATCCGGCCGTTAGAATTAACCAATGAAGGTTAAAATCCCCGACCCGGCCGGGAATCGAACCCGTTACCCTCTGAACCGAAGGCCAGTACGTTGACCATTCAGCCAACGAGTCGTACAAGAGTAAACTCGTGTCCTCATCCCGAGGTGGTGCAGCTCTTTTCAGGCACATCCCCAATGGAGGTGAGCTGCATGTACCATTTCAACCACATACCAATCCTCCTGCCATTCTTAAATTTCTAGCAGTACCGAGAATCGAACCCGGGCCACCGAGGACGGCAGCTAATAGTGCTAACCGTTACGATGCGGAGGCCGACACTGTTCAGGCATACACATATTATGGGTCGGAATTGATATTCAGTAGCTGACATGAAGCAAATGAAGAAATTCTCACATTTGCTGTCCCGTATAATTTCGTTCCTGTAGGTCGTAGGACAACAGTTGTGGTGCCATCATGTTAGACTCGGAGACAGCTTTCTAACGGTACCCACCACGAAGGGTCAGAATTTCAACGGCAAAATCACCTATTTAGTTTGTAACCTGTAAAGGAAATATTTTGGTTCTGTAGAGTCACCATGGGCCTTTGGAATACCTTAAGTGTTTCGAAACAAGTATATAGAAAGAAGGATTTTCTACAAACTGTAAAAATAAATAAACTGCGGTCATATCATTTTTAAGTGCGATTTCTTGTAATTATTGTGTTGGGTTACGTGTGAGTAATTTTTAATTGTCACGTGTTTTTGTTTCTTGATTTAATGAATTTATTCTTTATCTTCATTTGTTATCATGAAATGACGTGCAGGTCGCCTACAGGTGTCAAATAGAAAGACCTGCATCTGGTGAGCCGAACTTGTCCTCGGACACTCCTGGCACTAAAAGCTGTCATGAAATGACTTGATTTGATATAATTCCATGTATAATAATTCTGTTTTGACGTAATTATTTGTTGTATATTTTTGTTGATATATCATTCATATTTCCTGTGAATTTCGCTGCTATTCTACTGTTAAAGCATTGCCTCCAGAATATTACTAAGCTTTAATGTATTTAATAATAATAATAATAATAATAATAATAATAATAATAATAATAATAATAATAATAATAATAATAATAATAATAATTGTTACGGAGTTATCCGTGGAAAGCAGAGGTGAAAGAAGGTGCGGGCTGGAATAGGTCCCAACTACAAAATTAAAGTTAATTTAAAACTTAACAAAGGTTATATTTTCTTTTCCAAAATCACTCAATAACAAAGTATAACAGGTACCAAGTAGCAGAACAACAAATTAAGAAATTACAATTTACAGTTCGTTATAGGGTTTGGGCTTCGAGCCCCGTTTTACATTCCTGAGCCCTCAGCTCATAACCACAAATTACCCAAGGGAAGAAAACCCCTTCATACCAAGGAGCAATTGCCTCTAATTAGAATGTCAAGCCTCCTAGAGGCACGCAGAGATCAAATTTGGAAAGAGCAGTCCCGCTCTCAATTTTACAAGCCTATCAAAGGCCACAACAAACTTCACTCCTATCTGCCCTCAAGGCACACATACAGTGAAACAGGGGTACCTTGTACCCAACCTACAGGGCCTTCACATGAAGAAAACCAAAACTTTGGGTTAATTAAATGGCCCAAAAAACCAAATTGACTGGAGGCGTAGCTTGCACCTACATGAAACTTTTTAAAACCTAGGTGGCACTCGGCCAGTAATACAGGGGCTAATCCCATACTAGGGAGGTGACTCGTAGAAGAATAATTTATTACATTAAGAAGAGAAGAAAATCGGTTATGAAAACGCAGTCACCTCAAAACAACATGAGTGGGAGCTCGAGAGGGTAAAGCACTCTCTATCCCAAATTGCGGTTAATTTACATGAATATAGTAAGGTTTACATTGAAAAGAATTCGAACCTTCCCCGCGAGTTAAAACTGCTGAGCTAGCAAGAAATAAAGTTCTTAAACGGCCATTACCTTGTTGATGAACTGCTGCCCGAAGAAAGAGGCGCTTCCCGCCCCCTGCTACATAATCACACACTAAGCAAGTTGTCGATGAAGTGGCGACGAGCCATGAACCTCAGCAGTTTTATACGCTCGGGGAAAGTTCGAGACCTTTCGTGAATAAAACAGTCCCGCCCACTACCTTTTATTGGTCGGCTAAAGATTACATGTCAAAACTGAAGAAGAAATCTAGGATTGGTGGAAAATTAATTTAGAAAATTCAGGATTGGCTGAATTTAAGACTGGTGGAAACAGAGATCAATATTGCCAACCCAAAAAATGAAAGAAAGAAATTTAACAAAGAACAAACTTATGGATACAAAATTTCTTCAAAAATAGTTCGTTCACTTCGCACCAGGGTGCACAGTTATAGTTTTTATATAGTGACATCTAGAAGAGAATGTCCACACTTCTTGCTACAGAGCAAACAAACACAAATCGAAATAGACACAGTTCAGAACACTTCAAAATTTACAGTAGTGACAACTTCCAAGAAACCTTTGATTTAATACAGATTTTAAAGTTCAGAGTTTCTCCTGTAGGGGATACTTTTTAGGCGCACAATTTAAATTTGCGGGGTCGGGGTGTACCAATCGGTACAATAATAATAATAATAATAATAATAATAATAATAATAATAATAATAATAATAATAATAATAATAATAATAATAATAATTCTACCGGAGAGATGCCGCTCTGTACGTTTAAAACTAGCGTCTTATATAAGACCCTCTGTAACATAAACTTTGAAACTACTAGCAAAAAAAGTTTGGACATTTTTCGACAAATGTCTCTACTATCAACTTAGGTTGTGCCCTCTGGGGTGAAGATGAACTATTAAAATTCATGAGCATTTTGGTATATTAAGGTTTCCTAAACTGGAATGTTTAGTGTTTGTTCCTGGCGTTGACCAATCAGAAATTTTATACTTTTACTTATTCACCAATGATAACATTTTCATATTTATTTGATTATCCAATGAGGATTGGGGGGTGTGTCAGGTGCTTGGCCCAGAGTTTTCTGGAACCTACTCCTCTGGTATAAAAGCTGGCACATTTTCGAACCAGGTTGTATTAGTGATCGCTCCAGTCTAGAGTGTCTTCGTAACGGAGGCGGGAGCCGCCTCGTCCATCCTCGGGAGGTCCACCAGCTCAAGGTAATGGCGGATCCTGTTTAACATGTGATAGTCTTTCAAAGCTAGCTCAAAGGGAAGGTTTAAAATCTTTAGTAATGTAACTTTATTTTCTAAAATGTAAATTTCAAAGAAGCCGAAAGAACTTACACGAAATCAGGGAATAGAGAGTGTGGTTCCCTCTCGTATTCCCTCTCAACTTGATCTTGAGGAGACTATGATTTTGTGACCTTTTCTGTCATGTAATTTCAGTAACTTAAATATTTTTCTCCATCTAGTCACCTCCGTAGTATAGGCTTTGCCTCCGTAACGTCGGGCCATGAGCCCAAATAGGGTTTTTAGTATCTCATAGTAAATTTCAAGGGGTGCAAGAGTTCGCCTCCTTATCATTTTGGTTTTTGGTCAGTAACTTTAACCTTTTGTTTTTATCACAGGTCATGCAGAATGGGTACCTGTTCCCTCTGTTAAACTCTATTTCATTCATTTCATGTTAAATATATCAGACTTTTGAGCAGTAAAGACAGTGAGTACTGTTTAATTTTGTTAAATGTAAGTTGTGCCTTTGACAGGCCTGGAAAGTGTAAATTTGTAGAGCTAAGACGCTCTTCCAATGATGTAAAAAGAAAACGGGAGATCCATCTCCTTGATTGTTGGTTTAATGGGGCAGTAGTGCTCAAGTAACGTTCGTAGTTATGTAGCTTCAAGCTCAAGGTTGTTAATTGGTTGATTGTTCTGATTTTCTAAAATTGTTACCCAAGCTTACGAGGTTTTGTACCTGAATTGTAAAGTCTAACTTTTGAAAAGAAGCCAAAACGATACAAGGAAGAAATGTAGCATACATTTTAACCCTTTGGCACTCAGCCTATATGCAGGAGTTTGCTCGAAGACACTCAAACTAATTTCCGTCATTTTCCAAACCAAATTACAAAAAATCTACACCTAAAGAGTTTAACACACATTAAAATAAATCACACTAATACAGGAAACAATGAGCATTTCAGAAATGAATATACCTAGGACGTATGGTTATTGGTAAAGCCAAAAAAATTATTAAATTTTGAAAATAAATTTTAAAAAATAATTTTTGATTTTCAATGACTGAAAAATCAGACATTATTGCGTCTTACTTCTTTACTCTTAGACGTTAAAGAAAGAACATTTAATTCTGAATAATTTGATATCAATATGATGTGTGTGCTGCAATTCATTCATGAAGCATGGCACATAGTTATTCACTGTACATGTAACGGTCATCGATGTCAGGTCCTCGTGGTCCGATGCACGGTGAGCAGCTGTGACTGTGTCATTTCCCACATAATGTGAATCACTTTGGGAAAGAACGTCATTATTACTGTCTAGATCATCTGAAAATTCAAGTATATCGGCCTCATTCGGCCTTGAATAAGCACGTGCAACAACGGAGTTACGAAATAGAGTAAAATTATGGTTTGCGAAGTACAGCGAACACACGATATATCAAAGAAACGAAATATACTCTAAACTAAACTCATATCAAGATCAAATTGTTGTATTCATAAGCCAACCAAAACAGATCCACGTAATAACAGCTTCAAATAACCACAACATAAACATTCACGGTCAACAGATTTCATTTGTCGAAAAAAAATATTTTGAGTCCTGGTGGATATATCTGTCGGGTAAAACGCAAATTCAACGCTTTAAGGTACTGTCACGATCAACTTTTACGATTTAACAGCCACGCAAATGACGAAAATCTCTAAATAGGACAGAGCCGATGTATCGCCGCCGTGAGCTGTCTCGCCATAACCTCTCGCGCCGATAGATCGGCGCGCTGAGTGCGAAAGGGTTAAAGTTTCAAATTAATATTCTGACTTTTCTGTGTCCACCAATTCATGCCGCACCTTCTTTCAACTCTGCTCTCCACAATAATAATAATAATAATAATAATAATAATAATAATAATAATAATAATAATAATAATAATAATAATAATAATAATAATAATAATAATAATAATAATAATAATAACAATAATAATACATCCCCAAGGATTTTCTACTCTGGAGACAAATAATGGAATAAGTTTATTTCAAATTTCCGGTCACATTCCTAACCAATACAGATGTATTCATTATTATATAGGTACTGTACCTCACAATAATCCAGGTTGTTAGAAACATTTCTCAATCTTACTTGATATATTCCATCTTTAGAGATTACCGACCATTAAGAATAGTTTTACTAGCACTGTTCTTTGCTACGGCTAAGACTATATTTTCGCATCTTTCTATACATTTGTAGAAATTTGTCCGGACGTTTTCATTCCCACTCAAATTTTACAGCCAGTACCTCTATCTCTGAATCTTCAATCATCCAAGGTCTGTTCTCAGACATATTTTAAATACTATGGGGTAATTGTAAATAATTTGGAGAGATTGATCCGTCATAAAAAAAATTCGTTTGGCTATTTCTAGCCGAGTGCTGCCCTTGAAAGGCAGACCCTCCGATGAGGCTGGGCGGCATCTGCCATGTGTAGGTAACTGCGTGCTATTGTGGTGGAGGATAGTGTTATGTGAGGTGTGTGACTTGCAGGGATGTTGGGGACAGCACAAACACCCAGCCCCGGGCGAATGGAATTAACCAATTGAGGTTAAAATCCCCGACCCGGCCGGGAATCGAACCCGGGACCCTCTGAACCGAAGGCCAGTACGCTGACCATTCAGCCAACGAGTCTGACATCCGTCACTATATCAGGAAAGTAAAGTGGGAGGGGGTAGAATTCTGCCCGATCTCATAGTCAATCTTATTCAAACTCTAATGTCTACTTTGTGAATCCTCCCCTGTGAACAATGTGACCTTACCGCGGTGCCGAGAGCCTTGTGCGTCCCTATGAAGCAGGTAGCCGAGCCTTAGGTGCGGATGGGTATCTGCCGAGAGAGCAGACTAACGAACGGTTCATCGAAAGTGGGCAATCAGCCTTTCCGAAGTTGAAAGGGTGGCAGTCTGGAATATTGACTGATATGGCTTAGCTATGTTGATACTGCTACACGACTGAATGCAACGGTAAACTACAGCCGTGACTAACTCCCGAGGACATGCAGCTTTCTCTGTATGAATGACCCACTCCATGGGAAAATATTCCGGAAGTAAAATAGTCCCCTATTCGGGTCTCCGAGTGGGGACTACACGAGAGGAGGCAATCATTAAGAAGATGGATACTAGCATTATGCGAGTTGGAGCGTGGAATGTTGTAAGTTTGAACAGACTAAAGTTAGATGCAGTTTCTATAGACCTAAGTACGTTGGCAGGAAGAGCAGGATATTTGCCCAGGCGAGTACAGAATTATCAGCCTACAATCGAACATGAGAAAGCAGGAGTTGCTTTATGAAAATGAATAAGAAAATAGCTATTTAGTAACCTATTACAATCAGGATAGTGAAAAGAGTATTGTTGTAAAGATAGACACCAAGCCAATGTCCACCACAAAGGTGCAGGTCTACATGCGTACTAGATCATCGGATTATGAAGAAGTAGAAGGATTATGTGAATAGACTGGAGATTTAATACAATATATAAAAGGTGACGACAATCTAATTGTGACGGTGCACTGGTAGACCAAGGAAGAAAAGGTAATGCAGTAGGAGAATTCGGACTGAGACAAAGAAATGAAAGAAGAATTCTGCACAGATCATAATTCAGTCCTTGTTAATACTTCATTCAAACACCACAAAGGATGGCTGTGCACGTGGACGAGACCTATAGACACTGGAAGGTATCAAATAGACTTTATTATAATTAGGCAGAGGTTCAGAAACCATGTGTTAGATTTGCAAGACTCTCCCAGGCGTCGATTCTGATCACAACATGTTGGTGATAAAATGCCATCTGAAGTTGAAGAAATTGAAAAAAGGACGGAATGAGTAGAGATAGATTTAGAAAAGTTGAAAGAAAACAGTTTGAGCTATTGTTTCAAAGAAGGTATTTCACAAGGACGAAATGAAAAGGCCGAGGAAAACAGAAAATGAACAGTAGTGAAGAATGAGATAAGTAAGGCTGCTGAAGAAATGTTAGTAAGAAAGGAAAGATCAACCAAGAATCAGGATGTACCAGACCTGATTGACGGACAGCGAAAGAACAAGAATGCAAAAATAGTTAGGAGGGCAGAAAATAATACAGGCGAATAAAAACTGCAGATACAAGGTGCACGACTCCTAAAGAAGTGTCTGAAAGAGAAGTACAACTATGTTTACGATTTTAAGTTCGTAGGAAAGATATATGTTGCATACAGGAAAATCAAGGAAACCTTTGGAGAAAGGAAAACTAGGAGCATTAATATTAAGAGCTCAGATGAAGACCACTTCTAAGATAAGAATATAAGATAGGATGGCTAGTATATATCCAACAGTTGTATCAAGGGAAAGAAGCAGATAATAAGGTTCTAGAACAAGAAGAGGCTGTTGATGCTGATGAAATGGAAGAGCCTATTTTGAGGTCAGAATTTGACAGAACTTTGAGAAAGGAACAAGGCTCCTGCAATTGATGACATGTCCTCAGAATTAAAACTGCCTTACGAGAAACCAGCTTGGCGATGTTATTGCATTTAGTGTGTAAGATATGGTGCAGAAAAAGTGCCATCCGATTTTAGACGGAATATTGTTGTACCTATTATCAAGAAATAAGGTGCTGAGAAGTATGAAAACTATCTCACCATTAGTGTAGTACTCTCACGCCTGCAAACGTTTAAGACGTATTATTTACAGAATAATGGGAAGACAAGTTGAAACTAAGTTTGGAGAAGATCCCTGTGGCTTCAAAAAAAATGTAGGAACTCTAGAAGCAATCCTGACTTTACGTCTGATCTTAGAGGATCGAATTAAAAAGGATAAGCCTATGTCACGGCACTCATAGATCTAAAATATGTATTCTATAATGTTGATTGAACTAGCCTATTTGAGATTCTGAAGATGAATGGGATCAGATACCGAGAAAGAAGTATTATCTACAATATGTAAAAAATCAGTCCGCAGTGATGAGAATCATGGGCCTAGGGAAAGAAGCAGCAATTAAGAGAGTAGTGAGCCAAGGCTGCAGTGTGTCCGCTCACCTTTTCAGTGTTTACATAAAACAGGCCGTAAAGGAAATGAAAGATGAATTTGAAAAGGGAATCTCAATCCAGAGAGAAGAAACCAAAACTGTGAGCTTTGCTGATGATATTGTTATTTTATCTGCGTTTGCAGAAGATCTGGAGAAATTACTGAATGGTATGGACACAATTCTAGAGAAGGAGTACAAGATGAAAAAACTCTCCAAAAGAAAAGTAATGGAGTGCAGTCGAACGAAAGCAGGTGATGCAGGAAATATTAGATTAGGAAATGAAGTCATAAAGGAAATAGATTAATATTGTCACTTGGTCAGTAAAATAACTAACGATGGCAGAAGTAAGGATGACACAAAATGCAGACTAATACAAGCAAGGAATGCCTTTCTTAAGAAATATTTGCTCACTTCGAACATTGATATGGAAATCAGAAATATATATTTTTATTCACTATCACTATCACTATCAGCCATATTCAATCGTTTTTACGATGTGGCCTCTTTAAGTCCGAAGCGAGGTAGGTTTTCATGAAGTCTCTCCATCTGGGACGGTCTTGAGCGATGTTCTGCCAATTGATCCCAGTAGTCTTCCGGATGTCTTTATCCCATCTGTCCGGTGGTCTTCCCCTTGGTCTGAGATGATCTTTCGGACACCACTCAAGCACAAGCTTTGTCCACCTACCATCAGTTCTCCGAGCAACATGGCCTGCCCACTGCCATTTTAGGGTAAATGCCCTTTCTAAAATGTCACTGACCTTTGTGACTGACCTGATGTAATCTGCTCTCTTCCTGTCTTTCTTCGTCAAGCCTAGCATGAACCGTTCCATAGCTCTTTGGGTTGTTCTGAGTTTTTTATTATTTTTATTTATTATTTATTTATTTTTTTATTTATTTTATTTATTTTTATTTATTTTTATTATACTGAATCAAATTGGTTAGAGGAGATCGATTTATCTAATAAATGACGAGAAGAAGAGAGAGAACGATAGGACACATCTTAAGACAACCAGAATGTCTTCAATTGTTTTTTGAGGGAAGTGTAGATAGTTAGAACTGTAGGGGTAGGCGAATATATTAATATGATAAACAGAGTAGAGCAGTTGTAGGATATACAGTAGTAGTTACGTAGAAATTAACAGTTTGCAGAGGACAGTGCGGCATGGAGAGCTGCATCGAACCAGTCTATAGACTTATGACCCAAACAACAACAACAACATATCAGGATCAATTTTTGAAAGTTTTCCAGCAAATACTCTTCTATACCAGTTTGAAAAAGATTTAATGTGAGATCCGCTGTCATCCCAGCCTCAGTGATATCAATATTTTCCAGAATAATGTACAAAATATGCACAACTGATTCTGTTACGGTTAGTATGCATTCGGTTTTTTAGGATATGCTCTCACCAAACATAGATCCGTCTCCAGTGCGTTACATTGATTACAAAAAATTTTCTTGACAAGCTGCTTTTCGTCGCACGGACACAGATATGTCATATGGCGAGGATGGGTTAGGAAAGGGCTAGGAGTGGGAAGGAAGTCACTATGGCGTTAATTAAGGTACAGCAGTGATAACAGTGCACTGTGTCTTCTGGTGATCGCTACGCCAAGAGATAGCCGGAAATTACATTTTGTCGACTCTCTTATATAGAGTAGTGTAGAGGCCCAGACATTGCAAGCTAGTAGGCCTAACATGAAAAAAACAAGAAATATTTGAAACCCGGTTTAAGTTGACGCTGCTGATGCAGAATAACATTTTTCTTTATATAATGTGTGAAATTTCTATCCGGTTCCTGACCTCAAAGTTGGGGTCTGGGATGTCAGTGATCATGATCCCTAAATACACTCATGATCGTAGAAAAAAAAAGAACTCCTTGAAAGACTAGATAGGAAGTTCATATTCACTGGACAAGTTCGTTAGTATGTTCTGCAGAAACGATTAGAATTTCAGTCACCTAGGTTCAGCATGTGTCCTGTTCCTAGTAGGCACTGGGTCCTCTATGGGCACTGATAACTTGTTCCACGCGTGATGGCATCGACGCGTATAAGGCGCGAATGGCTTCCTGCGGTATAGCCATCCATGCTGCATTCACCTGGCTCCACAATTCATCTTTGGTGGTTGGCATTGGGTCACAGCGCCGCACCCGTCGTTTCATCATATCCCACACATTTTCGATCGGCGACAAGTCCGGTGATCGGGCGGGCCAGGCCAACAGTCTGACATCCTGTGACAACAAGAAGGCTCGTGTTCGTGCAGAAACATTTGGTCGCCACATTATCCTGCTGAAATTTGGCGTCTGGGGTGTCCTGCAGGACGGGTATGGCTACGGTTGGCAGGATGTCATTCACGTAGGTCGAACTGGTCACAGTGACCTAGACACGTACCAACTGTGATTTGTGGTTACACCCAATAACACCCCACACCATAAGGCCTTGAGTTGGCGCGTATGTCTTGTGCGAATGCAGTAAATGTGATATCTCTTCTCCTGTCTGCGGCGAACCAAAATGTGGCCATCATTTTCAAACAAACAGAACCTGGATTCGTCCGAAAACACTATCTGCTGCCATTCCTGTCCCCAGTGACGTCGTTCCATACACCATTGCAGTCTAGCATGTTTATGCACATTAGTCAAAGGTAGGCAGAGAAGTGAACGACGCGCCGGTAACCCAGACCGTAATAGACGACGGACTGTCACTCCTGATAGTGTACGACGTGTTACGCTGTTCCACTGTTGCGCCAGAGCCGAGGAGGACACAAGTCTGTCCTGCAATGCCATTCGGATGAGTTGTCGATCTTCTCGGAGGGAGGTTTGGGTGGTGCAACCAGACCCATCTCGTCGTGTTCTACGGCCTTCTGTGAACCATTTTGTACATATCCATTCCACTGCCGACACACTTCGTCCCACACAAGCAGCAATTTCCCGGTTGGATGCATCACGTTCTCGCATGCCAAAAAGGCGCTCTCTTTCAAACTCACTCATTCGACGGTACGGTTCTCGCATACGTCAGCGAGGCATCCTGCACGCCTGCTCAAGTCACACTGATCAATTAACTTCCGTTCATAGCGACAACGAGAGCCGCAGGAAACATTTTACCAGTCGGTGGTGGTGCGCCGAAATATAGGTGCAGACCCTTGAATTTGAGGGCTGACATGATTAAAATCCTAATCATTTCTTCAGAACATACTAATACACGTGTCCTGTGAATATGAACTGCTTGTCTGTAGTCTTTGGAGGTGTTCTGGTTTTTATGAACATGAGTGTATTTAAAATACTCTGATACTCAGAGTAACTGGTCATGCTTTTGGTGACTGAATATAATACATTTGGTCTTATTTACGACACGGGGTCGGAGATGAGTTAAAATGAAATTATGTGGCAGATTTTTTACGGTCGAGTACCCTTCCCGACGGCAAATTCACTTGAGGAGCTAACGAATATGAAATGAATTATTTACATTAATATTAGGTCCATATTTTTCAGATGTTGTGTTGATGTTGTCTAGTTACTGAAGACCTCCCCAGAATAAGGATGTAACCAGCAATTTTTTGAAAAGTGAGATATCAGTGGAAATAGGGTGAATCTAGTATACGGTGTCATCTCATGTTTTACATTTGAACTTCAAGCTTGGTTACAGTCAGCAAAACTGTGGTTTTAGGATGGAATATCAGTCAAGAAAGTGGACAGTGCTTGTGTCGGTTCATCACCAGGTGTAATAGATAATTTAGATAAAGGCCATAGATGAAATCACATCTATATTTGGAAATTATTATTGTTATTGATGTTACTTTTATTATTACGCTAATGTAATTTACCATCATTTGTGTTCCAAGTGCATGTACAGGGTTTCTCTTCCGTTATATACAAATGTATGACATAATGTTTGATTATTTTCCATTGCATCACTTCCAATTCATACATTATTTTTTAAACCATAAGTTATAACGGTAAAATATTGATTTGAATAGACAAACTCATTTGTATACTTGTATAAATGCAATTGCTTCAAGTAGTTTATACCATGAAATAAACCCTGAAAATAATTTTCCTCTCTGCTGAAAACTCACTGATTTGTTGGCTACATCCTTATTTCGGGGAGGTCTGCAATTGTTGAAGACCTCTAATGCTGCACAAGAGAACACCGTATTGTCAGCATATCTAATCGTATTTATCGTAACATCATTAACATATAAACTGGTATTTGCTAAGGTATTTTTAAACATGATGTCCGATTATAAGTTGAACAACATCCAGTGCCAATACTCAAGTTATAAAACTTAATGAATTCTACTCCATAAAGCACCTGGAAGTGTGGAAGCTACAGGCTTCCTTTAACAGCGAACTAAGTACGAAATGAGATAACTTGTGCACTAATATGCTTTTGCTCTGCCAACCTTAAATCCTATGGATTAAAGTAGTACCCATTTCTGTTGTCGCATGACTGAACGCCAGAGCCACGTTATTCTCGTTAACTCATGTCCTTCCGCGTGAGACAATCACGGTTTACTACCTCGGCCTAGCAGCCTCAATATCGGTGTTTAACGCAGGATAATTTTATTGCATTCCATTCATAGGAGTGAAGTTGTTTAATTCTAGGATGTACTGCATGACATATTTGTGACATAAATTATTAGAATAAACAATGAGGACTTTCCTCTAAAAAACCTGTACATTTTCTACATTATGCTGAAGATGCTGGTTACGTAAGACTCATTGAAATAATATCTAAATATATGCCAAGATAATTAAAATTATCACGGATATTAGCAACCCACTCTCAGATTCCAGTTGCCTGTGTTAACTGTTGATTATCTACGTAGACATGAAAAAAACCCGCAATAATTCCCGTTTTTACTCTAATGCAGAAATGCATCACGTTTTTCATAATATTTGCAGGTTTTCTTCGAGAAATTATTGGTTATTTCCTAAAAACGAATATTTTTAAAAAGTCATGAGATTCTGTTTACGATTCTATAACAAATATGTCTGAGTTGGTTTAAATAGAGAACACCATCACTTGGACCCCTGTAGCTTCTAATGTATTATCTATTTTATTGTCCATCACTTAAACATGTCTCGTCAAATGAAACAACTGAAAAAGTACAAACTTTAACATAGGAGAGTAAGCTGAGATTATAAGAATAGTTGTTAAATGAAAATCAGTTGTGTAACGAAGTGCGATTTATATGGACACTACAGGGTTAAAATTCGGCACTTACACATGCACCCTCCACTTTATCGCTCTACCCTAAAACACTAGAGGACAAAATACCTGACCGGCGTCTGCTATGAGAGGAGGACTTCGACATTTGTAATTAAGTTCCGCTTACAAATGGTTACAGAATATCGGTTAGATCGAATAATTTCATCAGTGGAAATAGAGTAAGTATTTCAATACATTTCTCAATTTTAAATAACATAGCTTTTAGAAGGTAACGTTCACAAATGAACTCTTTAGAAATAACAACAACGAATTACCCTTAGCCTCGCTAAAATTAGAAATAATTACGGTGCATTTAAAACGAATGACTTTAAAATAATTGATTCTATTTTGATCTGCATTTGTCCGATGTGAAATAAATCACGGAGATTTATATTTAGGGCAGATGGTGTTGGGGTTTGAATCCAATGCAAGCACACTCATACTCGACCCGTATCATGTAGGCCAGCTCGCATAGTACATCTCCAGAGAAATGGAAGTGAGTGTTTATTTACCTGTCTCACCTATTCATTACCAGCGCTGACAAATACATTTCCAATTAAGAACAAATGCAGATACTGTATTTAATTACTTCTTAAATTTCGTTTGTACACGAGTAAGAACGAGTGCCATCTCTCTGTGAGTGGGGGAGAACTAATATATCCCAGGTGTACCTTGCATTTCATAAGAGATGATTACTCGGAAGAATTCCTCAGGGGAGCACGAGTTGGCGACTGCAATTGTTTCCACTTACTTCTCTAACCGACCTCCCTTGGTCAACTCTTATTCCCTTCCGACATCAATGGTATTAGGGTTATGGAGCCTAGGTAGTCTTTCATTTCAACGCTCTTCGTGACCTCTACTCTTCTTTTGCCGATACCTTCATTATTTGAAAGACTGAGCCAGTCATTTTTTCCTTTCTCAATAGTGTTAATAAGGAATGGTGCCTAGTTGAACTTTCTCTTAAAACAATAATCACTACAACCACTATAATCATCACTCGAGCGTCAATTTTTTCTTCGCCAAGAAAATCTACTTTTGATCTCTATTATAGTACCCGTCTCAGTAAGATGCTTGAATTATCGGATACATGCGTTCGTTAATGTGATTTTAAAAACTGTGTCCTCGTACTGAGTTGTTGCAGCTCATTTGAGGCACATTGGTGATGGGTACCTGTCTACCTGTATGTACCTTTTAAACCACACACCAACCTTCCTGGTAAAATTACATTTCTGGATGTACTGGAAATCGAACGCTAATTGTTAAAAAACGGAATTTGACGGTATTGTGATCGTATTATAAAGTTAGGGAAATATTATGAAGCCTTGAAATGTGAAGTTTCATAAGTCACTGACCTGACTTTTACTCATATAGTATGAACTACTCATAGTGGAGTTCAGAAGGCTATATTGTAACTTTTGCTCTCTTCGTGGAATATTGTATTCTGATTCTCAGAAGCTCCTTGGCAGTTCTTTACTCCCTAGTTATAGACAGGTCACGAGGATTAATACGACTGACTAGCAAACTCCTTTCATTTAATTGACTTCTTGCATTTTGAGAGACTTTAGTCATTGTGTTGAGAAACCTGTATACTTAGTATGTGTCATAATTTATGAGTTCTTGTTAGTGTGTGTATTCGTAATTAAATGGGTCTAGGTTGGGTACGAACCAATGTCGGCTCCTATATTAGGTATCACATTACTCTTGGAAACCAAAAAGTAATATATATATATAAACAACCCACGGATAGCCACTTCTAGGATGTTCCATAATATCATTCGGATCCACTACTCGGTAATCTCAGTTGTACTTCATGAAAATGAAAACCTACAACCTGTTTTCCAGTCATTGACCGGGTCAGGGATGTAATGAATGAAACATATATAGGCTGTTATTACAATGGGGTCGCCACTCCCAAGGTGATTTATTAATGAGTGATAAATGCTATGAAATGATAATGGAGAGTGTTGCTGGAATGAAATACGACAGGGAAAACCGGAGTACCCGGAGAAAAACCTGTCCCGCCTCCGCTTTGTCCAGCACAAATCTCACATGGAGTGAGCGGGATTTGAACCACGGTATCCAGCGGTGAGAGGCCGACGCGCTGCCGAGCCACGGAGGCTCTTTAGTTGTACTTCATATTTCAGATAAATATAGCTCAGTAAGTTGTGTGGACTAATGTAACAGGTGCTTCGGAAAAGTAGATTTTCACTCCAAACTCTCCATTAACCGGCAACCTCTCTTCTTTATCTGTGCATCAGGACAGCCTACCATAAAGGGAAAGGCCTCGAGTAATGGAAATGAGAAAAACGTCCCACTAACTACTTTTACGAGTTTCAGAGAAACGTTTGGTGGTAAATATGTAGAAACGAGGCTAATGTAGTTGAGTAACTTCAAATATCACCGGACTGAGGCGGGATCAAACGCGCCAACTTGGGCAAAGAAGGCCATTACTCTACCATCTGAACCACTCAACCAGGCTGCCATTTGATAGACAAAGAAAAAGCAGGTTGTGTACCGAATTACTGCTGTTCCTTATGGCTTAAAACTGATCATGTTCTCCCACTATTCTTTAGGCGCGACAGATCCCGTATGCACTACAGGAATAAGTGTAAGTGGAGTTAGAGCGAATGGAGAGGGACGGTATTGTTTCCTCTCCTAAACAAGTACATTTTCTACATTATGTTGAAGATATTGGTTACATAAGAATCATAAGAATATCGAATTTGCAAAGATAATGAAAATTATCATGAATATTAACAACCCACTCTCACATTCCATTTGTATGTCTTAACCCTTGATTACGTACGTAGACCTATGCATAAAATAAGGCAGTAATTCGTCTAGTGAAAATGTTGACTACTTGGACTAGGGCTACTACTTCCGCCTTTTTATAAACTACAAACCAACCATAAACCCGCACCTGGAAGACTCACGATACACAATACCACTAATAGATACTGTTCTCAATAGTCTCGGAAGAAGCAATGTCCTTTATGTACTTGATATATAAAGCGTATCATCATTTAGCAGCGAATGAACAATCACAGAAATTACAAACAACATCCACACATCGAAGCAAATACCGTATGAATCGTTTAGCATTCGGAATGAAAACAGCACCAAATGAATTTCATAAATTTATAGGTTCTGTTTTAAGCAATTTACATGGAGCTGTTATATATTTTTATGGCATTACAGTGCATGCCAGTTCAGTAAATGAATACTGCACTTGATTGATCTGCTATTATGAGCGATTACGAAAACTTAACCTGCGCATTACCATCACAAAATTCATATTCTTTGCATCAAGAGTTAAGTATCTTAGACATATTGTTAACTAGCTGATGTACCCGTGCTTCGCTACGGGATTCTCAGCAAGACTGTCTTTGTGGTTTTCCTACCTGAAGTCGTGTGAGGGAATGTAGTGATTAAAAGCAATGTTATATAAAATGCTCGATCAAATTAATAAACCACACATTTTCTCACTTTTAAGGAACAGTACTACGGTGCCGATCTAACAGTCCAAAGTTCCAGTGCTGCAATGACCAGACCACACACAGCCGTGAACACTTCTCTGCCATTATTCCGTTAAATATGCACACTGCTCATTCCAATCAGTGCCTCGGTGTAGGAATTGAATAGCTCGAATGCTATGATGAACCAGTTTGTTACGTATCAGTAGTATCAGAAATTTATCTAACTCCCCAGCTACTTCCCGCCAATTTTCAGGCAGGCTGTTATACTCGGTACGACCGGTTGAGTTGGCTGTGCGGTTAGGGGCGCATAGCTATGAGCTTGGATCCGGGAGGTAGTGGCTTCGAACTCCACTGTCGACAGCCCTGAAGATGGTTTTCCGTGGTCTCTAATTTTCACACCAGGAAAATGCTGGGGCTGTAACGTAATTAACATAGGGGCTGCTTCCTTCCCACTCCTAGCCCTTTCGTATCCCATCGTCGCCATGAGTCCTATCTTTGTCGGCGCGACGTAGAACAAATTTAAAAATCTCGGTGTACAGCAGTAATCCCATCTAACGGAGATGAATGGCAACGGAGACACAAAGCAAATCACAACAAACAATGGTCAATGTAATGTTATTGTTGATCAATGTTATGAGCTTTCTGTATTGTAGGCCCTCACATTCAGTTTTCTTTCGACTCTGTAATATAAGGCCGTCTTATAAAATTAATTATAGCGTAGACTGTAGTTCCTTATTCCCCGACTTTACATACCGATTTTCATTCAATTCTGTTCACCCAGTTTCTCGTGACGGCGCTGATATGATCTTAGCAATAAAAATCCATATTCTTGATTATCTCCGTTATCATAGCCAGTACGGTCAAAATATAAAATACATAAATGATTAGAAATTTAATACTACGTAACTTTATTTATATAGTAATTGTCAATACGACCACTAATAACAAATATTCGAGAATTAAATTTTGGGCCTTCCTCTAAACTACCATTTCGTTCAGCGTGAATACAGTTATTTATGGCCAGGATTGTAGCGACTTATTCCCCGACTTTGCATACCGATTTTATTTACGATGGGACGACTAATAACAAATATTTTAGAATTAAATTTTAGCCCTTCCCCTGAACTACCATTTCTCTCAGCGTGAATAAGATTATTTATGGCGTAGATTGCAGCGACTTATTCGCCGACATTGCATACTTATTTTAATTAAGATAGGACGACTAATAACATAAATATTTGCGAATAACATTTTAGGCCTTCCCCTAAACTACCATTTCTTTCAGAGTGAATCAGATTATTTATACTTTATATTGCAGCGACTTACATTAGAACTTTACATACCGGTTTTCATTAAGATAGGGCTGCTAATAACATAAATATTTGAGAAAAAATTTTTAGGCCTTCCCCTAAACTACCATTTCTCTCATCGTGAAAAAGATTATTTATGGCCTAGATTGTAGCGAATTATTCCCGGACTTTACACACCGATTTTCATTAAATTCTCTTCAGCCGTTTTCTCGTGATGCGTGTACAGACAGACAGACAGACAGACAGACAGACAGACAGACAGACAGACAGACAGACAGACATTAAGGAAAATTAAAAAATGCATTTCCTTGTTACTATGGACATGACCGACACAGAAATGCCATCCTTTTTAAATTTTGAGCAATATACAGACAAAACTCTTATTTTATATATATATAGATGTAGAAAGAATTTTTCAGAATTACGTTCATTTGTTGGATGTACTTCATATTATTCAAAGTTCGTTCCAAAATCTGCTGAGATAAGGCATCCCAGTTATCACTTATTAAAAATAAGTACTCTAATTAAATGGACATCTGAGTGCGAAGCTGCATTTCTCCGGATAAAGCAAGAGATTGCAAGTATTCCAGTTCTCTTTAAATATGATCCCATCCTCGTCGCTAGATATGATGTTTGATTTTGATCGGGATTAAATGAAAGCCCTTCTATCTTACAATAAGTCAAAGAATAATGGTAGTGTTCGTTCAATGAATAAATGTAAGTGGTCATTTCAAAGAATACGGTACATATAACAGAAATACACAGAAAGACACCAAACCTTTACTCTTCTAAGGTGATTATTATTACACCTCGAAAAATAATAATCGATCTTTCCTCTCGGAATTATGGAATTATTAATGTACCTACTGGTGACCTTATTGACAGATATAAATCTATCTACAGTATCTGTAAGTGTACCTGTCCATGTACAGTACTCAAACCAGTGTACCAGTGTTGGCGGGTTGGTACTCGTACAATCGCAGAAAACATAATTATCTTCATGATCTATTCAGCACAGTGCTTCCCTCCCGGGCTGAATGACTCCGGAGATGCAACGCTGAGCCGAAACTGGTGGGTTTGATCCCGGTTCAGTTCAGTGGTATTTGACGGTGCTTAAACATGTGAAAGAGCTACTGTGGGACAAAAATGCCGGTGTCTTGGCGTCTCCGAAAGCCGTTAAAGTTGGCAGTTGGACGTAAAAGTGCACCATCAGGGCGCTTCCCAATCAAATCTAAGATATTTCTTCACTTTTCCATCAATATAATAATATACGAAGTTAGTTAATATTTATGGAATAACCCTCATGTTCTGAGGAAATGATGGCTGCAGCTTTCAGGAAGAGAGGCTACTGTATTGGTGGTCAGTAGTATAATACAGGGATTCGGCCGCCACCGCCACCTCCGGCTCCCAGTGGCCACCTCCACCTCAGCCAGTGGCCTCTTCCAGTACTGCCAACTTAACCTAACTAGCGCGACAGTACTGCCAACTTAACCTAACTAGCGCGAAATTTGAATTTGTAAACAAAGCCACGTGCTTTTTGACAGCTGTCATCGACAACAACGCATCGCTAACCTCAGTACTGCCATCTTGACGGGCCTAAACCTCAGTAGTGCCAACTTAACCTAACTAGCATGAGGTAAACAAAGCCACGTGCTTTTTGACAGCCACGTGCTTTTTGACAGATTTGTAAACAAAGCCACGTGCTTTTTGACAGACAACAACGCATCGCTAACCTCAGTACTGCCATCTTGACGGGCCTAAACCTCAGTAGTGCCAACTTAACCTAACTAGCATGAGGTAAACAAAGCCACGTGCTTTTTGACAGCCACGTGCTTTTTGACAGATTTGTAAACAAAGCCACGTGCTTTTTGACAGACAACAACGCATCGCTAACCTCAGTACTGCCATCTTGACGGACCTAAACCTTAGTGATACCAACTTAACCTAACTAGCGCGAGGTAAACAAAGCCACGTGCTTTTTGACAGCCACGTGCTTTTTTGACAGCTGTCATCCGCCATCTTTAAACCACAAAGCACTGTGCTGCCCTCTATATCGCAGTAGCTGCAAAATTCGTCACCTGTCATCGGCAGTGCTGCCATCTTGACGGGTCTAAACCTTAGTGCTACCAACTTAACCTCACTAGCGTGAGATAAACAAAGCCACGTGCAGCTGTCATCCACCATCTTTGAGCATCGTGCTGCCCTCTTTAGCTACTTACCTTTGAAATGTGGTACGTTATCCGCCATCTTGCATCCGAAACCTCAGTGCTGCGCTCTATGTAGTGGCGGCAAATTCCATGTGCTCTTGTTTGGAAACAAAGCCACGTGCAGCTGTCATCCACCATCTTTGAGCATCGTGCTGCCCTCTTTAGCTACTTACCTTTGAAATGTGGTACGTTATCCGCCATCTTGCATCCGAAACCTCAGTGCTGCGCTCTATGTAGTGGCAGCAAATTCCATGTGCTCTTGTTTGGAAACAAAGCCACGTGCAGCTGTCATCCACCATCTTTAATCACCGTGCTGCCCTCTTTAGCTACTTACCTTTGACAGTTGTCATCCGCCATCTTGCATCGCCAACCTCAGTGCCGCACTCTATGTAGTGGCGGCAAATTCCACGTGCTCTTGTTTGGAAACAAATTCACGTGCTTTTTTGACAGCTGTCATCCGCCATCTTTGAGCACCGTGCTGCTATCATGCGGGCAATTTCGTTAGCTGTCATCCGCCATCTTTAATCCAGAGAGAACAGTGCTGCACTCTATGTGGTGGCGGTAAATTCCATGTGCTTTACAAACCTATGTGCTTTTCTGACAGCTGTCATCCACCATCTTTAATCACCGTGCTGCCATCTATGTGGTGGCGGTAAATTCCACATGCTTTACAAACCTATATGCTTTTCTGACAGCTGTCATCCGCCATCTTTAATCCAGAGAGAACAGTGCTACCCTCTATGTGGTGGCGGCAAATTCCACGTGCTCTTGTTTGGAAACAAAGCCATGTGCAGCTGTCATCCGCCATCTTTGAGCACCGTGCTGCGAGCAATTTCGTCAGTTGTCATCCGCCATCTTTAATCTACAGAACACCGTGCTGCCCTCTTTATGGCTACTACCTTAAGCACGTAGTAGCGGGCAATTTGAAAAGTTCTGTTAGCTATCATCCGCCATCTTTAATCACCGTGCTGCCATCTTTAGCTAGATACCTTTGAAATGTGGCGGCGGATAATTTGAAAAATGCTTTTTGACAGCAGCTATCTTTGAGCACCGTGCTACCCTCTATGTGGTGGCAGCAAATTCTACATGCTTTACAAACCCACGCGCTTTTTTTTTTTGGACAGCCATCTTTAAGCAACAGAGTACAGTGCTGCCCTCTTTGTTGTGGCGGCAAATTCCACGTGCTCTTGTTTGGAAACAAAGCCACATGCTCTTTTTGACGGCTGTCACCCGCCATCTTTAACCAACAGAGCACTATGCTGCGGGCAATTTCGTTAGCTGTCATCCGACATCTTTAATCAACAGAGCACCGTGCTGCCCTCATGCGGGGTAATTTCGTTAGCTGCCATCCGCCATCTTTAAACACCGTGCTGCCCTCTTTATGACTACTACCTTAAGCACGTAGTAGCGGGCAATTTCGTTAGCTGTCATCCGCTATCTTTGAGCACCGTGCTGCTCTCTGTAGTAGCGGGTAATTTGAAAAGTTCTGTTAGCTGTCATCCGCCATCTTTGAGCACCGTGCTGCCATCTATGTGGTGGCGGCAAATTCCACATGCTTTACAAACTCACGCGCAGCTGTCATCCACCATCTTACATCGCAAACCTCAGTGCTACACTCTATGTGGTAGCGGATAATTTTAAAAAGAAAAATTCTACAGCAGCCATCTCTCGACGCTAATTGCACAATTCTAATTGACTCCTTAAAGGTGCTCATGCAAGATGATCGCTATACATAGACGCCCTTGGGATGCTTGCGCAAGATGGCGGTTATACAAGGCTCCTTATGAGGGATGCTTGCGCGAGATGGTGGTTGCTCTTATGAGGCGGCTCAAGGATCCATGGCTAGAGACGCCCTAAGGATGCTTGCGCAAGATGGCGGATGCAAGATGGCGGCTATACATAGCTCCTTATGAGACAGCCAGTACAACATGTGATCAGAACATTGATTGATGTGTTCAGAACACTGTACTCGATACAACATGTGATTAAAACATTGTGTGGTGTGTTCAGAACACTAATCGAACGCTGTATTAGGGGATACCTTTGTTTAGATTGAAACATAACAAGACTAGAATTGAACACTGCACATTGATTGATGTGTTCAGAACACAAAATAAGTAGAATCGAACACTGTACTCGATGTCGTTAACTTCAACATGTGATTAAAACATTGTCTGGTGTGTTCAAAACACTACATAAGTAGAATCGAACGCTGTACTCGATGTCGTTACATGTGACCCGATACAACATGTTAGGGGATACCTTTATCCTAAGAACCGAACACTGTACAACATGTTAGGGGATACCTTTGTTTAGATTGAAACTAACAAGACTAGAATCGAACACTGCACTCGATGTCGTTACATGTGATCCGATACAACATGTTAGGGGATACCTTTGTTTAGATTGAAACATAGCAAGCCTAGAATCGAACATTGTTTGATGTGTTCAGTACAACGTCAATGATTAACATACACACTGTGCACATATCGCATAGCTAAAAACACACTGTGCACATATCGCATACCTAACACTTCAAATGATTTGCTTAGTACGAAAATAAAAATAAAAAATCTATACCGCGTAGCTAACTCGTTCATCACACTGCTAAGACGCTTAGTAATTGTGAATACACTCATACGAAAATCAAGAAAGCACACTGCGTAGCCAACTCGCTCGGCACGAAAAAAATCTATACCGCGTAGCTAACTCGTTCATCACACTGCTAAGACGCTTAGTAATTGTGAATACACTCATACGAAAATCAAGAAAGCACACTGCGTAGCCAACTCGCTCGGCTCACTCGCTTAGTAATTGCAACACACACGGATAAGAATGTTCCGAGATACTTACATGTTTTTTAAGGGGGGTGAAAGATCATAAATTATATGTACACACATGTTGTCTCCTCCAAGTTGTAAGATGAAATAGACGCAGTACTGCGAGTTTCCACTCTAGCTGGCGAACGGAAGTAGCATGATATCTCAGCAAAAAATAAAAATACGCGTGAGCTTGCAAGTCAGACACAATGATGGATACCGCGATTCAAATCCTGGTAACTTATGCCGTCGGGAAGGGCATCCGGTGCGCATCTAGCTGTAAATCCCCGATTCTCGACAGATTCTTAATCCGAGTTCTTTGACGTCAGGAAGGGCAGCCGGTTAACAACAATTATCAAACACGCATCGCGAAGGTAGGAGTGTGCAGCGATATGCATGTTTAGACTTGCAGATTACGAAAGAAACATAACAAGACTTGAGTCTTAAAACAAAATTCTTGCGATTTAAAATCTTAGTCGGGAAGGGCATCCGGCAGTAAAACAATAGTTCGTGATTTAAAATCTAAGAAGAGCATCTAGCTGAAAAACCCCCCGATTCTCGACAGATTCTTAATCCGAGTTCTTTGACGTCAGGAAGGGCAGCCGGTTAACAACAATTATCGAACACGCATCGCGAAGGCAGGAGTGTGCAGCGATATGCATGTTTAGACTTGCAGATTACGAAAGAAACATAACAAGACTTGAGTCTTAAAACAAAATTCTTGCGATTTTAAATCTTAGTCGGGAAGGGCATCCGGCAGTAAAACAATAGTTCGTGATTTAAAATCTTCAGGAAGGGCAGCCGGTTAACAACAATTATCGAACACGCATCGCGAAGGCAGGAGTGTGCAGCGATATGCATGTTTAGACTTGCAGATTACGAAAGAAACATAACAAGACTTGAGTCTTAAAACAAAATTCTTGCGATTTAAAATCTTAGTCGGGAAGGGCATCCGGCAGTAAAACAATAGTTCGTGATTTAAAATCTAAGAAGAGCATCTAGCTGAAAAACCCCCCGATTCTCGACAGATTCTTAATCCGAGTTCTTTGACGTCAGGAAGGGCAGCCGGTTAACAACAATAGCGTATGATGTAAGAGCTTAGATACTACCAGTTTTGCGTCAGGAAGGACAACTAGTCTTAAAACAAAACAGATTCTTAATCCGAGTTGTCAGGAAGGGCAACCGGTTAAAAAACTATAGTGTATGAGGTTAGATACTGCTAGTTTTACGTTAGGAAGGACAACTCAACAAATTCATGCGATTTAAACACATTTTATTCCCAAGAGAATCGAACCCGAGACTACCGGGTGAGAGGCATGCATACTGTAGGCTATGGGTTTGTTCTACAGTCCTTGAAGTATCGGCACAGTCATTCTGAGCGAGCAGCGGAATGCGTGTGTTAGCTGAAATTGTACACGTATCTTCCGGCTCAACCTTGAGCGAGGACACTGATAAGCGACTTGTAACTCGCGAACGTCTTCTTAGCTGAGTGTAAGCTCTTAAAACACAGTACCAATTAAGGTTGTAAAATATTCTGAAATTGTCCTCCTCTGTAGTGTGATTAGCTGCTACCCCCGGAGGTCCAAGTTCGATTCCCGGCTCTGCCACGGAATGTGTAGCATTTAGCCTATGTAAGTTCCTAACGTAAAATATCATGATTGTACGGAGAGGTTAAAACACACACAGTGCCTACTCCTATCGAAAGAACCTGCACGGTACCGGCATGTAGGCTTCTCCTGGTGAAGGAGCCTGCACATAGTTTAACGCCTCCTATCAACAGCCCTTACTTAATGCTGGCTTTTTTTTTTGCACACCCCGCCTCACACCATAGTTTTATACGACCGGCTACCCTTCCTGACTAGGATTTTAAATCGCAAGAATTTGTTGAGTTGCCCTTCCTGACGCAAAACTGGTAGTATCTAACCTCTTACACGGAATGTGTAGCATTTAGCCTATGTAAGTTCCTAACGTAAAATATCATGATTGTACGGAGAGGTTAAAACACACACAGTGCCTACTCCTATCGAAAGAACCTGCACGGTACCGGCATGTAGGCTTCTCCTGGTGAAGGAGCTTGCACATGGTTTAACGCCTCCTATCAACAGCCCTTACTTAATGCTGGCTTTTTTGCACACCCCGCCTCACACCATAGTTTTATACAACCGGCTGCCCTTCCTGACTAGGATTTTAAATCGCAGTATACGCGATAAATTTGTTGTAGCGGGTTTTATAACTAGATATCCCGGTACCGATACATAGCCTACTCCACTGAAGAAGCCTGCACAAGGCTTATTGCCTCCATCCGACAAATGAATCAGCATCAACACTCTTGTACTCAAAAAATAATTTTCGACCGAGTTCGATTCCCGGCTCTGCCACGGAATGTGTAGCATTTAGCCTATGTAAGTTCCTAACGTAAAATATCATGATTGTACGGAGAGGTTAAAACACACACAGTGCCTACTCCTATCGAAAGAACCTGCACGGTACCGGCATGTAGGCTTCTCCTGGTGAAGGAGCCTGCACATAGTTTAACGCCTCCTATCAACAGCCCTTACTTAATGCTGGCTTTTTTTTTTTGCACACCCCGCCTCACACCATAGTTTTATACGACCGGCTACCCTTCCTAACTAGGATTTTAAATCGCAGTATACGCGATAAATTTGTTGTAGCGGGTTTTATAACTAGATATCCCGGTACCGATACATAGCCTACTCCACTGAAGAAGCCTGCACAAGGCTTATTGCCTTCATCCGACAAATGAATCAGCATCAACACACTTGTACTCAAAAAAAAATTTTCGAAGGAGTCTGCACAAGGTTTAACGTCCCCATCAACAGCCCTTACTTATTGCTAGCTTTTTTGCACACCCCGCCTCACACCATAGTTTTATACGACCGGCTGCCCTTCCTGACTAGGATTTTAAATCGATATCCCGACATAGCCTACTCCTACAGAAGAAAGCAGCTTAACGCCTCCATCCAACAAATGAATCACACTAAAACACTCTTCAATCATTCTCGCTACTTCGGATGATAGCGGGTTCGAACTGGAAGCTGTAAATGCTAGGCGTGGGACCTGTGCGATCATCATTACATGATCTAGCCGGATGCCCTTCCCGACGGCATAAGTTACCAGGATTTGAATCGCGGTATCCATCATTGTGTCTGACTTGCAAGCTCACGCGTATTTTTATTTTTTGCTGAGATATCATGCTACTTCCGTTCGCCAGCTAGAGTGGAAACTCGCAGTACTGCGTCTATTTCATCTTACAACTTGGAGGAGACAACATGTGTGTACATATAATTTATGATCTTTCACCCCCCTTAAAAAACATGTAAGTATCTCGGAACATTCTTATCCGTGTGTGTTGCAATTACTAAGCGAGTGAGCCGAGCGAGTTGGCTACGCAGTGTGCTTTCTTGATTTTCGTATGAGTGTATTCACAATTACTAAGCGTCTTAGCAGTGTGATGAACGAGTTAGCTACGCGGTATAGATTTTTTTCGTGCCGAGCGAGTTGGCTACGCAGTGTGCTTTCTTGATTTTCGTATGAGTGTATTCACAATTACTAAGCGTCTTAGCAGTGTGATGAACGAGTTAGCTACGCGGTATAGATTTTTTATTTTTATTTTCGTACTAAGCAAATCATTTGAAGTGTTAGGTATGCGATATGTGCACAGTGTGTTTTTAGCTATGCGATATGTGCACAGTGTGTATGTTAATCATTGAAGTTGTACTGAACACATCAAACAATGTTCGATTCTAGGCTTGCTATGTTTCAATCTAAACAAAGGTATCCCCTAACATGTTGTATCGGATCACATGTAACGACATCGAGTGCAGTGTTCGATTCTAGTCTTGTTAGTTTCAATCTAAACAAAGGTATCCCCTAACATGTTGTACAGTGTTCGGTTCTTAGGATAAAGGTATCCCCTAACATGTTGTATCGGGTCACATGTAACGACATCGAGTACAGCGTTCGATTCTACTTATGTAGTGTTCTGAACACACCAGACAATGTTTTAATCACATGTTGAAGTTAACGACATCGAGTACAGTGTTCGATTCTACTTATTTTGTGTTCTGAACACATCAATCAATGTACAGTGTTCAATTCTAGTCTTGTTATGTTTTCAATCTGATCTTCCGACATCGAGTGCAGTGTTCAATTCTAGTCTTGTTATGTTTCAATCTAAACAAAGGTATCCCCTAATACAGCGTTCGATTCTACTTATGTAGTGTTCTGAACACACCAGCCAATGTTTTAATCACATGTTGAAGTTAACGACATCGAGTACAGTGTTCGATTCTACTTATTTTGTGTTCTGAACACATCAATCAATGTGCAGTGTTCAATTCTAGTCTTGTTATGTTTCAATCTAAACAAAGGTATCCCCTAATACAGCGTTCGATTAGTGTTCTGAACACACCACACAATGTTTTAATCACATGTTGTATCGAGTACAGTGTTCTGAACACATCAATCAATGTTCTGATCACATGTTGTACTGGCTGTCTCATAAGGAGCTATGTATAGCCGCCATCTTGCATCCGCCATCTTGCGCAAGCATCCTTAGGGCGTCTCTAGCCATGGATCCTTGAGCCGCCTCATAAGAGCAACCACCATCTCGCGCAAGCATCCCTCATAAGGAGCCTTGTATAACCGCCATCTTGCGCAAGCATCCCAAGGGCGTCTATGTATAGCGATCATCTTGCATGAGCACCTTTAAGGAGTCAATTAGAATTGTGCAATTAGCGTCGAGAGATGGCTGCTGTAGAATTTTTCTTTTTAAAATTATCCGCTACCACATAGAGTGTAGCACTGAGGTTTGCGATGTAAGATGGTGGATGACAGCTGCGCGTGAGTTTGTAAAGCATGTGGAATTTGCCGCCACCACATAGATGGCAGCACGGTGCTCAAAGATGGCGGATGACAGCTAACAGAACTTTTCAAATTACCCGCTACTACAGAGAGCAGCACGGTGCTCAAAGATAGCGGATGACAGCTAACGAAATTGCCCGCTACTACGTGCTTAAGGTAGTAGTCATAAAGAGGGCAGCACGGTGTTTAAAGATGGCGGATGGCAGCTAACGAAATTACCCCGCATGAGGGCAGCACGGTGCTCTGTTGATTAAAGATGTCGGATGACAGCTAACGAAATTGCCCGCAGCATAGTGCTCTGTTGGTTAAAGATGGCGGGTGACAGCCGTCAAAAAGAGCATGTGGCTTTGTTTCCAAACAAGAGCACGTGGAATTTGCCGCCACAACAAAGAGGACAGCACTGTACTCTGTTGCTTAAAGATGGCTGTCAAAAAAAAAAGCGCGTGGGTTTGTAAAGCATGTAGAATTTGCTGCCACCACATAGAGGGTAGCACGGTGCTCAAAGATAGCTGCTGTCAAAAAGCATTTTTCAAATTATCCGCCGCCACATTTCAAAGGTATCTAGCTAAAGATGGCAGCACGGTGATTAAAGATGGCGGATGATAGCTAACAGAACTTTTCAAATTGCCCGCTACTACGTGCTTAAGGTAGTAGCCATAAAGAGGGCAGCACGGTGTTCTGTAGATTAAAGATGGCGGATGACAACTGACGAAATTGCTCGCAGCACGGTGCTCAAAGATGGCGGATGACAGCTGCACATGGCTTTGTTTCCAAACAAGAGCACGTGGAATTTGCCGCCACCACATAGAGGGTAGCACTGTTCTCTCTGGATTAAAGATGGCGGATGACAGCTGTCAGAAAAGCATATAGGTTTGTAAAGCATGTGGAATTTACCGCCACCACATAGATGGCAGCACGGTGATTAAAGATGGTGGATGACAGCTGTCAGAAAAGCACATAGGTTTGTAAAGCACATGGAATTTACCGCCACCACATAGAGTGCAGCACTGTTCTCTCTGGATTAAAGATGGCGGATGACAGCTAACGAAATTGCCCGCATGATAGCAGCACGGTGCTCAAAGATGGCGGATGACAGCTGTCAAAAAAGCACGTGAATTTGTTTCCAAACAAGAGCACGTGGAATTTGCCGCCACTACATAGAGTGCGGCACTGAGGTTGGCGATGCAAGATGGCGGATGACAACTGTCAAAGGTAAGTAGCTAAAGAGGGCAGCACGGTGATTAAAGATGGTGGATGACAGCTGCACGTGGCTTTGTTTCCAAACAAGAGCACATGGAATTTGCCGCCACTACATAGAGCGCAGCACTGAGGTTTCGGATGCAAGATGGCGGATAACGTACCACATTTCAAAGGTAAGTAGCTAAAGAGGGCAGCACGATGCTCAAAGATGGTGGATGACAGCTGCACGTGGCTTTGTTTCCAAACAAGAGCACATGGAATTTGCCGCCACTACATAGAGCGCAGCACTGAGGTTTCGGATGCAAGATGGCGGATAACGTACCACATTTCAAAGGTAAGTAGCTAAAGAGGGCAGCACGATGCTCAAAGATGGTGGATGACAGCTGCACGTGGCTTTGTTTATCTCACGCTAGTGAGGTTAAGTTGGTAGCACTAAGGTTTAGACCCGTCAAGATGGCAGCACTGCCGATGACAGGTGACGAATTTTGCAGCTACTGCGATATAGAGGGCAGCACAGTGCTTTGTGGTTTAAAGATGGCGGATGACAGCTGTCAAAAAAGCACGTGGCTGTCAAAAAGCACGTGGCTTTGTTTACCTCGCGCTAGTTAGGTTAAGTTGGTATCACTAAGGTTTAGGTCCGTCAAGATGGCAGTACTGAGGTTAGCGATGCGTTGTTGTCTTTCAAAAAGCACGTGGCTTTGTTTACAAATCTGTCAAAAAGCACGTGGCTGTCAAAAAGCACGTGGCTTTGTTTACCTCATGCTAGTTAGGTTAAGTTGGCACTACTGAGGTTTAGGCCCGTCAAGATGGCAGTACTGAGGTTAGCGATGCGTTGTTGTCTGTCAAAAAGCACGTGGCTTTGTTTACAAATCTGTCAAAAAGCACGTGGCTGTCAAAAAGCACGTGGCTTTGTTTACCTCATGCTAGTTAGGTTAAGTTGGCACTACTGAGGTTTAGGCCCGTCAAGATGGCAGTACTGAGGTTAGCGATGCGTTGTTGTCGATGACAGCTGTCAAAAAGCACGTGGCTTTGTTTACAAATTCAAATTTCGCGCTAGTTAGGTTAAGTTGGCAGTACTGTCGCGCTAGTTAGGTTAAGTTGGCAGTACTGGAAGAGGCCACTGGCTGAGGTGGAGGTGGCCACTGGGAGCCGGAGGTGGCGGTGGCGGCCGAATCCCTGTATTATACTACTGTGGTCTGCGAACATTGATAGTAATGCCACCTATCAGAGATAAGTGGCAGCAGAGGAGATAGGTCACACCTTAGTTAACTACAGTCAGTTTAATGTTATCGCTAATATATTTTATCACTTTTACTTTTCAATGTAATAAATATCAGAAGCCGTTTTCCTACAGGTATATCAGTAATGGCTCTTTCTACCAGAGAATGAATTGAACCAAACATATTATGCTTTCTACGACTTATGTTGTAGAATAGGCATTTGTTTCAAGAATCTAATTATTGCGAAACTATGTGCAATAGATCCACTAAGGAGTCCCCTGAAAATTGCCGCCTCAAATTAATAATCCCTACTAGCCCTACTAATATACAGTAATATATATGAAAAATGTATTTGTGTATTATATCTGAACGACTTGATACTTCCAGACTAAATTTCACGGGCAATTAGAATATGGCCTGGACTAACATACCGGCTACTTACTATCACGCTATCTCTTAGGGAGCCATTCAGCGAAAGAACGGGTGAGGCATGTTATAGCAAAATGTACGCCTGGGACATGTTAAAGTAAAAGGCTGATTCTGTTACAAATACAGTCAATCAAGTGGATTTAGAATTCAATTTTCCTACAAAACACGTCATATGCATTTTATTCGTAAGAGGAAAATATGCATTATATGTTTTGGTACATGCCTTGCGCGATAAAACCAAAACATTGTTCGAACTACTGTATTAGTTTTATCAGAAAAGAACATAAGTATGCGGGGGGTGGGGGTGGTTAATTCATTTCCTATAATAATCATATGCATTTTGTTTGGACTTGAGCTAATTCGGTGTGGCCAAGCGAAAGTACGCCGGGGTGGGGCGTGCGGGGTTAAGTCTAACGATATTATCAATTAGCTAACTGTTTAATTTGTATAAACAAAACATTTAGAGGATGACAAAGGGAAACATAAGCCTGAGAGCATTAAAAGCGAGTACGTTATCTGAACGGTTAGACCCATTTAAAATATAGCCTGTCGAGATTACATATACGTCAGTTTTCTACAAAGAAACATAATGCATTTTCTTCCTCTAACAGTTTTTCAGGGAAATTATTATACCTTTGCGTGTCTCAGTTCATGTTTTGCACGATTTACATGTAATGGGAAAACTGTAAGTCCTATTATAAGAGAAGAAAAACTACAGTGTCATTAATGTCTAAAGGCAATGCCTTGTCTATACAACCATTCTTTCCAGTCTTCAGTTCCTCATTTCATTTCATAACAAGAACCATAATGGAGCATTTGTCCTAAATCTTGAAGGAATTTTTACCTTGGTCATCCTCGGCCTTTCTTCCCCGTGATTTTTCCTTCCATTAGATTGGTAAGAAAGGTGTTGTGTCGCAAGATCTGGCCAATGAATTTAGTTCTTCTTCCTTGTATCGTTAAAATCGGTTCTCTCTTACCTTGAATTACTTCTAGAATGCTTTTGTTTGTGCTCTTTTCAGTCCATTTAATCCTGAGTGTTCGTCTCCAGACCCATGTCTCAAACGCTTCCAGTTGTTTACAATCCTGATCTCTGATTGTCCAAGATTTACAGTCATACAATAAGTACACTCCATACAAAAGAAATCAAAAATTTCTTCTTAGTTCTAAAATCTAAATTTGCACTGATTAAAAGATTTCTCTTATTACTTAAAGGTCTGTTTGGCAACTGCTATTCGCCTTTTAATCTGTTTGTTGAACCTGTTGTCATTGGTGAAACGGGTGACTTGTTCCACTAACTTGTCATTAATCTTAATGTTGGTGTGAATTCGTTCAGGATGTTTGCTCACAACTAATATCTTAAGCGTGGATCTGACAATGCTGATGACAATACATTCAGTAACTTAAACAACTCTTTCTCGGAGTCTATTACAATTGCTATGTCATCTGCAAATCGAATGCATTGGATATGGTGCCCATTTACGTTTACTCCTTTGGTATTTGCCTTAAACGTTTTTATGGTTTCTTCAATGAATACATTAGAAAGGTATGGTGAGAGAGAGCAGCCCTGCCTTACACATTTCCTGATTTTTGCTGTCTGGATACTTCTTCCGATATCTACTGTCGTGGTCTGTCCTTCATAGAGTCTCAGTATCAGCTTCCTGTATGAACAGTCCAAACCTGTAGGCTTAAGAATGTTGAACAGTTTGTCCCAACTCACGTTATCGAAAGCCTTTTCAATATCTATAAACGCTAGAAAGGTGTTCCAATTCATCTCCAACCTCCTTTCTAATGTTGTTCGGAGAGCTAAGGTGACTTCTCTTGTTCCCATCCTTGTCCTAAAGCCGAACTGGTCCTGACCGATTTGTAAATTTAATTTGTTATTTGTCCTGTTTTTATTACGAATAGTAGTATTTTGGAAGTATGAGAGAGCAGAGTCATGGTTCTGTGATCGGAACATTCTACACTACTTCCCTTCTTTGGTATCATAACCGTTTTGCTTTTGAGGAAGTCTTCTGGAATTTCACATTCATCATAGCATCTGCATATCATGGCAAATAGAAGCTCTTTCAATTTTTCCCCATATTCTTAACCAGTTCTCTAAGTATGTTATCTGGACCGGTAGCTTTATTTTCATGTAATACCTGAAGTGGTGATTCAAACTCTCTCCTTGTTATTGTAGGACCTATATCATCTTCCTCTACTCCATGTTCAGGTTCAATGCACCTTAGATAATTCAGCACATTTCCTCCTTCATACAGTTGTTCAAGGTATTCCTTCCACCGTGTACTGATGCCATCATTATCTATTAATATTTTTCCATGTTTATCTCTTACTACAGAGCTTTTCACTTGATGTTTCCGGAGTAACACCTCTTTAAAAAAACCTTGGTGCTGATGGCCCGGCTGGTAGCACCTTGTAAGGGCCACTTGCCAGGGATACAGGTGAAATCTGGTCAACGGTCTTGAAGGCGGTAGAGGAATCTCACTCCCAACGGCTGAGAGAGCGGAAGAACCTAGTGGAGTAAACCACGAAAAACAATCCTTGCAGAGTCTGTTCTCCAGGTTAGGGGCGGCTACAGCGGGTGTCTGTTCTCCAGGTCAGGGGCAGCCTCAGTTACGTTCAGAAGCCAACGGGAAACCACTGCACTACTTAATCCCAATTTAAGCAGCCATGATGTTGTCACAGCAAGATGTATCGTTTACTGATTATAAGGCACGGAACCCAAGATGCGGCAGGGAAACAAACAAGGCTTCCCAGGTCGTCATTAAGAGAAATCCTCGCATAAAGGAGTCAATGAAAATTGGAACGTGAAATATGAGAATACTGTTGGAAGCAGGAAAAATGGAAGAAGCTAAAATTGTTATGAATGAAAGAGAACTAGGTATTCTGGGTCTATGTGAAATAAGATGGCCAGAAAATGGTGATTTCTACAGCGATGACTTTAGAATGATCTATAGTGGTAGTACAAGTGGAGGCAGTAATGGAGTAGGACTGTTGATTAGATGTAACTGGGCAGGAAATGTGATGAGTACTATCACGTTAACGAGAGGATTCTAGTTACAACAATGAAGACAAATTCCAGAAATCTGGTTATTGTTCAAGTGTACTTTCCAACATCAAACAAGCTTGGATGAAGAAATAGAAGAAATGTATGAGAACATTGATGAAATATGGAATCTGACAAAGGAATCAGATAATGTCATAATCATAGGAGATTTCAATGCTATTGTTGGAATGCAGCCAGACCGAGAATGAAATTGGAAAGTTTGGTCTAGGTGTCAGGAACAAACGAGGGGAGAGGTTACCAGACTTCTGCGATCAGTGCAATATTATTGTGACAAACACGTTTTTTGACGTTCCATTACGCAGGAGATACACTTGGAAAGCCCCAGATGACACTGTCCTTTCTCAAAATGACTATATCCCTGTCAAGAGAAGATATCGCAATCAAGTCAAAAGAAGTCGCAGCTATCCTGGGGTAGATATTGATAGTGACCATTGCCTAGTCATGGCCAAATGCAGTATCCAACTGAAAAGAGTCAATCACCGAAAAGCGAAACCTTTAGATTTAGCCAAGTTAAAAGACCGTCAAACTATGGATTTTTATGTAAAAAAAACGAATTACCAAAAGGAAATGAAAAATTGGAATGGGATACTATAAAAGAATGTTCGCTAAGCGCAGCTCATGAAACACTAGGAATAAGAAGATTGGAACTAAGAAAACCGTGGATTACCAGAGAAATATTGGATCTAATAGTGAAGAGAAATCAGTACAGGAGAGGAAACACAACAGAAAGCCAAGAACAATACAGAAAAGTCAAAAATCAAATTACAATTCTGTGTAGAAGAGCGAAAGAAGCGTGGATGGTCGAGGTAACTGAGAATATCAGAAAATATATAGTTGAAGGAATGACGGACAGAGCGTACAGGAACATTAAAAAAAGTGCAGTGCTAAGAATTAAATTTCCTAAAAATATGTCTAATTAAAATGGATGTTAGTTCGTAGTTACAACGTTACGGATATTTAGATCCTCTTGAAACTTGTGTACCTATTTCCAGCGTTAAGACACCGATCATTCCCTATAAAGGCACTGAAAAATTCCATGCCATGGGAGAATCACCGATGCGCAGAAATGTGTCTGAGGCGAAAACCTTTATTGGTATGGTGAATTATAATGCTCGATTTGTATCGAGGTTGTCTAGAGCGCTGAATCCACTGCATGAACTGTTAAAAGCAAAAACAGAATTTAAGTGAACTACCGAGTGTGAATAGTCGTTCATAAAAGTCAAGTAGGCTAAAGTCAAGCATCCTCTTAAGTTGGTTTACAAAAAGCCAAAGACTGATTCATTATCAACTATTGAGGTACTGATGGATTATTATTATTATTATTATTATTATTATTATTATTATTATTATTATTATTATTATTATTATTATTATTATTATTTTACTACTACACATTTAGGACTTCCTAATGTTTTTATCACAGACAAATGTACCCAGTTCACTTAAGAAGAATTTGAACATTTCTCTCAGACAAATGAGATTATCCACAGAACATTTGCATCCTATCACCTCTCAACAAATGGGCCTTAGGAAAACGGCGTAAACTATTTCAAAGGGAGTTTAAAGAAGTTGCTATGCGATCCGAAGTAAAGAAGCCGAAGTATGTCTTTTTTAATGAGTAAATATTTATTCCCATACTGTACCATATCTCACGGTTCTATTGGTAAAACCCCATCTATACGTATGTTAAGTCACGAGGTATAAACTCGGTTAGATTGTTTTGTTTCAATCCTTTGTAAAACAATCTCGAGAAATGTAAATTCAGCTTCGCCAAGGCACCAAAGATTTAGTTTGTCATCAAGTAGAGATAGTGTACGTAAGGGATTACCGAAATTTAAATATCATGGATTAGAACAATTATCACTAAAATTGAAGGAAGAAGAACGTATTTGTGTGAGCTTATTAATTTGGAAGGGGTACACTGATCGGATCATTAGAATAGGAGAATGTACAGTGATGTTGAACTGCCAAATAAAGATATGGATGGAAACAGCGATACAAGGAACTCGGGAGTTGCTAACGTCGATCCGAAAGGATCAACTTTACATGAAGACATGCCAATTAATCCGCTACTTAAGGACGAGAAGCGGGGAAGGAGTGTTGCCATGACTAAAGGCACACGTATGCGTAATGCACTGTCAAGGCCTCGCAGAGTTATAAAACCGCCTATCTATTGTAACTGAATAATTATATATTAAAGTTGTATTATTATTATTATTATTATTATTATTATTATTATTATTATTATTATTATTATTATTATTATTATTATTATTATTATTATTTAAGCCAGTAACCGAGTAATCTAGTTTTTGTGGTCACTAAGTTACTGTTGCTAAGTGATGTTCTGTTTATTTTATTATTCGTGCTGTGATTACACTGTCCGATATTAAAAGGAAAATATGCAATTATTATTGTTGTTAATATATTCCATTTCCTCAAGCAGAAACCAGATAAAAATTAAACAGGGGGCAGAATTCATCGTTACAGACCCTGTCAGAGGTAAAGACGAAGTATTAGCCATAAATTCGAATTGTACTGTACAGGCACAAAAAGTCAATTATGTAGGTATACTATATCCTTTTCTTTCCCATTTCATGCTTATATTATCAAAATATGTTGACAGTAAATGAGACTTCTGGGACTACGTAAGTTAAATATTTCATTACCAGCTTTCAACTGCAAACATCAGAATTTTTCAACGATGCATAACTATTAAGCGTTCATTACGATACTTTAACTGAGTTTTGAGCCCTATAATTTGCGTTCCGATCAGTTCCGTGGCGTAGCTTTACTCGTGCGTTTACTTCGACATGTTAACGCACTGAAACACTCACGCAGATCCAACTTTTTATGGGTGAGAATATATTTTTTAAAGATACAAATTGGATATGTTCTACGTCCTCCAAGAATTCATGCTGAATTGTTGAATATTATTCAGTTTTGAACGCATTCTATTTGGTCGGTGATCCTACTGAAGAAAATCGGATAGAATATGAACCTCAACAACTTGTTCGTAAAGGAAATGATTTCCTCTTATGCCCCTTCCAGATCAATTTCCATCACAACAATCAATGAAGAATCCAACAGCATGACATTATGCATAATTAGCGTAATTACGTTATGCTACATGTAAGGGAATATGTTAATTTAATTACCACAAATTTTCTTTGAATTTGCACGTGATTCATTTTAGTTATTATGTTACACTGTCCCTAATTTGTAATGGTAGTGTAGTTTATGCTCCTTGTTGCAATATATTTGATTCTTCTTTCATTATCATGAAATATATTGTTTTGATATAAATTATTGCAATGTTTTGCCTTTATATATTAGTTTGTTGCAATGTTTGTTTTTGTTATGGTTTTTGTGTTTTAATAAATGTGCCCCGGTGCTAAAAGACGCTGTCACGAATGCGCACTTTTAGAGGAGAGTGTATTTCAGTGTTTGTTTCACAAGCCGGGATTCTAATTAAAAGCTTAGTAAATTTCCTTTACACAATAATACAAATAATTTTCGAATTTTTAGCACCGACTTCTCAAATTTTGATTATTTATTTTATATATTTTTGAAGTATTGTGCACTCGGTGACTTTTAACTCAAAGTGACTGGGTTGCTTATTACTGCGCACAGGAGATATTCCTTTCGAATCGAGAAAGAGTGCAGAAAATACAGTAAGCATATATCAAAACCTCAATTTTTGAAATAAATGGATATAGTGCCATTTCCTTCGGTGCACAGATTTAAACGGGCATTGCCACCAGGATATCGCCAAGTTGCAATGCATTTTTAATAATAATATCATTTTCATTGTAGAGATGACGGTGTATTAAATTCGCAGTTATTTTCTTCCTTTCCTATTCTCGGGCCTTTCCCAATTACCTTGAGTCGGCACTCCGTCACGCTCGTTGCACCTCCATTAATGAAGGTTGGCCATAATCCTGGTGAAATCAACTCGGTCATCTGCCACCCTCCGAAGGGGGCATGGAAATAAGTCCTGATCGTTATCGTAAGTTTTTCATCCACGAATACCTTCTTCGACTTGTCCACGCTGAACTTTAATTTTTCCGTCTAAAATTAGCTTTAAAAGATTATATGTGTCATTTCTCATGATATACCCAAGATCGCCTTCTTGGTTATGTTAATCAATTCGACTTAAGATTTCTTTGTTGGTGGTATGATCAAACCATGAAATGTTTCTGAATATATTCTTCTGAATATATCCACTTTTCAACATATTGCTCTTCAGTCTCATATTTTCAACAAAGCATTTCACAAATCTATACCATGTTTCCAAGAAAAGGCTTTTGTCGCAGAGTAGACTTCTCATCTTCATGAAGCTTGCTCAAGCCATTTCAAATCTTGATTTTACATCTAAGTGTGGATCTACTGTAGTTGGTCGGTGATCCAACAGCTCAGATATCTAAACTTCTGGTCCGGCTCCATGGCTAAATGGTTATCGAGCTGGCCTTTGGTTACAGGGATCCCGGATTCGATTCCCGGCAGGGTCGGGAATTTTAACCATCGTTGGTTAATTTCTCGTGCACGGGAGCTAGGTGTAGGCCTATGTGTCGTCTTCATCATAATTTCATCCTCATCACAACGCGCAGGTCACCTACGGGGGTAGAATCGAAAGACCTGCACCTGGTGAGCCGAACATGTCCTAGGACACTCCCGGCACTAAAAGCCATACGCCATTTCATTTCTAAACTTCTGAAACTCTTCGACATTTCTTGCCACCAATATTCAGTCGCTATTTCGACTGATGACCATAACTTAGTTTCTTCAGCGCTTAATTTAAGACCAATAACGTCTTCTTCAGCTTATATTCTGTTCATTAGCCGTTAAAGACCTTCAGGAATATCAGCAAGAATGACAGTGTTTTCTGCGTATTTGCAGTGGAATTCATAATAATCCTACCACCATCTCTTTTTAATATTACTGACGCAAGACAATCGATTTTCAGACTGAAGAACTCCATCCTTGACTCGAGCGATTTCAAGGTCATGCCCCTTCTCGGGTTCAGATGCAAATCGCCCTAGCCGAGCCATAGATCCAGCGGCTATCTGATAGTGGCGCCTGTTGGGGCTACTTTATCGCACGAGCGTTCTCGTGGAACACGCGCACTTACTGCATACATCACCAGGCGAGTCTAATATGAATTATATGATGGGACTCCAACTTTCCCTGGGTATATTGAACTTCAAATTCTAGAGGTTCCACATCTGTGAAAATCAGTAAATCAAGCCGGTTACGGTATAATTTAATGTGGCAAATACGGATATAAACTTACCATTATGTACATCTCCATTGTAGACTGTTGTGCCTTTCAGCGTTTAGTCTGCGGATCTCCGTGAATTAACTAAGCACCTCCATGATCCTCTATTTCCAACAAGCTCTGAGGCATCGTTTACCTTCACACCTCTTATCATTACATCATTAAAAACTGAGCCTAACCTCCGTCGTCTTGATCTCTCTCTCTCTGCTTCTCCTACCCTCTAATAGTCCAGTCCAGTAAACTTTTAGACACCTATCACCTTCCACTCACCTCACATGAGCTCACCACAGAAACTGAGTTACATGGACAGTTTCATCCATCGAGTTCATTCCTTCTTAGCTTTATATCATCATTCCGAGTACCCTCCTGCCATTTTTACCACCTCTTTATACTAGCAATCATTCTCAGCACGTTCATGTATGCTATTTCCAAATTATGAATAACATGTCATAAGTCCACTCAGCTTCTACAATCCTTCTGGAAAGTCGATCAGAAAACAGACCGGTGTTGAAATCGTTTCGTCCGGGAGCTGACTTCTTTCGTACAGAATGCCGTTCATCGCAGCTCTGAGCCCAATACACATCCTAAATACGTAGGCAAGTCAAGTAACTTGCTCTAATTGTCTTTAGGTTGGCGTTGTGTGTTCACCAGCCGCTAGTTGGAACCGTTGTCTACGTCTAGGAGCAGAAGTTCGTAGAATACTTTCAGCACAATATGGGGACAATGTTTTGCCACAGCGAAGTAAACAGTTCAAAAGGGGTCGCACGAGCTTGAAGGACCACAGAAAAAAAAAAAATGGATTACGGAACGCTACTAGACAGGAGCACAGCCGGAACGTCGCATTTGGAGTAAAGGCTGTCTGAATTGTACCGTTTCAGAAGGTTTGAGGTCGATGCCCGGTAGCTGAGGCTAAAAGATTGGCTTACTTTGTTTCCTGGCTGTTTTTTCAATGTCTTGTTGTCGGCACATGGGGCTGAAGAGGCTGGCCGAGTACAACCGAGAATGGAGAGGAAGAGCGACAACTGCTGAAAACTAATCTTAGGATTAATAGACAAGAAGAATGCAACAACAATCGAGGCATTTTAAGACAATAATTTACAGGTTTGGAAGCAATGTGTAAAAGACAGTACGATCTTTGATGCAGCAAAGCTAATGCAGTGAGTTCGCAGTTGCGATCAACATTATTCTGTAAGAAGGAAGTTAAAACCCGAACGAAACTATCTTTACACCGGTCTGTTTCCAGACCAACTTTGCTTTACGACAGTGAAAGTTGGGTGGACTCAAGATATCTTATTCATAAGTTAGAAGTAGCAGACATGAAAGTAGCGAGAATGATCGGTGGTACAAACCGGTGGGAACCATGGCAAAAGGGTACTTGGAATGAGGATATAAAGGCTGAGCCAGGAATGAACTCGATGGATGAAGCTGTACGCATAAACCCGCTTCGGTAGTAGGATCGTGTGAGGTGAATGGAGGAAAATAGGTTACGTAGGAACATACTGGACTCGGTCATGGAAGGTAAGAGAAGTAGAGGGAGATCAAGACGACGATGGTTAGACTCATTTTTTAATGATTTAAAGATAAGAGGTATAGAAGTAAAAAAGTCCACTGAGCTAGTTACAAATAGAGCATTGTGGCGGAGATTAGTAAAATCAAAGAAGCTTGCAGACTGAACGCTGAAAGGCATAACAGTGTATAATGAAGATGTACCAGGTATGATGTATGTACATACCAAGAATAATTAGAGCTTCGCATAAATACAGGTGTAACGTTTCTCGGATTCATAGAAAAAAATACCCTTTAAATCTGTAATCTGGTATCTGAAGAAGAGAGTTCCTAGGTAGCTCGACCTAATAATCTAGCTGTTATACTTCTTTTACTTGAAGATCTGGCTTGCCTTGAAGGTGCTAACGATGTACTGGATATGGATAATTACTCAACTTGTCTAACTTGGGGATAAACAAACTTGTCCTATTTATGATCAACACATAAGAAACAATTTTTAACTTTTACCTGACTTCAAGTACTTTTTATCAAAAATAAGGTTTAGTGTAAGAGAAGGCCTAATGGCCTTAATTACTCCAATAAAGACATTTATCTATCTATCTACTTTCTTTCAACGTAAACAATAACAAAATATCGTATATGCATACACGAGGCCATACTGTTCACAAATCAGGATACACTTAAATTCTTCCCAAAGAGACTATTTATTTTCTTGGATCACATAAGATACTGTGAGTGACATAAAGTCTGGTCGTGAACAAGATGTAAGCCCACAGATTGCCTTTGTTTTACATCTTATTACTGGTGTTACTTATCTACGTCGTAAAGCCATAAGAATCACCCTTACCTGATTATTTCCCGTAACTGTCATTTGCCATCTTATGAAAAATATTAAAGATATAAGTATGTGTAACATGTGATACATGTTTACATCTTAAACTAAAAGATCATGTTATAATCTCAAGCTATTCACTAAGACGGCCAAATTTCGATATCTGGTCAAGCAGGTGAGATTTTGAAAACAGAAAATCACATTCATTTAAAATAATCACGTTACAGTATTGTTTACTTGGTTGCCTTGTCTTGAATATTATGACCGTGGATTGATAATGGTGGTTGTGGTGGTGATTGTTGTTTTAAGAGGAAGCGCATCTAAATAACCGTCCTCTCTGAATACATTAAGTTGAAAAGAAATTGAAAATAAAGCAAAACTATATATTCAAAGGGGGAATTTGAAAATGAAATATAAGTTAAACAAAAATTATTGTATTAAGCCGAAGAGGTCACAAACTCATCAATAGGGAACGTAAGTTCCCTGAGTAACAGAACACTTGAAATTTACATACCATTGACTAAACCACTGTCACACTTACAGCGAATGACAAGATCAGCAGTAGTCGAGTCATCGGCTAATATGGGTTCGAGTGTCTTCTGCAGACCGAAGTTCCGTCTTACGCCAGAGAGATCGGCGCACTCTGTGCGGATGTGGCCGACGGTGAATTCGGCACCACAAGAACACACTGGGGAGATCTTCCTTTCTTCTATGGCCTAGCCTCAGCCTACACAAAACTACGGCCTCTCTCCGTGTAGACTGGAAAGGGGACCGCCACACGGTAGTTGTCTTCTTAATTGCTCTCAACTTGTTAGAAGTTTGGATATCTAGCCTCTCCGATTCCCAAGACAACAAGATGGTTCGACGTAGCTGAGAACAAATATTCCTAGCTGGTACATTCATAGGTATAGAGGGTAAAAATACTGGTTCTTTTGCTGCTTCATCCGCAAGTTTATTTTACACAATCCCAACGTGGCTTGGGAGGAACGCGAAAGTGATTCTAGTGCCAGCATCGCACAACCTGGCCAGAATGTCATGAATCTGCTGCACCAGTAAGTGTTGTGGGAAAGAAGTGTCAATAGTCGGTACACACGAAAAAGTGGTCTCTCTCGTCACCGAGTGCAAACTGCAGAGCTTCTAAGATGACGATAAGCTCAGCACTATACACGCTAGAGACACTGGAAAGGATCGCAAAGTTAACATCTTGGTAACTAAAGTATGTGTGTACCGTGTTTCTATTGGTTAATTCACATGTGTGAGTTTTGTGAACGTACTTGTAGAAACAGGAAACAAGCAGATGACTCAGAGCTATCCATCTCCTTATTTGTCTGAAAGAGGATAAAGAGGATAAAGGACCGAGGAGTGTCATCTTATGCCAACGGCCGTAGCCGTGTTGAAACACCGGATCCCGTGAGATCTACGAAGTTAAGCAACATTGGGCGTGGTCAGGAGTTGGATGGGTTGCCACGCGCTGTTGGTGGGGGGTAAGGGAATGGAGGAGCGGAAAGGAACTGGCCACCCTACCGCACGTAAACTCCGGCTCAGGAACACCTCTGCGGAGGTTCGGACCTGCCTTCGGGCAGAATAACCCTTACCCTTACCTAGTGTCACCTTGACTCGAGTCACTGCAAATTTGACATCAGAGTTCATTTACTGTTATTACCCCCTGTGTAGTAGAATGGCATTTGAGAGTTCCTAAATGCGAGAAAATCATGATATAAAAATACCCTTTTAGTGCAAAACACTGGTATTGTGAAGTCTCCTATGGAAGGAACAGTGATTAAAATAATATTTATTATTATTATTATTATTATTATTATTATTATTATTATTATTATTATTATTATTATTATTACTCTATATTTGAACTTAGAATGACAGAATTTAATTAATGATATATCGTTAAAAAGAATTTTCGAGCAAAACATTACTACAGATGTTAATATCGAATGTTAATACACAGATCGTATACTTCGCAGTTCATGACCTCTCGTGAAGAACAAAAGTTAACATTTTTAATCACCATCTTCGTGGAAGAGAGCTCTCTTGATCGATAACTATCTATAATTGACAGACGTACAGGCGTCACTTTAAAAAAGTTACACCGTTCTTGTAGCTCTGCAACCGACAGATTAAATAAAAAACGGCATTGTTGACGCTTCATTATTATTATTATTATTATTATTATTATTATTATTATTATTATTATTATTATTATTATTGATGAATTGAGGGAATCCGAACGAACTTCCCATGAGCATTGTTCACTTGTTATTCCGAATGAAACAATGGGAGGACATTTCTTCTGAGCTGTTGCCTAAATTACGTAAATTAATTCATGACTACTGGGAGAACACAGGAACTACAGTACATGCTGTAATATACTGCACTTTGCTGTGAACTCGTGCGTGGTTAATGTACACTGAAGGATGTTTAAAGAATATCACTGGTTGCCCCACTGCAAACATGCAGAAGCATCTTTTGATGGGCAGGAAGAGGCCCTGTAAGCCAGATTTTTCGTTCGATGGGGAGTTATGAGCCAAAATCCGACGGAAAGCATGTTGGGATATGGCAATACAACGTGGTCACCAGGATAACATGTACAAATTCACTGTCACTACGCAACGTGCATAAGAGTCGTAATAGATGTGAAGGAGCCATTTTAAGTCCATGGTGAAGGAAGTCATTTTTGGTCCCCGACACGCGGAGCTATATTCAGTCCGCGATATCCGGAAGTGTTTGTTTTGTGTGTATGTGTGCGATGTCCAGCCAAACCTTCAGCACGTAGAGATCTGAAAATATTTAAGGCAGACCTGTTTTCATCATTATTTATTAGTTTTAGTCGTTATTTTTAACTTTTTATCTACCCGGTATTCATTTAATTCACCTAACATGGCAAAGAATACGAAGATTTCGCTATACCAGCAATATAACTTGAGCTGTATTTTCTTTCAGCTGACTCAGTCCTTTAATTTAGAGGAAACACATAGTGCATAATACAGATAATAATAAACAAGGAATAGTAATACATATTTCAGTCAAGGTGCCATTTTAAGTCCATGACAGAGGAAGCCATTTTCGGTTCCCGACACGAGGATGTCCGAAAGTGTTTGTCTGTGTGTATGTGTGTGATAACAAACCAAACCCCAAACCCCATGGCACTACAGCCCTTGAAGGGCCTTGGCCTACCAAGCGACCGCTGCTCAACCCGAAGGCCTGCAGATTACGAGGTGTCGTGTTGTCAGCACGACGAATCCTCTCGGCCGTTATTCTTGGCTTTCTAGACCGGGATAAGCAAGGTCACCTCCGTACAGGCCATGAAGGCCCTTGGAGGAGTGGAAGGTAAAGGCTTCCACCATTGCTAACCTCGGCACGTGATGGGGTAGAGTGGTTAGCTCTACGCCTGGCCGCCTTTGCCCCCAAGAATTAACCTGGTACTCATTTTTGGTGTAGGCTGAGTGAACCTCAGGGCCATATGCACCTCCGGAAGTGGAAAGCTCATTTCTTAAATTTTACGACTTCCGGGCGAACCGAGCACGCCTTTACCGCCTCGGCCAGGCAGCCCCTGTATGTGTGTGATGCACATCCAAATTTACGGCACGCAAAGATCTGAAATCTTAACATACGTGGACACAACATTTCACCGATCACGCATGGCTGTATCAAAAAGCAATTCTTGCTCCAAGAAATGAAGCTGTCATCGTCATCAACAAGCAACTTTTACAAGAATTACCTCGTGTTCTACAAATTTACAAGTCTATCGATACGATATGTAATACAGATGAGGCTGTCATCTACACAACAGAGCTCTGGAACAACTTGGAGTACCCTCGAATATCCTGGAGCGGACGATTATGGCACCAATTAACCTTCTTGGGGATATGAATCCTCCTTCCCTCTGCAATGGAACACGACTCTCAGTCCACAAACTGATACCAAATATTACTGAAACCACTATCATGACTGGACATGCTGCGGGTGAAGTAGAATTCATTCCTCGGATTCAAATCATCCCTTCGGATGTACCGTTTCAATTTAGACGTCTGGAGTTCCCCGTTCGTTTGAGTTTCTATATGCATTAACAAGGCACAAGGACAATCGCTTAAATCTTCGAAAACTGTACTTCTCCCATGGTGACCTGTACATGGGTTGTTCAAGAGTTGGAAAGGCAACACGCTACACATCTTAGCTCCAGATGGAAGGACACTTAATATAGTTTATCCGGAAACTCTATAAAGAAAAATTAGTTTGTTTTTGTATAATATACTCTTTTGTATTATTTTTACCGCCCACTAATCCGGTGTTCTAAGCAATGAAAGTAGCAATATAATTAAAAATAATATAATTATGCAATTTATGTAAACACGGTGTGTGTTAATAATTATAATGTTTTTATTTTGCTTTTAAATAAATGATTTAATAACGTACAACGATTGAATTATTAAACGCGGATAATAATAATAATATTAATATTAATAATAATAATAATCGTTCAATGTCCTATCAATTGCCATAGATTTTAAGAAACTCCTTGATGATGGAATTTTGTTCCACATGAGTTCTTTAACGTGCATAAAGTCAACGACATGTAGTGGTTGCAGTGACACATCTTCAGATATCCTACCTCAGTTTGGATTGAAACCAGTATCTCGAGATTAGAAATAAAATGTCTAATTGATTGCTCTACTGAGGCTAGTGAATTTCCTTTATTATTTTTTTTTTTTCTTTTATAAAGCTTACAAAAGGTTTATACCAGAGGTCCACAGTGAGCACGTTATCATTGGTGGAGAATTCTTCTGTGAGCGAAACGTTGGGGTAATTTTCTTAAAGCTTTTATTCTGAAAGGAATATCATCATCATCATCATCATCGTCATCATCATCACCGTCATCATCATATTAAACCATCTCCAGTTGTTCTGCCTACAGTACATCCTTTTTCACTAAATCAATCCATTCTCGGTCTTCATACAGGTCAACTTCCTTCCAGCTCACTTTCAAATTCCCTCCTTGCATTTCTGTTCCTGAGATTATCCTCATGTACAAACCACTACAGACTCAATTCATGGATCTTGCTGAGGAGAGAATCTCCTATTTCAACTTCTTCTCTAATCTTTTCATTCCTGATCTTTTCTTTCCTGGTCTTATGGACCATGGTGCGAAGGATTTTTATTTCGGTTACCTGGAGTTGGAAATGATCCCTATTGATAATTTTGTTGATTTCGAGATCATATGTAGGAAGGTGTATAATACGACTTGTAGAGTTCCATCTTTGTTTTAAAGGTACCTGCTCATCCCACTGCACCCAGCTTACGTCTTGGTTGAATTGTGTCTCCTTTTTGATTTCGTTTTTCACCTCATGTTTCGACAGGTTGTCTTTTGAAGAGACAATGCTGCCCAACTACTTCAAAACTGGGATGTTGTCCAGCTTTTGCTTCATTGAGCATGACAACTGGTTCATATCCTTCCTTCTGCACTGCCATCACCACTGTCTTTGTCTTGCTGATGTTTAGGCCGTGGCTCTTAAAATTACTCCAGATTTGCAGTCTCCCTTCCAGTTTCTCTTCTGATTTCAGATGGCGACGTCATCTGCGAATATGAAGGCTTGCAGGTCACCATGTCCTTTCTTTTAAGTGACTTCATTATGGCATCCACCATCATGATGAATAAAAGAGGTGACAACAAACTGCCCTGCTCCACGTTAGACGCAACATTACGACTATAAGAACACATACACAACACTATACAACGAGCCAGACAACACATCTTAATGTTATACCCACTCATACACTTACGTAGCACCCGTTCTCAACGAAACATACGAGTAAAATTAATTTACACAACACTAATACGACCCATACTCACGTATGCATTTCCTGCCATTGGCTTTATTCCATGGGCCACTGTACACAAAATTCAAGTGATTCAAAACTGACTTCTCCACCTGGCAGTTAAAAACTCAAAACCCGTACAGTAGAAATACATGACATCACTAAAATACCCAACACCCTAGACCATGTGCTAAGTCTCACCACAAACTTTTAAAACAATACTCAACACATTAACAACCCATTCATTCAAAACCTAGGACAATATGAACCAGACCGACGGGATAAAATACATACACTTCCCAAATACATCTTTCTGATCAAGGACATATTAATTAATCCGGATTAAGCAACCTTCACATACACTACAATACCAAATCAACAATACCACGTCTGCAAATTTATTTAACAGAAACAAATAAAACTTATCAATTAATAAACCTACATCACACACAATAACCGTTTTTACATCCTCTGCTCCTACACTAAGAGCTATTAACATCATCCGAGGCGAAATACACTCATCAAGCTGCAACTGCACAACAATAGTTAAGCAACAACGGGCGTGGTCACCCACTGACTGGGTGGCTAACGTCCGCACTTTTTTTTTATCTAAGAACGTAACTAATACTAGACGCTGCATTTAATAACACCCGCCTTTACGTATTTAATTCAATAAATAAGAGGCGATAATTTCACGGTGCAAGCCGTTGCAACCCACACGCAACAAGGGGCGTAGACAGTTACTGGACAGGACACACACACACACATACATAAACACATAACAACATACATTTTCTGGCTCATTTTATTTTAAAATTAATGATAATTAACACACTTATTAACGCAATACACCATACATGATCGACAGAGGAGCACCAAGAGCGCACCGGTATCGGTACCTCACACACCACCTAACTCTTCGGAGATAGGTGACACATACAGATAATCAGGGTGAGGCTGTGTCACACCTGCAGTTCTTTCGTGTATTACCAAATTCTTTCCCTCGCTGTCGGTCACGAAAGCCAAGAATAACGGCCGAGAGGAATCGTCGTGCTGACCACACGACACCTCAAAATCTGCAGGCCTTCGGGCTGAGCAGCGGTCGCTTGGTAGGACAAGGCCCTTCAAGGGCTGTAGTGCCAAGGGGTTTGGTTTGGTTTGGTTTGGTTTCCCTCGGTGTACTGTCATAGGCTTTCTCAAGGTCCAAAAATAATTATAAAAATGATTCTCCTTCTCCCAGTATTTGTCATCAGCATCTTTACTGCAAGGATAAGGTTATAGTTGCCTTCCGTGGACTAAAATCAAAAGATGGTAAAATAGTTAATATATTGACCGAATACTGGGTTTAAAAATAGTTACTGACAGCGAGTAAAGTGTTCTGGAACATATTTTAACGTTAAAAGATATCATCAGTGTATCTGTGGTAGATCTGTTACTCGAGTTCTCTCCCTGTGTAGACGAGTGGTCTCCTCACCTGTCTTTCACAAATGTGGCTGCGGCTCAAATCCCAGTCAATTCATGTGGAACTTTTCAAATTAAAACTATGGATATCGATAGTAAATTAGAAAAACAAGTTTCTGCTTTCTCCCCAAACACATGTCCTTACGCTCCATCATCTGTAAAATATGTTAAATGGAAAATATAATTTTCTGTAATAATTATTTCAGACACTTCAGTTCAAAATAATCGTATTTTAATACTTACTTCTTAATGTATAGAAATGCAGTTATTCAAAATTATGATATGTCATTTTCCTTGTATTGGGGTAAGAAATTCTAAATTTTTCGTGTACAAATCATTTAAAGAGGATGTAACGTTGTGCTCATATTTCATGGGGTGTGTTATTTAACGATGTTGCAATATAACCTATGAGAAGTTAAATACTGAAAATGACTTATCAATGTATAATTTTGAATGAGGATACATTTTGTGTTCTGGAATAGCAACAAAGTCTTATTATTCAGTTCGACGTCCTATTAATTTTACCATTGCATCTAAAATGCATCCCTATAAGAATGAACAAAAATGAGTTTTCATAGTGATTTCTGTCTTACTTGACTATATCAATACCTCATACTACTGGTGTGAGAAAATTAAACGTCTGGGGACTATCCTAGTCTGTTGTTCAGGGGATGCTCGAGCGAAACAATGTCAGCCTGAAGTACGTCCTACTTGGAAGTTTCTCTCACTTAACACTTATCACTGTCTCTGACGCGATAGTAAATAAATAAATAAATAAATAAATAAATAAATAAATAAATAAATAAATAAATAAATAAATAAATACACTTAAGTAAGGGTCGATAGAATTTAGCAGGCAGAATCATCCATGGAAAGCCATGTCGTTAATATTGAGATGTTCTTACACACTGTGGGTTTCATTTCTTGAAACGCTAGCCGCGACGAAGGCACAATTTGTTGGCATAAATTCACGTGTTGGGCCCCCATGTATTACCAACTCAACAAGACGATCATCAGCCAAGCCCATTGGATAGTTCTATTATTAAGCAAAGTAAGCTGGTAGTTTTACTTTACTGTTGATATCGTGATCATAGCCACGGGACCTCCGAATCATGTGTACGTAACTTTTCAGTTCAAATTTCTCATGTGCATTGACCAGGAGTCCTGACGTGAACACCTTGGTGGAGCCAGTGATAACGACATTCGGTGATCACACCCTCAGTATTAATAATAATAATAATGATAATCGTATGGTCTCAGCTGCCGTGTGCGGAAATTTAACTTGACGCCACCTGGCTACCTGCTCATCAATTTCGACGTTCCATTTTACTCTAGGCCTATTAGATGGCAGAGTGAACCGAATCCCTCTTGGGCGTCTGGCTGAGTTTTAATGAATTTTGTCTAGTAAAACCAATGTGTCACAAAAAATGTTTTATATGCTAATATCGTACGACATGGAGTATCGAATGGACACTTTTCGCCCTTCAGAAATCCGACTACCTCTACCGGGTTTGAGCCCGCTATCTTGGGATGCGGAGGCCGATACTCTACCACTGATCTACAGAGGCAGTTTTCAATAATGTAACGTTCTACAACAGAGAATGTGTCACTGATCGTATGTAGGCCTAGTCATATGTGGATGCAACTACTGTACACGGAACACTTTGCTCATGCAGTATGTGAATACTAAATTACACGTATTCCAGGCGTTGGATCCGGAAAGGAGGTTCAATATTGCATGGCCATCCCTCTTCCCATATTTGATACCTCTGGATTTCTTCTTCTGGGGGCACATCAGAAGCCTTGTGTACGTGACGCTGTGCCCGATCTAAAACACTCTTCACTGGGATACTTAAATTATCTCAGAAGGTTCGTTTGATACGTCGTGTATTTCGAAGAGTGCGCCAGGGTTTATTACCCCTGCATTGAACGTGGTGGGTGATACAGCTTTTGTAAACAAGATTCAGTATCCAGTACCTAACTTCATTGTGTGCATAATTACTATCACTTTGACTGCTAGTTCTGCATTGTTTAGGAATGTACAACATTTTCGAAAAATAAATGAAACAATATTGTCTATTATGTCGTTCTTGGCATTCCCAGGCTAGTCCCGACGCAGGGTTTCGCCCTAAATTATATGTTCATTTTCGAAAGTTATTATTCGACCTGTTTATGGTCTACTTTAGTTTATAAACAACCTTTCGAATCACCCGTTACAAGGTAAGCAATAACAACATTCTCTTGCATTCTCACCCTACAACGAGATACAACATAACATGAAGACAATGTAACTGTTATATTAAAAATAGTTCCCAACAGCATTGTTAATGTTTCCTCAACCATCTGGGAACAATGGACCTCACTATGGAAAAACTCCACGGAACATGAATCTAAGAAGATTTTCAGTGCATCTGTCACGTCATCGAGGGCTCAAAACTGTCTTCCTCTAAGAATGTGGATTATTTTTGAATGGCAATAGTATGTAATTGGAAGGCACAATTTCAGGGTGAAATGCCAGATGAATTAGTGACGTGTGACTTCGCGTCTTGATGTAACATAACGACAACTTTGCCATTCACGAGAGTTCTGCTGAAGATTTTCATTTATTTCTTGCTAGTTGCTTGTAGCTAGTACACAGTTGCATTCATTATCTTGAGAACTCACAGCTGTTTTCAGTGCTATACCCTGAACAGTCTACCAACCACAGAACATAGCATTCTGTGATACAGTGGTGGTTTTGGACTGGGCTTATATTATGATTTAAAACATTTAAAGTCAATGATGAATTCTTCAAGGGTTCACCCGTTTTTTTTTCCTTAATTAATCAGGGAAAAGTGGATGTGTGAATTTCCAGTAGCATGCAAGAATTCCACCATATAGCATGTACATCAGATTATAACTTTTTCACAATCCGCAATGTTGATTAAAGATGACAATTCAGATATTCAGCAGTAACGTGAAAAGACAAAAGAACATGAGGCATAAATGAGACATAAAAAAAGAAAAGTTCTCATTCGTGAATGAAAAAAGAGTCTACGTTTAATTTGTCTGTCTTATTATGCGGTCAAGGTTACTTTGATTTCGAAGAAATAAAAATAAATGCTAGGATCCGAGTCACATCTCCCACATCACACATTTTGAAGAAATAAAAGCTATTCTGTGGATCATAATACAACTCCCACGTCTGACAATAAAAACGAGAGGGAGTATTATTATCCCCGTCTTATAAATACCGTGGAACAAAGAAAGATACCGAGGTTATCTGCATCTAAAAGGATAATGATTTGATGCCTCGAACGTCTTCTTGATCTAAAGGATTTTTCCCGCGTAGCAGGGTGCGCTTTTCAGTTTATCGATTGTTACTTCTTCCGATCGAAAGTGTCGTTAGGGGACACTTTGATGGATATTTGTCACCTCTCAGACAATCAAACCACCGTTTTATGACTCTTACACGGGGACGGATTCTTTCCAAGCGAAATTTCAAGACCGATTTAGACTGATCGCTAAGCATGACTGACCGTACCAACGGAGACGGGCTTTTTGCATCTTTTCCTTTTTGGACACCACGTTCATGACTCCTCGCACATCGTTTCTAACGTGGCAAAGCCGTGCGAGGCCCAGTGTCCATTGCTAAAACGCATCTCCATGACATGAAAGGATTCTATATATTCTGTGTTATAAAATACGTGTAAAATAACAGTAGATCATGGTCATTGTCTATCTTGGTGATCCCTCTGAGTCACTGACCTTCCATTTCTAACTTGTTCGATCGTCCTCTGAGTAAATAATCTGATAAGGAGCTGGGTAACAGCTAGAAATAGATGGTCGGCCGCCTCTCTGACCGTGAAGGTTTCCACCAACCTCTAGGCGGTCACTCACTTAATTGCGGCAGTATATCTGCGCCAGAGGAAACGCTAAAGGTCACGCGCTACAATATGGAAATGTTACTCTGCTCTCCTTGCATTTTAATCTCACCGTCCTCCCTACGTAGTTTAGAAGAAGGAAATGGGTGGAGTGGGGTGAGGGTGGGATATTTCTTGTGACGTCACTGCGGTCAGACAGAAGTAGCTGTTACCCCAAACCTTCCGCTCCTCAGTTATTGAACCGTGGAAAATAAGATTGTTACTTAGAGCAAATTTTCTATGTTTTTACCCACTTGGTACCTCTCAGATATCCCAGTATGTTGCACGTTGAGTGACTGAGATTCGAAAATATCCCCTCAAATTCACTATACAACGAACATGTCAGCTTTAGCAGTCACTAAGAACGCATGTGTCTGTTCATTTTATTTTATTCCTCAGTTCACTAAAAATCGCAGATTACAAATTTGACCTAAGCAAGCTTCTTAAATATTATGGTGCGAGTAAATTTGTAGATACAAGTTATCAATAATTGTCGTAAGCATATTCTGTGTTTTCCCACTTTCTTGCCAGTCAAAGGCTGAAGCTGTAACACTTTTTTGCTATTTTCCTTTACGTCGCACCGACACAGATAGGTCTTATGGCGACGATGGGACAGCGAAGGCCTAGGAGTGGGAAGAAAGTGGCCGTGGCCTTAATTAAGGTACAGCCCCAGCATTCGCCTGGTATGAACATGGGAAACCACGGACAACCATCTTCAGGGCTGCCGACAGTGGGGTTCGAACCCACTACCTCCTGGATGCAAGCTCACAGCTGCGCGACCCTTAACCGCACGGCCAGCTCGTCCGGTGATGCTGTAACTTAATCACAGCACGTTTCCATCTCAGCATCGTCAGAAATGTGTAGGTAATTACGCGACGTTAAACCACTAGCAAAAGAAGGAAGGAAGGAAGGAAGGAAGGAAGGAAGGAAGGAAGGAAGGAAGGAAGGAAGGAAAGAAATAAGTCTGATTGGTAGGAACATTTGAACATTTGAACACATTCATACTATCTGAGAGTACTGCACAATTTTATGAATAGTTTCTGAATAGTTCTATACCGGAGTATTGATTATTTCAGTTCTTCCAAATTTCAGTAATTAACAAGGACATATTTTCCTCCTGCTTGGATCATTTTACGGGTAAACTAACCTTGTGATAGGGCTTACTGTAATTTGAAACAGACTGCTCTTTTCAAAAATAGGGTGCGCGATAACCGTTACTGGCTTTTTAAAAAGGTCGTTTTGGTTCGAATTCTGGACAATGTATGTGGCAGTCTTGAAACAAATCACACGTTCCTGTGGTAAGGTTTCCATGTCAAATTGGAAGTTATTAAAAGTCTCGTAAAACCACAAGCTTAATTTCACTTCTTTACAAAATGCCTGTGTTATAACAGTAGCAAGAAGAACAATTTTGTGGGCGTATTATAGCCTGATGCAGCCTTGCAAGACAACCCCTCCGGTGAGTATGGTCAGCGTGTACTGTAGGAAGTGAACTGCATAACATTGTGTCCGAGGGAAATGTAGTATATGGTATTTTAGTTTAAGGAATGTAATGTTCAGAAAGAACACCCCCACACCCTCCCCACCCCCACAGGGATTAACTGTATACGGTTAAAATCTCATGATTGGGCCAGGAATCGCACGGGGATCCGGGATCCGAAGACCAGAACTGACCATTCCGTCATACATTCTACCCAATCTTCATTGGAGAACGAAGTATTCTCCGAAACAGTTACGTGAATGAATCATCACATATCGTATCTCTATATTAACACTGACCCACTTTCCCAAACATTTTTTGGTGGTGAACCTGTACTTCTACAGTAAGCCCACTTCAGTCGATTACCTTCCCTAATCTTCAACAGGACCTAACATGCTCCTTTCTCCGAAAACCGTAGAACTAATTAGTGGAACCTGAAACCAATAATATTTCTATTTATTATTAACTAGTATGTGCCCGCGGCTTTGGCCGCGTTTATTAATTCAACCGTTAGATGTTCCTAAATTATTTATTTAAAGGCGAATTAAAACATTACGTATATTAACTCACGTCGTGTTGACGTAAATTGCATGAAGTATATTATCTTATTTTTATTATATTGTTACTTTCAATGCTTAAGATACCGGGTTGATGGATGGTACAAATAATATTAAAACCATGTAAAAGACCATGTTATATAATACAATATATTGTTTCCTTATAGAGCTTCGGTGTAAACTATATTGGAGTCCTTCCATTTGGAGGTAAGATGTACACTGTATTGTGTTTGCCTTTCCAACTCTTGAACAATCCACGTACAGTTGACAAGTGTAAAGCATCGTTTTCGAAGATGGAGTTCTAAAACTTTAAGTGATTGTCCTTGTGCCTTGTTGATGCACATAACGAAACTCAAACAAACGGAGGAACTGCAGTAACCTAAATTGAATCGATATATCCGAAGGAATTATGTGAATCCGGGGAATGAATATTACTTCACTCGCGGCATGTCCAGTCATGAGAATGGCTTCAATAATATTCAGCATCAGTTTCTGGACTGGGAGTCGTGTTCCGTTGCAGAGGGAAGCAGGATTCATATTCCTGAGAAGGATAGTCGGTGATGCATTCATCCGCTCCAAGATGTTCGAGGGTACTCGAGGTGACTCCAAGTTTTTCAAAACTCTGTCGTGTAGTTGACAGCCTCATCTGTATTACATATTGTGTCGATAGACTTGTAGATTCGTAGATCCCCGGGTAATTCTTGTAGAGGTTGCTTATTGATGACGTTGAAAGCTTCACTTTTTGGAGCAAGAATTGTTATTTGACACAGCCATGCGTAATTGGTGAAATGCTGTGGCGACGAATGTTAAACATTTCAGATCTGTGCGTGTTTATTTTTATCTAGCTTGTGTACTGTATTTTTCCTCTAAATCAAATAATAAAATATAAGACTGAGTCAGTTGAAAGAAAATGTGGTTCAACGTTTTATTGCTGGTATAGCAAAATCCTTGTATAGCCTAAAATTGTAAGTGAATGAGGTGTATATCGGGTAAATATAAAATAAGTAACTAAATACATAATTAAAACGATTAAAAGTAATATAAGTAATTAATGAAAGCAGGTACCTACCTACATAAAGATTAATCTGAGAATACACCTATGTTAAAATTTCAGATATCTGTGTGTCGTTGATTTGACTGAGCTTTGTACATATACACACAAACACTTCGTTGTGTCGAGGACCGAAAATGGCTTCCTATTCAATGAACTTAGCCTACAATCCGAGGAATACTACTTCGCCCGCGGCATGCCCAGTCATGATGGTGGCTTCAATAATATTCGTCATCAGTTTCAGAATCGTGTTCATTGCAGAGGTCAGGATTAATATTCCTGAGAAGGATAGTCGGTGCCACAATCGTCCACTCCAAGATGTTCGAGGGTACTCCAGGTGACTCCAAATTGTCGTGTAGTTGACAGCCTCATCAGTATGACATGTCGTGTCGATAGACTTTTCAATTTATAAAAAACCGGATAATTCTTGTGAGTGTTGCTTGTTGATGACGTTGACAGCTTCATGTCTTGATGCAAGAATTGCTCTTTGACACAGCCATGCGTCTTAGGTGAAAACCTGTGCCCACCTGTGACAAACATTTCAGATCTTTGTTTGCCGTCTGGGCAAATGTCGGCAAATGCCGGCTGGGCGTCGCACACACACACACACACACACACACACACACACACACACACACACACACACACACACACACACACACACACACACACACGCGCGCGCGCGTGCGCACACAGACAGACAGGCAGACAGACAGACAGATATACAGATATCATGGACTGAAGGAAAATGGCTTCCTATTCCACGGACCTAAAATGCCATCTTGACTGACATATGTATTATTCTTTGTTCATTATTATCGTCTATCTTGTGTCCTATATGTTTCCTCTAAATGTATACATGTCCAACACTTGTCTAGGGAGTTCGGCGCCGGCACATAGTCCACTCCTCTCGAATAGCTCAAGACTGTACGTCCTCATCCGACGGACGAATCACCATCAACAACGTAATTTGCCCTCACACCATATAAAACCAAAAACGGCTTCTTACGCCATGGACATAAAATCGCTCCTTGAATATTGTGTTCTCTATCTATCTTATGTACGTTGCCTAGTGACAGTGAAAAAAGTAAACTCGTGTCCTCATCCCGAGGTAGTGCAGCTCTTTTTCAGAGCACACCTCCATCGGAAGTGAGCTGCATGTACCATTTCAACCACATACCAGCCCTCCTGCCATTCTTAAATTTCTGGCAGTACCAGGATTCGAACCCAGGCCCCCGCGGACGGCAGCTAATCACACTAACCGCTACGCTACGGAGGCGGAGTGACAGTGACTCCATGCATTTAATCCTGGTGACAGCACGTTGGATTGTCATATCCCAATACACGTTTTCCGATGGTTTTTCGTTCAAAACTCATCAACGAAAGCGAAAATGAAAATTCGGCTTCGAGGTGCATTCGGACCCCCTTCCATCTACTTATGTTGTAAATTTCAGATCTTGACGTGCTGTAGATTTTGCTGGGCATCGCAAACACGCAAAACACGCACAAACAAACACTTCCTTTTATTGTTATAGATAACCTCTTGCGATGTAAATCTTCGAGTTTCGTGTTTCTTGGATATTAATTCTCTCTATAATTGAAGAAAATATGATTATTTTATTTCTCAGTTATCTGGTAACAATGCATCCTCGCCACAACCCAGACGCTGTCTCTCGTGCTGTTATTGCTGCATCCGTATGAAAACAGTCGCATTATACCATAATACTGTTTCAAGTTGCCTGCTGCCATTTCTTGATGGATACAGTACTTTTGTATCCATCTCTTGGCACAGGCCAGAGTCAAGTGTAGCTTCCACTGAAGTCCCAGTCTCATCCATGGCTGTGACAATATGGAAGTTGCTGGAGTATGGGTGGTTCTGAGTAATGATATTCAAGCACGACTAGTGCATCTGAGTGTTATGAAAGGTGTTGCTCATTAGGTCAGTCGTGCTGCAATAGCACTTTCTGAACCAGTGAGGAAAGCAATTGCAAACTACCTCACTCCTCGTCTTGCCTAGTACGCCTCATGTTGGTGCTGCCATTGGTTTTTTCGGTTTCCTTATAACCGCATAACTTTTGGTGGTGCTATTTGAGGATACAACCAGCCTCTGGGCTGATGACCTAACAGACAGACTGTTTCAAGCTCGAGGACCCATCTACGCCGTTCTACACGAACCAGTGTCTTCTTTCAACGAATACCAAAGAAAAAAATTGAAAATATTAACTACGAAAATGGGGTCTTACAGCACATACATACTGTATCCAATTTAAACACTGCACGGCACACATGTATACGTACATACATGCGTCATTCTCACTGGACCTAATATTTGGAGTGCATAAATGAAAACATAAATATTCCGACCTGTTATTAAATAAATTATACAATTTAGCTCTTGATCCAATAGAATGCTCTGAGGTGAATAGTCTTCCTTATTAGTTATGGCTTTAAATAAATATGATCTTGGACAATGTTTGAGCTAGAAGAACAAAATTACACGTATTTTCATCCGCAAGTAAGTGAAAGAGCATGATTTTTTGCATTAAATACATTTGAATTGAATATATAAAATACATTTGAATTGAAATATAATTAATGTCATTGTGAAATGTCGTAGAACATTTATTAAGACGAATATTTTCAACTTTTTTTGGTTTGCATGAAACGGTACCACTTATTGGTAATAATTCATCCTCACCGCAGCTCAGACGATATTTTTTGGACATTTTTCATACAAAATCTTCATTAAGTCAACTGTCTATTGTCAGTTTTTGACGTTCTTAATATCTGAAAAAGAATAGTTACATTAGTTTCATTATGTTAACACAAGCATCAAATAATGGAAGAAGAAAATACAAATGGTAATTCACTGATTACAGGGGATGGAATGCTTAAATAGCCGATATATTCCGTACTGGTGGCCCATACTTGTTCCATGGATTGTAACTTCCCAAACAATTTGATGAAGGAAGAAACATACTTTGAATATTAACATTTGTTAAATTTAAGGAATATCATTAGTTTTCTTAATAATATTTTCTTCTATCCTCTATAAAACACAATATCAAAGACAAACGTTTCACAGCAAGGATTTTGATCTCAAAGTATACACTCGGATTGTGGCAAATGACATCATTTGTTTCAATCACTCTATACCACCCGAAGTAACCATGTGATTCAGTTTAATGGCAATTAAGCTATTATAAAGCATCTGGTAGTGATATTTTCAGTAAGAATGTCACCAAACTGTGCTAAGATATTGAACCGAGGAAACTCACAAAGGAAATGTACCTCATAGATCTTCATACAACTTCGATATTGTTTGAATGAGTCCAAGTAGCACGTGGTTCCAATTCGAGTTGTTACTCGCCGTATTTCATGTAGTACAGGCCTGACACGAGAGCAATTTTTGTTCTTCAGATGCAGGCGAGTTACAGTAGGCCTCACTGAAATCAATATGAATAAGAAATTGAATTATATGATATTCTCTTTCTCATGGGAAATAGTCAAACAATTTGCAAGCATTATTTTGTATTTCTCTCTTTATTTCTAAATGTATTTCCCACTCTCACTGCTGATTTGAAGACTGTTCTAAGAACTTGTTTAGGAAAGCTTAAATATAAATTGTAGTATTGTAAACGACTTCCTTACTTCCTGTCATCAACCTTGTCACATAAATACATTTAACAGTGAATTGTAGCTGTTTAAATGAAGTAAAGAGCAAACTGTATTTCAAAAATGGAAATGTAGAACATAAGCAGTATGACGGCTTATTATAGTCACAATTACGTCATTTTAATTCTTGCAGGGGATGGTAGTGGTTATCGACATAGAGTAAATATGGTCATGACATTACGTGATGGAGAATGAGTCTCCAGTATCTTGAAGAACGAGTGAGTCGGCTAACAAAGGAAGCACCAAGAAAGATGAGTGAATATAAAACTCCCTAGAACTCTCATACCTCCAAATGTCGAAGATGGAAGTAGGTAATATTTGGACAGTAAAAATGTGTGTTACAAGCGGGGATATTATATAAATAAAATTATAATTCAACTTGGATTAGATATTCAAAAGTTGAAAATATATCCAATTTAACTTTTGTCTGTCTGCATGTTTGCGCGAACATACCGGGAAAACGGCATGACAGATTTTCTTGAAATTCGGTGCGTAAATTTAAAAATATCCGGAGAGTGAACTAGCTTATATATTATTTGATTAATGTACAGTGGCGTAGAAACATTAAGGAGACCGTAACAGGAAAGTAAATTTTCTACATTAATTTTAGCTGTATCGAAAGCCTGTTTATTACAAAAGTTATGTAAAATGTAATTTCTGATCTTTTATATATCATGCATTTTTACCTATCGCGATTATTAGATTTTTCACGAATTTCCACATTATTCTGGAAATATTATTTCTATCTATAAAGTATAAACAAAAATAAAATTATAGAAAATGTATTTCTCAATCTGTTCTAATTCATTTTTACCGTGCAAACTATAACAATGGACATACTCATGAATTTGCATTTTGATTGTTAAGTCCATCAACGGCAAACATCGCTGACGTGGAAATTTGTTCAGTAATAATAATAATATTTGCTTTACGTTCCACTAACTACTTTTACGGTTTTCGGAGACACTGAGGAGCTGGAATTTAGCCCGCAGGATTTCTTTAACGTGCCAGTAAATTTACCGACACGAGGCAGACGTAATTGAGCACCTTCAAATACCACCGGACTGAGCCAGGATCGAACCTGCCAAGTTGGGATCAAAAGGCCAGCGCCTCAACCGTCTGAGCCACTCAGCCCGGCAATAATAATAATAATAATAATAATAATAATAATAATAATAATAGCTGGTGTGATAGAGGTGATTGTTGTGACTGTATTTATAAGGCTGATTCTCCACGAGCAGGTAAAACGCCGCTGTTCGCCCGCCTGACCGCTCAAACTTTTTGCCTATTCTATAGTCCTCTCCGTGTAAGGACGTACCCTAAGGGTGCAACCTTACCCTTTCTCCCCTGTAATATTAAGGTATCGATTTATAGTTACTTTTCTTGCTGTTGGGTATTTTGCAGGTCTTTTTCAGTGTCGGTAACCATACAGTTTAGGGACCCTACTTGCCGATACGACGTCTTACATTAACCGTTAATCTGGCACGTTAGCAACGTTCAATCACTGTTCTAGCATGAATTGTGTGTTGCCACCGCATCGCCGTTAAAGTCACTAGTGATACATTTGCGAGAATATTTAAAGCATATTTTCTTTTTCTGTGGGATTGTAAATCTATTTGGCTAATACCAAGTAAGTAGAATTGTGGCATGTTCGGATAATGCATTAACATTGTTTGCGTGAAATGATTCAAGTGCTCAAGTACGTCAGTCTCATGTCTACATCTACCGGTACACGAAATAACTCTTGCGGGACGAAATTTTGGCAGTAGAACTTATAACATTTATTTTCAAATCCGCAGTGAACTTGAAACCTGACCTAATTTCCGTTCACGGAGCTTGGCACATTAGTATTCCTATATGTTTCCTGATAAGCTTGAAGATATAACCAGCCTGCAGGCTGAAAATATGCCCAATAATTTCTCTCCTTACTGGTTACCGGTGTTGAAGAGAGAAGGAAATGTTCGCGCAAAAGAAAGGGAAGTCATTGGATGTCTGGAACTTTCTAAAATCACACTGCAAAGACTTATTAAATAAACTGCATCGTTTAACACGCCCCTCTTGTCAAGAATATGGTTATAGTACGCCTAGTGTATATCAAAATAAAGACGGATAATTTGAGTGAGAAAGTGTTTATTTCCTTAATTCCTCATTGAGCGTGGAAATCGACGAGATATTTAATTATCTTCATTTATTTGATCTTATCTTTTATCATTTACTAGGGTAGGGAAACATTGATTATCGGTGTTTCCTACATTGAGGTTAGTTTGTTATGGTTATGTCTGGTGATTTTAATATGTAACCAGGCAGGTTGGCAGCAGTGATCAGCCATTACAAAAAAGAGAAAAGAAGAGCATCGGGTGGCGATATTTACTTTCTGGGGTATTTCCTTACGTGGAAATTACTATACACGAGCGGTTGAATTGACGCCTGTAAACAGCGCCAAAAACGCCGGCGACACGCGAAGCTATTCTCCACCAGCGATAAACCTGCCGTACTGTAACAATGGATGTCGTACAAATAGGTTGTGTTGTCGGGGCTGTTCAATTACAGTTATTAGTAAAGTTATTAGTAATATTTAAAAAGAAATCTTGTAAGAAAAAAACGTTGGTGGACTCAGCCTGCTTATCGAATTGGCTCACCACTGGAAAATTTCATTTAACGTTTTGCGAACACAGGAGCTATCCGGAATTTTTTTCCAAAATTATACAATGTCAGTTGCTTCATTCGATGAGCTGTTTGAACTTATTAAGGTGCATATTACTAAACGAGTGAAATACTAGGGAAGTCCTGAAATTTAATTCTCAAAAAATTATATTATTAGTGGTCTTATCGATAAATATCACATAACTCAAGTTATATAGAATTAAATTTCCGATCATTTATGTCCCATAAATGTTTACCGTACCGGCTATGACAACAGAGAAATTCATGAATTTGTATTTTTGTTGCTAAGTCCATATCAACGCGGAACCAGGATAAAATGGGTTGACATAATATAATGAAATTCGGTACATGGAGTCGAGGAATAAGAAACTACAGTCTAAGCTATAAACAATGTTATTCGCCCTGTATGAAAGTGTAGTTTAGGGGAATGCGCCTACAATTTAATTTTTAAATACCTATCTTATTAGTCCTATCGAAAAGTAACTTATTACATAACAAAAGTTATAGAGAATACAATTTCCGACCATTTCAGTTTTACCGTACCGACTATGATAAGAGTGGTATTTCAGAGTCGGAAGAAAACTAAAGGGGCCGATGACCTCGATGTTAGTCCCCTTTAAACAACAATCATCATCATCATCATCAAGAAAACTAAATGTGAAGACCTACAATATTGAAAGCGCACAACATTCATCAACAATAACATTATATTGACCATTGTTTGTTGTGATGTTCTTTGTCTCTTATGCTGCACCTCAACTCCGATAGATGGGATTACTGTTGCGTACGAAGTATAACAGCCTGACTGAATATTGGCGGGAAATATCTGGGGAGTCAGAAAACGTTCTTCTTTAGCATTCCATTCCTCTGGTTCATAGATTTCCTGATACTGCTAGTACGTAATACACTGGTTCATCATAGTATTCCATCTATTCGATCCCTACTCTGACGCGCTGTTTTGAATGAGCGGTGTGCACACTTAAGACAGAGGCTCACTTAGTAGTAGTAGTAGTAGTAGTAGTATGACGACCTGGTCTAGAATTACAATTTGCTGGGGCTGTACCTTAATTAAGGTCACGGCCGCTTCCTTCCCACTCCTAGCCCTTTCCTGTCCCATCATCGCCATAAGACCTATCTGTGTCGGTGTAACGTACAGCAACTTACAAAACAAAAGAAACACAACAAAGAATTTCAATTTAGGCCTACTCCAAATTATAGCACCACAATTAACTAAATAATTCAAAATGAAACCCTGAAAAGAGCCGTTTCGTAAGAAAAGCTTCTTCCGCTTCACTTTTATTATATCTATATTCGTTTTATTCCAAATTAGCAGTGAAGAGGGGCTTTCTCCTCTGGCTTTGAGGAAGACTTTGCCTCCAAGTCAGACAGTTTTTCCGCCGCCAGTGTAGTGAATTGAGATTTTCCGATTCATCGTGTATTCCTTGGAAACAGACTAGTAAAAGGGCATAGTTTTTGCCCTGGGACTCTCCACTATTCGACCCGCCCCTCTCCCCGCCGAAAAAACGACGAAGAGTGTTCACGGATCACGGCTTGGTCATTCCAGCTCTGAAAATTCGGATTGTTTGATCGGAAGCTTAGTACTGTTCGTTAAAAGTGAGAAAATGCGTGATTTTTCATTTGATCGAGTATTTCATATGAACACATTGATTTTAATCGTGTCATTCCTACGGACATCATTGTAATGACCTATGTTCATTTCAGTCGAGAAAATGACTAAGACAGTCTTTCTGAGGATGTAAAAAGGCAGGTGGAGATTGAGTGACTGCCATTGTAATTTAAACTCCCTAACCAGATTGTGACCGATGGTAGGCAAGCGGGCCGAACGTTACAATGAATATTCCCTAACCCAGTCTTCATATGAGAAAAGACGTTTGGTGACTTCCCCGTCGCGTTTCTAAGGTAACGTTAGGGGCTATGGAACTTAATACAATCTTGCTCACAACATATACACTACCCAACCTAGAATTCTGTATACAATGTAGAATTCCGTAGCGAAGCACAGGTACAACAGCTAGTAAAGAATATACTACACTTCAGGCAGTTCCTGTCGTGCGACAGAGGCGGGTGAACTGCTCACTGCCGCCACGTGGAGTATGATTCGCTGTTCTACCGCTAGCGAGAATGACGCCTCTGCTGGCGTTAGACCCGCCTGCCCGCTCATGGACGCGTCCACCCGCGGCGTGCAAACCGCCCGTGTAGACAGCTCTACAGATACCCCATAGTTCTGTTCCACAAGCGGGTTTGTAGCGGGCGAACAGCGGCGTTTTACCTGCTCGTGGAGAATCAGCCTAAGCTGCAAAAGAGTGTGTTGAATGTTCCTTATTGATCAGGAAGATAATGAAAAAGCCTATCGAAATGAGAAGAACACGAAGGAACGATTGGAGGAATGAAGAAAGGAAAAAGAAACATAAACTAGTGACTGGGAAGCCTAGGCCTCGAATGCCTTAATATCTTTGAGCCGGAAGAATACAAGCGTCATCTTACAGAACTATCACGAAGTTCTTAAGTGTAGGTTCAGAGCAATATTTAAAAGGTAGGCCTAACACATTCGTAATAAGTGAATAAACACATCGCACGATTCCAAATGAGGAAGCGAGTCAAAAGAGTGGCTGAAGAATATTCTCTATATTAGGATGGTAATATTTTATAATCTCTCACTGTTACTGTTTTTTAGATTAGTTCGAGAGTGTGGTCTGTATATCCTACACCAATGGAATTCTGAACGTAGCTAATGCTGAATATCGACCTGATTGTTTTCATCGAACGCTGCTGTACCCGATAAAAATTACTAGTTACCTGTGATTGCATTGGAAAAATGAAGGCCAACAGTTAAAAAATTCACCTGCAGCTGTAAATATAACAGGAATGAGTTCGACATTCACAGTATTATTGATTCGAACACTCCTATTTCTTTTGTTAACACTACTGCCTTTCAAAAAGTTAGTTTTAGGTCTCAGCAGAATCTCTTGACATTTGTTATATACAGTTTGGTGGTGGTGGTGGTCGTGGTGATAGTGGACATTATTGTTTTAAGAGGAAATACACTAGGTTATCATACTCTCTGAATATCGTCGCCATAAGACCTATCTGTGTCGGTGCGACGTAAATCAAATAGCAAAACAGAAAAAAAAAAACTCTCTGAACAACTTACATGGAAACAGAAGAAGTGGACCACGGTGAATTCGGCACCACAATAACACACTGAGGGGGTCTTCCCTCTTTAAAGAGGCAAGTGTGCTTCGATCTTCCATGATCTATTCTCAGCCTACACAAAACTACGACCTCTCTGCGTGAACGCTGGAAAGATGATCGCCACACGGCAGTTGCCTTCTCAATTGCTCTCAGATTGTAGGGAGTACAGATATCTAGCTACTCCGATTCCCAGGACGTCAAGATTGTACGACGTAGGTGAGAACAAATATCCCTAGCATTCATGGGTCTAGGTGGTAAAAGTACCTCTTCCTTTGCAGCTTCATCCGCAAGTTGATACCCTGCAATCCCCACGTGGCTTGAAAGCCACGCGAAAGTAGTTCTGGTGGCAGCATCGCACAACCTTTCAAGAAGTTCATGAATCTGCTGTACCAGTGGGTGCTGCTGGAAACTAATGTCAATAGACTACAGAGAACTTAGCGAGTTGGTACACACGAGAAAATGGCACCTTTCGCTTATCAGTGCAAACTGCAGAGCTTCTAAGATGGCGGAAAGCCGTATCAGAACTGTCCGTGAAGACATTTTGTGAGTCCCAGTACGGTGAACGAAGTCCTTGAAATACCTCCGATGAACAGACGCATCCGTGTTCATGTTGGATCCACGGAGTAGATCTAGCCGTATACACGGCTGTGGAACTAGCTATGGGAGCACCTCGCAGGAGTCCGGATAAGACAACCTCCGATAGCCACATCCAACTCACGACGCAAGCTATCAATTCCAATCCCAACCGGTTGTGTATCATTCGCCAGGTTTTCGTACCTCTGGTGGGATTATTAAAAAGAAAATGAAGAATGATTACTCGAAGAATGAAGGAAAAAATTATAAACTACGGAGTGGGAAGCCTAGGCCTCGAATGTTGGATGTTGCGGCATTTCACAGATTTTTTGCTGCGTGCGTGCAAAGATGGAACTCCCTATTCAGTGTGTGGGCTAGGAATCGTGCTAGTACAGAAATATTCGGTTGATAGCCTAATTCCACTATGGTGAATACGTTCTAAATTGTTCAGCGTAGATCTTGATGCTGAAGCATATGCCACACTGCCATAGTCTACAGTATCCGGGAAAGGACCGTTACTGTGTAAAAACGAAGTAGTACCGCACGGTCAGCCAACCACGAAGTTCCGCTGAGAAACTGAAGCATGTTTCGTCCCTTAAGCCATGTAACGTACAACTGACGGATTTGGGGCTGCCACGTTCGTCGCTTATGTAAATAGAGACCGAGGAACCTGCAGATGTCTACCACTGGTAAGCCACTGTTTAGCAAGTAGAGCTCTGGTCCGGGATGCACCAGCCGACATTGACAGAAGTGTACAACTGAAGTTTCCGCCGATGAAAATCGAAAACCATGTTGTAGGGCCCATATGTCGACTCGGTTAATGGCGTGCTAGTACAGTAGTTGTCTCTCAGCAACCGCCAACCTTCCGGAGCTGACGGAACGACTGCAGGCCCAGCAACGGAAACTATGCCGTGGGCGATTGTAAATAGCGTGATATTCAGTACATATCCCTGTAATCCTCCATTTTCTTTAACGTAATATTGAGAAAAAGCATTCCCTACTCGGACTCGAAAGAGACGGAGGGACATGAAATTCTCAATAAACACTGGTAAATTTCCCAGAAATTCTCACTAATGTAGTGTGGAGATAATCCCATATCGACAGGTAGTGTCGTAAGCCATTTCCGGGTCAAAAACACGATAACTAGGTGTTCCTGCCGGAGAAAGGCCTTCTGAATGGCGCTCTCCAGTCTGACCAGATGACCGGTGGCAGGCCGATGAGAACGAAAACCACACTGGTAGTTAGTTAAGAGACCTCTCTCTTCAAAGGCTCACACAAGTTGCCAGTTCACCATCCTTTCAAATAGCTTACAGAGGCCGTTTGTAAGGCATATTGGCCTGTAATAGTTCTGATGGTTTGGATCTTTATCTGGCTTGGGAAACGGTATTACAGTTACCTCACGTCACTGAGATGGAAAACCTCCATCACTCCATATTTTGTTGAATAGAATAAGGATATCGCTGAGACAACCGTCACACAAATGTTTGAGCATATTATTGTAGAATTTGTTCCGCCCGGAGTCGTGTCCCTGCACAGTGCAAGAGCTCTCCGCAGTTCCCACTCCTTGACAGGCACAATATAGGAATATGAAGCACTACAGGTGAAGGACAGACGGTGTGCCTCTGCCTCGCGCTTAATATACAGAAATGAAGGGTAATATCTCCCAGAGCTGGACGTATCTGTGAAATGTGACGCGATGTGGTCTACAGTGACTGAAGAAATCGTAACTATATCTCCATTACTGGGGATTCCGGGAATGGGGGATATGTTCTGGACTCCGACAATACGGCGGAGTTTCGTCCACACTTGCGATGGAGAAGAATGTGCCATACACATACTTTTCCCAAGTAGCTTTCGCACTCTCTGGGATCAAGAAATCGGCTTTAGCGCGGTGGCGCTTAAACGAAAAATGGTTGGCCATCGCAGGATTCCGATGATAAATTCTTAAAAGCCCTCGACGTTCACGTATGGCTGCTGAAATTTCGTCGATCCACCATGGGACCTGTTTCCTGCGAGGAATGCCTGACGGAGTGGGGCGGGGGGTTGGGGAGGAGGCATTGTTTCCTATAAAGCAGCCAGAACCAGTTATAAGGTAAGAAACCTGGTCTTCAGCAGATCAGACCACCTCACCAACCATCACAGCGCGTTTTGAAAACTCTGGTCAATTTTCCCTTCGAAGTAACCATTGTTTCGATATTTCAGACTGCATTTGATTCAAAAGCGTGAGAAGTATCGGGAAGTGGCCATAGAAGTTATCGTATACATGTCACCGTAACAGGGAAACAAGCGCGCGGCTGCACCAAATTACATTCAGTGGGAGAATGTGGCATGCACTTTGCTGAATTATGTAGGTGCCCTGTGTTGAACATATAAAAGTCGAACTGGAGGTTCAATCACTCAATAATCCTCAGCCTAGCGTAGGAAGGTGGAGAATCCCAGAGGGTGTTAAAGGCGTTCATGTCTCCACCAGGAAGAAGGGAGGAGGTAACCAAGCCATCAAATCTTGGAGTTCACGAATGTGAAGATTGTAGTCAAGTGGAAAGTACATGTTGCACACCGTTATCATTACTGACAACGAAGCGGGAACTGCAACTGCGTCCAGTTGAGTTAGTAGCGACACCGGCATTTCGTCACTGAAGATGTCGGAACGGACTACGATACAAACGCCCCCAGCCGTATTTTTGTATTTCTTAAATCATAAAAATTTTGAAAATCTTCTGAACGTAAAGGGAAATCATTTTGTTGAAGTCGTGAACAACTGAGTTCCTTGGGAGGAGAACAAGGATGGCAGTGAAATTACGCTCAAAGTGGTGGAAAGGATGGTTAATAAACTGCGTAGTCATAAAGCCGCATGATGGAAGAAATTTGACCAAAAATTATGAAATATAGCGCAAAGGCATGGAATCAGCATGGAACAAGAGAATGGCACCTATGCAAGGGAACACGGAGGATTGCAACAGCTATCGAGGTGTTTCATTGATCAGTATACCAGTCAAGGTGCTCACTGGCATTTTGGAAACGAGGGTGTGATCATGATTGAGAGTGAGAAGAAGACCAGTGTGGTTTCAAACCACAGAGGGGCTGACAGGACCAAATATACACCAAGTAACTGAAAAATACTACGAGAGGAATATACAGTTATGTTTCGTAGATCTAGAGAAGGCATATGACAGATTACCAAGGGAAAAGATGTTGGCCATACTGATGGATTATGGAATAAATGGTAGATTATTATAAGCAATCAAAAGTATTTTTGTTGACAATTGGGCTGCAGTGAAAAATGTTGTTAGAATTAGTTCTTGGTTCAAAGTACTTAAAGGGGTTTGTTCTACTTAATTAGGTTTATTCTTCTAATATACATGGATCATTTACTGAAAGATATAAAGTGGCAGGGAGGGATTCAGTTAGGTGGAAATGTGGGAAGCAGTTTGGCGTATGCCGACGGCTTGGTCTTAATGGCAGACTGAGCAGAAAGCCTGCATTCTAATATCTTGCAGCTTGAAAACAGGTGCAGTGAATATGATGATGTCCCCGTTAAAATTGGCGATATTGTGTATATTTTCAACATTGGAAATTAAAAGTTTTATTGTCTGCTTGGAACTGCAATGTGTCATTGGGGAAGTAGTGGCGAGCTAAGAACGAGTTTTTTTCGTCATTCAGAGGGGTGATACATGGCCCGGACCGTGCCAAGGTCGAAGCAAATCACGTGACTACCGCCGCACGCGCGCAACTCACATTCTGAATCTGGAATAGTCTGAGCCAATTAAATGAGACCATCAGCCAATTATCGTTCTCGTTGAAGATCACACCTCCCAGGCCGATAAGATAAAAAGGCCTTGTTACGAGTAAATTGCTCTCTCTGAATATCCTTCGCTGTATTGCTCTCTCTCTGAATATTCTTCGCTGTGCTGCTATCCTGAACTCTAGACTTGGATGTGCGACGCTACGTTATCCGACCACGTGGAAAAATGATTTCCAGTTCAAGTCGACGCCCGTTCTGCCAGAATTTAGCGAGATAATTAGCGAATTCCTATGGAGTAAAACACGCCTTAAGAACCAAGTTTTTACCGGGCGAGTTGGCCGTGCGCATAGAGGCGCGCGGCTGTGAGCTTGCATCCGGGAGATAGTAGGTTCGAATCCCACTATCGGCAGCCCTGAAGATGGTTTTCCGTGGTTCCCCATTTTCACACCAGGCAAATGCTGGGGCTGTACCTTAATTAAGGCCACGGCCGCTTCCTTCCAACTCCTAGGCCTTTCCTATCCCATCGTCGCCATAAGACCTATCTGTGTCGGTTCGACGTAAAGCCGCTAGCAAAAAAAAAAAAAAAAAAAAAGAACCAAGTTAAGTGTGACTGTGTAGACGAGTTATTAACATTCGACGTGTGCTTGTGCAAATACTTAATCTTGTCACCTCAGTTATAGCTTGTGACCGGAATTCTACAGAAGTCGTCTTAGAAGCTGAACACCTCAAGATGGACAATTCCACAACCGCCTATAACACAACTTCATCGAGGGACACCTGCTACAAAGCCTCCATGGAGCTGTAAAATGTGAGGCGTATCTGGTAATTGGAAGGAGACTGACCGGAGGAAAATGCTGGAATAATTGACTGTCGACGGGGATCGAACTCCATCTAAAACTTGAGTACCTTTTAATTTAATTTATCTGTCTCACCCTTTGTACAACTAGAGGTCTTTCTTCTTTAAGTCGTAGATCTATTAGTTTGTTGTACTTAGAAACATTTCATTTCTCCACTTCTTAAGGTGTCGTGGTAGACTAGGTACGTGTGAATGAAATTTTGAATCTGTTAGAGTAGACATGTAGGTTGTCTTTGAATGATTTCCCATGCTTAGGAGCTTAATATTTAAAAATCACTGACCACACGATAAATCTACTTCCCTTGTAATGTTGAAAGTTATTGGACTGAAATTTGCGTGTACATTTTGAGTGAATAGGGTCGAACCTAGTGTCTTTCAAGATCACTTGTTGTATTTATGATGAAGTCATCTAATTTTATGATACTCCACGAGGATCAATGGATGTAATAATCACTTAAATAATAATAATATTGACTAAAGATCGGATAAAACAGAATTAAACGCTCGTGAGCCATAAATTTACAGTACAGTCCTTACATGTGAGATTGAATGTGCTTTGTTCATGAAGGGTCTGGAATATGACCAATCCTGAGGGATATTTGTTGTATAATTGAGCGATTGATGATTTAATGATGATATTTGGCTTATTCTTGTGTATTGGGAGCGCAAGATGGATTATAATTATTGGAGTACGTGTTGCGAGTGTATTTCACAGGTAGGGAATAAAAATAATACGATTAAGGCTCACGCTCGCGATAGTTTCAACCTGTAGCCCAAGCGATGGTAGTGCTTATGGATTTTACTAGAATCTTCCATTATAATTTCAAGAGTTAGATGAACTCACATCGATATGTGAAATGTGTTTCTACCAAGTGATACCCATGACTTCGATCACTAGTCACCATTAATGAAGAAAAATTTCAGTACACAGATTATTTCTGCTAGATATTACGTGACCTGACCACTCGTAAAAATCATGAATAAACTTGCCAAAACAGGATTCGATATAAATAATGTACATAAAATACGTGTTTCCTAGTGTGAATGTGTGTGTATATGTAAATACGTATATTTATCTTGTATCATGTTGGTTCCATTTAATTTGATCTGATCGTGCACTTGCTGCGACGCAGATTACATTCATCGTTGTGTGCTGCCTTAAGAAGTAATTTTCATGCCCTTAAGGGAAAATTTGATCAACTTAAGTCGAGGAAAACTAGAAAAGGATTTATTTTCTTCATTAACGAGATTTAAAAGGAAAGATCATCTCGTTATCTTACGAAGGCACTCGATGTGTAAATAAAATTCATTTAACTAGCTCACACGTGGATAACGTAAATTTCTGACACATTTATAGTTGAACTTTGAAATATTTTAAGATTAATTTGAATGGAAATGCAATACAAAGATCAGAAGTAGAAGTTCGTTAGCCGCATGATTACTTTGAGTTATGGTGAAACCAAGTCATTAATAATTAATTGTAAAATAATTATTCTGGAATGCTAATGACGATCGTTAGGTAAATGATGCAGTGGAAAATTAATGAGAACATGATCGTGTGACAGTGAAGCATAGGTTAATTAAATGATGAGAGATTAATAATAATAATAATCATCAGAATAATAATTAATTAATTTTGAGAATTTTGAAATCAATTTACATTTTCTACTGAAGTTCATGTTGGTGTCATTGACTAATATTAAATACTGTAAATGATAAATCTAGTTGAGTTCATCTTAAAACCACGTGTTGAGACTACTCTGAATTGGTAAAGCTTTGAACACATTTATTGTAAAACCCTCGTTAGCAAGACAGTTGTTTAATTATTTTATGAACCTCTATGTTAATTTTTTTAAATTCTTTCAATCAAATATTTTGATTTGGAAAGGCAAGAGGCCTAATTTTTCTTTGGTTTTCATTACAGTACAGTAAGGCTGGAGATTAAGAACACGTGTCATTCAAAATCGAGGAAGAAATACAATATTATGGAAGTTCTATGTAAAAAAAAAAAGAATATCATTAAGAATATTTTCATTTATTATTTGCTTATGTGAATAAATGTCAGAGTGTTGTTTTAACATTTCTTTTTATCCTGCTTGGTCATCAACCCTTAACTTCCCTTAAATGCCTCTAGAAAGTGATAGCCAACGATCGAACGGTCCACCTCGGGATCTCTCGTTCGCTGGCTGGGCTTAGCTCAGGAATAATGGGGGCAATATGGAAATTAGCATTTCTAAGACTAAAATGATGTATGTAGGTAAGAAACCTAAGTTGGGTGGGGAATGGAAAACTGGAGCTGGTGGATGTTTATTTTACCAGGATGGTAGTATGGTAAGTAATACTGGCTGAAGGAACAGAAAAGCTAATGCATTGAGCTCGCATTTGGGATGAACGGTATTCTATAACACGGAAGTTGCTTTCGGACGAGACTGTCTTTGCACCGGTCCGTTTTCAAACCGAGCTTGCTGCACGGGAGTGAAATCTGGATTGACTCACAGTCAGAATATCTTGTTCATAAGCTATCAGTAACATACATGACAGTAGCGAGAATGAGCGCTGGTAAAACCAGATGGCGATGAGATAAAATCGAAGTTAAAAATGAACTCGATGGATGAAGTTGTAGTCATAAACTGGCTTCGGTGGTGGGGTAATGCAAGGTGAATGAAAAAAAAAAGGGTACGTTACCTAGCGGAGTAATGAACTCGGTCATGCAGGGTATGAGAAATGGAAGGAGACCAAGGAAACGAAGTTTAGACTCAAGTTTCTAATGATTTGAACATATGAAACTAATCGAGGCCATAGATCTAGTTACAAACAGAAGATTGTGGAGGCGTTTAGTTATTTCACAGAGGTTTGTGGACTGAACTCTGGAAGGCATAATAGACCATAATGATGTATGTATGCGTGTATGTATGGATGTAAAATCCTCAAGAACTATACTGTAAAGTGCTTGTACTAATTATGGTCAAGTAATACAGGAAGAGTGCAGAGAAAGGACTGGCCTCTCTACTGTTGTTGGGAAACTGATTTAATGTTCTTCCGTAGAAAGTTTTCAACCAATACTTGATAATTTACATTTTCTCCTAATTCATTAATAACTAATAATAACTCAGACCTTGTCATTCACTGAACAACGTAAATGAGCACTATTTACCACAGCAAGTATTTTTTTGTCAGAGGTCCAAGTCTAGTCAGCAAAGTATTGTGAACGTTGTTCCCTCCATATTAGCATATCGACCGTCACGCCATGCAGCGAGGCCCCTTATCTCTAGTGTATATTGCCCACAACGAGGCGAGAAACCTCGCCTAGAACGTGGCTCAATGACCTCAGAGCCAGAGTTCGAAGTCTGGTCATAACTTGTCCTTGGACATGCTTTCCAACATTACAGGAATTATATTAAGTCTGGACTATCATATGTTTTATTGCGATATCATCGTAAAATCGCTCTCTAAAGAAAGAAAAGAGTGAGCACATACTACTCGACTATGTTCCTCGCACTTAATATTTTACCAGCCTTAATTGTAATTATTATAAAAATATAATCCACCTCCCATTTACAGTACATACAGACCTTGTAGATGCCCACAACAAACATGTCTATAGCTTCAGTTGTTTCTGAGTAAATTGTATCTGCGAGGAACTTATACAATATACGCTCATTCTTCTTTTCAGTTACTACATTCATACATATTGCACCCTTTTAGATCGAGTGCATTGTATACATAAATAATACCCTTTGGGTGAGGATATTCTCTACTTACTGTTAGAGGTGACTAAAAGGGGTTATTCCCAAGAATTCCAAACTTAGGAGCGTGGGTTAGTGATCACGGAACCCTTAACTGAGTCGATACTTGCTTTCACTTACTAGTACCAGGTTTTCCTCCGCCCGATGGTATTAGATTTGGGAGATCTAGGGAGCTTTACTTTTAACGACCTTCGTTGCCCTTCCCTTCTCTAGTTATTTTTTATTTGACTATGAGTTGAGGTGGTGATTATTGTTTTAAGAGGAAGTACAACTAGGCAACCGATGACCTCGATGTTAGGCCCCTTTAAACAACAAGCATCATCACTATGAGTTGAATCTCTTCCTTTCTCTTTTGACCTACGAAGAGATGGACTCTAGTTGTACACCCCTTTAAAACGAAATTCTCACCACTACCACCACATACATACATACATACATACATACATACATACATACATAGATACATACATACATACATACATACATACATACATACATATTGTGTATACATACACCAACCTCATCGTTTTTAGAACAAACCCAAAGGAATTCCATGAATTACTTTTTATCCGGAAAGAGAAAATGTAGGGCAGTTGTGGTGCTAAAAAGTCAATCCATTATCTGATTATCAAACAGTTCTCTGATGAAGATGCAACGAGAATTAAAAATAACAGGGTCATTAAACCCGATTGCAGCAAGTGTTTACTTTGATATTCCGTTAAATATTGAAACCGATATGATTAAAATAAAGATTTTAGATTTTGCTGAAGGAAGAGGTATAATAGCAGCAATACATAGAATCTCGAGATTATGTCTCTAGTTTGACGTGTTAACTATTAGCAGAGGGAGAAAGTACAAGATATTCTAATAGAAAACCAGCTATACATTATGAATGAAAACATTGGTTCACCAACAATTAAGTCTACTAGAGGTTCCAGCAACGCCGACTTAACAATATGCTGTAAACATATTATGAAAGAAATGCGGGGTTTGAACTTAGCCAAAGAAGAGAGCTTCTCCGACCATAGAATCATTTCATTTACAATGAGGCCATAAGGAACTAAAATACTTCACTCATCAAGGAATCAGGTATGTGGTAAGAAAAGACGATTACGAATATTCCAATGAAATTTCATAAACGCAGCAAGAGATTCTCTGCAAATTATACAGTTTCATTTAATCCTGAAATCGTAATCTGCTTACGATAAATTTTCCAGAAAGATATTTCATTATTACAATTACATCCTGTGAGTTATGTATTCCGGACCTTATGGTTACCCTCATTGGAGGAAGCATGATTTATTTTTTAATAAATCTTACTACTAGGTCTTAGTTTCCAAACAGCCAGATCCATAACATTTCATCAAAAAATGCAAATTCATCTTTACAATAACTTGACCAAATATTTTAAAATTCGTTCACTTTCAACCAGAGCACTCAACGGTAAATCAGTTCTCTGGTGGACTACGGAGTAGACAACAATGAGATAAAATTCAATGCTCAAAGAGGACGATTCCAGAGAACATCAGGAAATGACGAATTGCGCTGACAGAGGAGACACTCCTCTCCATCGAAGGCTGTGCATAAATTAGCTGCAGTAAAAATCAGACACACTTACATTCTGTCTACTCTTACGAAAGCGGATGGGACCTATACAATAGGTCTAGACGACACAAAGAATTATATTATGGATCGTTTTACATTTTCAGATAATGATAAAAGCAACAACGAATACCACAATAGCTTCAGAATCAAAATAATGCAACCACCTAACACAGGCAATGATAGACCGTTCGCATAAGAAATAAGGACAATAATTGAAATTATGGATTGCCAAAAAGCCCAGAAAAGGATGGTGTGACAACCGACATGTTCCTTCATAGTTTTACCATAGCACCCTTGTAAATAAGCTGCACTATACAACACATCCCTGGAAACTGAAATATTTCCTAAAGTTTCGAAAAAAAAGCCAAAATTATCCCAATAATTAAGCCACGTAAAGAAAACGCAGAAGACGTAAGCAAATATCGACTCTTCAGCTTATTATATATAATGGTGAAGGTGCTAGAGAAGATGTTTATAAACAGATTACGCGTCACTTAAATTTTAATAATATGCTACACGAAAATCAGTTCGGTTTCAGACCTCGAACTAGCACAGTGGACGCAGTTATGGCCGTCAAGGACTACCTAGAGGAGTCACTGGAAAATAAGGACAGCGTCGGTATGATCGGCTTGGAAGTAGAAGGCGCCGTTGATAGTTTCTGGTGGCCTGGGTTTCTTAAAGCTTTAAAAGCCCTAAAAATCTCTACAGCCTGATAAGTTCTTAGTGAGAGAAGTTGTATATTAACCATTCATAGCTTAGAGATAGAAAGGAAAGCAGAGGATGCCCATAAGGATGTTGCTGCGGACCTGGTCTATGGAATGTTCAGTACGACTTATTATTAAAACTAAACTACAGGGATGGCACTAAAGGAATTGATTTTGTAGACGATGTCTTGGTCCTAATTGGAGCATAAAACACACTACAAATTGAAAACATGGCCAATATTAAAATGTTGAGCATTTCTAATTGGGACAAAGAATATAAACCATATTTCAACATAAATAAAACTCAAGTAATGCTGGTGTCTAGGAAAAATGCTAAAATACCCCACAAATTTAATTACACATCTCAAGAGCGAAAAAATAAAACAGATTCACTTAATGAAATATTTGAACATATTAATCGACAGCAAATTCAGATTCACTAGTCATATATAACAAATAGCTGAAAAGTCGACGAAACTTATACGCGCTTTGTCAAAAATCAGCTAAAATTAATTGAAGATTTCGTTCCGATGTAATGAGTATCATTTACAAAAGAGCAATACTTGCATTACTCTCGTGTGGAGTTGCTAGTTAGGTAGATGCCTTAAATAGAAACCATAATGCGTACAAACTAAAATGAATGCAGAGAAAATATTAAAATTACGAAATCCTTCAGAACGACGTCACGTGAAGCACTATGCATACTAGCTGGAATGACTCCAGCTAATATTAAACTCTTGGAAATTGCTAATTATTACAGTAACCTTAAAGGAATAGTAAAACGCATAAAAAACGCCACTGAAACTGACACTGCAAAGAAGTACAAAAATTGGCCTCACCCAGCTGAAATCATAATAATACAAGACAAGAAGGAAGACGGGAGCAAAACTGAGTCGGGCGTCGGGTCTGGAATAGTTGTATATCAACTCTGAACTAATATATTAAAACAACCAGGCTGAGCAAGTCGCAATACTGAAGGCCTTTGAGAAGTTACAAAAGATAGACAATATATATGCAAAATTTGCTGTAATACTCATGTTATCTTTTACGAAACCACCATAAGCACAATATATTGATAGAAGAAATAAAAAATGTGTTTTACGATATCTTCAGCTAAAAAACTGGATCTTGAATTTAAACCGATCAAGGTTCATGTTAGCAATGAAGTAAACAAACTTTCAGACCAATTGCCCAAACAAGTTACAAACAACCCAGACTTAGAAGTTGTTTGCAATCGAACACCTACCAGGAAAATCAAAGACGAACCGGGGGAGGAAAAATTCAATTTTGGGAGAGCGAGTGGGAAAATACTACAAAAGGAAGGGTAACAAGATCATACATTCCTAATGTACGGATCAGATTGAAAATTAACTAAAACTAAACCATAATATGACAGATATTGCTACAGACCACGGAAAATTTGGTGAATACTTCTTTAGCTTAAAAATAGCAGAATACATCTGTGTGTGTGTGTGTGTGTGTGTGTGTGTGTGTGTGTGTGTGTGTGTGTGTGTGTGTGTGCTGAAACAAATCGTCAGACAGTTGACAATATCCCTTGGAAGTGTAAGTTATTCAACTCCGAGAAAGATGAACTTGGTAGAAGCGTTATAAACTCAGTAGGCCGTTGACCGATGGAGAAACACTAACTCGTGGACTAAAACCCCCAAGGATTTTTTAAATTTTTAAACAAAATAAATTTTGGCACCTTACAACGAAAAACCAGGTAATAATTGTCAAGAAAACATATCTAATGAACTGCATATAGGGTATTATTTAGTAGCTAGTAGTATTTAGCTGTAGGCCTATGTTTCTGACTTTCTTCTCTTGAATGTATTTCTTAACAAAGCAATATCTGAAGTGCTACTCGAGTATCTGATACCTGACGATATTTAGAAATATGTTGCAGCGATTAATTAATAAATAATTAAATAACGATACTGGAGTAAATAAATAGCAAGAGCTTTAATTAACTCCTATTTGCTTTACGTCGCACCGACACAGATAGGTCTCGTGGCGACGATGGGATAAGAAAGGCCTAAGAGTGGTAAGGAAGTGGCCATGGCCTTAATTAACGTACAGCCCCAGCATTTGCCTGGTGTGAAAATGAGAAACCATGGAAAACCTTCTCCAGGGCTGCCGACAGTGGGGTTCGAACTCACTATCTCCCGGATGCAAGCTCACAGCTGCGCGACCCTAACCGCATGGCCAACTCACCCAGTGATAACAAGAAGAAAATGGACATAATATTAACGTTCCAACAGCGGTCTTCAGAGACATAGTGGCGGCGAAAATGTATTCTACAGTGGTTATTCTAAGTGCCGGTGAAAACACCAATATAATCCACGCGCAAGTATTTACATTTAAATGCCAGCAATAGAGGATTTTTCTTGTATTAATGAGGTCGACATTTGTCTGTATTTATCTACCGTTTCAAAAGTCAGCACTAAGTGGTGATAAATAGTGTAACAGTTACCGAAAATTCGTTTGACACTGAAGTGTTATGTACCTAGAGCTACAGCAAATCATAACTTTTTCGTCAATAGTTCATCATTTTTAAAGTACAGAAAATCATGCTTAGGGCTACAACAACAGATATTACAGAAAATATGCAACCCGCTACTATTCTTCACCAATGGTATAAATCATAAACATATTTTAATCCCTTCTAAATATTGAGAAAGGAAGAACGAACTACAGCCCTGGCAGGTCTTAGCCTACTAAAAGTGATCGCTGCTCAGCTTGAAGGCCTGCAGATTACAAGGTGACGCGACGTCAACGCGACAAATCCTTTCGGCAGTTATTCTTAGCTTTCTAGACCGGGACAACTATATCGCCATCAGATAGTTCCTCAATTATTCTTATGTAGGCTGAGTGGATTTCGAACAAGCCTTTAAATCCAGGTGGAAAGTCCCTGACGTGGCCAGGAATCGAGCCCGGGGCCTCCGGTTAATAGGCAGGTTTACTACTCCTAAACCACCGGGCCGGATCACGGAGTACAATCAGAAAAAAATAATTCTTCCCTTCAGTTTTTCTTCAAAATTGTTGGAAATAGAATACAACTATCTTCGAATCGTCTGATTCCTTCCTGTACGGCTCTTGGTTTGTTCGTTTCCAGTATTCAAAAGTAGTGTCTACGTTTGGTGTTGTAATTATCCGATCTGGACTGTTGTGTTACTTTTATTTGTTAGCTTAAAATCATTTTAACATACCAACCAGGATAGCTCAGTGTATTTAAGCATTGGCCACGGTTGCCACTAGAGAATTATAATGTCGGCCATCGTTGGAATTACTTTCCGTGATTGATTTGACCAAGGGAAACCAGGCTGATGGAACATGGCACAAGCGAGTGAAAGCAAAGCCAGGCTCAGCTCAGGGCTGACGTGGCCTTGCACGTTTCATCCGTTGCGAACCCCTATAGGAGGATGGGGAGAGGAGAAATAAAGCGGATCTCAGTGTCACTAAAAGGAGATAATATGTGTATTTCTTCAAAATAGCGCAATTTTAATGCCCTATGGTCGTCGTCGTAATCTGTTTACCCTCGAGGGTAGGTTTTTCCCTCGGACTCGGCGAGGGATCCCACCTCTACCGCCGCAAGGGCAGTGTCCCGGAGCTTCAGACTCTGGGTCGGGGGATACAACTGGGGAGGATGACCAGTACCTCGCCCAGGCGGCCTCACCTGCTATGCTGAACAGGGGCTTGGTGGGGGATGGGAAGATTGGAAGGGATAGACAAGGAAGTGGGAAGGAAGCGGCCGTGGCCCTAAGTTAGATACAATCCCGGCATTTGCCTGGAGGAGAAGTGGGAAACTACGGAAAACCACTTCCAGGATGGCTGAGGTGGGAATCGAACCCACCTCTACTCAGTTGACCTCCCGAGGCTGAGTGGACCCCGTTCCAGCCCTCGTACCACTTTTCAAATTTCGTGGCAGAGCCGGGAATCGAACCCGGACCTCCGGGGGTGGCTGCTAATCACACTAACCACTATACCACAGAGGTGGCTAATGCCCTATGGTAATAAAATAAATTGTGCCTGAAAAACCTTCGACGTTATTTTGTGTCAGTGTTATACTATTAAAAATATGTGCAGTTCATAAACTCAAAGCATGGGTTTCTGTGAGCCGTAAGTCAATCCTCTCAGCTACTTTGCCTGATAATTACGCATTTGATTACCGTTGTATCAAACTATTTATTTTTATATCTTTGTAAGAAAGTAACATTATAGGCTTTCAAGAATAAAAGCGTGAGGTCATCAAATACTTTCTTTTGTTCAATGGCTCAGCAGTGTAGCCTGCCACCCCCAATACCTTCCTCCCGCCCCCCACCCCCACCCCTTCCCCAATGCATGCTCGAGACATACCGAAACCGGCTTCAAATGGGCGTCCAACGTTTTCCTCTAGTAACCATTCTGTCTGGCTAAATATATTTATTTGTTTGACTGCACATTTTGCATCCCCGGTCATTTTCTGGTAGATTTGCTGGCGATTTTACGATTACCTTGCATTTAATTCGTACTCTTTTGATTTGCATGTTAAATTAATTTAATCATCAATCAATACTGATCTGCATTTAGGGCAGTCGCCCAGGTGGCAAATTCCCTATCTGTTGCTTTCCTAGCCTTTTCCGAAATGATTTCAAAGAAATTGGAAATTTATTGAACATCTCCCTTGGTAAGTTATTCCAATCCCTAACTCCCCTTCCTATAAATGAATATTTGCCCCAGTTTGTCCTCTTGAATTCCAACTTTATCTTCATATTGTGATCTTTCCAAGTGCTTATTATCACTGCTTGTAACGAAATTGAGCAACCTTTCCGGATTTCCTGATTATCAGCAAGCTTCATTACATTTACTTAACTCTCCGCTGGGAATTTGAAAATCGTATCTGTGAAGAAGGCTTCTGTCATCATCAGTTATCCGAAAGTATTGAGAAGAAATGAGACACGATATACCTGTTACATTTGGTGATGGGCTGTGGGTATTTTTCTCTCTCTTTAAGGGAGAATTCTAGATGATGGCGGAGATGATGTTTCTTAAGGGAAATATAACAAGATGGTCAATCTCTCTCAACTCTAAACGTAATAGAAGGAGGAGGAGGTTGATCTTTCGAAGAGAAAGGGACTGGAAGGACGATCAAGATGGAAAAAATTAGAGTTAACGACTTGGGATCGGATAGGAAATATAATAGAGATAAAACTGGCACTAGTAAATGGAATCAGTATCAAAATCATCAAGTTGAGAGCTAATTTTCAGTATTTTACAACGGACAGGCGATATCACAGTTCCACTCCCCATCCACTGGGATCTCTTTAAAAGACGCAAGAAAAACTTGAACATGACCAAGAACCCGAATGATCCCGATATTCAACTCCAATTACTAATGTCAGGATACTCTGTCGTTTCCTTTTTCAGTAATCACTGAAGCAGCTACATAATTTTCTCTTTCTGCTGAACATTCCTTCACCAAAGATTTTGGGTAAGAATCACATTAGCAATTTGTGTTTCCACACTTTTTGCGGTAATCATACTATGCTTCTTGGGAGGAACCACAGATGTTAGTTTCCACTCTCTTTTTAATTACACGAAGTAGAATGCTGTGTGTGTCCGTCAGGTCATCAGCCCAGAGGCTGTCTGGATCCTCAAATAGCACCACCGAAGGTTATGCGGTTATAAGGAAACTGCAGAAACCGATGGCAGCACTAAAATTTTGTATACAAGGGGGTTAAACTTATATTTCTACAGGCCACATCTGTTCGTGCTTACTTTCTTCTCTACAAGCATTGTAGCCGAAGTCCAGTATATATGTCGCCAAATACATATCCGATGGACTGTTCATGTTTGTTCATATTTCTTTATTAATATACTCTTCATTTGCTCAGCCCTCCCAATTCTTTAGTTGATACCATCATTCTTCGAAGTATTGGTCATCTCTTTCTTCCACTATTAGAGTTAAGAGGGAGTGCTTTGTCTTCTGCTTAGCGTTTTGCCGTTGATAATGGGTCTGTTTTATGGATCTTTAAACGCCATTCTTTTCTCTTTGATGCATTTCCTTGTCTCAGTAGTTCACTTTTCATGTCCTTGCTTATCGTATGTTGTCATGTTGCTTTGGTCACCCACGTTGAGACAGTAAGCTCTGTTTGGGACATTGTTGCGTGTTACCTCTGAGCATGACTGTACCACCGAAGTTAGTATTCATATATTTACCACTTGGCTGATGCCTCATCAATCTGCTGACTGTGTGTTAGTTTTGTGGTCAAGTAGGTAAATTTTCGCAGTCCATCGCAAGTATTCACCTTTCTATGGTGTGGACCGTCATAAAAGATACAAATTTTGGATATGATTTGATCTTATACTCCAGTTACTTACGTCGGGATACTCCATCGATTGCATGCTAGTTCATGGGGAAACCCATATTTCGTATTGTATAACATAACAGATCATATAGATGTCCGATACACCTTTGATTTATAACAAATTATTACTTGAAAGAGGATGATCCTTAAAACAATTATCTCCACCACCTCTTCACTTTCTGAATTAATGATGCCGATTTATGGGGTAACAATCCCAAGTACCTTCTCACTGGTCAGTGATCGCCATGCTATTTTAAATTTGTCTCTTTTTACTGGTAGACTTTTTTTTGGGCATCTATTCCTACGCTAGATTCGTGTTGATATTTCAATTCTTCCTGGGATATTGTCTTGATGCACAATTGTCATTGTTCCACTTTGAAGAACCACGGAATTTCTTCTGAGTATGCGAAGTGAAGGTCTTTGTGAATTTTTAATTTAAGGTGATTGCCTCATTTTACATGATATTAAACAAAATGTTATTCAAGTCTAGTCAAATGCCGCAATATTAAAAAGTGAAAACGGAGAATTGATAATAAATGAGGTTAGTAACGTAGAAATTGTATACATGTTCCATTTTCTTAGAAATAAACGAGTGCTTTGCCTATTGATGTAGAATAATGAGAATATGCAAATATTGATCACACCATTACATACACCAATCTCCTTGAACAATAATGAGGCTGAAATATCCATATCACATTATTAAACTACTTCGACATATCAACCAAAGATCTGTTAAGAGAGGTCAAGGGTGGTTTGAAGTTTTGTTACAATTTATGGAAAATGCAAAATATTTCGGAGAAAGAATTAGCATAATAATGCTGACAAAATATCTCGCTTACACGTTGAGATAAACACTGCAAACTTGCAGTTCCTTCACGCCAAGGCAAAGAGAAGGAAATTGAGCTCCCTAGACGCTGCTTCATTAATCTATTGACCTTCACCTTTACGCAGATATAGAGATGGTATATCTAACAGTCTTCGTGTCAGTCGTTTGTTTATGGAACTTCCTATGGTTACTTCTGCCGTCACGAAGAGTATGGTAATTCGTTAATTTGTCTGCTTTGAGAGAAAGAGAATTGTTAAGCCCCCATGTGGATGTTAAATATAGTTCCTTATATTATGGAAATCACAATTTTCTAGGTGTAATAAAATGAATCAAGAGACAAAATTTGAGAATTTATTTTCTTTGGATTGGGAGGGACAGCTTCAACGATTGATTTTTCACTATCTCCTTTCTTTTCTACTTTCGTAGCGTAACCAAAACCGTGACAAATATGTAGCGCTGGGATCACGATTGTGCACATCTTTGGTGACTTCTTTTACAATAATTTGGCAAACAGATCAGAAAATTTGATATCTTAAAAATTAATGATGAAGCCAAGAAAACCGAGCTCGATAGCTGCAGTCGCTTAAGTGCTATCAGTATCCGGTATTCGGGAGATAGTAGGTTCGAACCCTACTGTCGGCAGCCCTGAAAATGGTTTTCCGTGGTTTCCCATTTTCACACCAGGCAAATGCTGAGGCTGTACCTTCATTAAGGCCACGGCCGCTTCCTTCCAACTCCTAGCCCTTTCCTGTCCCATCGTCGCCATAAGACGTATGTGTGTCGGTGCGACGTAAAGCAACTAGCAAAAAGAAAACAAAAAGAAAGAAAGAAACCAAGATAAAGTAAACGTGGAATAACATATGAGCTGTTAATGTTAGAAATGGTGGCATTGGCGTTGCAATGTCAGGTTCAGCTCGGGACGAAATCACTTGATCCAAATCGATACGATTCGATTTTTTAGAGAAAGTAAAACTGGATAACCGTCCCCACACTGGATCGATAGTCCTTGTGGAGTCACGCCTCTTAGTTGCCTCTTACGCCATGGATGTGCTTTTTTCCCCTAAGTGAATTTTTGTTTGGGCGTGACAGCCGCATGGCACAGCTACTAGCTTATTTACCAAGGTGGTTGCGGTTCGAATCCAAGCCAATGCGTAAGGGATTTTTAAAATGAAAATTGATGTCCCTGAGCTTCGGATTTTGTAAAACAGGAGGTCCCGTGACTGTGATCATGACGTCAATATCAAATTATTGCAAAATTGTAACGTATTTGCTTGCTTGCTTGAGTTTCAATTGTAGCTATGTCTGAAGAATGGAAAATAAAATAAGTCACATTCTCACTGACAAAAGGTCACTGGTAAAGAAAAGAACAGTCCATCAATCCATAAAATTTGGGAAAATAGGAACTCTCTGTGCCTTGTAAATCTAATGCCATCCCAGTCGGAGGAGATGACTTCAGGAATGGAGGTAGGATAGGGAGAAAGTGAAGAGCTTGGAAAATGTAAATGGAAGCAATAGCAGACTCAGCGCAAACCCTCAGCTTGTCACGAATTTTATTGCTAGAGAGCTTCAATTTCTTGAGAAAAGAGAGTATTCAAAATGCAGTTTCATATCGATAAAACCGAGCTCGATAGCTTCATTCGCTTAAGTACGGTTAGTATCCAGTATTCGGGGGATAGTGGGTTCGAAACCCACTGTCGACAGCCCTGAAGATGGTTTTCCGGGGTTTCCCATTTTCACACAAGGCACACCAGCACCATGCACAACGCGATACCAAGCAGTGATCTACCTATATTGACCGCGTGAAGTTTATTGCCTTCATAAATAAGATACTTCACAGAGAATTAACATGTAATAATAATAATAATAATAATAATAATAATAATAATAATAATAATAATAATTATTATTATTATTATTATTAATTATTATTATTAATAATATTATATAATATATTATAATATTATTAATATTATTATTATTATTATTATTATTATTTTTATTATTATTATTATTATTATTATTATTATTATTATTATTATTATTATTATTATTATTATTATTATTATTATTATTTAATATTTAATATTTATTGGTAGTAGTTTAAGTTCTTGAGTTGTTTATTTGCTTTATGACTGTTACGTTCTTCAATTTCTTGAAACTAATTTATGAATAAATAATTTATACACTGCCTGAAAAGTTAATTGTACCTTAATTAATCCCACAACCGCTTCCATCCCAGTCCTAGCCCTTTCCTGTTCCGTCGTCGCCAGAAGACCTATATGTGTCGGTGCGCCGTAAAGCCAATAGCATATCGATAAAAACGCGAATTGGAAAGTTACTTTTCGTAAATGTCCACACGCTTCCTAAATAAGTAAACAAATAAATAAATACTCTCATTGCAATTTATGAAGTCCAGAATTGGGAGATGAGTGCGCAGTATAAAGAATAAATGACATCATTGACCTGAAATGTACTGAAATGTAGCAATGTATTGCATTCCAAAAACGAAATTGCACTGGATCTTGCTCGGTCCAGATGATGGAAGGAATAACTTTTATTTCGTACAACCTTGTGTTACTCAGCTTAGCTTAGAGCCTTGTTCTAAACAGGATGTAAAACAAATTCAGAATATTAAAACCGGCGGTGGAGTAATTCTGATGTAAGTTCTGAATATAGATACTTGAGACCGCCATCATCTGGAGGTCTAAAGGTCTAACAAGTTCCACGCTCTCCCGCATGAGACCAGCACCATGCACAGCGCACGATACCAAGCAGTGATCTACCTATATCGACCGCGCGAAGTTTATTGCCTTCAGAAATAAGATACTATACAGGGGATTAACATTGTTATTTCTTAGTTTCTGATTGACCTGGTAGAGACACAGATTCTAATGTTGTAGTCTGACGTATAAATAGCGTTCCTGAAAGTCACCATACGTATGTTATTTTACATAAGTGTAAAAAGTTACAACATGCACAAGGTTGAACATTATATATTAAAAAAATTGATTAAAACTAAAGTTAGTCATTCCTGCCATTCTATCCGGTCGATTTCCTTCATTTTTGTTTTAACTGAAAGGTATTCATGCACAGATTTGTCATCAGGTACTATAAATCACTTAACTTCCGCCTTCCTCAAGTTATTTTTTTAAATTTTTTTTGTCTCTTTGAAGCAATCATATCTTTGGTTCTAATTGCGGTACGGAGTTCGTTTTGGCCTAAGAACACTCAGTGGATCAATATTTTTCATTTCAGCTCTTAACTATTCACATTGGTTGATTTTGAGGAAAGTTATGAGTGCACATTCAATTTGACATCTCATTTCTTCAACATTTTTTCTCATTGAAGCAAGCACATCTTTCGTTCTAATTGAGGTACGCAGTTCATTTTGGTCTAAAAACACTCAGTGGATCAAGCGCTTTCTACTTAAATTGGTAGATTCTGAGAAACGTTACGAGTACATTTGTCTCCTTGATGAAGATCTTTGAAGGACTTTTTAACAGTTCGGCGCGTAGTGTTGTTCCAAGGACCATTTAATTCAATTTCTTCGTGTGATGTACTTTCAACTGTTTTGTTGACATAATATTACATTCTATTACCACAACAGATCATGTGCTTTATTTCATTAACTCGAAACTTTGCAAATACATCCGTGAGGATAGTAACGAACAACACCGTACTTTGTACATTGCGGGCGGAGCCAGCGGGAAACTTCTAGTTTTATTTTAAAAGTATCCTTTAGACTATACTACACTTTTTAGGGACATTTATATAATTGATTACTTTTATCAATAACATACTTGACGTATTTTATTTTACACCCAAAATCTAAGCACTACAACTAAATAAGTTGTAAAACTTCACACATATTTGTTACACGAGGCTACCGACCACCATATCCGAGGCATTTCATCCCAGATCATTACAAAATGTACAAAATATACTTTTATTGAAGTTAGGACAAGGCAGTATTTTGGCAGATCCATGATTTTTAAACATTACACTGGGCTGAGTAGCTCAGGTTGTAGAGGTCTGGACTTCTGAAACACAATTTGACGGGTTCGTTCCCGGTCAGACCAGAAGTATTTAGTCGGTAGATTTACTGGCACGTAAAATAATTCCTGTGCGGTAATATTCCAGAACCTCGGCCTCTCCAAAAGTAGTATAAATAATAATAATAATAATAATAATAATAATAATAATAATAATAATAATAATAATAATAATAATAATAATTGTTACGGAGATATCCGTGGTAGGTAGAGGTGAAAGAAGGTGCGGGTGTGAATGGGTTTCAAGCTACGAAATTAACGTGCAATGTAAAATTAATTTAAAATTTAACTGGGTTATATTTTCTTTTCAAAAACAAGAGATAACAATCATAACAGGTACAGAGTAGCAAAAATGTAGGCACAATATTACTGGATTCGGGCTCAGTGCCCTTACTTCATAACTCTTGGGCAATCAGCCCCGCCTTACTCCAAAAAAAATTTTAGCCAAGGGGCAGAAAACCCCATTCATGCCCAGGAGCACTGGCTCCAAACATTACACATAAAGCCTGCACGAGGCATACAGAAACAAATTTCAAAGAGCGATCCGCTCTCAAAATTGTAAGCCTATCACAAGGCCACACCAAACTCTACCTTCAAGCTGTCCTCTAAGGACGTATTCACAGGGGTAAAATACCCAACCTACTGAGGTCTATTACATGAAAAGAAGGTTGATTACATGACCTCTAAAATAACAATTTGAGAGGAGGCGAACTTGCACTCCTAATACACTTTGTTTTTAAAACCTAATCTGGCTCTGGGCCACTAACGCAAGGGCTAATCCCATACTACAGAGGTGACTTAGAGAAGAACACTTTACATTACATAAACGAAGAATAGTTTGAGAAAATAAGTTCACCTCAAAACAAATGTGAGTGGGAGCTCGAGAGGGTAGCACTCTCTATCCCAATATGTAGCTTTACAAGAAAAAGATGAAAAGAGTAATTACATTTTAGGAAAAGGTTACATGATGGAAATGCTTCGAACCCGCCGCGAGTGTTAAACTGCCTACCTAGCAAGAAAAGAAGTTATTAATAGGCCATTACCTGGTGTTGAACGGCTGAAGAAGAAAGAGGCGCTTCCCGCCTCCTGCTATGTACTTAATACACTGAAAGATGGAACAGAAGTGGCCCGGAGACCCTAAAATCAGCAGTTTATATACTCTCGCGGAAGTTTCTAGGCGTTAGGGGAATGAAAACACCCGCCCACAATGTTTTTATTGGATAGGACCCCGCAATCGATTCAAGTTGGGGGAAGATACATCTGATTGGATAGAAATTAATTTAAGAAATTCGGGATTGGCTACATGCAAAACAAGGGGAAAGAGAGGGGTATACAGCCAACTTAAACAATAACAGAAAGAAATTTAGCAAAGAACAAACATTTGAAATAAAAATTTCTTCAACAAAATAGTTCTTTGACTCCGCACTAGGTTGCACTATTGTTGATCTTCAGTAGTGTCCTCTAGAAGAGAAAGTTCACACTTCTTACTTCAAGCTAAACAAAAACACATCAAAAGTGACACAGTTCAAAAACTCAAAATTTTCCACGTGGTGACATCTTCTGAGAAAGTAGAGAATTAATAGAATAGATAAAGTTCAACCTTCCTCCAGAAGAGGAGTTTCAACTGGCGCAACTTTTAAATAAACGGTGTAGAGGTGTACCGCCCGGTACAGACCTCCCCCCCCAAAAGTTCCTCCAGGGGTGACACATGAAATCAGTTTGAAACAAAGTCCAAGTAATGATGTTGATACGAAGATAGATAGCAGAAGCATTTACAAGATTTCTTAATTCAGTTTCAAAATGTTGTTGTTGCTGGTGAATGAAAGTCTTTAAGTTGTAGAATTTGAATTTCTGAAGATAAACTTTTAATACTTAAAGGTGAAGAAAAATTTTGCAATGTCCGCCAAATATTGTTGTTGAATTCCCAAGTGTAGTTATTGCTTATGGTGACTGTCCATGTAGTTGATGTAGATTGAGTCGGATGGCCAGACCGGCCGTTGCAGCTTGCGTCCAACGGAGGCCGCTCGGACCCCTCAAGTACCCTGAGATACCGCTCGCCCGCACTATGAGGGGAGCAGAGGTGTTGAAGTACGCCGCGCCCGCGGTGAACAGATACAGGCTGCGGGCATGTAGCAGGTCGTGCGCCGCACATCAGCCTTGGCCGGGAGGAGAGCTCCGGCTCGCCGTGCACATGTCGTCCTCGCTGGAGATGAGGGGGCTATCCCCCTCCCCAGTCGCTGCACGGCGCTGCGCGGCTGCGGGGGCGCTGAAACATTAAAGCTAGGCGGCAGAATTGTGTTGGACTATCATCTTCTTTGAGGGTACAGGCTTGTGGAGAGGTTGAGGGGCCAGCGGCGTGTAGATATCCATGGCATTTACTATTATGAAGCCACAGTGTAAGGTGGAGCAGGAGACGGGAGCGTGGTAATGGCCGTGGCAAGCACAGGATGGCAGTTTAACGGGTCGGGGCAGGTTTTGCACAAGGCTTACATCTAAAACCAAAATATTACAGAAGGGGCAGAATGCCTTAAAAGTGAAACTCAAAAAAATATAACCTTCATATCCTTTCAAAATAATATGAAGCAAGTTAACACAGAAATTACACCGGTTTCACCTGGGACAGGTGAACTCTAAATATCCTCTCGGTGGCTGGATTACTTAGCAATAAGGTAACCGGCGTAAGAAAATCGAGAATGATACAAGGCCCATGAAATCTGGGGGCAAGCTTGCCCGCGGGAACAAAATTTTTGACCATAACCTGGTCACCTACCTTCAAAGTGGTGGGTCTCCGTCCACGATCATACCTTTCCCTAACCTTTTCATGAGACACTTTAAAATTGGCTTTAGCCTTCTTCCAAAGATCTTTAATGTTATCCGGATCTATTGTCTCGGGTAGAATGTCATTCAAAGACCAGAGGTTAGAGAGCGGCGAGTTGGGAACAAACTTGAACATCAAAGAAGCTGGAGTAAATTTGTGTGATTCATGGACCGCCGAATTCAAAGCAAAAGCTAACCAATGCAGGGACGTGTCCCACCTAGAATGATCTTCATGATGATAGGCAATAAGTGCGGACCTGAGATTACGGTTAACCCGTTCAGCCAGAGATGGTTGAGGGTAATAAGCAGAAGTAGTTACATGAGAGATGGACAAGTCAAAACAGAATTTACGAAATAAATTTGATGTGAACGCCTTAGCATTATCAGATACAATATATTGACACGGACCAAAAGAAGCAAAAATAGAATTTAAGCAAGTAATGGTTGACTGAGCGGTAGCCAGCTTAGTCGGAAATAACCAGGAAAATCTTGTAAAACCATCTACACACACAAAGATGAACTTGTTGGCATTGCCCTTTGACTGGGGGAAGGGTCCCACATAATCAATATACAGGCGTTCCATGGGGCGCGACGCTTGATGAGAAGACAAAAGGCCTACTTTAGTGGACATGGTGGGTTTACTGATCAAACAAGATTTACAAGCTTTTACAAGTTCCCGAATTTCACCGTCCATACCTTTCCATATGAACATTTCACGAATCTTTTCACGAGTTTTAAAGATTCCAAGATGCCCCCCCAATGGGGTCTCATGATAGTATTTGAAGATCATAGGCACAAGAACCGCTGGCACGACAACCTTCATCATCTTATCATGCCTCGATGGGCAACATAAAACACCATTCCTCAGAACATAAGGGACGACATGTTCCCCAGAAGAAAGGGTTTCCATTATCGGACCCAGCGTCGGATCTTCACGTTGGTATTTCTCGATATCCCTAAAGAGCATGGGAGCATCTGTTAGGATGGCATTAACCTCAGATAGTATGGACTCGGAAGGTGATGAACTGTCGACAGGTTCATGGGTCTCGACGTCGTTAGAAAACATACGGCTGAGTCCATCAGCAACAACATTTTCAGTACCTCTGATATGTCGTACATCGAATTGGAAGGCAGAAATACGGATGGCCCAACGGGCTATACGACCAGTACGACGCGGCCTACCTAAGACCCAGCTTAAGGCTTGGTTATCTGTCTCCAGGTCGAATTTGACATGTTCCAGATAGAGACTTTTCTAAGGCAAATAAAACTGCCAAACCTTCAAGCTCATATATGGAGTACTTGGCTTCTTGAGCCGACAATGTCCTAGACGCATAGGCGATGGGTCGCCTCCCTAGTTCAGTCTCTTGAAGAAGGACTGCAGCTACAGCTGACGACGACGCATCCGTTTGGACGATGAATTTCTTCGAGAAATCAGGCATAGCAAGTACAGGGGCATTACAGAGAGCTAATTTAAGATCTTCGAAAGCGGCTTGTTGAGAAGGTCCCCACTCGAATTTGATGCCTTTCCTACGAAGAAGGTTTAAGGGCGCCGCTCTATTAGCGAAGTTAGGAATAAACTTCCTGAAGAAATTCACCATACCAATGAATCTAGCGATACCTTTGATGTCCTTAGGAGGTTTAAAATCACGGATGGCCTGTGTTCTAGAATGATCGACAGCTACCCCATCGGGTGACACAATATGCCCTAGGAATGACATAGATTGCTTAGCAAAGGCAACCTTGGACAACTTGACAGTTATCCCAGCCTTACGAAGGCGATTCAGAACTTCTCGCAGATGATCTAGATGTTCTTCAAAAGTCTCGGAAAATACGACGACATCATCCAAGTAGTGATATAAGTACTCAAATTTGATGTCGGAAAAGACCCTATCTAGTAGCCTAGTGAGCACAGCTGCCCCCGTGGGGAGCCCGAAAGGCACGCGGTTGTATTCGTATAAGTTCCAGTCCGTGGCAAACGCTGTAAGATGTTTAGACTCTTCGGCAAGGGGAATTTGATTATAGGCCTGATTCAAGTCCAAGATGGTGAAGAACTTGGCCTTACGAAACCATGAAAAGCAAGAATGAAGGTCGGGAAGGGGCACAGATTGCAACACCACCTTTCGATTGAGAGCCCTGTAATCAATGACAGGCCTGAAGCCTCCTTGGGGTTTCGGGACTAGAAAAATAGGCGAAGAATACGCTGACTTAGAGGGCCTAATAATACCATCCTTCAACATCTGATCGATGATTTCTTTCAGAGCCTTCATTTTAGGTGGAGATAGCCTATACGGTGGAAAACGGACAGGAATCGAATCCGTGACCTCAATTTTGTATTCAATAAGGTCAGTAACACCAAGAGTATCAGAGAACACCTCGGGAAACGACTGACACAGTTTCCGAATACTATCAGCCTGCTCCTCAGGTAGATGTCTAAGGTCTAACAACATCTCATCCTGGGTAGGCGAAATAGATGAACATGATACAGAATTACACTTTAACAAGGGAATTCTACAATTGGACGCAAATTTGAATGTGCACGACCTACTCTGGAGATCGAGCACCAGACCAGTGTGAGAAATGAAGTCCGCTCCCAATATGATGGGGCAAGACAAGTGCTTAGCCACAAACAGTTTGATTTTCCATGTAAATTTAAAAATACGAATTTTGACCAGTACGGAACCTAGAATTTCTAATGGCGATGAATTAGCCGAAACATATTGAATAAGAGCTGAGACATGGTCAGGTAGTTTACAAACAGATTTCAATTTAGAATACCATTCAGCCGAAATAATCGAACAAACACTGCCTGAATCTAAAAGAGCTGTTATAGGCTCGTTATTTAACTCAATCTTAAGAAAAGGAACAGGTGCGGGGGTATCCGCCGCAATCCTAAGACATTCTTTAGGGCATTCAAAAGATGAATTTGAAGGCTGATTGTTCTCTGCATTTACAACCTGTTTACTAGGGGCTGAGTCTCGGGAAGATGGATTAGTCGACTCAACCGATGCCACTAGTCACTTTTTATTATTGGCATAGGTGGAATTGGCACCAGAAGTTGAGCAGGAGGGGGTGCTATTTGAGTTTGGGCAATTTTTGGCGATATGTGAGAAGGCCCCACACTTAAAACAGCCTTGTGATGAACCAGCTCCATTATTTGCCCTACTAGACTTGATCAGAGGACACTTATTGCGCAGATGGTCAGGCGACCCGCAAGCATAACATTTACGAGGGGTGACTGATCGGCGAGGTGGAAGCCGAGTATTACTAAAAGAAGGCGGGGGTTCTTTTGCCACACGCAAGGAATCGGCATACCTAACTCCTTCCGCAGAGACGGCTAATGCTTCCAGTTCAGAGAAGGTTTGCGGGCACGCCGCGAAACACAAATATGACCTGTAGGGTGGTGAAATCCCTTCGATAATAGCTTGCACGATCTGATCCTCAGGGAAGTGGAGAGCAAACACCCTAGTATAAAACTTAATATCTTGGATGAAGTCTGCCAGGTTTTCATCCAAGCGCTGTACCCGATAATAGTATTTCTGAATAAGAGATGACCTCGCGCGGGCAGGAATAAAATTTGCAAGCAGATGTGCATGGAAATCTTCGATAGATGACTGTTCAGCTATGGCTCTTACTATTTTATCTGAGAGAACCCCAATAGCATAAGGATAGATAATTTGCAAAATTTGACATGGGGAAAGAGAAAACACAAGGGCATGATCCTGAAATTCCACTAGAAATCTTAAAAATGAAATTACGTCACTGGTGGTATTAACGGAAAACTTGGATATACCTCTGAGCAACATTGCCAGTGGATGAGGCAAGCTGCTAAACCCGGGCGACATAGTAGGTAAAGGTTTCAATGGCAAGGAAGTTAATTCAGCACGTACATTGTTCAACGATGTGCGGCGTTCAGACTCGTTGTCCAATGGGGCAGAGATAGTTTGAGCAGCAACGGATATCCTATTGCCTTCTCCCTTAGCAGGTTCTTCCTCACTACTTACATTCACTATGGTGGGCTGATCAGATTTGGGAGGAACTTCCCCAGTTAACAATTGAGTGACTTTACTAGACAATTCAGAGATAGTTTCAAGGAGCGTATTAGCTTGCTTCCTCTGAACGTCATTCACCTTCAGAGACAACAGATCATTAACTCTATTTGAAAAGTGATATAATCTGCCTTGCACACGCTTAATTTGGTTAGGAGACGGATCATTTTCATCAAAAAAACTAACTACGGAAGCTAGCCCAGTAATATTCTCCGTGATCGTGGAAAGAGAGTCGTCAATTTCTTTCTCTCCCAAATTGGGGATGGAAATGGGCAAATCAAGGGACTCTCTAAGCTTGTTGGTGTCGATTGCAACCGTGCCTCCAGATTGCACATTTCTGATAGTTAACTCGTATATCAACTCCTCTTTGCGCAAGTAGTTAAGGAGGAGAACATCGCGAGGGCCGGGCATGATGACAGAACAATTTTGAAAAACTCAAAAAATTCCAGCAACTGAGAAAATTGTTAGAGTTCGAATCAAAGCAATGTTTAGCCGTCAAAAGGGGCTAAATTGAGACCCATTCAACCACGTTCTGCTACCACTTGTTACGGAGATATCCGTGGTAGGTAGAGGTGAAAGAAGGTGCGGGTGTGAATGGGTTTCAAGCTACGAAATTAACGTGCAATGTAAAATTAATTTAAAATTTAACTGGGTTATATTTTCTTTTCAAAAACAAGAGATAACAATCATAACAGGTACAGAGTAGCAAAAATGTAGGCACAATATTACTGGATTCGGGCTCAGTGCCCTTACTTCATAACTCTTGGGCAATCAGCCCCGCCTTACTCCAAAAAAAATTTTAGCCAAGGGGCAGAAAACCCCATTCATGCCCAGGAGCACTGGCTCCAAACATTACACATAAAGCCTGCACGAGGCATACAGAAACAAATTTCAAAGAGCGATCCGCTCTCAAAATTGTAAGCCTATCACAAGGCCACACCAAACTCTACCTTCAAGCTGTCCTCTAAGGACGTATTCACAGGGGTAAAATACCCAACCTACTGAGGTCTATTACATGAAAAGAAGGTTGATTACATGACCTCTAAAATAACAATTTGAGAGGAGGCGAACTTGCACTCCTAATACACTTTGTTTTTAAAACCTAATCTGGCTCTGGGCCACTAACGCAAGGGCTAATCCCATACTACAGAGGTGACTTAGAGAAGAACACTTTACATTACATAAACGAAGAATAGTTTGAGAAAATAAGTTCACCTCAAAACAAATGTGAGTGGGAGCTCGAGAGGGTAGCACTCTCTATCCCAATATGTAGCTTTACAAGAAAAAGATGAAAAGAGTAATTACATTTTAGGAAAAGGTTACATGATGGAAATGCTTCGAACCCGCCGCGAGTGTTAAACTGCCTACCTAGCAAGAAAAGAAGTTATTAATAGGCCATTACCTGGTGTTGAACGGCTGAAGAAGAAAGAGGCGCTTCCCGCCTCCTGCTATGTACTTAATACACTGAAAGATGGAACAGAAGTGGCCCGGAGACCCTAAAATCAGCAGTTTATATACTCTCGCGGAAGTTTCTAGGCGTTAGGGGAATGAAAACATCCGCCCACAATGTTTTTATTGGATAGGACCCCGCAATCGATTCAAGTTGGGGGAAGATACATCTGATTGGATAGAAATTAATTTAAGAAATTCGGGATTGGCTACATGCAAAACAAGGGGAAAGAGAGGGGTATACAGCCAACTTAAACAATAACAGAAAGAAATTTAGCAAAGAACAAACATTTGAAATAAAAATTTCTTCAACAAAATAGTTCTTTGACTCCGCACTAGGTTGCACTATTGTTGATCTTCAGTAGTGTCCTCTAGAAGAGAAAGTTCACACTTCTTACTTCAAGCTAAACAAAAACACATCAAAAGTGACACAGTTCAAAAACTCAAAATTTTCCACGTGGTGACATCTTCTGAGAAAGTAGAGAATTAATAGAATAGATAAAGTTCAACCTTCCTCCAGAAGAGGAGTTTCAACTGGCGCAACTTTTAAATAAACTGTGTAGAGGTGTACCGCCCGGTACAATAATAATAATAATAATAATAATAATAATAATAATAATAATTGTCTCCATGATGAAGATCTTTGAAGGACTTTTTAACAGTTCGGCGCGTAGTGTTGTTCCAAGGGCCATTTAATTCAATTTCTTTCATACCTATAGTCGATACTCCCATTTCTTGAGAAATTAGAACTTCTATTTTCTTCTGTGATTCGAATTAAGAGATACTGGTAATCCCGTTTTCTCCATGTTTCCCAGTTCGATTCCCAGCATGGACTTTTTTGTACAGGGTTTCGGAAAAGAGGTTAACTCTGTCTTGTTACTCGGTTCAGGAGCTTGCTTGTAACAGTACCAGAAATAGAATTCTTCGCGTTGACCGTGGGTCAAGGAATAATAATAATAATAATAATAATAATAATAATAATAATAATAATAATAATAATAATAATAATAATAATAATTATTATTATTATTATTATTATTATTATTATTATATTATTATTATTATTATTATTATTATTAGTAGTAGTAGTAGTAGTATAATTTTTTGTTATTTATTTGCTTCATAACTGTTAAGTTCTTCAATATATCGAAGCTAATTTATGAATAAGTACTTTATACACTACCTGAAAAAGAAAAAAGAAAATATATGATAACAGAATTATACCTGAAAAAGGAACAACATAATTAAAAATAGAGTAAGAAGTAACGTTCTTGAAAGTACATCATCAGATTTGATCAAATCACACTCAAAAATACTTAGACATGTATGTTTAAGTTCTGTTTAAATCCTTAAATAGTTGAACTTTGGAACCTATCGCAATTTATCTTACAATCATTAATTAACTGAGTCGAAACTGTAAAGAAATGGCTTCAGATACCACAAATTATTGATTAACCTTCCTTGACCCACGGTCAACGCGAAGAATTCTATTTCTGGTACTGTTACAAGCAAGCTCCTCAACCGAGTAACAAGACAGAGTTAACCTCTTTTCCGAAACCCTGTACAAAAAGTCCATGCTGGGAATCGAACTGGGAAACATGGAGAAAACGGGATTACCAGTATCTCTTAATTCGAATCACGGAAGAAAAAAGAAGTTCTAATTTCTCAAGAAATGGGAGTATCGACTATAGGAATGAAAAGGAAAGCTTTTTTAGATCTCACAAACCTACAGTAATATAGCCTACTCAGGCCGGATGAGAACAAGAGTTGATCAAAGAAGGTTAGACAGGAATGGCGAAAGAAAGGAACCGTTCACAAGCAAATGTGAAAATGCCATACCCAGTTGGCATCACCCTTAGGAGGGACCGTGTTCGAGCTTGGTTCACCATAGATCTGGTTTGGTATGTGAGGCGCACAGTGATCGTAATGCGGAACGTAATCTTAAAACACCATTGTAATAATAATGTTGTCATTTGAACGTCCCACTAACTACTTTTACCATTTTCAGTGACCCTGAGGTGCCGTCGCACAGGAGTTATTTTACGTGCCGGTAAATTTACCGGTTCAAGGATAGCATATCTGAACACCTTCAAATATCACCGGAGTGAGCAATATTGACCTATTTGGTAAACCAACCTCCAGTACGTAGGTGGTGATAGATGAGCCTCGCCCACTGCAAGCGGGGGCACTGCCTTACCTTATACATAATAAATGCCTCCCTCGTACAGCCGTTTAATGGGAGCACGCTGTATTCGTTAATATGTCGTGATCTCATCTGCTCTAAATTGTCGCTCGTAGCAGTGATTATATCGCGTATAAACATTTGACGCCAGGAAAATAAAGAACAGTCAGCCTGTTTATTACCCGAGAGACCGCTAAACACTCCCGTAGTTAGAGCATATTGATATAACAATACCCACATCACCACAGTTCATACAAGCGGTAAGACAGAAATAAAAAGAGGGAAAGTTTAATGACATGTATAAAAGGTTAGGCTACATTTTTAATCCTAAATATTTTCCGTCTTGTTGGTGCTTCACCTTACGCCCGCCCCCCATCTTTTTTTCAATTAATCGTTCATCTCTCAAGTTCTGTGCTCACTTCTGCATAAAAGTAATTCATATTACCTTTATCTCAATCCTAATAAGAATGTCATTATGTTTACGTCCCACTACCTACATTTACGGTTTCCGGAGACGTCGAGGTGCCGGAATGTTGTCCCGCAGGAATTCTTCTACATGCCAGTAAATGACACGAGGCTGGCGTATGTGAACACTTTCCAGGATCACCGAACTGCGTCAGGACTGAACCCACCAACTTGAGTTCAGAAGACCAGGCCTCAAGCATCTCAGCTACTCAGCCCGACTATTTCAATTCTGTCATTACTGGTGAGGCATCTATAATAATATTATCATTTATTTTACGTCCCTTTAATTACTTTTACTATTTCAGAAAATGCCGAGGTGCCGAAAATTTTATCCTGCTGGAATTATGTTTCATACCGGAAAATCCTCCGACAAGCGCATTTGAGCACCTCCACATACCGTCAGACTGAGTCGAGAAGGAGCCCATCTACTAGGGTCCAGAATACTGTTGGAACATTTTCTGAGAGGAGATCGTTTCTCACTGCTTTGTGTTCGAAGTGATGCACTTTATGAAGTCATTTTTGAAGTTTCAAGAAGACTTAAGCTTCAATTTTAGTCTGAACACCAGCGAAGCGTATGTGTAGCTGCTGACTTTTATAACTGAATATTGCGGATTGGAATCCAAGAGCAGTCAGTTAGCATATATACTGCAGAAGTACTTAAATACGCGAGCACCGTCATGCCGATACAATTTAATACGTTTCGTTGCTGACTTCCGACACTCATACGTATCTTAAAATCGACAGTAATTGAAGAGACGTTACATAAGTTATTATCATTGTTTAGTTTTATTCCTCCATAATTTTTAAAGCTGTTAAAAGAGTGGGGAAACATATTTTCAGACAGAAACACGACATTCTGATATAGACATTTGATGTTATTGGGTTGTTGCAAAGTTCCACATCCATATGCCCGTGGAGATTAAATCCGTTTAACGGAACTTCTTATTCATCTACGACAATGAAAGTGAATATTTTGAAACCGAAAGTCACTTTTCCAAACTACGGTTCGCGTGGCTTATGACTAAAGATCGTCACTTAAAACACCAACATTTCTTTCATTCGCCAAAGTAATTTTCATACCCCTCCCCCCTCCCCCACACACACACCAAGAACTCCGTCAGTCCTACTAAAGTTACAAATACCACCCGCGCTGAACCACACCGACTTGGAGATAAACAAAGAAAACGTTGAAAATACCAAATGATTTTCCATCCAGGGAATTCTTGAGAGATCGACTGCAAAGTGTAGCTGATTAGGCACTCGCGTTTTATACTCATTGCGGGATCAAATTTCAAAACAGTCGTTTGTCATTGAATGTTTAAATGCCCGGAAACCATGCTAGTGAATTTACAGGCATAAGGAATCTATTTCAAGTGCTAATTCCGGGTTAGCGGAAGGAACCCTTTCAGTCAAAAAAATTAAATTGAATGTTTTTGCGCTTTTGTACAGGTCTGTACCGCTTCTTTCCACCACGTGAAACACCCGAAGAAAAGAACAATCAATGCGCTGTAATGAAGGAAGTTATTTCATAAGGGCTAACAATGATCTCAGTCAACGCTTAGAGAGGAAAACCATCAGGGTCCAATAAATATCTTGGGGGACAGTGTACATCGGCTGACAATCAGTTGCGTCGTTTACCTAGTTTGTATGTAGTTCGTGCTTTGAGCGTATTAATTTGAGGTTAGTTCGCGTATAAAAGAATCACTGAGTAAAGTTTTATGATGTGTTGTGATGTGTAGTGAGTCAGAAAGTGGACAAAGTTATAAAGAAATGGCGAAGGCCTCGTTTCAAAACATCAAAGAAGAAAAAACGGTGCCGTATGAGAGATGTCATGAAAAAGATTAGGTTAAATATAGTCCTACTATAAGTTACGATTGTAAGTGCCATAGGTTAAAAGGTTTTGAAAATGTTCCATTAGATGGAAGAAGAAAATTAAGAAGATAATTTAATGGACTGCATTAAAAGAAAATGCCTACCTGGATGGCCTTATTACAGCTTTGCCTGTACAAAAGCGTAGGAACAGAAAACCACACGATGAGGCAAAGATGAACCTGAGTTCTTTTCCAATGGCATTTTTCGTGACGTACCTTGTCCGTATAAAGGCCTTTATTTCTATACATAGGGTTACTTTTCGTAGAATTCAAACAATCAGAGAATCATTGCCTTTTATTTGCACTGTAACACCAGGACCCATACATTAAGCAACGAAACTAAACGTTGTGTTAACTCATTTCTTCAATCACTGAAGGGCGGAAAGGAGCACTATTATCTAAAAGGTACTGACAACTTTTATTTACCTGACGACCTCAAGATATCAAAGTTTCGGCCAATATGCCAATGATTCGTTCAGGGACATACTTAATCGACATTATAATTATTTCTTATTTGGTTACCTTCGTAAAGATACGCATCATACTTGTGACTCTTAATTATTCAAAATAAAGCTGACTTCGAACAATCTATTGCTACTGCAGTTAAGGAGGAAAATATTAACCTTGAAAGGGTCTTATTTATTTATTTATTTATTTATTTATTTATTTATTTAGTAGTAATCAGATACAAGTACAAAGTACTCCAATTGACAATGACTGTTCACCAATATAAAATATTAACAGTAAGAAAACAAACAACAAAAATTGAGTAACAAATAAGATAAATTACAATGAAAAGAACATATATGATAATGTCCGTGCCACTAGTAATGTTCTGGCCAGGTTGTCAACAGAGAATCCAGAGCTTACTCCTCTAGTATACATTTCAGTTTAATTTTGAAGACATGGTAGGGAATGAAGATGTCAATGTGGACATTTGCAGATGTGGGAAGGCAGTAGAATATGGAGCGTAGAATATGGAATAGTGGTCTATTTCGAATTTCGAATCCTACGTAGATGAACATGTAACGGGAAATGAGGTAACAAGGATGTGCATTTAAGAGCGCCATTTGCAATTCTGTGAAGAAAGCAGAAATCTGTATACTGTAGACGTTTACTCAGGTATAAGATGTTGAAGTATGACAGAACGTGGTTGGTACTATACTGTCTCAGATCGGGGTTACGGGTTTTCACAATGTAACAAGGAATGAGAATACGCCGTTCATTTTATTGACTTTTGTTGGGTCAGCTAATGACCAGATGGGGGAGTAGAAATCCGACAGGAAGAACATAAGTAAAAGGTAAAGAAATATAATTTAAGGGCGTTTGTCACGAATTTCAGTAAATCTTAACAAAAATCCAAAAGTCCAAGAGCCCTTATGGCATGGGATTTAACTCGGTCTATATGAAAAAAGAAATTTACTACGCTGAATGATTCCAAGATCTTTGACCTGAGTAACAGCCTTCAGTGGACTGCCGTTTATTTCACACCTGTGGGTAAGTTCACATTCATTTAGGTAGATCGATATTTTAACACATTTTTAAGCATTTTCAGTTTCCATCTAGATACCCCGTCGTAGCACAAGTCCAAAGCATTTTGGATGATATCACAATCACTGGAGTTCACTATGCTTTTGAAAATATTTAGATCATCTAATAACTTGTTACTTGAGGACCACACCGTGATCAAATATCATCATTATTTAAATTATGTTATACACTTAAACTTATAAATTGCAAGTGTGGGTTTGGTTTTACAATCCTGCTCAAACGACAAGGACGAGGCGTGGCCGTCAGAAGTTTTCTTCCTTACCTAATTTTATTTGCTATCAAAAATATAATTTTATATAACATGTACCATGATACATAATTACAATTAAATTTCTAACAGAGTTGACTATTAAACAAAAAGTAAGAGTATTCTTCCCCCTAACCCTTCAATTTAGTAGTAGTAGTAGTAGTAGTAGTAGTAGTGAATATTCCAATGTCCGCTAATGGTAGATTGATATCGTACATCATCCCGGCCAATCTCTTGTGAGGACTGATATATTCTTTGTATTTGTTTGATATTGTCAGGGGATGCCAAATTGTCTCTTCCAACATTGAAATTGTACATGTAGAAAATCATTATTTGAAGGAACTGTTACACGTTTCTGTAAATGTGTTAGAGAACGAGTAAATGAATGACAGACTGGCAGAGGCATGTAACTTGGTTGAATGAGAAAATGAAAGAAGGATAAGAAATTATGTATGGATATAAATATTTTGTATATAATTTATGTAACATATACAGGATGAAGCGCAATTCGCGCACTCGGGCGTCGCAGCGCAACTTCTCACATGCCAGCAATTAAAAAATGTCTCTCACAAAAGTTCGTCCAGCGAGTATATCCGGCAGGAAAAGGACGTTGAAAATGGCAATCTGGCAACGCTGTAACCACATGTAGGGTAAGTACCTCTGTCAGCAGGTATTGCTCGTGTTGTATAGTTGGTGCACTGGATAGAGTTTTAGGTAAGCATGCAGGAGATCGAGGGGTCGATCCTGGGTAGAGGCGTACGTTTCTTATTTCGTAAATGTAGTCCGCGTGGTATGGTATCTGGCATCTTAATCGTCAACAACGAATAAATTCACGTCCACGACGTGGAAAGGGCGTCTTTCAAAGCTGACCAATGAAAAGGATTGTTCGTCCATTTCTAGGTGCGTAGTATGTAAGTACAAATGGTTTCTAGAAGACCCGCTGCAATAGCTGTTGACGATTAAGATGCCAGATACCATACCACCTGGACTACATTTACGAAATAAAAAACATACGCCTCAACCCATGATCGACCCCTCGACGTCCTGCGTGCTGATCCAAAACTCCCTCCACTGCAGCAAGTGTACAGCACGACTGCTGTGTGCTGACAGAGATACTTACCCTACATGTGGTTACAGTGTTGCCAGTTTGCCACTCTTCAACGTCGTTTTTCTGCCGGATATACTCGCAGGACGAACTTTATGAGAGATATTTTTTTATTGCTGGCATGTGAAGAGTCGCGCTGCGACGCCAGAATGCGCGAATTTCGCTTCATCCTATATTTGGCTTCTTCCTAGTGCCAGGCAACACTTTAAACGCTTCAGGGTAGTGAAGTCCCACAGAGACAGTCTGAACTTTCTGAAGAGCACTCGATTTTCTACTTTATTAACAGATGTCATTACTTTTGGTTTGGAGTGCCAAAATAATCTTTAGTAGAGTACTGTAACTGTTCGGGAGTTGGCACTCGATAGTTTAATTCACCACTTTCTAATTGCCACTACAGTTATTTCAAATTAAACTAACCAATCATGCCCAGCTCGCCCCTGGATATAGGGGTAATCTTGGAGACGATGTATCTGTCTGATCTCATCGTGAACAGTGCTACGGGATGTGAGGTTCTCCTCACACAAGGTTACACGCGAGCTGGGGCAGTTCTGAGGTGGGCGGCAATACTTTTACTCAAGTCTAAGATGTTGAAATACGACAGAATGTGGTTGGTACTGTACTGTCTCAGATCGGTGTTATGGGTTTTCACAATGTGAACCTATTTCCGTGTTGCAACGGGAATATACTAGCGTTTTCCTCTAGCATGTAACAGTTAGTGTTGAGCCTCCTTTATCTTTTCCCTATACTACTCTTGTACTGTATAACAATTTATTTAGTAAACTATGTAAATATTATAAATAATATACAATGTTAAGCTTTGGTCTACGAAACATTTTAAATGTACGTGGGGCTCACCCTGTTTCACTAGATCTTTCATATTTCTTTTGTAGCCCGCCTGGTGGCCGTGATCGTTAAGGCATTGAAGTCTACATGGTCTGACACCGCGGTTAGCCGGTTCGACTCACGTTGGTGGAAAAACATTCACATCAGAATGTTGGCCGGCAGTGTAGGCAAGGTGGAGGTATACAATTCCTAATCAATAGATTGCTAGCCTGGATTAAATTTCAAAATCTCTCCGCTGTTCTGATACGGAATGGGGGCATATGACGCTGTTGGATGGGGACGTAAAGCTTTGAGCAGACCCCCTTGGTGTTATTCGACAGGAGTAGTCTACGTGCCGACACCGGGCTTCATTCCCTCCTTACCTCATCATCATCCCACATCCAGACGCGCAGGTCACCTGTGGCCGTCAAATAGAAAGACCTGCACCAGGCGAGCCGAACATGTCATCGGATACTCCCGGCACTAAAAGCCATACGATGAATAAAATCTATAATAATAAAAGAAAGTGTTTGTCTGTGTGTGCGCGATGCCCAGCCAAATCTACGGCACGCAGAGATCTGAAATTTTGAACATAGGCAGATGTAAATGGGTCCAAATCACCTCGAAGCCGGATTTTTCATTTTTGCTTCCGTTGGGGAGTTATGAACGAAAAACTGTCGGGAAACGTGTGTTGGGATATGACAATCCAACGTGCTGTTACCAAGATTGAATGTATAGATTCACTGTCGCTGAAATGAAATGGCGTATGGCTTTTAGTGCCGGGAGTGTCCGAGGACAAGTTCGGCTCGCCAGATGCAGGTCTTTCGATTGGACTCCCGTAGGCGACCTGCGCGTCGTGATGAGGATGAAATGATGATGAAGACGACACATACACCCAGCCCCCGTGCCAGCGAAATTAACCAATTAAGGTTAAAATTCCCGACCCTGCCGGGAATCGAACCCGGGCACCCTGTGACCAAAGGCCAACACGCTAACCATTTAGCCATGGAGCCGGACTCGCTGTCGCTAGGCAACGAACATAAGATAGGTAGAGAACACAAGCCACGGAGCCATTTTAAGTCCATGGCGTAGGAAGCCATATTCGGCCCAGACAGGAAGAGCCAAATTCAGTTCGTAATATCCGGATGCCCAGGCAAATATACTGCACGCAGAGATCCGAATTATTTAACATAGGCTTATTGTTCAATGAATATTAATACCTGTTTGTATTAATTGTTTATGTTTACTTTTTGTCAATTTATTTATTTATTTATTTATTTATTTATTTATTTATTTATTTATTTTATTTATTTTCCCGATGCTAATTTTATTCACTAAAATGTCAGAGATTACTGCGAGGATTTCAGTATACCAGCAATGAAACGTGAACCGTATTTTCTTTCAACTCACTCAGTCTTATATTTTATATTTTATTCAGAGGAAACATTAGATAAATAAGGAATAGAAAGCCGTGCGGTTAGGAGCGCACATCTGTGAGTTTGCATTCGGGAGATAGTGGGCTCGAACTCTACTGTCAGCAGCCCTGAAGATGGTTTTCAGTGGTTTACCGTTTTCACACCAGGCATATGCTAAGGTTTTACCTTAATTAAGGCCATGGCCGCTTCCTTCGAACTCCTAGCCCTTTCCTATCCCATCATCGCCGTAAGACCTATCTGTGTCGGTGCGACGTTAAGCTAATTTTGTAAGAAACTAAACAAAAAAGGAATAGTAATACATATACCAGTCAAGATGCCATTTTAAGTCCATGCCATAAGAAGCTATTTTCGTTCTGTCCGTCATATCCGGAATTGTTTGTCTGTGTGTATGTGTGCGATGCCCAGCCAAATCTACGGGACGTAGAGATCTGAAATTGTTTAACTTCGGTGGGTACAGCATTTCACTGATCACTCATGGCTGTGTCAAAGAGCGATTTTTGCTTCAAGAAATGAAGCTGTCAGCGTTATCAGCAAGCAACATTTTACGGTTTAGTAGCATCTAACGCGTTTGAATTAATAAACGCGAGCGAAGCCGCGGGCACATGCTAGTAATTAGTAAAATATTTCTTTTGCCAAAATTATGGTAAGTTAAAGCTACTACTACTACTACTCATCCAACTCCTTTGCTGTTTGCCTTTTCCGTTGAAAGATTGGATGTAATATTTTCAACTACTTGCAGTATAGGGACCAACCAACAATCGTAGGCTAATAATGATCATCTGACTGTGTGGAAGTCCCTCGAGATATAAAGGAATCCCTTTGATATCCCAGTAGACTCCTTTGCAAACCATCTCCTAACCATTTATACATCAACAGTACTATCCTTACACACACATCGTTTTAAAGTACTGTACACCATTCTGTAATTTACCCTCCTACGGTTTTTTAATTACATAAAGGAATAGCATCCCATATCTAAATTACATACACTGACTGACAGAGCAAATGCTACACCAAGAAGGAGTGGTTCGAAAGGGATGAAAGTTGGGGACGAATAATTGATGTTTATTTCAAACCGATATGCAGGTTACACAATGCGCACGGCATCGACTCAGTAGGATGTAGGACCACCGCGAGCGGCGATGCACGCAGAAACACGTCGAGGTACAGAGTCAATAAGAGTGCGGATGGTGTCCTGAGGGATGGTTCTCCATTCTCTGTCAACCATTTGCCACAGTTGGTCGTCCGTACGAGGCTGGGGCATAGTTTGCAAACGGCGTCCAATGAGATTCCACACGTGTTCGATTGGTGAGAGATCCGGAGAGTACGCTGGCCACGGAAGCATCTGTACACCTCGTAGAGCCTGTTGGGACATGCGAGCAGTGTGTGGGCGGGAATTATCCAGCTGAAACAGAGCATTGGGCAGCTCCTGAAGGTACGGGAGTGCCACCGGCCGCAGCACATGCTGCACGTAGCGGTGGGCATTTAACGTGCCTTGAATACGCACTAGAGGTGACGTGGAATCATACGCAATAGCGCCCCAAACCATGATGCCGCGTTGTCTAGCGGTAGGGCGCTCCACAGTTACTGCCGGATTTGACCTTTCTCCACGCCGACGCCACACTCGTCTGCGGTGACTATCACTGACAGAACAGAAGCGTGACTCATCGGAGAACACGACGTTCCGCCATTCCCTCATCCAAGTCGCTCTAGCCCGCTACCATGCCAGGCGTGCACGTCTATGCTGTGGAGTCAATGGTTGTCTTCTGAGCGGACGCCGGGAGTGCAGGCCTCCTTCAACCAATCGACGGGAAATTGTTCTGGTCGATATTGGAACAGCCAGGGTGTCTTGCACATGCTGAAGAATGGCGGTTGACGTGGCGTGCGGGGCTGCCACCGCTTGGCGGCGGATGCGCCGATCCTCGCGTGCTGACGTCACTCGGGCTGCGCCTGGACCCCTCGCACGTGCCACATGTCCCTGCGCCAACCATCTTCGCCACAGGCGCTGCACCGTGGACACATCCCTATGGGTATCGGCTGCGATTTGACGAAGCGACCAACCTGCCCTTCTCAGCCCGATCACCATACCCCTCGTAAAGTCGTCTGTCTGCTGGAAATGCCTCCGTTGACGGCGGCCTGGCATTCTTAGCTATACACGTGTCCTGTGGCACACGACAACACGTTCTACAATGACTGTCGGCTGAGAAATCACGGTACGAAGTGGGCCATTCGCCAACGCCGTGTCCCATTTATCGTTCGCTACGTGCGCAGCACAGCGGCGCATTTCACATCATGAGCATACCTCAGTGACGTCAGTCTACCCTGCAATTGGCATAAAGTTCTGACCACTCCTTCTTGGTGTTGCATTTGCTCTGTCAGTCAGTGTATTTACTCACATATATATTAGTAATTCTATAACAACACGTTGTTTATACAGATTCGCATCGATATGCCATCGTGCAAATGTTTACAACATATTATTTCGGTAGGAATTTATATGGAATGATAAAAATTTAATAGGCACTGTATGTTACCAAATATAGCCTAATACCGGGCGAGTTGGCCGTGCGGTCAGGGGCGCGCAGCTGTGAGCTTGCATCCGGGAGATAATGGGTTTTCCGTGGTTTCCCATTTCAACAACAGGCAAATGCTGGGGCTATACTTTAATTAAGGCCGCGGCAACTTCCTTCCCACACCTAGCCCTTTCCTATCCCATCGTCGCCGTAAGACCTATCTGTGTCGGTGCGACGTAAAGCAACTAGCAAAAAAATATAGCCTAATACTTGTACCAAATTTAAAAGCCGCCTGTTCCATTTTTCTATTAGTTTCACGTTGCACCGACTCAGACAGATCTTACGGCGACGATATTTCTTGACGGAGGCAGTTTTTCCCCCTGCCTCTTGATAAAGGCCATATAAAAAATGTTGCTTCGACTGATCCCCGGTCTCATTTATGGTTATAATAGTATAGAAGCTGCTGAGGTATGCATCGTGCTGAGTAATGACATTCGGAAAACGAATGGCATCTCTGTGTTATGAAAATGGTCAGTTGTTCTGCAATGGCGCTTTCTGGCCGTGTGAGGAAAGCACTGGCAAATCACATCACTCCTCATCTTTCCTAGTTAGCCTCATTTTAGCACCGCGGTTTTTGCGGTTTCCCTGTGACAACATAACCTTTGGCGATGCTATTTGAGAATCCAACCAGGCCCTAGGACGAAGACCTAGCTGAGAGACAGACAAATTTAAGTCATAATTGTCTTTCCGAATGTTTGACTCCCTGATGGGAAATCACACCCAAATATTTTCCCGGGATGACAGATCGGTTTAGATTTGCAGGCACCCATCTATTAGTTAGATAAAATAAATTCCTGCGTTCGTCTAGAAGTATTTCTCCTTTGTATCTCCTTTTCAGACCTGGGCTATAACATTAGTATTTTCCAACTGTGTTAAGCTGAAAGTACACAGTGAATCGACTATAAATCCAAAAGATTATCATGTGGAATTTTCTATGCCCTGGAAACAGGGAATAATAATAATAATAATAATAATAATAATAATAATAATAATAATAATAATAGTAATGTAGTAATCAAACTAGAAGGATTGTATGCCTCAGAGTGTCTTATTTTGAATAAAAAAGGGAGCTACAAGAACTGGAAAAGAAAGAAAGGAAGATCCTAAGGAAGATTCTGGGACGCAGAAAACTACTGATGGAACCTGAAAAAAAGGAAAAACAAGGATCTTTATAAACATACGAAAAAGATCTCAGACACAATGAGGAAGCGAAGGTTGAACTTCTACGGACATCTAGTAAGAATGGATGAAAGCAGACTGACCAAAACGATCTTTAAGTACATTGTAGGATTGAAGGCCACCACTAAGTGGGTAGAAGAGGTCAAAAGAGATGCAGAAGAAGTTGGAATTACACTAGAGGTGATCAATAAAAGGAAAGAGTTTAGAAACATAATCAACAAAGTCAAATTTTTTGAGGACAAACACCTAAAAAGAAGCCCAACCGGATAATCTCTGAGGAGGAGAGAAAAATACGAAGCGAGAGAATGAAAAGGTTCTGGGAAGAGAATAGAAGAAAGGCCAACAAGCCTTAAGTTCTATGCGGTCCACAGTTGGCCAAATTCGGAAAAAGAGAAGAAGAATGTAGTAATAACCCTCTTGCCTTAATAGCGACAACTACAAAGGTGAATACGATAATCACCATCATAATTGGAAGTCGAATTTGTTGATCCCCGAGACATTCATCTTAAAATATCCATTGAAGCAACACTGCAAGTGCTCGCCAATTTATTGCGGTGGGTTGATACAGCTATGTAGAGATCCACAGTTTGGAGATCAAATCATGAGTGATTAGATCATGTCCATCTCAATTGCTGGAATATGGAAGCATGCTTTATTTCGGTGGCAGTAAGCGCCTACTAAATAAACTGGATAGTCTTCAATTTCAGTGCATTCGCATTTACCTTGGATATGTGAAAACCACGCCAATTAATGCTCTTCTATTAGAAGCCGCAGAAATTCCCTTGAATATCCGTGCGCAGTTTCTTTCAGATAAGTTCATATTAAAGCAAACCCACACAAAAAATTCAACAATTCTAACACCTCTTCGAAGATTACAACACTTAGCAGACGATCAAGATCTGCTTTCTTTGAATCAAAGTTATCTCCTGCTGCAAAGTGTCACATATACAGGCTCACTACTCACCCAACACTCTCAAAAGAGTATAGCAAACATATGATATTCCATTTGAGCACTGCATATGCCCTATGGAAGTGAATGGATCACTAACATAACTACAAAAAGATCACAGATTGGCGCAGTTAAGTCAATATGATTTGACTCTCCGGTATCCTTCATCTGTTAAGATTTATACTGATGGCTCAAAAATACCAATAAGCGGCGTAGGATGTGCATTCTATTGTCCTGAACAACATGAAGAACAAGGTTTTCGTTTGCCAGAACATATTTCTATCTATGCAGCAGAAACTGTTACCATTATAGAATCCCTCAAATATTCCAAATGATTATACCGTAAAAGTATCACTATCTTTACCGATTCACTCAGCGTCCTTTCCACACTATCTGCATCGCTTATCATCCAGAAACCTAACATCTACCACATCAGTATTATTTAAAAAACATATCAATTCCAAAGACGCGGTTCCAAAGTAAACTTCGTATGGGTCCTAGCCCACATCGTGATACCACATTATGAATACGTAGATGCCTTAGCGAAGGAAGCATGTGTCAGTGGACAGGTATGAATACTCCCAGCAACTTCATAGATCATACAGTGATTATATAGAAAAGAGCCTATAGTAAATTGACAAAGAGGAGGAAACAAATAGCCACAAAGGTAAATTTTACTCAATGATCGAACATAATCCCCCGCGACGTCTTTGGTTCGCAGAATAGAACACTCAACGACGATTCATCTCAACAATCACTTTAATGCGATTCATTCACGGAAGTTTTAGAAGTCACCTTTATCGCGTCAACGTAGTGGACACACCATACTGTTCATGTGATGGCCAGTCGATTCAGGACCTAAACCATCTCTTTTTTTGCATGTGCTCATTACCACCAACAGTAAAATATGTTGATTACAACTCTGCTTCACGCTAAGCAGCAGTTACCAACCTGTTTAAGTACACTACTGGCGACTAAAGAAAAAAAAATGTACACTATTATTAGGAACTATGTAACAAAAACTTGTCTACAAATTTGATTGATTTTATATGGATATTTATGTGATTATAATGTAATGATGTGCAACATATGTCTTTTATATGTACAGTATATGTGTCTATTCCAAACTTGTAATGAATTGTAAAGTTCAAACCAGCATATTGTCGTATTCAGATGGCTGTTTGGTCTGATACTGATCTAAAGCCAAATAAATAAAATACGACATCAGGAGCACGACTAGTGTGTCTGAGGTCGTTCTGAAATAGCACTTTCTGGTCCAGTGTGGAATGCATGACAAAATACCTAACTTCTCAGCATGCCTTCTACGACTTATTATGGCACAGCTGTCGGTTTTTGCGGTTTTCTTATAACCGCATAAACTTTAGTGGTGATGGTAGTGGTCGTGATTATTGAAGAGGAAGTACTGCTAGGAAACTATCCCCTCCACTAATCAGAAGGAAAATGGAAGAAGTTCGACACATCGAAGAATGATGCTATCAGCAAAACAGAGGGATGGGCCACAAAAGGCGTGAACATGAAGTTCGACACATCGAAGAATGATGCTATCGGCAAAACAGAGGGATGGGCCACAAAAGGCGTGAACATGAAAGACTCCCTAGGCCTCGCAAACCTAATACCGTCGAGAACAAGAGTTGACAAAGGTAAGTCAGATACGAAATATGATTTTGAGGAACCTGACACAAGTAAGTGGAAGCAATTTCAGACTCGGCTATGGGAATCGTGGTACCAAACCGCGCTCACAAGTTGAAAGCCCCTTGTCCCCTTTCAGTCGCCTCTTAAGACAGGTAGGGGATATCGTGGATGTATTCTACCACCCTCACCCACAGGGGGATTGGTGGGGCTGTCTGGGGATCCAGCTAGCCACTGGGATGAAGACTTCGCAGACAAACAATCACCAACATACACATCCCATGCTCGAGCTACATGCTTTCTATACGGCTTCCAGCCCTAGAAACAACAGTAGCGGACTAAAACTACAGGCAGAGATGGCTTAGAATATACTGCAGTACGTGGCGCATAGGATACCTTAGGACATGTAACTGTGCACCTGCAGTTATGCGCAAATGAATTTATGACTTCCGTTTTAACAGAGCACTGATTCAAAGAGAAGAGATGTTACGGTACGGCGTGATTGATGCAATACACGCAAAGCACAAAGTAGCCTATTTCAGACTGCACGATTTTTGAAAATCTACAGATTATCTGTGGGCAAAGTTCGGAAGGAGTTGCAAACCTCGTTCGGACTGTATGAAGACATCGCAATTAGTATAGCAGGTGCAGAATACAATCGTTGATAATTCCAAAACGTCTATGATAGCCATTTACAGAGATCTTTTAAGTGTCCAAAGGCACGGTCCGCTGTGTAGTGCATGAGTATAGAGTATTTGATATTAGTCGTATGTTATGAGTTATGACGTTATGAGGAGAGAGCGCCTCATGGCGATGCACGCACAAGAACAACGGCTGTTCTGTGCAGTTACTAAAACATCCGTCCGGAGAAACTTGCTCTGTATTTTTCCGATGACAATTTTTTCCAGCATGATTAAAAGATGACAGGAGAAACAGGTTATCCAGAATCGTTTGAATGTCCCTCGTGTTATGCACAACTTCTCGCACTGATGGATTTACGCAATGCCGATTCCAATCCTCAGACCTAAGGCTATTCTCGATCGTTCCAAGATGGCGAATCGAGTAGCCAGGTATGTTGGAAACCTGGGTTCGTTGTTTTCTTATGCAGTAGGTGTAATTTCATGGAAGTTGACGATAAATTTAGTTTCTTTGTAGAATATAAGTGTGCGCTCGTATTTATATGGGTCAGTGGACATTTAGGATCTGTGATTATACGTGGAAATGGAAGAATGTATTTGTTTTGATCATGTTGTGAACCGGGTTTAAGTCTTTAGTGTCTGAACATTTCATTACTAAATTTACCATCGCTGTATGAGGTGCTGTTATGTCATTTGTCAGCATAAGTTTTAAGAGCTTCCACAAAGGAAAGATTAGATCACCATGGCCTTTAATTGGCATCATCATTTCAGGTTTTCTAAGGAACAAAACATTAAGAGAGAAGTGGATTAGCAATGTACACCGTGACTATTTTGAAGTCGATGACATAACATTAGTGTGCATACATCATTTTGAGAATAAGTCTGATGTTAGGGAAGAAATTTTTCTAGTTCTAAATGATGAACCTATTCGTATTCCTCGAAAAATGCAATTCATTTAGATATATTGTAATTTTTATGGTGATGTCCCGTCGGTGTCTTTGTGCTTTAAAGTGTCGAGTGATTTATATGCAAGTGCATTTTACAAGAATCTGTGCTTACCTGCGGAAAAGTCTTGTGAATTATAGGGATACAAGTACCTAAGCTTGTCCTCGACAGTCGAAATTACTATCTATAAAGTAATTTGAAGTTCTAAATGGACTATTAATATATCTTATGAATAAAAGTTACACTTTCGAGGTTTTTTATGGCAATGGAATGAAATCAAAACAGGTATTGTAGTATTTTTAGTGCAGTTGTAGCTCGGAGTTGTACTTTGACGTCTAGGTCTGCGTTCTCTTCAGAAAGCTACATACAACTGTCCAAAACGAATCACCATCAACAGCGTCATATCCCCTCACTCCATATGAGCCCTGTGGAGAGGTTTGAAATTTAATCCAGGCTTTTGGCACGCATTCTAGTGATTAGAAATTCTATAACACCACCTCACCTCCCCTACCCTGCCGGCCAACATTGCGATGGGACTCAAACCGGACAACTACGGTGTCAGATCATATAGACTTCACGCGTTAACAAGCATGGCCAGCATGCGGGCCGCTCGATCTCCTGCTTATCGACAGAGATAAATCCTAGAATGGAAACAAAAAGAAATGATCCATTTATTTCGCTGAAAGATAGTATTTTTCACTGAACAGTTCAAAGTGTGATGATCATCATTCCATTATTCTTCTAACTCATTACTGGTTCATATTTTAGTCTCTAAAATATATGTGTGTAAGGCAATAGAAGCCAGGATGTACGCAGTTCGACATAATGCCGATAGATATAGCTGTGTACTTAAGTCACAATGGCCATGAGACAATAACTTCGCTGACAGAAACATATTTTTCTTTAAAAAACATACAAGCCGTGTTCGTGAGAGGTTCATAACAATCTACAACTGGTATCAATTTCAGCACTGCATTGTTCTTATAACCCATATCTGGTACCAGTTGGACGGCAACAGAATTCAGATTGTACGTAGTTCGAACTCATGCCGATAAATATAGCTGTGTATTTACGTCATCATGGCGATCAGACAATTACGTATTTTTCTTTTTAAAAGTATAACAGTCGTGGTCGTGAGAGGTTCATTGTGTTTTCTTGTAAAGAAGACATAACAATCTTTAACTGGAGCTAATTTCATTTCTTGAAACATTCTCAATTTCTCAATATCACAGTGAATGACAGACAGAATAGATTATATATATAAAACACTGCGTGTCTCTGAATGAATAGTTTAATTGATAAATGTATACTGCTACACAAAGGGATCTAGTATTAAAAGGCGTATGACCAGGGCCTAATTTAACTCTTACAACGCCTCTGGGAACAAAAATACTGAAATGCACCATAATGGCTACGCCGTTCGTTGTGCCAAGTTATGTAGCAATAGAACATTTCGTTAAACGTATGGTTTTTATTCGTACTGCTTCCAACGTGTCCTAAAATTACGTACGCACCATATTTTATGAGCGATGCAAGTTGGCGTGAGAACCGTCTCTTGAGCGGCCTTGGGCTATGGATCGTAAAGAATGGTTCGTTGATCTCCGGACATAGTTATTCATTTAAGAACACGAGGACAGAAATGTAAATGATAGGAAAAATAATGGCCCGAAGACGGTCCTTCCCCAATAATTTAGCGCGTTGGCGCCGACAAGCTAAAATGATGTAATTTGAGTCTATTATTCCTTGGAAATAGCTACTGTATGTTGTATAGTCTGCGAGGTAAATATACGGAAGGTGACTAATGCACATATAAATCCCTCCACAAATCTATGTGTTACCGTTTAATTATTCGTGAGGTTATTATGGCTGAGGATAGTAATTATTATACATCACGGGCAAAGGGAGGGGGTGCGGGTTTAAAATGCGCCGTAATGGCCACTTGTGTTATCTATCGCAGCCATCGCAGAGTCCACGAGAAAGAAGAACCTATCACTTCTCTTCAGATGTGTTATTATTTTTAAAATTCAGCGCCGATTTCTTGAACGTTGAGTATAACTACCTGAAGAAAATACGAGATTAATGTGTTTCAAAGTCAGTAAAAGATACATGTGTCTGATTTGTTTATAAGTAAGCTACTCTTGAACGGAAATGCCTTATACTATATTGAAGTTTCAGTCTCGAAAGACTTTCGATAATCTCTGCTAGTTTCTACAAGAGACTTACACAAGTAAGCAAAACGTAATCGATTTATAATTACTGTATACAGTACATTAAGCCGCGTTGTGAGTATGTCATAGTACATTTATCATCGCAACATTGTCGCATCAAGAAACCGATGCTAAATTTTAAACATAACAGGAGAGATAGATTCTTCATTCTCCTGGACTCTGGGATGGCTGTGATAGACAATACAAGTGGCTATTATGGCGCATTTCAGTCTATTTGCTTATGAGTAAACACGGCCTAGGCCCCTATATTTTAACTGCTTATGGAATCACTGCATTCTACCAGGAAAACAACTGCACTTACTAGCAGTTAAAACACGCATGTATAACAGTAATGTTTTTCTCTTTTTTTTCGGGAATGTTGTTTATCTGTAATTTCATCATATTACTCATGTAGAATTTTTCAAATCAAATTTTGAATAATTTGTTTTTAGGATTCTTTCCGAAGAATATCCCGGCCAATGAAATAATAATTCGTCAGTGATTACAACTTTTATAAATGTAATTGTACATTACAAACCATCTGTACTTCCATTAATTTACGATGTTGACACCGAAATGTGCAAATACCTTGTTAACGCTCATTTTCATAAAACTACACGACAATGTTCTTCCGTCTGATTCCCGTACCAGTAAACTGTTCTACTTACTGTAGGTTAATATGGACGGAATTTATACTTCATGAATATTGTCTAAACATAACAAAATGACAACATAACACTGATGCGTTAAACGTGAAGATCTAATTCGTTTATTGCTATCACGTAAGGAGTGTTGTCATATTTTCAATCGTTATATTTACAAATGTATCATGTCTTATTGAACATTATTATGAATCCAAGCTTTTCAAAATATAACATAACAAAGAAAATATCTTGAAATATGTGCTAAAAGGACAATATAGGTTAAAAAAGCTGACATAATTCTCATTTTTCATTTGTGTACAGTCTTATAAACTGGTCATTTTTGTCACTGTTTCCTGTATAAAACCCATATTGTTAATGTGTATTTTCAGAGTCACTATACAATAATATGAGCACTTGAGGACATTTCTTTTATGCATGGCTTCTAGGTTGTCTCTCTTGATCATCCAGATGAAGTCAGTAAGCATATTGATGTTTAATCGTCCCTGATATATTCTTTTAATCTACTTTAAATCTTTATGGTACCTTTTACCACTTACAGAACCCAAATTCTCGGGAGAAAACATCAAAGTAGTAAGTGTAAAACATGACGTAGAGTATTTGTGGTCGTTTCAAATAACACATTATCGTTGATATGCACACAGTTGTTTAGTTTATTTATCTTAATAACAGTATCGCATAAAACTTACAAAGATCGCTATCGAATAATTATACTGTAGGGTGAGTGGTGGCGATTGTTGTTCTTAGAGGAAGTGCAACCAGGTAACCATCCTCTACTGTAGGGTGATGTCAGTGTCCTAACATTATGTGCATTTCAGAGGCAATTAATTGCAGGCCAGTGTCATTATTTGAAGGTAATAACAGAAATATAATCATCCCTGTTTTAAAAGTCATCCATGGATCACACAAGAGAGTTCGAAAATGACGCGAAGGCAGCTAAATTGTGGTCAAATAAAATGTCTGCATCTGAGGACGTACGATAATAATAATAATAATAATAATAATAATAATAATAATAATAATAATAATAATCAATAATAATAATCAATATTATTATTATTATTATTATTAATATTATTATTATAATCAATATTATTATTATTATTATTATTATTATTATTATTATTATTATTATTATTATTATTATTATTATTATTATATGCGTATGGACCCTGTTGGATCACGCATTACATTTATGATTCGCTTTTTTAACAGACCATATTGCTTTCATTCTTTCACTGTGTGCCTGTTTCCTTTCTTCGGACCACTTAGTCCCCGATCTTTTAGGGACTTCATTCTCTGGCTTTACTACCTAACTATTTATCTTGTGATGGTAAATGTTTCTGTCCAGTATTTCTGATGTTTCTACCTGGGCCTTTTCCAGATCATTTTTAATACCTTGTATCCATGGTACGTTCTTCAGTTTTTCAGTATACATTAAAATCTTGTGGGTTAGCCTTGAAGACGATAGTCTGTGAACGTGTCCATAGAATTTCAGACTTCGTTTCCTGACGTCTGCGGCAAGGTTGGACAGTCTTTCCGTAGCTTTGCGTGATTTGAGCCTATACCCTTCTTATTTTTTCTCTGGTCCCAGAATTTTCCTCAAAATCTTCCTTTCCTCCTTCAAGATGTTTTCCAGATCACCTTTGTTATTAAGTATCGAGATTTTACTTGCATACAACACTTCAGGTTTAATCACCGTATTATAATGTTTGATTTTTGTATGCATGGACATGCATTTCTTGTTGTAGATGTCACGGGTTCTCCAATATGCTCTTTTGAGTTTTTGTAATCGAACTTTCTGTGCTTCCTTTTCCAACCCTGTTGGTTCTAGGATCTCACCGAGATATTTAAAGTATGGAACTCGTTTGATCTGCCCATATTTTGTTTGTAATTCCTGAATGTCGAATTTAGTGCAAATAAACTTGGTCTTCTCGAATGAGATTTGTAGTCCAGTTTTCTCAGCGCATTCCTTGAGGACTTCAATCTGTTTGATCCCTGAAATTACGCTGTCTGTTAGTATCGCTAGGTCGTCTGCGAAAGCTAAACAACTGATCTTTATGTCATCGTTCTTTCGGCCAAGTTGAATGGGTTTCCAGTGCTCCTGAACTTTCAATTCCTTCTCCCATTGTCGAATGACTTTGTCTAGAACAAGGTTGAAAAGCAGTGGTGACAATCCGTCACCCTGTCGCACGCCGGTCTTAATGCCAAAGGGCTCCGATACTTCACCCATGAATTTCACTTTTGACTTCGTGTCCGTGAGTGTTTCCTTGATGAATCTTAATGTCTTTGGGTCAAGCCCTTGTTCTTCTAAGATGTTAAAAAGTGACTGTCTATCGACCGAATCGTACGCTTTCTTGAAGTCGACGAAACTACAAATAATCGGAGAACTTCGGGTTTCTCTATATTTCAATATCGTTTTCAAGTTAAAAATTTGTTCAACACAGGACCGCCCTGGTCGAAAACCGGCTTGATAGTCTCCGATTTTGTGTTCAAGCTGTTCTTGTACTCTTTGAAGAAGACACGTGGAGAGAATCTTGTAGGTGACTTGAACGAGAGAAATCCCTCTGTAGTTATTTACATCGGTTTTGTCACCTTTCTTGTGTACCGGATGGATAAGTGCACAGTTCCATTCTTCAGGGAACTTTTTCCAGATGTCCATGATTATTTGTGAGTTCCTCAAGTGTATTTGGGCCTATATTCTTTAAGAGTTCTGCAACTATGCCGTCTTCTCCAGACGCCCTGTTATTTTTGAGTCTGAAGATGTGTCTCTGGATTTCTTCTTTGGTAGGTGGTGGAGATTCAGGGTTTACGTGTACAGGAGTTTCTTTGGGCCGTCGTAATGTTGGCTCCTGGCAACTGAGTAATTCAGAGAAATATCGAACCAACTCCTTACAATTATCCTGGTTAGACAGCGCGAGCTTTCCGTCTTGTTTTCGGAAGCATAAATTCTGTGGGGTGTATCCACGGATTCTTCCTGCGAAAGTCCTGTAGAAGTCTCGCATATTGTGATCTCGGAAATCTTTTTCTATAGATTCCAGTTGGTCCCTCATGTATCTCCTCTTCGTTTGCCTGATTACTTTTGACACTTCCTTCCTTGTCTGAAGATAATGTTGTTGAGTCTCGAGTGACTTCTTAGAGTTATATTTCTGAAAGGCTCTCTTCCGCTTTTCCAGTGCTTCTTCACATGAAGAGTCCTACCAAGGGTGTTTCGTATTCTTCTTTAATGGAATCGTCTCTTTAGCTCTTGTGATGATCTTGTCATGGAACTCTTGCCTTTTACTTTTCCCATTATTCGAGAAAAGACGAAAGTAGAAATGCAATAAAGGACCAATACCGTCGAGGTCGGAAGAGTACAAGCATTGACCAATGGAAATCGAATAGAAAAGATGAGAAACACTATCCTGACACTGGAATCTAGTAAGTGGAAGACTTTTGCACCATGAATATATGTGTATTTGATTCCGCCGCCACAAGTTATTGAAGATAGAAGTCTAGGAACTTACGTCTGACGCTATCCTGACTTTGTTCTGGAATTGAGTTGAAAATACGGAAAATTCTGTAGGATGGCCGATGGTCACTTCACCCTCATTGATTCTACTAGGGAGATAGTGGGTTCCGACAGTGGGTCGAAGATGGTTTACCGTGTTTTCCCATTTTCACACGAAGCAAATGCTGGGGCTGTTCTTAATTAAGGCCACAACCGATTCCTTCCCACTCCTAGCCCATTCCTACCCCGTCGTCGCCATAAGACTTATATGGGTTGGTGCGACGTAAAGCCACTTGTAAAAGAGTGATTAAACCTGAAATTGAGTGCACCTTGTCTTAAAATTGTAGTATAGCCGGGAATCGAATCTGGGGCAGCTGGATGGGATGTTACAACGGGGAATGTGTGTGGTTATAAATGAAAATCTCCTCAAGCGCACGCTGTTGCTTCATATAAGGATTTGGGGGATATCGTGGTCAAGAGCTTAGTGCATTTTCCACCCACTTTCTCTCTCTTTCTCTCTCTCTCTCTGTGCAAGTATGCACGCGTGCAGAGTTGATGACAGAAGACGTTTCTTAAGCAGAACTAGCAAGTAAGAAACATTTTTGTGCACCATTACTCACTCAATAATAAGATGATCATGGGAGACTAGTGACCGAAGTGAGGGCTATTGGGCTATACAGAGGGACTGAATGGGTCGCTAAATTTCTAGAAAATAGAAATCAGAGAATTGGAGTAGGTGAGGCATTATCTGATTCTATAATGATTGAGAAGTGGGCCGTAAGGAAGCATTATTGTACATTTATGTTTTCTTACATATTTAAATGAAATTAATAAAAAAATCGAATCACAGATAAAGCTTTCTGCAGATGATGTTATACTGTTAGAGGATTTTAAGCGATTGCAAAGAGGCTTCGAGAAAGTTGTGAGATGGTCAGCAGACGATGGAATGATGGGAAAAATCGAGCTGTAAGTTTCACCAAGAGAAAGGGTCCTCTTAGGGGTGAAAGTACCTAATGTCGATCACTGTAAATGCCTAGGTGTTAATTCAAGGAAAGATCTTCTTTGACGCAATCACATTAACGAGGTTGAAGTATAAGTTGAAGACCTCGTCGTTTGGTTATAAGAGTATTTAAGAGTTGTAGTAAGGATGTAAAACAGAGATCGTATACGTAGCTGGTAATACCCAATTAGAGCATGGTTCCAGTGTATGGCACGCTTACCAGGAGAACTCAAAAAGTTCAAAAGGAAAACAGTACGATTTGTTGGAAGCAAAGAGTCGATCTGCTCGAATAAGTAATATGACGCACCGAACTGTCAGTGGGGAGATGGCGTGGAGTGATATTATTAGAAAAATATCATGGAGTTTCTAAAAGTAGGAGGGGTCATAATATGGAGATAAGTTGGAACTGAAGAGTACAAATTGGGACAAACGTTACTATATAGGATGAGGAATTACGGATTGGAATAATTCATCAAGGGAGATGTTCGATAAATTTCCAACTTCTTTAAAATCATTTAAGAATATACTAGGCAAATAACTGATAGGTGTTTGATTCCCTGGGCAGCAGCACTAAATGCAGATAATGGTGATTGATTGATTGATTGATTGATTGATTGATTGATTGATTGATTGATCGATTGATTGATTGATTGATTGATTGATTGATTGATTGATTGATTGATTGATTGATTGATTGATTGATTGATTGATTGATTGATTGATTGATTGATTGATTGATTGATTGAAATGCCTTCTCAAAATTCTTTGTCTTCTCAACAAGCATTACACACAGAATGCCGAAGTCTTGTATACAGTGGAAATTTAGGCCCTAAAAGGAGGTGCCTAAAATATGCCATTTCACTGTTGCTTTTAGGGTTTAAAATAATTAAAAAGTAGGCGCATATATTTTCTGCATACAGACATTAAAACTACTTACCAAAGGATTTGAAGCAACGATTCCACACCTTCTTTTTTAATTTGAGAAGACATTTACATAATAATATTGTTATTGTTATTGTTATTACCTGCCTGCTGTCATTTCTTGATGGTTGCAGTACTTTTGCATCCATCTCTTGCCACAGGCCAGAGCAAAGTGTAGCTTCCACTGAAGTCCCGGTCTCATCAATGGCTGTGACAATATGGAAGCTGCTGGGGTATGGGTGGTGCTGAGTAATGGCCTTCAGAGTACAACCAGTACGTCTGAGTGTTATGAAAGGTGTTGCTCATAGGGTCAGTCGTGCTGGAATAGCGCTGCCTGGCCCAGTGAGGAAAGCAATGGCAAACTACCTCACTCCTCGTCTTGCCTAGTACGCCTCATTTTGGTACTGCCATTGGTTTTTGCGGTTTTCATATAACTGCATAGCCTTTGGTGGTGCTATTTGAGGATCCAACCAGCCTCTGGGCTGATGACCTAACAGACAGACAGATTGGCTTTACGTCCCACTGACTACTTTTACGGTTTTTGGAGACGCCGAGGTGCTGGAATATAATCCTTGGGGAGTTACTTTACTCACCAGTAAATCTACCGACAGGAGGCTGGCGTGTCTAACACCTTCAAATACCACCGGATTGATCCAGGATCGATCGGACCTGCCAGGTTGGGGTAAGAAAGCCTGCATCTCAACCGTCTGAGCCAGTCAGCCCGGCAGAAGAACTTTACATATATTCCCTATTTTAAAATGGTACATTAAAATATTCACGCGGAACGCACTGGATATACCATAAAAACTTAAGTGCCTTCGTAATGTCCCTTACCCACTATATTTCCCATAGCTCACTTCACAACAACGATTGTATGTACTTAAGTACGTAGAAATCTGCTTCGATACACTACAAGCTAACATACAATTTAACTGAACATTTCAGTAAAACACGTCGACAAATAATCGGTAACACTGTAAATACTTTTATTGAATGTTGATAAGGTAGAATTATTTTCGCAATCACATGTAAAAAGAGAAAACGCAGAGTACTTATTTTCCATAGAATTAAGTATAAAGAGAGTCTATACAGTACCTAAATAGATTCATTATTTTAGATTGGAAGGATGTGAAGCTATGAGAGTGACGATTAAATTGGTCTTTAATAACCTCTGGACTATCCGCTCATAGTCATTGTCGATGGCTCCAAAGTATATTGAAACCAAAACCAAACTCTATGGTACTACAGCCCTTGAAGGGCCTTGGCCTACCAAGCGACCGCCGCTCAGCCCAAAGGCCTGCAGATTACGAGGTGTCGTGTGGTCAGCACGACGAATCCTCTCCGCCGTTATTCTTGGCTTTCTAGACCGTCCAAAGTATATTAGTATCAAATAATTCACAGAAATATTAAAACCGACGGAGAGTAATCGTTTTTCTAGAGAGGTATTCGTTGTTCATCAAACTCGCCAGGCGTAACTCGCAACGTACGACCGTCATACCTCGTGCTCAATATTAGTGACAATATTGTTGTCGATTCTTAATAGAGACCACCATCTCTGTATTCTTCTATGTTTGATCAAATTCTCCAACCTTTAACCAACTATACCTTCTCATCAGGAAGACTAAGGGATATGTCTTCTGCTAGATGACAGTTTTTTTTTTTCCTAGTTTCAGACGTACCACAGTACCAAAGTAATCGTCAGTATATTTTATCTTATGTAATGAGTAATTATAACTTTCTATCTCAACGATACGTTGAACCTAGACATGTTGGCTTGAAGATTTCACTACTGTATAACCAGACAGGCTGGAGTTTATAGCGTCTGTGGTAACCGAAAAAATGCGTTTAAATGTGATATTTGGGACTCTGAATAGCTGTGAAGGAACCCAAGGAATGCTATCAGTACCAGAATCCAAACCTATATCTAGGAGTGGTGTGGCTTCACCCTTCTTTTGCTGAAGGGAATACGACATGCACCCCTGGCCAATCTTTGCTTGCTATTTGTTTATAATTCAGAAAAATTACCACAGTGAAATCACGACATCAGCGTTGAATACTTCAAACAGGAGGAGGACGGGAAAGCGCTTTGAAGTATAGCCAGCACGCTCGAACTCGAGATGGTTAACCACACTAGGAAGTGTAGGTCTATAGCAAACTCTTCAATAATCCAAACGAATGTGCACGTAGAGAAGGGATTATCATAGACTTTTTATCTTTCGTTTAAGTATTCTTCAAACTTCTACTTAGAACCACTGTCCTGCATTATTTATGTTTAAAAAGTAATGAATTATGTCTTTACTGAAAATGAAAACCTACAACCTGTTTTCCAGTCATTGACCGGGTCAGGGATGGAATGAATGAAGCAGATATAGGCTATTAGTACGATGGGGTCGCCACTCCCAAAGTGATTTATTAATCACTGATAGATGCTATGAAATGAGAATGGAGTGTTTTGCTGGAATGAAAGATGACAGGGAAAACAGGAGTACCCGGAGAAAAACCTGTCCCGCCTCCGCTTTGTCCAGCACAAATCTCACATGGAGTGACCGGGATTTGAAACACGGTATCCAGCGGTGAGAGGCCGACGCGCTGCCGTCTGAGCCATAGAGGCTTTATGTCTTTACTGCTCAAACAAAATTGTTTTATCACCAACCACCGCAGAAATATATGCAAATTGTTTAATTTCAACATTAATTAATTGAGTAAAGAGGTTTCAGTCGTTAACTATTATTTTTCACGAGACTCATTCATACTGTTAGGATTGTGTCAAATTCTGGACCATACAAACAAGAAATACAAATCACGACTGAAATGGTGTCTATATCAAATTATTGTAAAGAATAGTGACCCTTTTTCGAAATTTCGTAGGCTAACAGCAAATCTTTCTTTGCTCTTATGTGACAGTCAGGGCCTATTGATGACTGTGAATTTTTAATCACGCTGAATACATATGCAGCGACTTGATTCTTCCCTACCGGGCGAGTTGGCCGTGAGCGTAGAGGCGCGCGGCTGTGAGCTTGCATCCGGGAGATAGTAGGTTCGAATCCCACTATCGGCAGCCCTGAAAATGGTTTTCCGCGGTTTCCCCATTTTCACACCAGGCAAATGCTGGGGCTGTACCTTAATTAAGGCCACGGCCGCTTCCTTCCAACTCGTAGGCCTTTCCTATCCCATCGTCGCCATAAGACCTATCTGTGTCGGTGCGACGTAAAGCCCCTAGCAAAAAAAAAATATTCTTCCCTAATGACAAACAAGTGGTACAAATGTAAAATAATTTAAAAATGTGTTTCCAAATTCAAATTCCTCTTGAAGTGTAGTTGATATGACAAGATTGTGTGATGATCTATGTAGTCTCAGAAAGTTTAGCAAACATTTACAGGTTAGAATTCGAATTACACTCTCAGGAATACTGTTTGGCTGGACGTGACTGATTTTAATGGAACACGAGTGAAAAATCAATTAACAAAATGTACAAAATTACAAAATTTACATATCATTACCATATGATTTTAATAGATATTTTTAAAAATTGGTTTCCCATCGCACCGACCATATAGGTCTTATGGCGACGATGGGATTGGGAAAGGGCTAGGAGTGGAAGGAAATGGCCGTGGTCTTAATTGTGGCACAGTCCCAGCATTTGCCTGATGTGAAAATAGGAAACCACGGAAAACCATTTTCAGGGATGCCGACTGTGGGGTTCAAACCCACTATCTCCCGAATGCAAGTTCACACCTGCGCGGTCCTAACTGCACGGCCCACTCACTCGGTGATAACTATTTTACCAACACATACATTATATGAAGGATATAAATATATCAAAATATTAGGTCTTTGACACTTCTGTATTGTTAAAACTGAAGCTAAATTATTATGTACCGGGCGAGTTGGCCGTGCGCGTAGAGGCGCGCGGCTGTGAGCTTGCATGCGGGAGATAGTAGGTTCGAATCCCACTATCGGCAGCCCTGAAAATGGTTTTCCGTGGTTTCCCATTTTCACACCAGGCAAATGCTGGGGCTGTACCTTAATTAAGGCCACGGCCGCTTCCTTCCAACTCCTAGGCCTTTCCTATCCCATCGTCGGCATAAGACCTATCTGTGTCGGTGCGACGTAAAGCCCATAGCAAAAAAAAAAAAATAAATAAAAATAAATTATTATGTAGTAAGTAGTTTTGGTACACTATGTGCAATCCCTTATTAGCACAAACGAGGAGACTGCCGGGTTCCTGTTCGGATCACTCACTCATTTTCATGCTGTGAACGGCCTGTCACGTCTTAAGTGATCATCCTCCCAAGTTTCATTGCACTTGGTCTGCTCCAAACCAAATAGTTCCCTAGTCAGTATTGCACACTTCATACCCACATTTCTTTCTATAAGGTTTTTGATGAGAAGAGACTCCTTCCGATCTCCTTTTCAAATGGTTGTTACGTGACGGGTGAGGGGATGGGAGCAGAAACCCATAATTTCGTAGTTAATACGGCATGAATGCTACTAATGGTGCGTACGTATCATAGTCAGCTAAGTTCTGCAAGAAGGAATTTAAAAAAAGCCCAGGATCCAAGGCAGGTAAGGCAGGCATTTGTAGCGTTTGCTGTCACCGTTGAAGTGTCTTGAAGGTCATTGGTGGTTGTGATTATTGTTTTAAGAAAAGTACAATCTGGCAACTATCGTCTGTAAACACTAAATAAAAGAGATCCGACAGTTCGAAATATGGAGGTGTCGGCAAAAGAAAGGGAATGACCATGAAGAGCGCCTTGGTCGGAAAAGAACACGAGTTGGCCAAGGAAGGTTGGATAGGAAAGGGGCCTGACTCAAGTAAGTGGAAGCAATGGCAGTCTCAGCTAGGTTAACGATGGTCGCCAACTCACGCTGGTCCCTGGTCCTCCTTTTAGTCGCCTCTTACGACAGGAAGCAGTCATGTTGACACGCCAAGGCTCTTGCTAATGTGTATTTCACACAGGGTAACATCAGGGTGACAAACCTGTAAATCATTGTAATGGCGTGTGGCCTCCAGAGAGGCCAGGTGCAAGTCTTTTTATTTGACGTCCGTAGGCGACCTGCGCGTCGTGATGAGGATGAAATGATGATGAAAACCGCACATACACCCAGTCCTCGTGCCAGGGGAATTAACCAATTATGGTGAAAATTCCCAACCCCGGGAATCGAACCCGGGACTCCTGTGACCAAAGGCCAGCATGCTAACCATTTAGCCATGGAGACGGACGTAAATCATTGTGAGAAAGAAATAACTACTGTAGCTCTAGAAGTAAAAATAGTGAACAGAATAAAAATCATTAGACAATACGTGCAACTTAATCTTGTTAATTTTTTACTGTAAGCAGTTTATGTTGTTTTTATTCACTTCATACCTGAATTTATTATTCAGCTCAACAGTTACGTGTTACAAGGAATAATTATTAATAGATGGACACGAGAGACACAGCCCTTCCCGACTGATATACTGTGTTTTCAAATACACAAACCTGTTTGTTTATTTGTACTTGCTCATCATGCATTACGTGTTGTCGACCTTTCGCTCAGTAAGCTACTGCATGTAAGAGGAATGAACGCCGAATGACAGAATCAATATCGAAGGTGTGCAGTCGTTGTTGTAGTTCCTCTCAGCTTATATTTAGATAGTTGCCCTTTTAGTACTAAAACACCGTGATCAATTAGAGACTCCTGAGTGTCACATGTCAGACTTGTGTCGATTGATTCCCCTACTGCACCTGGACAGCTCGCTTCCTAGTTCTTTGTACATAAACCTTACGAGGGATGAAATGTCCATTTATACAGTTTGGGGGAGGGGTACAGACAATAAATAAATAAATAAATAAATAAATAAATAAATAAATAAATAAATAAATAAATAAATAAATAAATAAATAAATAAATAAATAAATAAATCAAATAAATAAATAAATAAATAAATTACCCTTCGCACACAAGAGGGCTTACTATTTGCACCAATTACATTTTTACTGTTTAATGGTAATATGTCAATACAATATTTTTCAATAGACACATTTTACGTACAGGATCTACTTTATATTAATTTTGCTGCCGAAGTAACTAGAGTTACTTTAACCCAACACAATGACACTGAATTAACATAGGCCTACATTGTATTTGTTACGAAGTAACAAATTTCTAAGTAACGTAGTAAATAACCGACTATCAATTCACACAATATTATCATTAATTATCTACAGTATATGCAGTGTTTTTTCAATGCTAGGAATGGTGGACCGTTTTGATTAGCTGTCGAAAAGATACGGGAATTCTAAAACCGAATATAAAGTAAATTCATAGAGAGGAGTGCTGAAATCTAGGCTCTGGTTTTTACAAACAGCTCTGTTGTACACACTGCACAGTCAACATAAATGTGAAATTATGTGTGAAGTAGTTCTTGCTACGGGGTTCTAACCACTGCTGTTGAGCTTGATGCAACAAGGGGGAAATTGAAATTGAAGAGTGATAGGAAGACCGGATTATCAACTGTAGCATTTGTACTTTTGTATAAAAATATGATATCAATCTGTCTTCGAAATTCCAATTTACTTTTATCACAATTTAGTAGACGATGCAGGCACACGCAAGCCAAAGACGACTTTGAACAATACAAACTACTTAGAACTAAACAACTAATTCGGAACAGTGAATGCAGCAGCAGTTAGCGACTCAATAATTTGACAGAGACAAGATATAGGCTACGGTCAATTGACACAGGTAAAGCTGTAGAGCAGCACGTTCCAACCATCTCACTTTAAAGGGAGTCCAGTTCCATTTCCGAACAGTCACTAAACCCTAGCAATCATCATCCTTACAAAAGCCAAGCGATACGGCTGAGGATGTCATTATGCTGATCACATGGAAGTCCAACATCTCTAGGGTATATGATTTGGCAATAATCGGCTGTGGAGCCCCTTACCAGGTATCATTTATACTGCTTCTTGGTAGTTGCTGAGGAATAATGTTTCATGAGGATATTATTATTATTTGTCTGTTCATAACAATAATAATCGTCTGACCTCAGCAACCGACCTTCTGGTCTTTGAAGTGGTGTCATCTAGGCATCCTGCCTACCATTATTGACATTCCGATTGTACCGCTGTCTAGCAACGAAAGGGGGATTTTACACGACCTTTCTTATAGCCGATTTAATTTTTGTCGGATGGCGCTGACAACGCCAACAGAAATCTTGAATGTGCCAACTTTAAATGGCATTTAGTGCTAAGATTTTTTGACCGCCCTTCATAATTCTACTACCTCAGCCTGGATCAAACCCGCGAACTTGGGATTGTGAGTCGAACACTATACAAGTGATCCTCTAGGGTTCACCATTAAAATACTCGTGATAATTGGCTCACGATTTTCACAGAAGGCGTACGTATATTGAGAAAAGTTCGCTCCACATCATAATAAGTCAACCTTGCATATCTATACCATGTCACATCATTAACACATATAATTTTGCTATTGGCTTTTTCAATATACTGAAAGTATTACATATATGCACCTTATACTTACACTACTTGAACATTACATTCACTAAAACGGCCCAGATTTTTCTTCATACCACTTTTTGAGTTGTTTTTGAATTGTCGCATTAAACGTGCTATTTAACACAGAAATTGGTGAGGAATTTAGTTTTAATAAGCGTCCTCTTTGCTCAGCAATTAATCGAAAAGTAAAAAATGGGTAAGTAGAACTTATGTGACACGTCATATTAGGAGGTGAAAAGAACAAGAGGACAACGCTACACCATGCTTTCCAGTTTAATAACGTAAGTATATCTGCAATAGAAAAAGGTAATATTAACGATAAATATTTGTCTAATCCACTTATCCGTTATTCTTCGCAAACTAGACTAGGAGATTGACATCAGTTAGCTCTTTAATTTTATTACTATCAAAATTATGATTTCTAGCAAGATAGTGTCGAAAAGGGCAGCTACTATTAAAACTATAAGATAGTGTCGGGAAGGGTCACGTCGAGAAAGGCAACTTTCTTTAAAACTATAATACTCTCTCCAAACTGGTGTCGGGAAGGGTCTATCGAGAAGGGCAGCTTGCTTTAAAACTATAATCCTCTCTCCAAGATGGTGTCGGGAAGGGTCATGTCGAGAAGGTCAGGTTGCATTAAAACGATAATCCTTTCTCTAAAATGGTGCCGGGAAAGGTCATGTCGAGAAGGGCAGCTTCCATTAAAACTATAATCTACTAGCGGCAAAACAAGGGCATGTGGTTAGGACCTGTCAAGATAAAAGCAGTGAGGTTATCCACACATTCAAAACAAGTGCACGTGGTTAAAGATGGCAGCTGTTATCTTAACAGCTGTTCAAATTACGCGCTCCTACATGATTAAGGTGGCAGCAGTGAGGTTTGGCCCTGTCAAGATGGCAACAGTGAGGTTAGCCAGTTCAAAACAAGTGCACGTGGTTAGTACCTGTCATCTTGACAGCTGCACCTTTTTCAAATCCCGCGCCTCCGTACATGGTTAAGATGGCAGTAGTAAGGTTAGGCGCTATTATGATAGCAGTGAGGTTAGCCATGTTCACTTGTTTAAATTCCGCGCCCACGTGTTTAGAACGTGTCATCTTGACAGCTGTCAAAAAACACATGGGTTTTAAATTCCCCGCCCCCACGTGCTTAAAGTGGCAAGAATGAGGTTTGGCCCTGTTAAAATGGCAGCAGTGAGGTTATCTGCGTTCACTTGTTCAACAGATGCATTTGGTTATGACCTGTCATCTTGACAGCTATCAAAAACTAGATGGATTTCAAATTCCGCGCGCCCGTACGTGGTTAAAGTGGTAGCAGAGAGGTTAGGCCCTGTCAAGATGGCAGCAGTGAGGTTAGCGATGTTGACTTGTTTAAATTCCACGCCTACGTGGTTAGGACCCGTCAAGATGGCAGCTGTCATCGTGACAGCTGTCAAAAGCACGTGGATTTTAAATTCCGCGCCCCACAGTGAGCAACAGTGAGGTTAGCTACGTTCACTTATTCATAAAAAGGGAGGTTAGGGTCCGTCAAGATGACTGCTGTCACTTTGACAGCTGCCAAAAGCACGTGGATTTGTTTACAAACAAGACCGAGTGGCCATGACGTCACGGTCACGTGGTCAAGACGTCATAGGGCCAATGACCTTAACCAGGGTCAATGACCTCAAGTTCTGACTCAGCAGGAAAATACTGACGCCAGTGATTTAGGACACACCTTGCGTATACTACTTATCAGCTGACAATAGAGAGTAGTTAGTTGGCGATCCACAGCCGCTGGCATTAGTTGAGAAGATGGTTATATGTGTGCGGCGAATTTCCATTTCCCGGAGATATCGGCGATGAAGTGAATCCATTACATCATCCGTCGGGCATCAGAAAATAATCCAAGGGAAGAAGAAGATGAATGGTAAGGCGGAGGGGGAAGAAGGGGCGAAATGGGGGAGCGGCTAACCCGCTAGCAAAGGGACGGCGAAAGATTACAAAAGGACTGACACTAATGTTTTACATTTTTTACAAAGAATAGAAAGAAAAAGGTGGTTGGGAAAAAAAGAAGTATATACACTCCCATTACAATTTTGACCTGCTGTTCTGGGAGGGAGAACGGATGAGCCTGCGTAGAGGGAGATAATAAATAAAAACCACAGAAAATGAAAAAAGGGAGAAAAAGGGGGTGAACATGAGGTAGGCTAACGTACACGCTAAATATGAATGAAACAGAAAACAAAAATATATTTATAAAAATGAGAAGCATTGCACATTTCCAGGGAAGAACGAAGAATAATAAAAATAAAACAATAATTAAAGGAGCATAATAACAGACGAAAGAAATGATAAATCAAGCGATTTGGGCGTTAATAATTAACATGGGAAGATATAGAAGAAAGTAACGATATTAAGGGGAATGAAATCTTTTGAGCTGACTAACATGGATTACTTAGTATCCAACGAATCCGAAGTGGATTGCACAAATACATTATCAGGAGTAGGAAAATCAAGAATGCGATATGGCCCAAGCCATCGAGGGGCAAGATTGTCAGAAATGTCATTAATAGCGGAACTCTGCGGGTGATTAGCAACAAGTACCAAATCGCAGATCTTTGAACGCGGATGGTTTATGGCGAGAATTATATACTTTCTAGTGCATCTGTTGAGCTTTGACTATTTGATTGAATGGCTCTTTCCAGAGGGATGAAAAGGAAGGATGATCGGTGGATTCTAAAAGGTTGTACAGATACCAGTTGAGGGAAAGGGGGGTCTGAAGATCACGTCCTAGGAAAAGGTTAACCGGAGTATGGGCAGTGGAAATGTTAATGCTAGAATTAAAGAAATATTGGAATCCTATTCCTTCTAAAAATAACCATGAAATAATGATAGGGCAACTTTAAGATTACGATGATACTTTTCCACCGTGTTGGACTGAGGGTGATATGAAGAAGTTAAGACACGTTTAATACCTAGCTGAAAACACATTTAAAAACGTTTTGAACTAAAGATGAAAGCATTATCGGAAACAATATTAGGTGGTAATCGAGCGAGACGGAAAATTTATTAAGGGACGATGAACTAATAATTATGAAAATTCATCCAATAAGGTAAAAGGGTAGATGTTGCCTCGAGAGGAACGAACCATAGGTCCAACTAAATCAATAAAGAGTGTTTCAGCAGGGTGAGTGGGTAGGAGGGCTGAATGAAGACCAGCAGACTTTGCATTCAAGGGTTTGGATTTCTGACAAAACTCACAAGTCCGAACAAATTTCCTTATGGTTTTACGCATGATAGGACAAAAGAAAAGAGATGCTGTACGGCTGTATGTCTTGAAAATGCACAAATGACCACCCATAGGGGAAGAATGATAGTATTTCAAAATCATCGGTTGAAGAATCTGAGGAAGGACAATTTTAGGTGAAGCTTTTCTAGTAGGTTTGTATACCAACAGATCTTTCGACATAGCAAAGGGACCATGATAAGAGGGATCGGAAATGGATTGCTTGAGTTGATTGCAGAATTGATCGCTGAGTTGACGAGACTGACAAGATTAGAAATAAAGAGGAAAGTCTGTTAATGGCAAAACCATATTAATTGATGAAGGTGAGTGCATAATTAAAGTATCAGAATGTAAATCCTCTTTAGTGTCCGGTTGGTGAATAGGAGTATCAAATGAACGACTAAGACAGTTAGCTAAGGGATTTTGAGAACTAGGAATAAATTTGAGAGAAAATTTAAATCTTGATAACCTCATAAGCCATCGAACAGTTCTTCCAATTTTGGGTGCATTGTACAATAGCCAGGAAAGAGCCCGTTTATTCGTCTTGACCAGAAACATTTTTTGTTCAAAATATCCTGCAAAATGTTATATGGCATTCAACAACGCCAGTTCTTCATGCTCAAAAATGGAATACTTCTTTTCAGTGGGCGAGAAAAGTCTACTGAAGTACGCTGTAGGCAGAGGAATATCATTGACAAGTTGAGTCAGGACTCCAGCAACAGGAAGACTAGATGCGTCGGTATGAGTTTCGAAAGGTAGAGAAAAATCGGGAAATTGCAAAAAGGAGCATGCATCAAATGAGACTTTAGTTTGAGAAAAGCTTGTTGTTGAGACTGTGTCCAGTTGAATGAGACTTTTTTCGCTATAGATAGTTAAGAGGTTCGGCAATATGAGAAAAGTTAGGAATGAAACGGTTATAAAACGAAACCATACCCAAAAAATGTGCGTAACTGCTTGAGGTTTTTGGGTGGGGGGATATTAGAGATGGCAGAACTACGTTCAGGATCCACCGCTACTCCGTGAGGTGAAATAATGTGACCTAAAAGTTTATAGAAGTCTGAGTAAGGGATTAACAGTAAGTCCAACGAAGCGTAATTGTGAGATCATTTGGGTTAAATGTGACATATGGGACTCAAAATCAGTACTAAATATAAGAAGATCATCAATATAAGGATAAAAAAATTATATTTCATATCAGAAAATAGGGAATTCACAAATTTTTGCATGATCTGGGATCCTAGATTTAAACCAAATGGGACTTTTGTAAATTGAAATAAGCCATTCGGAGTAATGAATGCAGTTAGCTTGCTGCTGTCGGAATCCAGAGGGATCTGATAATAAGCGGAATTAAGATCTAGAGCAAAGAAATATTTAGCCTTGGAAAAAATAAAGGGCATTTTGGGAGTAGGATACTAATCATAAGGGATTTTACGATTTAATTTACGGTAATCAATGACCAAGCTTGAAGAACCGTCAGGCTTGTCAGTAAAAAATGCAGGAGATGCATAATTAGAGGAGGAAAGGATTATAGTGCCAACATTGAACATTTTCCTATTTAGGTCATCCGATTTAGACATTCTAGAGGGACTGAGGTAGTACGGAGGGGAACGTACAGGGGTGTTATCAATTAAATCAATATGAGCCTTATAATTGGTAACTGTTCCTAACTTACAACATCCGCAAATTCGAACTTTAATAACTCCAGAACCTCTTCCTGGGCAATAGTAGCATAATAATGCTGATGACTAGAAATGTGGTTAATGGGAAAATCTCGTGGATCTACCAAAGGGATTTGAGTGTTTTGGTCGAAAATAGGAGATAGAGGCAATTGCTTTAATATAGATAAGACCGGTATGAGTATAAATATCATAGCCTAAAATAATGGGAAGAGAACAATTATTGATGACATGACATTCAAAAGGCCAAGGGAATTTCGATATTTTAACGTTGAGTTTTACTTTACCCAAGATTTCAAGAGAGTGTTGAGATATGGAATGACATCTGAAGGAAGAGGGTAGAGGGTAGAGGTGGGAGTCTGATTGTGAAATTTGCTGAAAGAGGAACTAATTAATGAAACTGCTGTACCTGAATCTAATAATGCTAAGGAGGGAAAGTTTTGTAATTGTACTAAAGTGTATGACTGAGATAGTTTATTGCTCGATGAAAATGTCGAGGAGACGTAAGGCAGATATTGCCCATGTGGTCGTGAGCTGCCTACTGACGACGGGGGATTGAGTTTCCCGAATTGGGAGTGGCACAATTCCGTGCCAAGTGTCCCATGCCGTGACAACGATAACAGCTGGGACGAGGACTACTGCCGCGAAAAGATGACGCACGAGAGGGAAGATTGCTACTGGCTGAAGTGACCAACTGAATAGGAAGGGTATAAGTATAGTTGGAAAGATTACTATGCGTAATTAAAACATCTAATTGAACAATATCATAAAGCTGGCTTATAGTAGTGGGTGCAGTAAAGGGATTAATTAACTGACGAAAAGCTGGGGAAGCGTAAAATCTGATTAGTGAAATAATTTCCTGAGAGTGTTTAGCAATAGCTAGCACATCAGAATACCCAATGATTGAGTCAAGATAGTCATATGCAGATTCACCCGGACGTTGGTGACGTCGAATGAACCTATTACTGAGTTGCCGAATTTCATACGGTAGAAAATAAGTATGTAAAACAGATAGAATCCATGGCCCAATCAGGACAAGATTTCATGTGTTATAACCAAAAGTTGCTGAGATGGCCTGATGTTTTAGGCTAGAGCAACGAAAGTAGTTGAGGAAATGGAGCTAAATCCGTCTGTACAAAATATCGAACTCTAAAAAGCCATTGGATTAATGTGATAGGATCAGTAGACTGAATAAATGGTACCTGATCAAGAAATTTTGTTATTATATGGAAATTAAGAGATTGATGTAAGGAGGGGTTGTGATTGAACGGAGATTCATAAAAACACTCCGAGAAAGGGTTGGTGGTGGGGTACGAAATCTGAGAAGTGTTGCTGTGCAGACTGATGTTTATAAACTGGAGGAGGAGGTGCGTGATTAAGTGGCTGTTTTGATTCTACAGTAAAAAATGAAAGATCAGGATAGAGAGTAGTGGCAGGCTGAGGTAGGGGTAACGGGGGTTCAGAAGGTGCACTAGTGGATACTGTACCCTTTTCTTGGTATCAGTACATCAATTTGATTAGAGTAGTCCTGCAACATGATATTAGAATCGAGTACCTTGGATGAGACTTTCGAACAAAGCCCGGTGTCAAAGTCTCAGCTCCCCTACTGGAATAACACGCTTAGCTGTATCGGTAGAGCATAGGGGTCAAGTGGAGCATCTCAAAGAGCAGTAAACTATATATACAGTAGGGGAACTTTAACTATGAAAGGAATACTATTTACCTATGAAATGAGAAGAATGACTTGAATTTTTTCTTTAGCACACAATTTTAATACCTGAGAAAGCACATGGATATTATGTACACGGATATGCCACCATATTAAACACTGCAATTTTCTTGAGGTTGTAATGTCCTTTCTAGCCCTTTCTCTAGATTCGCATTTCATTCTGAAAATATGTAAAAATTGAGAAGTCGAGCCTTCTCTGACCAATGTAACACTTGAAATATTAATCACTTTATACACTCACATCGTTACACATAGAAATAATTAAATGAAGGCATGTCTTGTATTTAACTCGTCTTATTTACACTATTAAATTGTGTACTCAAAAATTGTCGTCCTAGCGGCTAGTATTAAATATTTGCTGTCGAATGAACCAGGTGATAGACATGTTTGTATACGAGCACGTTAAAATATCTGAAAGACGTGTCACTTATTAGAAAACCCTATCTCACTATCTCACAAATGAGCAAATATTACCTATCACGTGTTCCAATGGGATGCCACTTATATACTGTATACTGGACATTTATACAACGGTGGTACCTGTAACGACATATTTTAATGAACCAAAGACCAATCAATATAATATTCATATAAATATCACTCCTGTAATAAATGACAACACAATACACTTGGCATTCACATAATATATCATGGACAGTAGGATCCGTCCGTAGTTAGCGGCAGTGGTCAGAACTGCCTCGGGTGCTGCTGAGACACGAACTCGTGTCCTATGACAGTGTGAGGTGCGAGCTCCGATGTAAAAATTCCTAGGTGTGTTAACGTAAAGAAATGGAGGGAGTTCTCTCGTCTATTAGAACTGTAGGTCTACTCAACGGTGTCATTTTCTGACTGGTTGTATGTAATATCGATACCAGAGAAGGGAAATGAGCCTCTTAGCAATACGTTCCTCTCAATGCGATGACAGTGTTCGGCCTCTCTCCTTGCCTGGATAGGATACAAATTACACAGGCCAGCTGTTTACATTGTCCTCGCATTCAATTTCACTCCCAACACAAGGGAACGCAGTCGGTCCAGTTAGCGAGCCATCTCGGTGCTTTACTTTCAATCTCATCACTTTCCTTGGATGCCATTCGCATCAATAAAACACACCGGCTTTCATCTAGCCTAATTTATATGATCGGCGCGGAATTATCGCATCGCGCATATTATTCACTCACATTTAATTATATCCATTATCCGATTGAAAAGCTCGGCCCCAACTCTCGGCATACCCAATACATACATGGTATAGAAGAAAGAGTCCTGTCACTTGGAACAAAATATGTTGACACTCACGATCTAGGTAAAACGCACATATTGTCACACCTCACTTGTCATTCTGTGGTTTCTTCTTCACCATTCTTAATTCATATAGGGGGATTACCTAACATTTTACGTGAAGCATCAAATACAAGGAGCTTTATAATTTCTGGATGACTCATATTTGTCATAACTGATGATACATGGAGTTATTTTACGTGAATATTATAAACCCCTTTAATTCCCAAAATGCTTCACAATTAAACAAATCTAGGGCCATAAAGATAACATGCACTAGTTCCCATAGTGAAATAAAGAAAATATAGTTATCCAACCATGAAGAAAAATCAGTACAAACCCTATCAAGTATCTATTACCATCCCTTTGAGAACAACGAAATCCTACACTACATTTCTAAAGCATTAGCATGCATTAAGATATTTTTACAGGAAATCCGACTTTCACATATTTTGAGTGGTACTCATCTGTCTGGATCACACCCACAGCTCACCCAGAAAGGTACATGCAGTAGTTTAGCCGCACATTGCGGCTACATCAGCAACATGAAGTATCGGGTTCGGCTGCAGTTGAGTCGATGACATGATGACTTAATTTCCCGTACAAAGCGGGAAGCTGTCGACGTTCTACGGCGTGTTGAATAGGTACAGGCCTCCTGTACGTCAGTCCTCTTCTTCCTTGGAGAATGATGTCACTGGCACACAATACAATGACTTTATTCATGATTGTAATTGTGATAAATGTCAACACATTATAATTACTACGATCAGAGAAACTCATTGACTCGAGCCCTCCAAACAAGCAGAGATATTGTCTTGTAGCCCGCTGCTTCTCCTCAATGCCTGTCTAATCCACTGTCGGTAGCTTTAGGCCCCTAATTACACACGTTCGTAATTCCACTGTCATTAGGTGTCTGAAACTATCATTACAAACGTAGTTTAACTCTGCCTAATTCAGCACTAGTTTTTATGGGAACACAGATTAACTACTGCGTTTGGCGGTATTTAGCCGATACCGCCCTGCTCAAGTACATCGTCAATGAGCCGCACTTTCTTCTGTCAACTGTCTATCCATTACTACACAGTTATTTGAGCTCCCGTGCTATTCTTCGGCCTTAATAAATCCGTGTATTTAGTTACACGCCTACTAGCGTTCGATTAACATTCTCTTTCACTCGAGTATGAATTACTCAAGCATTTCACATATTACATAATCGTCATAGTTAGCATTAAATGCCGTCCTCTGTTAATACTGACGAACTTTCACATCCACTGTTAAAGAATTCCATTACTGATAGTGTTTCAACTTCATAGCCACTATTTAAATAATTACTAAATTGTCACACATTTTTTAGCACTGTAACAAAGAATACTATCACTGAAGAGTCACTCAGAGCACGTACCATCTCACAATTCCACTGGTAGAATCGAAGTAGGATGCTTGCTTTGGTTCGCATCCCCTTTTATAATGAAAGCGTGTCAGACTCGAGGGAGAGGGTAAGGCTCCTCCTACTTGCGAAAATCGCTCCGTTAACCCTAAGTTCCCAGGATCGGGTAAGGTATCAAATTAAAGCTTGATTACCCGAGTTTCCACTGATCGATTCTTATCTTGATCGCTTCGCGCATTTTGCTACAATCTTGAAGGCGTCCTTTGGTAGCCCAGTGAGGGAGGGGCTTGTGGCTCGGGGATCCTTTAGCTTCGTTCTCGCGGACAGCTTTCTCCAGATGGTCTGCACCTGTTAGGGTGTTTGTTTACTGGGTATATGATCTTATTATAATCATGTAAAGCACTTCTTGGTGTCAAAAATTACCATAAAATTCGCTGCTTCTAATGAATCTTTATTCATGGAAATCTGTCTTGTATTATGTGAATTACGTTATTTCTGTTCCCGAAAACAGTTGAAGACGGTGTATTGGTAGTGGTGTTTTAACGGGAATAAGAGGGGAGAAATACTATTTTCCAGGGTTGAATGCAATGTTTGTGACCTACTTAGCCCTCTCATCTTAGCGTGGGTATTCTCTTCTCTGTCGTGCCTGACTGAGAGCGATGTCACTTGCAGGCAAGGTATGACTGGTTCACGGTGAATACGCGTAACTAGAGTCTAGCCTATGGGGCTGGCGGCGCACGACTCGTATACCGGGAAGGGTAAACGTGTGCTATCTTGGGCGCTAATTAACGTAGAAGAGCGCGGAAAACGGCATATTTTTACCGAACCAAACACACACACACACCTCAAAAATCTTGAAGCCTTACTCATCATGCGTAGACAGGTGAAGAAAAACAGAGTGTTTGCTTGGAAATAGCATACTCCCCATAGCCATAAAGTAAAGAAAAGTTCTCATTTGCCAAATTTTAAGATATAAATAAAAACATGTCAGTCATACCTCACGTCCAAGTGCATGATGCCGGAGCAGGAAGAAGAAAAATTATGCACACAGCTCCATAAGAAATAAAATTACCATTAATGTAAATGAGCGGGAGATAGAGGCCGTGGTAATAATAATAATAATAATAATAATAATAATAATAATAATAATAATAATAATAATAATAATAATAATAAGGTATACTCCGATGACAACTCAGATAGAAATTAATAATAAAGCAGTGGAAGCAATAACTAGGAATACCAAGAATAGGGTTAGAAATCAAAGGATCACAATGAGTAAGTGTTGAGCTTAGGAATTCGGGTTAGGCTCGGAAGCAGGATTGACAAGGCAAGAGAAAAGAGCACCGATAACTTTGATAACAAAATCTATTTAAAAAGAACAATACCAAAATTTACACATTTACAAACAATCTACTGATCTTTACAAATATTGATTTTCCCAACCATCGCAGATACTTTATATATAAAAAAGAAATATAAGAGAAAAAGGGACAAGGGAGAGGAGATAACAGAGACAGATAGCCGTCCAAAGGCAAAGTAGTAAACTAACCTGAAAATAGCCACAACACTTTACATGATTTTAAACATCAAGCGGAAGAAAACGTTACTAGCGGAAATATCCATGGAACACTTCAGAAATGTTCGTTGTTTACACACGTAGAAAATACACATTTCAAGAATGAAAGAACATGAAGAGAAAACCGCATCCGCTGACTGTCTATCGGCAAGTGGGAATAAATATTAGTTTTGTCCACGAGGTTATCGAAAATTCCATTTATCAAATATGGCTGTTCAACGACAGTTTCACTTAACCTTAAATGGTGCAGAACGGGAAAACAAGTGTATGGATCAAAACATAATTCATGTTTACAGACGAAGCGGACTCAAAGGCAATGGGAACCAAACACACACACACACACCTCAAAAAGCTTGAAGCCTTACTCATCATGCATAGACCGGTGAAGAAAGATAGAGTGTTTGCTTGGAAATGGCATACTCCCCATAGCCATAAAGTAAAGAAAAGTTCTCATTTGCCAGATTTTAAGGTATAAATTAAAACATGTCAGTCACACAGCTCCATAAGAAATAAAAACACTCCTCGTTCAACCCTCTACACAGGTTTGAAGTTGTGTGTGTGTTTGGTTCCCATTGCCTTTGAGTCCGCTTCGTCTGTAAACATGAATTATGTTTTGATCCATACGCTTGTTTTCCCGTTCTGCACCATTCTGGGGTTGATATGATCACTTTGACCCGCGGTACATTCTTGTTAATATGACTGTTGAACAGAACTCTCATTTGCATGTACGGGTAGTAGTTAGACTTGAATGGCCCCTTGATCTATATTTCAGTTGGATGTGAGTGAAGCCACAGTTATATACGATAGTGCGGAGGGGGAGAAATGAGGGAAGGAGGGACCAGCACTTTCTGGAACAATTTTAAATATTACAAGAACATGCACTAGTTGAAACAGCTGTTCAGCATGACGTCATGGGGGTATCAGCTGACGACAGAGAGTAGTTAGTTGGCGATCCACAGCTGATGGCAGTAGTTGAGAAGATAAAGGTTATGTGTGTGTTGCGAATTTCCAAATCTCGGAGATATCGGCGATGTGGTGAATCCATTACTCTATTTTATTGAAGCTGAGGCAAGAACCACTACCTGATACCGCAATCTCTACATCTTTGAAGGGTGCCATACATATATACATACATACATACATACATACATACATACATACATACATACATACATACATACATACATAAATACATTTATACGTACGTACAAAAATGAATGCATAGATGTGTACATACCCGACCGAGTGAACTGCGCAGTTCGGGTCGTGTAGTTCTTAGTTTGCATTCGGACTGTGGGCTCGAACTCCACTGTCAACCCCCAGAAGATGTTTTCCGGTAGTTTCACATCAGCCAAATTCTGCGGTTGTACATTTATTAAGCCCACGGTGGCGTCCTTTCCAGTCTTAGCTTTGTCCTGCCTCATGGTCACTATAAAACTTGCCAGAATCTGTGTGACGTATAAAAAGAAACCTACATGCTTACAGGCGCTAACTACGTTGATCAAGGCAGTTCTTTTCATATAACGAATAGAGTCATTTGATATGATCACTTTGACCCGCGGTACATTCTTGTTAATATGACTGTTGAACAGAACTCTCATTTGCATGTACGGGTAGTAGTTAGACTTGAATGGTCCCTTGATCTATATTTCAGAAGGAAGCAGCCAGTCGATATAGTATGGCCATTGTACCTTACATATAGGGCAAAGGTGAGCGAGTGTCCTCGACACTTTGTGAACTAGAATGTACGTCACCTAGTTTTATTGCTTCGACTGAATTCAAAATTAATTTCTTGGAATCTAGGATCAGAACAGATAAATAAATTATATCAAATAGTTCATAGAACTAGTCCTGAGCTTGAAGATACTTAGCTGTCAATGAATTTATCCCACAGTGATTTGCCAGGCTTAGCTTTCCATAACAACTGGTAACGAATAACATGAATGGAATTATATCATTGTTTGCCTTCTCTTTTTCGGTTCTCTAACAGAATTTTGAGGCAGGTTAGTTTTATGTTGCAATTTAAACATTCGTCTTAATGATTCCGCTAACTGAAATTCCCTGTAACTCTCAATTTGAGACGTCAGTGGTTAGTCTACTGTATGCTACTATTGTTATTATTATTACTTATTTTTAAAATTTATTTATTTATTTATTTATTTATTTATTTATTTATTTATTTTATTTATTTATTTATTTATTTATTTATTTCATTCGTTAAGATTATCTATGGACCACGTATACACAATCCACCAGATCTTCTACTGTATCTCTCAAACTCATTCCCTTTTTTTTTGCACTCCTTCCAGATATTCTCATGTCTTTAACTTGTATGTCGCTCTTCAACCGAGATGTTGCGTGACCCGACGAATTTCTCCGGTGCGTCCCTCATTCCCGCATTTTTCTTCCTGATTTTTGTTCTTTCCTGTATCTCCCAAGTGGATCCCTACTTCTTCCAATTCCTTGTGAACCTCTTTAAGCCATAAAGGTTGTACCTTCTACTTTTCTTGTAAACTACTATAAATATCCTGTGTGCCAGTCTCTTTGGATTCATTCTCTTAATGTGCCCATAAAATGACAGTTTTCTTTTCCTCATAGCAGTTGTTATCTTCTAAAAATTTTCATAAAGTTCTCTATTCTGCCTCAGTCGGGGTTGTGAATCTAGAGACTTCCTTGGACCTAAGATTTTCCTAAGGAATCTCCTTTATCTTTTTTTCAATGACTTGGTCCGTTATTTTCGTCGTGGTTTCCGCAGCATAAAGATACTGTGTTTTTACCACCGTATTATTATTATTATTATTATTATTATTATTATTATTATTATTATTATTATTATACATACACATACATTCATTATCATTATAGACTGTTATGCCTTTCAGCGTTCAGTCTGCAAGCCTCTGTGAATTTTCTAAACGTCACCACAATCCTCGATTTGCAACTAGTGGCCTCATTTAGTTCTATACCTCTTATCTTTAAATCGTTAAAAACTGAGTCTAACCTTCGTCATCTTGGTCTACCTCTACTTCTCTTACCTTCTATAACAGAGTCCATTATTCTCCTAGGTAACCTATCCTCCTCCATTCGCCTCACATTATTATTGGCCCTTTTTCCATTCATTTATGGTCGTACTGATGTGGATTAAGCCCTGGTTTACGGACGGATCCCTTCCTGACGCCAAATTCCTTTGCGAAGTAATGTATTCACTATTGCGTGTTTCAGCTGACGGTATTTTTAGCTAGTTGATTTACGTCACACTGACACAGATAGGTCTTATGGCGACGATGGGATAGGAAAGGCCTAGGAATGGGAAGGAAGCAGCCGTGGCCTTATTTAAGGTACAGCCCCAGCATTTACCTGGTGTGAAAATGGGAAACCACGGAAAACCATCTTCAGGGCTGCCGACAGTGGGATTCGAACCCACTATCTCCCGAATGCAAGCTCACAGCTGCGCGCTCCTAACCGCACGGCCAACTCGCCCGGTACCTGAGGTTTTAAGCGTGATGTATTGTATATAAATGAACACGTGTATTATGACGATCCCAAACTTCTAGCCTCCGGAATAGAGGAATTAACGAAACGTAGCTAAAATTCCCAACCCACTTAGGAACTGAACCCGAAGCCATTTCAATCGAAGACAGCTGCACTGATAATTTAGCCAAGGAGTTGGTATTATTATTATTATTATTATTATTATTATTATTATTATTATTATTATTATTATTATTATTATTATTATTATTATTAAGTGGAACTGACGTGAGAGCACTAAACGAAAGAGTTTAGTTCGAGTCCCTCTGGATTTGGCCAGCCGCGGAAGTCATGCTGAGTGCACTTGCCGTGACACGGGGTGGTGTGAATGCCCTCACATTTATTGTTTATCCAATGGGAAGCACGTGACGACGATCGATTGTCATTAAGCTCGTTTCAGATATGAAGGCTCCACGTCCAAACAAAAGAAGCGGTGAGATCCCTTCTCACCTCGACGTGACCACTTCTATAGTAACATCAGCAGCACAATGACATGCTCACCTGTGTGTCCGTACACAAGATCAGCTCATCATGGGACATTCTGATGAGAGGATATTTAATGCTCGTCGCGTACTGCGATAAGAATTATTTCTTGCTCAAAATATTCCTGTGCATCATCGTACCTCTCCAAAAGGAAATACAGATACGTTTGTTGTGTAGCAACAAGCTGCTAGTGTAGGTGTAGCGTGTCTACCACTCATCGGCAGGCCTAGGGTTCGATTCTCGGCCTGTCCGGGGTTTTATATTTTGGACTCAGGGTTGGAACTTGGCTGACTCAGCCTCGTGAGAGCACCTGAGAAGCTGTGTGATATGGGAGACAGCGAATCCGGTCAAGGAAACCAAGCACTCAGTATCTGAATGTCATCTGTCTGGGTAGCAGACGTCTTGGCAGGCCAAGGTCCTTACGTGCTGTTGCGGCACGGGTTTATTTTGCTTTGCATGGCTGAAGTTCGACGGTACAGCCCTGGCATTCTGAGCTCAAGTTGGCGGGTTTGATCCCAGAAAATTCCGGCAGTATTTGCAGGAGCTTAAATACGCTAGCCACGGTTCGGTAGATTTACCGGCACGTATATAACTCCTCTGGGACAACATTCCGGCACCTAGACGATTCCGAACACCGTAAATATAGTTAGTGAGATGTAAAATAATAATAATAATAATAATAATAATAATAATAATAATAATAATAATAATAATAATAATAATAATAATAATAATAATAATAATAATAATGTTATTTGCTTTACGTTCCGCTAACTACTTTTACGGTTTTGGGAGATTATTATTATTATTATTATTATTATTATTATTATTATTATTATTAGAGTTTGTTTTGTATTGTTTTTTGTATGTGGTACAGAGGACAAAGTGTGCATTCAGAAAAGTAGAGCTCGAAGCCCAGCGGTAGTGAGACGTCATGGAATAACGTTCTTAGGGAAAAGAACATGCACCGGAACATTATAACAGCCACCTAGGTCTCAGCTACTGAACCGTTTTGAAATAAACTATACTATTCACTACATTCTCCTTACTATTGCACAGAAATTGAATGTACCAGTACACTTCATCATTGTCCGACTTGTTGTCTGAATGGTCAGCGTACTGATCTTCGCTTCAGAAGGTCCCGGGTTCGATTCCCGGTCGGGTTGGGGGGTTTTAACTTTCATTGGTTAACTCCAGTGGCTCGGGGGCTGGATGTTTGGGCTGTCCTAAACATATCTGCAGCTCGTACACCACTCATAATACTATCCTCCACCACAATAACACGCAGTTACCTACTCATGGCAGATGCCGCCCAACCTCATCAGAGTGTCTGCCTTACAAGGGCTGCACTCGGTAGAAATAGCCACACGAAATTATAATTATACTTCATCATTTAGAATTTTATTCACATTGTTACAGAAACTTTTGCTGTAATAAAAACGAGAAAACAACCTTGCAATTTCAGTTGACTTGGTATCGAGATCACAACACTAGACCACAAGAATTACGTGGAATCCGAGTCACAGGGACGTGACTTTCTCATGTCGGCAATCCCAAATGCATTAGCTGTGATTCGAACCGTGGCTGCTTTGGTGATAAGCTAGCGACAGTGTCAGTCGGCTGTCACACACCCTTTTTGTTGTCTTGAATTGATACATTAGTTCATAGGTTAACTGAGTTTCGTAAGAAAGGTGTAATTATGTTCATGTTCGAGTGACTCCGAATTGTTTGACCAATACTTGCATCCGTGGGGAAATGATAGTGTCTGGAGAATGATTGATACCAAGTTTATGCACTATAATGTAAAGGATAATAACGTTTCACAGCATGAAAATATTATATTTTAATATATTATATAGCCTACGAATTAATTACTACAAAAGTGTTAGAAAAACTCGAAGGAAATCTTCATTGAAATAAAAAGGTTAGATATCAATTGCTCGGTATTCCAAGCCGAACTATTGGGCATCATCATGGCTGTGGGATGGATATAACTACATAAAAACTATACTTCAACTTATGCTATTCATGTTGACTCAAAAGCTGCAATTTTTGCCGTGGCCACTCAAATCAGAGACAAACTTATTACCTTCAACAAAACGAACAAGATTACTCTTCACTGGATTAAAGGACACACCAGGGTGCGAAATCGGAAATAAATGGTGGGGGGAAGTGCCATAGGGCTTAACTACTACTGTTTATTTCAGGCAGTATTTCACGGGGGGGGGGTTAATTTCTCTTGTAATTTAATTACCCCTCCCCCAGACAAATGTAAATTGTAGATCCTTTTGTTTGAATTTTGTTCTTATAAGGAGAATGATAAACATTAGAACATTATTCCAATCAGCTGAAAAGTTTTGAGAGACTGTAGCTTTCTTACGAAAGGCCAGACGAGGCGCGATTTATCCTGATTTATTGCTTTATTAGTGGAACCTTCCTCTCTCAGGGCTAAGATTTGACTGAAAAAAATTGTCGGTTTGGACACTGCTTAAGTGAATATTGTCCTATTGGGTACTTATCGGAAAAACACCCTCTCCAAGAAGTACAGGAGTGGTGTAAGCTCGAGCTACTTAGAGCGATGACAAGAAATTTATGCAGGTCTTTCGTGTTGACGCCTTATATGAGACCTGCGCGTCTATGAGGATGGGTCATACCTATGATGAATTCTCACTATGAAGATGGCACACAAACCCAGCTCCCGAGCCATCGGAATTAACCAATATTAAGGTCAAATGCCACACCCGGCCGGGAATCGAACTCGGGACCCCCTGGACCAAAGCCCAACGTGCTAATCATTTAGCTATGGAGCCGGATATCATACATGATGATATCCTGGAGCGCAACTCACTTAAGAAGAAACTTCAAGTCCACAATAATTTCCAAGAAAAGCTAAAGCTGAAAACAGGGAAGGCGTTGACCAGAGAGAGAATGGAACACCGGCGATGACTGCAGGAGTACTGAGCAAATATTAAAGCCCGGGGAAGGAGACAGTTGAAATGACGTGGTCCTTAGTTGGCCAAAACTACATGAATAATAATAATAATAATAATAATAATAATAATAATAATAATAATAATAATAATAAATAATGTTATTCGTGCTTCAGAGGTTGAGGCGCTGGCCTTCTGACCCCAACTTAGTAGGTTCGATCCTGGCTGGCTCAGTCCGGTGGTATTTGAAGGTGCTCAAATACGTCAGCCTCGTGTCGGTAGATTTACTGGCACATAAAAGAACTCCTGCGGGACTAAATTCCGGCACCTTAGCGTCTCCAAAAACAGAAAAAGTAGTTAGTGGGACATAAAGCAAATAACATTATTACGTTTATCGGAAATCGTTGAAATAATGACTGATCCAAGGAAACAAAGCTTTCCTCAATTTATCTGAGAATGGGGCATATTTCGGGATACTGAATCAATTAATCCAACAGCAAATACAGGGAATATGGCACCACACTTCCTGTTTGCTTTAGTATCAATAAATTACTATTTCTTTCTCTTCGTTGACTAATCTAGCACCGGGAAGTGATCAGAAATAAAACCATGTTATGAGGGCTTCATTTTCTTAATCCTGTATTTCAAAAATACTGACGTGTACCCGCAACTTCGCCTGCGTTTATTAATTCAACCGTTACATGCTTTTAAACCATTTTTTTTTTTGCTAGTTGCTATTTCAGCCTCGTGTCGGTAGATTTACTGGCACGTAAAAGAACTCCTGCGGGACTAAATTCCGGCACCTTAGCGTCTCCAAAAACAGAAAAAGTAGTTAGTGGGACATAAAGCAAATAACATTATTACGTTTATCGGAAATCGTTGCACCGACACAGATAGGTCTTATGGCGACGATGGGACAGGAGAGGGCTAGGAGTGAGAAGGAAGCGTCCGTGGCCTTAATTAAGGTACAGCCCCAGCATTTGCCTGGCGTGAAAATGGGAAACCACGGAAAACCATCTTCAGGGCTGCCGACAGTGGGGTTCGAACCCACTATCTCCCGAATACTGGATACTGGCCGCACTTAAGCGACTGCAGCTATCGAGCTCGGTACCATTTTTTTTGCTAGTGACTTTACGTCGCTAAACCATTTATTTAAAAGCAGAATAGTATTAGGCTTATAATACACATCTTTTTATACAAATTGCATGAACTACATTATTTTAAATTATATTGTTACTTTCAATGTTTAAGATGGTACAAATAATATCAAAACAATATAAAAGACCATATTGTATAAAAACTAACTAATTTTTCCTTAGAGAGCTTCCGGATAAACTAAATTTAGTGTCCTTCCATTTAGAGCTGAGTTGTATAGTGTGCTTGCCTTTCCAACTCTCGAATAACCCACGCACAGTTGACCATGGGAGAAGCATCGATTCCAAAGATTAAGTCATACAACGTTAAGTGACTGTCCTTGTGCCTTGTTGATGCATATAGCGAAACTCAAAGGAACGGGGAACTGCAGACGTATAATTTTTCTTTTTGCTAGTGGCTTTACGTCGCACCGACACAGATAGGTCTTATAGCGACGATGGGACTGGAAATGGCTAGGAGTGGGAAGGAAGCGGCCGTGGCCTTAATTTACCTACCCTCCCATCACGACACTAACGTATTCCCATCCTTCGCCTCTTCTTACGACTTCATGTCCCTTGCCTCCATACACTGACCCGCCCAGTTACTTTCAATGCCCGTCACCAGCAAATACTTCCACTCTCCCTAACCTCCAACCCCTGCTCAACCTCGTGTTCAGCCACTGGACGCATCTTCCGCCATCGGAACAATCGCACCACCGCAGATATAATCACCATCTTCTCTCGCCACAGACGAAGGACCTGCCACGCCTGTCACCACTTCAGCTGGCTCCGCACCAACACCGTTGACACCAGCATCTTCTCAAGCCATGTATAGCTGCGTAATCCGAGGAGTTGATCCTAACCTCTCCGACCGGGACGTACTACACGAACTACAGGCAGAAGGTGTTCCAGCTCGCAGAGCCTTCCAAATCATGAACGCCTTTGGTCCCACCTATATGGTCCGACTCCATCTGCCCACCGACGAAGATGTGCAGCAACTCATCAGCAATGATGCCTACATCTACCGCCATCTCCATAAGGTAGAACCCTCTCGCTCCCCACCCCAACATTTTCCTTGTCATCCTACCCACGGTTACTAGACTCCTACCAACACACGACGTCGCACACGGCCAGCCCCTCCTCCATTTCAACCTAATCAATCCGTCCGTCCACCCCTACCCCCAAACTCTTCTATCAACCTCCTCCGCAGTTTGAACTCCTCAGACTCCTCACCGCCTCATTATGAAATATCACAGCAACCCTCTACCTTCTAACCTTTCCACTCTATCCTAGCACTCTCAATAAAACCTTCACTCCTGACACACATCCCCCAACATTTCCACCCTTTCTCCGCTATCAACTTATCTCAGCCTTTCCCACCTTCTTCGTTCCACACATCTCACTGCTCTCTCCACCACTCCCGGCCCGAGAGAGCGCCTAACGCTCTAGGAGGCCCGGCCCGCCCCGCGGGGAATGAAAACAAAAAAAATCTACGGGGTTTGTATCTACATGGGAGGTGAATTATATTTTGAAAATAATTGAAATGTGTTAAAATATTAAGTGTGAGTAACATACAATACCATGTTCTCATTCCTTTTTGAGTGACTATACATGGATGGATTGTTCGTCTGAATTTTAGCGACGAGTATATTCTTAAATATTTTTTTCATAATAGCCAGAAACATATTCAAAATGTTGTGTCCTTTTAGTCAGAAACCGCTTCAGCTAACACTTTCATAAATAAAGTAAGTGTAAAAACATTCATCGTCGGGAGATTTCTAAACCACGAAATAGTGATACGATTGCCACCAATGGACAGTTCTACTTTGACATGTATGTATTCTATACATAGTCGCCTCCAGCAGAACTTCACTATAGACTGTAAGGAACGTAAACATAACAATATTACTGCGCCTGTAACTCTTTACACATTTGTATTTTCATTATAAGCATGCAATCAATGTTCTCATCCATTTCGGAAATTTCAAATCATCGGAGAAATATTATTCCTGAGATCGGCCTTGGTGCTATGCATCTGTATTCAATTAGTATATCGATGCAAGTACTGTACTTCGTGCCACTCTTTAGAACCGTAGTATTTGCCACAGCGAAAAATAATGGTGGTTATTTTTGTTTTACAGGGCAAAATAACGGTCCTAACAGCTTTCCTTAACATTTAAACGAAGAAGAAAGGAAGGTAACGAAATATGTAAATCAAATTGAAGTTAATAATAGAATTTTAAGACAGGAGTAAAATATACTTAAAAATCACAAAATGTATATCAAAATACCAGAAACGTCGTGGAAGGGGAATGAATGTCACCGTAATTAACAGACGCTTTCAATGTATCACTTTTTGTTAAGCTCACTCTTACAGTATCAGCAGTCGACATCGATTTACGGCAGTTTAGGTTTCATCAAAGGTCACAGAGATACTAATTAGGAATCGAACCGAGGAGTGGTGATAGATTTCTCAGTAGGTTCTCAGGGAGTAGACAAGTTCAGTTCATAAGGTGGACTACTAAATTATAATTTAATCCATTGTAGCGTAGTCGGTTTTCTTAGTGTAGAGTGATAATTACGGCTAAGTCAAGTGAACTGGTACTTAAAACATTCGTTAAGGATTTCTTCTTTGCGATTTACTTCACATCGCACCGCAGAGATAGGTCTTATGGTGACGATGGGATAGGAAAATGCTAGGGGTTGGAAGGAAGAGGTCGTGTCCTTAATTGAGGTACAACCCCAACATTTGCTTGGTGTGCAAATGGAAAACCACGGGAAACCATCTACGAGGCTGCCGATAGTGGGGCCTGAACCCACTATCTCCTGAATGAAAGCTCACAGCTGCGCGACCCTAACCGCACGGCCAACTCGTTGGTCAAGAAAGAGGCACCTGATGTTAATACTAAGCTCCTAATGCCAGATACCAATAAATCAGTTAGAAGTCAATATAATCACTGCCAGTATCTAAATTCAAACCTCAAATCTGCAAACAGTGAATCTTTCTCATCTTTTGCGAAGTATAACTTAACTCATTCAGCTACTGAGCTGCAAGGAGTTAAATTGGCTATAGACACTACGAAACGCCGATTTTCTAACGAAGGTAGGAATCATAGGCAATGTAGGACGGGCAAATGGTACCAACAAGAGTATGTGAGAAATGGTACCTGTAAGAATTTGTGTGAAATTATACCATTAAGTTAAGGGGTTACTATGTTATCAAAAGATAGGTTATGAAATGTAGAACTTTTGTTCATTCATTGCTAATTGTAGCTTGAAGACATATGCATTCTTCTGAGTGATAGCAACAACCATCATCAAGGGTTTTATGTAATGTGAGAGGCAACGATTAGGTTTTAAGGACAGTAGTCTATACTAAAGTGCGATTCTTGTTCATAGTGACATTGTAATGGAGATGTAACTGTTTGGTCAGGCTATGCTTTAGTACAATCTGCATTCGAGAACCACCACTACAATATCTATTGATGGCACCCCATTGTAACTGTTCGGGCAATTAATGTTAACCATTTAGGGATAGAGATATAGGTGATGTGATCGATATCACTGGCTGAACACATCTTGCGGTCAGATCAATGAATTGGCATACGAGGTCAAAGACATGAAGCCTCCACTGTAAATCGGTACCAGGTTTTTAGTCATTTAGGGAATGGACTAATTTCGAATACCAACAAGGTTCAAAGGTCTTCATTGAAGCCAACTGAGGTGTATTTAGCATCAGGCATGGTATATTTCCTCTCTATTAGATGTTGTACGTAGTGTTGGAAATTTTTGAAATTATTAATACAATAAGGTATGGACTCAATCAATGCGACGCACAAAATATCACACAATATCAAAGAGCAAGGATTAGATGCTTCCCGTAACAGTGATGAACGTGTACCACTTGGCTGTAGTGAAGGATATTCCGGTCACAACAGATCTCAATGCAGTAGGCCCTATCATGAAAAACTATCTTGAATGCAACAACCACACTCCAATCGTCTTCGTCGCAATCAACAACGAAGCCCATAAAAAATCATTCTTGCAAAATTTTAGACAAATTATTTTCCTCCAGTAGTACTACAGTATGTTCTGAACATTCGTTCGTTGTTGCAAAAGAGAAAAACTGTAGTGTAAGGAAAGGGTGACAATTGTCATAATAATGATGAACAACGTTCGTTTCTGCCCGGCGACTCCCCTTGGTGGTGTGACTGCAATGATTTAGACCCAGTTAACTAATAGAGATTTCTAGAAGTCCTCTGTTCCCATTGTGATTTGCTGCTAGTTTTCTAGGTCTAGGAGCTTTGTGTTACGATTGTGAGTTATTGATGTTCTAGGTGAACTGGGGGTTCATAAAACCGTCGTGAGTTGCTGCTGGACCTGTACATCTGTATCAAAAGTGAAGTTATCTTATGTAATTTCTGCAAAGGTAATAGCTATGAACTATTAATTAAGTGCGATCTAGTCTGTGGGAGGCCCACGCACTGCCTTCGTGAAGTACAGGCCGTACTGCAGCAAGCGTGGGAAAGCAATCAGCTGATCGTTAGGGGGGAAGTTTAGCACGTGAGTTAGTTGAGTTACATGTAGATTTTTCGCTGTTTTATTGATTATTTTACGTTGGCCGCATGTTTACTCATATATATATCAGACTGAGTCCTCGTCGACTGCATTATTGAGTGAAAAGTCCTCAATTAGTGAAGAAAACTTAGTGTGAGCGTATATTCATGTGAGGCAGTAGGTTAAGAATGTCATTCTACAGTGTTTTATTTTTGTAGTTTATTTGTGTAATGTTATAGCCATAGTGTAAAATGAATGAAGTTAGTGCATTCAGCGTTGTATTATCAACCACGATGTGTATATAATTGAATTAAGATTATCAGTGAGAGAAAGCGCCATGCTAATAGTTGCTGTGTGCCTGGCTGTAAAGCAAATTATAAACAAGGAGAGTACACTCCAGTATTTCTGTTTCCTCCTGATGGAGAAAGAGTTAGGTTATCGAAAAAGGCTATTCCTAGGGAGAAATTAATAGTTAATCGCCACACAGTTGTGTGTGTATCAACCACTTTCCTGAAGACTAAATCCTGAGGGAAATAAAAGTGTCTCGTCCAGATGGTGAGTTAAAATTTCTTATTATGTCAAAAACATGGGTAACATTAGATATATGTTTATGTAATTAGACTTACAGCTCCGGTGTCTTAGAAAATTCAAGTCCAGTTTATGCATTTTACCATTTCAAGAAGAAATGTATTGTGAAATAACACTGCTGAGATTTTCCACTATTAAAAATTTCATAGCACAGGCAATGGAACGGGGTTATTCCATGAAAACGGAATATGAAAATAATTGTATAGGAATTATTTCCTGTTTAAAATTCCACATTTTTTAAACAATAGCTGAATTTCATGACAGTGTCAGTAAATGTTTTCTTATTGTTGGAGGTTAGCTTACACGTAATCTCTCTTGTAGGTACTGAAAGGGTGGTACAGACATAATTTACATTTGTAGTATACTGTATCGATAATTGGTTGCTTGTTTTCTATCAGTGTGTATAATGTGAATGTTCCAGTTGACTAGAAAATGAAATCGCAAGAATATGCCTCACAGTGTTAGCCTGTACTCACGGAAACAAACGGATATCCGCAAGAAACGGAAGGTTACGGGGAAGGATATGCATTCTATGTCATAACTAACAAATATTTATGGATAGTTCTTGGTTTTATAAGGTGTTAACAGTTTCTTAATTAATTTAAACCGCGATCACTCGCGCTGTGAGGTCCAGTCTAACATTTTTACAAATTTTGCTACAATTCGTTTGTCCATAGCTTCGAATCGATGTCCATTTCAAAATGCCTCATTCGGTCCTTTGAGCACGCCAGGATGTATTGATGATGATGATGCTTGTTGTTTTAAGGGGCCTAACATCGAGGTCATCGGCCCCGCAGGATGTATTTGTGTAGTAGCTGTGATATTTTGGAGGGGAGGAAAAAGTGGGGGAAAGAGCGCGTCACGCGTTGTTTTAGTTGCTATATCACAGCGCAAGCGGTCGCGTGTGTGTAACCAGTGAGTGGCGTAAGGGGGAGACCCAACAGGGCGATTGATCACGTGTGTGTGATTTTCTACAATTTGATTGATATTTATTGTTATAACCGGCAATATGAGTGTAAGTCAAAGACAGCAAGGTTAGTTATTAGCTGGTTGTTAGATGAAAATTACGTTGATCACATGAGTTTTCCTGGGAATAATTATGTGTTGATTGTGTAAAAATGCTGAAAATAAAATTAATACCATAGGATGAAGTAACCTATCTTCTAGACCGTAAACCAATATACTGTAGACTTCATTAATATTCCAAGTTGTATTTGTGATTTATTAAGTAAGCTGATACGTTTATAGGCTACTTTTATCAGTTGGTGCTATTTCATTTGAAATAAATGTAATGTTTAAGTTTAACTGTTGTATTCAATAAAAGTAACAAAACATATTAAAATTATCAGTATACAATAAAAACATTAAAAAATAAAAACGAAAACTTACGAAATTAATGATTTTATAAGAGAAATACAGATGTTATGTTCCACCTAACAACGCGAGTGATCGCATGACTTGCCGGTGCGCGAGTGATCTCGCGTTAAACGAGTGTGTTATTCAAGCGGAGCGGATGCATATCGCCTCAGTCCCACCCAAAGCGTGACGTCATCGGAACTACAGTACGGCCTGTATATCATGAAGGCAGTGGCCCAGGATATGACGCCTCTCGAACTAGTTTAAGTGCACAAAAGAAACCTATTTTCCTTTCTGTAACATGGTACGTATTGGCACTAACAGCAAATTTGTATTCTCGTATTCCACGAGGTGATGCAGCCCTTCTCAGGCACTCCCCCAAAGGAGGCGAGCTGCGTGTATATTTTAACAGCATACAAGCCCTCCTGTCACTTAAATACTATTGGTAATAACAGAAATCGAGCCCGGGTCTCCTAGGACGGCAGCTAACAGCAACAACCGTCCCTACTGAGGTGGTTTATCCAGCACACTTTCCGTTCAGAATATTGTATGTGGGTATTGTATTCAATCTCTGACAGGCCCACAATAATACACTTCTCGAACTAGTCTAAATCACGAAAGAAGCCTGTTTCCCTCTCTGTAACATGGTACCTGTTGACATTGTTATATCAAGCCGAGCATTTTTAAATTTCGTGCGCTCAGGCTGAGAGAGCGTTTCGATGAGAGAGTAATACGTCATGAATCAGATTAAATACCGCCTTTTTAGCATGCGATTGCTACAAATATGTATACGTAAATCCATAGTGCATTTCAGAGTTCTGTTACCTTCCGAAAGGTTTACATTTCACTCCTAACTGAATACCTGTTTTCAGATATGATGTGAATTTTACATTTCTGGTGATCAACTATTCAAAACATGTTTATCTTGTGCAGAGCACTTCTTCAAAATATGTAAATGTTCCCTAAACTGTCCTAAACTCTAGCTAGATTCCTAATGTGATCATAGATGTGCCTTAACTTCAGGTTCACTAAAAACGTTTAATGCACTCTTAAACCCAGAACTCGCCAATTTTACTTCATTTTCTTCCACAAAGTTATACCTGTTCACGTGTTTACTAGCATATTGCCTTCTACTAGTTTTGTGAATTAATTTTCTTAACCAATACTGATCGATAAAAGTAATTAGTCTTTATATTACAGTTAATTTATCGTCATTTTTACTATATATCAGCCCTCTTATCACTATTCTATTAAACTTCACTATTACATCTTGATATCCACATTCGTCTGGTAAATACTCAGTATTCATTTGAATTTGATTCATTTTATTAGATTCTAAAGACGATGTCTTGTCAACGAAACCGCAGTCTCGTGTCTTCAGCTTCGTGCTTCACGTGGTGATAGGTGGTATACCAAAGATTTAGCATCAGATCTTGAAGGTACTTCGTCTCCCTCTCCCTTCTAGAACATAGGATGTGCCCAAGGAATTTGGCCATCCTTCTCCCCATCATCGTGAGTATCTCCCTCTTACCTTCGATTTCGTTCAGGACGCTTTCACTGGATTTCCTTTCCGTCCAGTTAATACTCAGCATTCTTCTTCAGACCCACATTTCATAAGCTTCAAGCCGTTTCCTGCCTTGTTTACTTAATTCAAGAATTCACAACTGCAAACCAGCACGCTCCAGACAAGGAAGTTTTTTGAAGCACTTTTTGACTTGAATGTCCATGTACTTAATTGCCAGAAAATTTATGTTGTTAATGAGCACTTGTTTGGCCAGCGCTATCCTTCTCTTGATCTCTATGCTACGCCTGTTGTCTTCTGTGATAATGCTTCCAAGATAGGGGAATTTCGTGACGGGTTCAACTTTCTGGTTCACATGTTATCAGTCGACAGCTACTGCTAAATCGTTTGCAAAACGAAAGCATTGAATATGCTGGCCGTTGCTATTAATGCACTTTGTGTTGGCCTTGAACGTTTTTATGGACTATTTAATAAGTACAAACAGATAGGGTGATAGTGAGCAGTCTTGTTTAATACCCTTGCTATTTCTTGCTCTTCTACTGTTTCCTTGAACCTGTACAGTTGTGGTCTGTGTTTAGTACAGCTGAGAAAAGGAACTAGCTAAAATGCTAGGAGTACTAGAATAGAATAGAATAGAATACTCCCGTCCCCCAATTCCGGATCGCCTGGAGCTGGGGAGAGAGCATTCGTTTATTGCAATTCCTTGAATTATGATACATGACTTACAATACCCTCTTACAATTATTGGCTGTTACTATACTGAATATGAATTATTTTGTCCTAGACATTAACAATATTATATAGTCTAGGACAACATGTATCTTCCCTACCTTATCTTACTAATTGAACGAATTTTTATTTATTACGTTATAACATTAAAAGAAAAGTTAAAATCAAAATGACAAATTTACATTAAATATATACTACATCTAATCTAAATCTGTCTGGTCGCGACATCCCCCCTGGTGAGGAACTCCTACCACCCTTCCCAGGGATGTCACGACCAGACCCGTCTCATGAGGCTCCGAAATCGAAACCTCGTAGACCCCTTAAGTTGTCAATATTGTTTCCTCACCACTCCTTCGTGTGACAGCCCTCATGTGTGCGGATGACCTAGCTCAACATGTAGGCTGTCTCGCCTGTATTCCACTGCCGAGACGGAATCCATAACTCGGCTCATATTTCGCTGACTGATTGACAACTTGTTTCCTCTGGTTTAATACTGTTCACACCTTACTCTAATCTACACGTGCAGAAGTACTGAGTCAACACTAGGCTTGAGATAGGTTAGGCCTATCTCCTCCTCTCCCAACTCTACACTAGGAGTACTATCATCCGCACTTCCTGACTTACAGATGGAAATCGCTACGAGAAAACGGTGTTAGTTATCAGCAAACATCCTGAGCTAGTTCGAAGAAATATCAAACATGTGATTCTAAAATTGTAAGCTACTTTTTGTAGAAACTATGGCACGAAAATGCTGCTAATCTTACCTCTTCTTGAAAATTTAAGTTCTTTTTCTTTTTCGGAAAACTAATATTGAACAAATTTCCGAGTTCAAAAACTTAGTTTGCTTCATTCATATTTTATACATTATTCACAGAATAATCGTTAACTTTCACTAAAGTTGCCTTTTGTTCGGTACGGGAAAAGTTTACTCGATACTTTGGATGTCATAAGGGAACAGAATAACCAGTGTCCATAGTAGTCATACCCAACACGCACTGCTGAAATGCCTGTTAAGTTCTTACTTCATAAACTCCAATACGATGGTGATGATTCATTATTTTAAGGTGGAGTACAGCTAGATAAATATTCCTCTTCCAGTACAATATAATATCATAATGTCATTGGACTGTTTCAAATTTGTTCTGGCCCTACACCAATATCTGAACAGTTCTCTACATCTGAAATAATTCCGCTTAAAGCACAAATATTGATTTCCAATATATCGCGTGTTGTCGCCTTACGACTAATTCATGTCTTTAAGACTGGGTCTATGTATTTTGCTTGACTTCCGGCCAGGTTGTAGATGTTACATCATCAATAATGACTAACCTGATACACAGTCTAGGAATAACTGAGCTGTGTCCTACATTACTAAGTGAGGTAGTACTGACCACTTCTCTTTGCCAGACGGGCGAAATACTGAAGGACACAGATGCTTTTTCTCTGACAGTGGCTTTACGTCGGACCGACGCAAACAGGTCTTATGGCCACGATGGGATAGGAAAGGCCTAGGAGTTGGAAGAAGGAAGCAGCTATGGCTTTAAGTAAGGTGCTTCCCCAGCATTTGCCTGGTGTGAAAATAGGGAACCACGGAAAACTATCTTCAGGGCTGCCGACAGTGGGATTCGAACCCACTATCTCCCGGATGCAAGCCAACACGCCCGGTAGGACACAGATGCAATAGACTAAAAATACGTTCCACATAGTCCAGCTCCATGGCTACATAGTTAGCGTCCCGGCCTTTGGTCACAGGGGTCCCAGGTTCGATTCCCGGCAGGGTCGGGAATTTTATCCATCATTGGTTAATTTCTCTGGCACGAGGGCTGGGTGTATGTGTTGCCTTCATCATCATTTCATCCTCATCACGACTCACAGGTCGTCTATGGGCGTCAAATCAAAAGACCTGCATCTGGCGAGCCGAACATGTCCTCGGACACTCCCGGCACTAAAAGCCATACGCCATTTCTTTTTTACGTTCCACATAAAGCTCATGAATTATATAATTTTTACTGGATAAGTTTAGTACAGTTGTACTGTTAATGTATACAGTGTTCCCAAACATGTGGGAAGTGATCAGGGAGTGGATAATACACCACGGCAGATCGTTTACGAGCCACGCCTGTTTCAGTAATTAGCTTGAATGTTGGATAGTTCGTATTTAGGATCAAGTCTGTAAGTCTGGAACGACGTTAAGAACACCGCAGTACCTCGCCATTGTGTGGAACATGCTTGCCATCAAATAAGTGTAATGCCTGGAGTGTTGGAATGTGTCCGACAATCAACGAGGTGGCTTGTTCAGGCGTGCATTTAGGTGCACGGGGGATATTTTGAGGACTTCCTGTATTAGAATGCAGTATCCTTACTGGTACACCAAGATAGTGATTGCTACTCGACATGAGATGTACCACGTATGGGTATTAGGTCTACCAATACTTACCGTACAAAATTGGAAAGCGTTGAACTCGTACCTAAACGATATACAGTAGTGCATATGGTCGTCGGTGGATGCAGTGTGATTTTCGGCCCTTGTGTTTCGTCCCTTAAGAGGCCACGGCTTGACCGCGGTCCAACAGCTCTGTACTCTGACCGGCCAACCGAGCAGAGGAAAGTTGGCCACGGCTCTACCGTGGCTCTACGCCTCTGCATTCGGGAGACGGGCCTGGGGCAAAGTGCCGGACTTCACCCCTGGCTCCACCGCACCCCTCGGCTGTCCTGATAATGGTTTTCCGTAGTATTCCATTCTCCTGCACTAAGGCGAATGCCGGGACAGTTCGTAGTACAGGCGACGGCCGCCAACCCCCTCACCTTCTCCGCACATCTCCTTCACCGTAACAAATCTCCCGGCCTGAGAGACGGCGTCACCGTCTAAGAAGCCCGCTTCCCCCTTCAGACGAATGAGAACGTTTAGTAGTAGTAGTAGTAGTAGCAGCATATGGTCATAGTGACTTTTTGTGTTGATTTGGGATGTATTATCAATCCCACTCCCATCCCTCGATTACTTCCCACATCTTCGGTAACACTAGAATATAACTAGTAAGAAGAATATGTGAGGGAAAAAGGCGCCAGTTTCGGAGCTGCCAGTTCTCATTTGCATGCGCAAAACCCAGTCGATTTCTCTTGTGACGAGATGCTAATCGCAGACCTTTATAAAGCCTGCCTCTAGCGTCTGTTGCGAACAGTTTGTTCACGGGAAGTTGCATCAGTTGCTACCCACAGATCATTTTGGTGTCCCCGACTCACAGCAGTGCGCTGGCGAAGTGCACAATTGACTACATATCGGTCCACTCTGACCGTAGTTTTTCGCTTTCTGTCGTGGCCACGTATCCTGGAGTACAATCCTGCTTCTCTAATCGTTTCCAGGCCCTGTGTATAACAGATTTAGTAACATGAAGCCTTGCAGCCACTGCACCAATAATCCTACCTTCCTGCAACTAAGCGAATGCACAAATACATTCCGCCTCCGTCAGGTACCTCATTTGACCAGCTGCATGTAAACAAGCTGGTACATAAGAGCTCGCCACATAGAGAATACGTGCATATTAAATCCCTCACTTTAGTTTTCGATATAACGCAATATATTTCGTAAAATGATTAATCATCCCGATTCGTTTCATTGGCAGCTTATGTTTGTAAAGTATGTCAGAACAAGACAAAACGAACTTTATCTTTAACTGGTTTAATGCTCAATTGACTAAAATCATATCCCTCTAATCTTTTTGAGCAGTGTATAATTACCCTTGCTTGAACTAGGAAAGAACACGAGTTTATCAAGGAAGGATGAAGAGGTAATTGGAGCCTACCACAGGGAAGTGGGAAACAATTCTGATTGTGAGTGCTTGGGAATCTCTAGACTGTCACACACGCCTCAAACGCTCGGAAAAAATAGATAATAATAGTAATAATAATAATAATAATAATAATAATAATAATACTTTTATTTATTTATTTACTCGTGTCAGAATCATACTTAATTATACAGTTAAAAATAAAATAATAAATAAACTATTTACAAAAATTAACAGGCAAAGAAAATTGACCAAATTTACTGTACATCTAGACGGTGTTTTTCCAAAACTGAGCCGCACCTAGGGCGTTGTCATCAGCAAGCATTAAATACATACATATGGTTCACTGTTTGTTCTTCACCGCAGTCACACTTGCTGTCCTCTGCTGTGAAGCCCCATAACTTAAGTGAGGACTTAACCCTGTCGACACCAGTTCTTAATCGGTTAAGGGACCTCCATACACTCCAGTCTTCATTGTAGCCAGCCGGAAGTTGTTCACGCTGCTCCATCTATTCTTGCTACTTAGATTTCAACAAGGAAAGTTTTGCCTTATCTGGTGGTCCTTTCAAGGGCTTCCATGTCTGGAGGAAGCTTTTCCTGGATTTCAGCCTAGATTGAGACTGTTGATGACCAATCAGCGGGTGAGCTTCAACGTTTTCAACCTTCAGTCGTTCTTCATCGGCAGCGACTTCTCGACGAGTACTTGGAGGCGCAACGCCAGCAAGACAGTATAGCTTCTTAACAGGGGTAGGTTTCAGGCATCCTGTGATTAATCTACAAGCTTCATTTAGGGGAGGGTCAACAGTCTTGGCGTGGGATGATGTATACCACACAGGGGATGCGTATTCTGCAGCAGAGTAACACAGAGCTAATGCAGTGGTTCTAAGAACTTGTGGCTTTGCACCCCAGTTTGTACCTCTCAGCTTTCTCAGGATGTTGTTATAATAGTAATAGTAATAAATAATAATAATAATAATAATAATAATAATAATAATAATAATAATAATAATAATAATAATAATAAGAGCTACCATGCACAGGCACGCCCGTCATTTTGGCCCGTCAATTTTGACGTTCCTTTTTGTAGGCCCACTGGATAGGAGAGTAAACGGAACCTCTCTTGGGCGTCAATGGCTGATTATTTTAATGAATATTGTTGGGTGAACACCAAATCCGTCACCAGAGATCTTTTACATGGAGTGTCGAATGGATTTTTTCCGCCCTTCAAAAATCCGACTACCTCTGCCGGCTGTGAACCCGCGGTCTTGGGAGGAGGCCTACACTTTACCAATAATCCACAGAGATCGGCGAGAAATTGGACTATTAGCGGGTTAGCATATAAACTTTGTAGTAGTAACACAGGTATGAAGGTAGCGACAATGATTTCTGATAAAACAGGTGGAAACAATGACAGGAGGGTATTCGGAAAATGGGATGATGGTGGTGGGGTCATGTAAGACAAATGAAGGAGGATAGGTTACCAAGTAAAACAACGAACTCGGTCATGGAGGTAAGAGAAGGAGAGGCAGACCAAGGTGACGTTGGTTACACAGCTATGGAGATATGGATCGAAGTGAGGCCATAGCGCTACCTACAAATACAGGATTGTGGGACATACGAGCTGCTGACGTACAGAGTTCCTTCACCTCCTTCTGACAGCTAGGCATTCGCTCGACTGTGTCCGTAAATACACTATGATAAACTGCACGATTTAACACCTTTCATATAGTCGTAGGTAATAGGTAAAGGAGAAACTTATTTGCGACGACTTTTGAGTGACAACATTATTATCCAAACGTAATATTAAATGACACAGGAACGAGCAAGCTGGCTGGGCGGTATGGCCTTCGTAGCTGTTAGCTTGCATTCGAGAGACGATACGTTCCAAGGCGCAGCCGTGAAGATGGTTGTCAGTGGTTTATTGTTCTCAAACCTGGAAAACGATGAGATATACCTTATTTAAGGCAGCGGTCACAACCTTCCCAGTCCTAACCCTTTGCTATCCCATATCTGAGTTCAAGCGAAGAACAAACACTAAGCAAGAAATGAAAATCCCCACAGGGCTGACGTCAGGAAGGCCACTGGCCTGTAAAACTGGGCCAAAAGCACATGTGTGACACAGGTCAAACCTGAATCCTATTCGGGCGTGACAAAAGTAGCAGAGAAAGAGCAAGTATGAATAATTATAAAAGGTTGCCTATAGCATGGTGGACAGCACCTAATTAACTTTACTGATTGTTCGAAAGTAACTGTAGTAGTGGTGGAAGTGATTATTGCTTTCAGAGAAAGTACAGTGTACCGGTAGCATGTTATGCGCACGATAATGTATATATATTTTACATTATTATTCATGTGAAATATTTAATTATGTCAGTAAATATCGACGCATTTATATTATTGTGCAATAACTAATTTCTGGTGTCATGATGTAAATTTATGGTTTGTAATAATTTAGTAATGCATTTCTTGTATTTTTATGTTAAAACTCTGCATATACTGTACGTGGTAAGAATCAGACAGTCATTCTCTGAGACATTACAACTCACCTTACTTGTGTACCAAAGGGGGGCGATGATCCTGTGTCGAACCATGGCCAGGAACACCCTGGGAAGGACGCTCAAGTGTGGGTACACTTATATGCAAACCTTGTTAGGAAAATGTGAAGACGTGGAGTAGGCTACATGCCGACACTGGGTTTCACCCTATCCCTTCCTTATTATCTTAATCATCCCACATCCAGACGCGCAGGTTTCCCACGTGCGTCAATTAGAAAGACCTGCACCAGGAGAGCCGAACATGTCTTCGAACACTCCCTGCACTAAGAATCATGCGATAAGTAAGTGTGCAGTACAGAAAAATTCCGAGCGTGTATCTGGTATCATTGTTGAGTGATCGCTTTAATAAATGTAGTTTAAAAATTACTGTAGTATATTGTAGTATCTTACTAGAAATTAGCGTGCTTGTTCTATTATTGTGAACTATTTGTTAGTAGAAGTATCTGTAGAAACTCTCGAACTAGAATTCTGTTGTTGTAATTAGGATAAGCTTAACTGCAGTTTAAAATTGTGTAATTCTTGTGTATTCCTTTCGGTATTCAGTAACCAACGGCAGTTTTCATTCTGTAAGGATGTTGTAGGATAAAAATATAGTACGACTAAATAGTATGGTAGTGTAGTAGTACATATATTAATTACCTTACTGTCGTGTGATCTTTGTGTACTAAGCTAGACAATATTACTTTCCTTTCATTATTTTGTGCACAGAATAAGTTATTTTATTTTTTAATATTTTATTTTCATGATTCCGTAAAGAATGACTAAGGAGTACAAGTGTAGGAACTGTAGATGTGGCCAGGCATTAAGGAGTATGAGAGAGGAGTGGAGTGTTTGAGGGAGATAATTACGATTCTCTCAGAGGACAGGAAGGAATGTAGGCCTCCGTCAAAATATGCACAGGATACGATAAGTGTGAAAGAGGGATGGGAAGGAAAGGGGGCAATTTTAGAAGAAAGGTCGTCTAATGTTTTAGGGGAAAGGACATTGCAGGCAAAGGGTTCTATTCAGAATCGGAATTCAGGAGAAGTGTCTGTAACAAATCGATACGAGTCACTGCTGGTAGAAAAACAGTGGGAAGATGAAAAACAGGGAACTTTTGCTGAGAAGTGTGGAAGTAGTAGGAAAGGATAAGGTAGAAAAGGAAAATGTAGAGTAGAGGATAGGAAAAGACAGGTGGGACAGGGTCATCGGAGGGAGAAATGGGAGGAGGAAGTAGCTTCTGCAGCCGCGTCAAGAAAGATAAGGCTGACCAGGAGGGCTAGGGGATCAAATGAGGTGGGTAGGGTTGAGGCTCTGGTCGTGGGGGATACCATTGTTAGACATGTGGGGAAAGTGTGTGGAGGAAAGGGAACCGGGGTAGAGTGTTATCCAGGAATTAGGTTAAGGCAGATGTTGAGGAAAGTAGAAGAGAAGGAGGAGGGAAAGGACAAGACGGTAGTGTTTCACATTGGTTCCAACAACGTAAGGCAAGCAGGTATAAGTACCGACATTTCTGAGGATGTGTGAGATCTGGTAAAGGGTGAAGTATAAAGAAGTGGAGATTGTTTTCAGTGGTATACCGTGTAGGAGAGATACTGACTGGAAGGTGATTGGGGATTTAAATTAGACTATGGAGTAGGTATGTGGGAAACTGGGAGTGAGGTTTGTAGATCCTAATGGGGAGGTAGGAGATAAGGATCTGCGCTTAGATGGCCATCACTCAAACCGCAGTGGTACGTGTAAGTTAGGAAATTTGTTTAGAAGGGTTATAGGGAGGTGCATCCAGAGAAACGGGGTGGTCTAGGGAGCGATGACAAGGATACAGGGAACTGTAAGTCAAGTAGAGATGACATAAAAATGTTAGTGTTGAACTGTAGAAATAATGTAAAGAAAGGAATAGAATTAAATAATTTAATAGATATATACTCACCAGATACTGTAATAGGAGTTGAATCATGGCTGAGAAATGATGTAATGGTTGCAGAAATTTTTTCACAGAACTGGAGTGTGTATCGTGGAGATAGGGTAGGAATAGTAGGAGGGGAAGTATTCATCCTGGTGAAAGAACAATTTGTAAGCTAGGAAAAAGTTAAAGATGACAAACATGAAATTCCAGGTTTAAGGCTCATCTCTATATATAATAGTCAACTTGATGTGTTTGGAGTGTACAAACCGGGAAAGGGTAGCGGTGACGCTGATTAGGAATTATTTCATAAGATAATCTGCTATGTGGGAAACGATATGAAAAAGAACGTGATTTTAGGAGATGATCCCAATTTACCAAATGTCAATTGGGGAGGTGATGCGAACGGCAGGAAGCATGACCAACAAATGGCAAATAAGTTAATGTGGGAAGGACAGCTGATTCAGAAAGTGATGGAACCAGCTAGGGGGAAGAATATTCTGGACATGGTGCTGGTAAAAGCAGATGAAATGAAATTGCGTTTGGCTTTTATTGCCGGGAGTGTCCGAGGACAAGTTAGGCTCGCCAGATGTAGGTCTTTTGATTTGACACCCGTAGGCGATCTGCACGTCGCGATGAGGATTAAATGATGATGAAGAAGCGAAATTAGCAAATGATGGTTAAAATTCCTGACCCTGCCAGGAATGGAACCCGGGACCTCTGTAATCAAAGGCCTGCACGCTAACCATTTAGTCATGGAGCCGGACGTAAAAGCAGATCAACTCTATAGAGAAACCGAAGTAATAGCAAGTTATCACGAAGCCGCTTTTGTCGCAATTAAAAATAAATGTGATAGAAAGGACGGTCTTAAAAGTAGGACTATTAGGAAGTACCGCATGGCTGATGAAACAGACACGAGCGATTTTTTAAAAAGTAACTAGATCGGTGGAAAACTGTAAATAAAACTGTAAACATACTCTGGGGTGGGTTTAAAGCAATTGTTGCGGAACGTGAAAACAGGTTTGTACCTTTAAGGGTGGTACGGAATAGTAAAGACCCACTAGATTATAGCAGAGTAGTAAAGAGACTAATAAGGAGGTGCAGGTTAGAAAGAAATAGTTAGAAATGGCTGTGAAAGTAATGAGAAATTGAAGGACCTTACTCGAAAATTGAATCTAGCAAAGAAATCAGCTAAGGATAACATGATAGCAAACACAATTGGCAGTCATACAGATTTTAGTGAAAAATGGAAGGATATTGTTTTTTTATTAATTTAGACTCACTTTAACCCTAAGGTCTTCCGTGACTTCTAAATGTAGAATTTACATTAAATCACAGTAGAGTGAAGAATGAAAGGAATATAAAAGGTTTTGGTATTTTAAACTGAACAGTTACATTTTTGAATACAGACCAGTATCTTTGAAAAACTTGATAATTTGTTTGCACAGTGAAGGTGATGAGAGTGTCCCCTTAATATCCTTAGGTATACCGTGGTACTGGCGCCATTTGTCATACAGTGAACAGTCTGTTATGATGTGCTTCACAGTCAACACACAATTCCATGTTGTACAGATGGGAGGCAGTTTCTTCTCAAGGAGGTAGCTGTTACTTACCTTGGAGTGGCCGATCCATATTCTAGATATTATGACTGGATCTTGCCTGTGAAGGCTGTGAAGATAGTGTTGTATTGTAGATTCCATTGTTACTTCGTGGAGTTTGCTGTTTGAAGCTTGAGGCCATTTTAACTTCCACTGTTGGTATAATTTCGTTTTAGCATAGGCAATAATGTCAGTGTGAGGGGTAGCTATTGTTAGATCGCCTAGCGGGAGGTAAGTAGCGTCTTTAGTTGCTTGATCAGCAGATTCATTGCCTTGAATACCTCTATAAGAGGGTACCCACACAAGGATGACTTGTTTGCCTTCTTTCATGATGTTGTTAAACAACAGTTGTATTTCTTGTACAAGGATGTGTTTCGATGATGGACTTTCTATTGCGTTTAATGCACTCTTTGAATCAGAATAAATGATAAAGTTATTGCAGATGCTGTTTTTCAAAATATGTAGCATAGCCTGCTTTGCTGCGTACAGCTCATTAGAGAAGACTGTCGGGCAATCGGTATAGCATAGAACGTTCAGGATATATAATCCCACATCCATTTCTTTCCTCACATTTTGATCCATCAGTATAGATTGCAGTGTGCCTTGGGTATTTATTAGACATTTCAAGAAAATTGATGGTAGTGAGATCTGTCGATTTCATCCTTGACACTGTAATTTATTTCAAAGTTAATTGTTGGAAGGGTAATAGTCCATGGTGGGACATTAAGAGAGTTGTCTGCAAGGAGTATTGGAGGGATATTAATTTTAATTCTTCAAGGAACTTGGCTATTCTGACATTGAAGGGTTGTGGTGTGATCCTGATTTAATGTGTGTACATTGGTGCTTGTTAGGAAAAGCATACAACTTAATTCTTGATTCACTCGTAGTTGCTACCTTGAGCGCGTAAGTCAAACTTAGTTGTCTACGTCTAATTGTGAGTGGTGGTTCATTTGCTTCTATTTGAATGCTGGCTACTGGACTGGTACGGAAGGATCCTAGAGCAATTCGAAGAGCTGGGGACTGGATGGAATCAAGGATTTTGAGTGAAGACATTCTTGCGGAATTGTATACAAGTGGTGGTGGTGGTGGTGATTTTTGTTTTAAGAGGAAGTACAACGAGGTAATCATCCTCTCTGAACAAATAGGTGGAAGAGAACTTTAAAATATAAAAAAGAAATAATTTATTCAATAAGTAATTTGGAAACGCAGTACAAAATAAAACAAAAAGCAATTATAGGATTAGACCGAAAGGATTACTAACGTATCAAAAGGGAACGTACGTTCCCTGAGTAACAGTACACTTGTAATTTATATACCCTTGATAAGTCCACTGTCGCACATAAAGCGGATGACGAGATCAGCAGTAGTCGCGTCATCGGCTAGTATGCGTTCGAGTGTTTCCTGCAGGCCGAGGCTCCGTCTTAGGCCAGAGAGATCGGCGCACTCTGTGAGGATGTGGGCCACGGTGAAGTCGGCACCACAAGAACATACTGGGGGGGTCTTCCCTCTTTAGGAGATAAGAGTGCGTGGATCGTAAATGACCTATCCTCAGCCTGCATAGTACTATGGCCTCTCTCCGTGAAGGTCGGAAAGAGGACCGCCACACGGTAGTTGTCTTCTTAATTGCTCTCAGCTTGTTGGGAGTTCGGATATCTAGCCACTCCGATTCCCAGGACGCCAAGATGGTTCGACGTAGCTGAGAACAAATATCCTTAGCAGGTACATTGACTGGTCTTGGAGGTAAAAGTACAGCTTCCTTTGCAGCTTCATCCGCAAATTCGTTTCCCGCAATCCCAACGTGGCTTGGAAGCCATGCGAAAGTGATTCTGGTGCCAGCATCCCATAACCTGGCTAGAAGGTCATGTATCTGCCGTACCAGTGGGTGTTGCGAGAAACAGGTTTCAATAGACTGCAGAGAGCTTAACGAATCGGTACACAACAGAAAGTGGCTTCTTTCGTCACGCAGTGCAAACTGCACAGCCTGTAAGATGGCGTAAAGCTCTGCAGTATACACGCTACATACCTTAGGGAGCGAGATCATCGTACTCTTATCATCAATGACGAAAGAGCAACCAACATTATCTCCGAATTTTGAACCATCCGTGAAGATAAATCTCGCAGCCGGATATTGGTGAACGAAGTCCTGGAAATACCTCCGATAAACGGAGGAATCCGTGTTCACCTTGGATCCACGCAGCAGATCTATACATATATCCGTTCGCGGAAGCAACCACGGAGGTACCTCGCTAAGAGATCTTTCAAGACAACCACGGATATCAACATTCAAATCATGACACAAGCTATCAATCCGAAACCCAACCGGCCGTGTGGCATTCGGCCGGTCTTGGTACCGCTGGTGGTATTGAGTACGATAGATGCATTGATAGCTTGGATGTAGCGGCATTTCACGAATTTTGGCAGCGTACGTGAGGGGTAACTGCTGCCTCCTTATCCGTAAAGGTGGAACTCCTGCTTCAGCGAGTAGGCTGGGAATGGGGCTAGTACGGAAAGCACCCGTTGCCAGCTTTACTCCACTGTGGTGAATACTGTCTAAAAGGCTCAGCGTAGATTTTGATGCTGAGCCATAAGCCGCACTTCCATAGTCAATTCGGGAGAGGACCGTAGCCCTGTAAAATCGCAGCAGTACCGCACGGTCAGCCCCCCACGAAGTGCCGCTGAGAAACTTAAGCATGTTAAGTCTCTTCATGCAGGCAAACTTCAACTGACGGATGTGGGGCTGCCACGTAAGTCTCTTATCAAAATGGAGACCCAGGAATCTGCAGGTGTCAACCACTGGTAAGATACTGTTTCGCAAGCGGAGCTCTGGTTCGGGATGCACAGGCTGCTGAAAATCGAAAACCGTGTTGCAGGGCTCATCTGTCGACTCGGTTAATAGCTTGCTGTAGCTGTCTCTCAGCAAACGCCACCTTTCCGGAGCTGTAATGTAGAGCTAAGTCGTCTACATACAGCGAAGGAACGACTGCGGGCCCAGCAGCGGCAACTATGCCGTTGATGGCGATTGCGAACAGCGTGACACTCAGTACCGATCCCTAAGGTACTCCATTTTCCTGAACGTAATATTGAGAAAAAGCATTCCTTACACGGACTCGAAAGAGACGGAGGGACATGAAGTTCTCAATAAACGTTGGCAAATTTCCCCGAAATCCCCACTGGTGTAGTGTGGAGAGAATTCGATATCGACAGGTAGTGTCGTAAGCTTTCTCCAGGTCAAAAAACACGGCGACTAGGTGTTCCTTCCGGAGAAAGGCCTCCTGAATGGCGCTCTCCAGTCTGACCAGGTGATCAGTGGCAGACCGATGAGAGCGAAAACCACACTGGTAGTTAGACAAGAGACCCTCCTTTTCCATGGCCCACACAAGACGCCGGTTAACCATTCTTTCAAATAGCTTACAGAGGCCATTTGTAAGGCATATTGGCCTATAACTATGCATAAGTTTTGGATCTTTACCTGGCTTGGGAATTGGTATTACAATTCCCTCATGCCATTGAGATGGAAACACTCCCTCACTCCATATTCTGTTGAATAGGGTGAGGATATCCTTGAGACATCTGTCACTCGATTATGGATTTTGTCCGGTCCAGGAGCCGTATCTCTGCATAGCGCAAGTGCACTTCGCAACTCCCACTCCGTGAAGGGCACGTTGTAGGGATGCGAAGCACTAGAGGAAAAAGAGAGATGGTGTGCCTCTGCTTCGCGCTTGATAGGAAGAAATGCAGGGTCGTATTTCCTAGAGCTGTACGTATCTGCGAAATGTGACGCGACGTGGTCTGCAATGACTGAAGGAATCGTAACTATATCTCCATTAATGGAGATTCCGGGTACTGAGGGCACATTCTGTACTCCGACAATACGGCGGAGTTTTGTCCACACTTGTGATGACGGAGTATGTGCCGTGATGGATGACACATACTTTTCCCACGTAGCTTTCTTACTTTCTCGAATCAAAAAACGGGCCTTCGCGCGCAGACGCTTAAATGCGATATGATTGGCCATCGTAGGATTCCGACAATAATGCTTAAAAGCCCGTCGGCGATCACGTATGGCTGCTGCAGTTTCGTCCGTCCACCATGGGACCTGTTTCCGGAGACGAATACCGGACGAGGAAGGAATTGTTTCCTCTGCAGCAGCCAAAACTCCAGTAGTAATGGAAGAGACGTGGTCGTCAACAGACTCTAGCATATCATCAGCCATCACTGCGCGTTTTATAAATTCTGGCCAATTTGCCCGCCGAAGTAACCAGCGCTTGGGTACTTCGGACTGTCTTTGATTCAAGAAAGACAGAATTATCGGGAAGTGGTCACTATCACAGAGGTCGTCGTGAACTTGCCACCGTAGCAGGGGAACTAGCGCACGGCTACACAAAGTGACATCCAGGTGTGAGAATGTGCCATGCGCGCTACTGAAATGTGTCGGTTCCCCTGTATTGAGCACACAAAGATCAAATAGGTTGATCATTCGCTCGAGCATCCTCCCCCTAGAACAGGAAGACGGAGAACCCCATAGTGTGTTACGGGCGTTCACATCCCCCAGCATGAGGAAAGGAGGAGGCAACTGAGCGATCAAATCTTGTAGTGCATGCATATGAAGGTTATAATCCGGTGGAAAGTACCCGTTGCAAACCGTTATCATTACTGGCAACGGAGTGCGAACTGTAATTGCATCTAGCTGAGTACGGAGCGGTACTTCTTCGCTGAAGATGTCGGAGCGAACTAGGGTACAAACGCCCCCAGTTGCCGCGCCATCCACAGCTACTCTGTCTTTGGAATAAAGACGATATCCTCTCATAGTCGTGTCGTGTCCAGGTCTCAAACGAGATTCCTGTAGACAGACTATGGAGGCCGCATAGACGGATATCAGTTGACGTAACTCAGCTAGGCGACAGTGGTAACTACTGCAGTTCCACTGCAATAGTGCCATTGTGTGGATTGGTAGTGTTGCGAAATTAGGACAATTGCTTGCCCTTCTTTTTGTCAACTACCTGCCATTTTCCGCCGTTGTTGTCGGTATTGTCGTCATCATCCACGACAATGAGTGGTTCAGTCTCCATTGTCTCCTCAGAAGAAGGAGGCGCGGTGACTGGACCCTCCGCGGACGGTGATCTCTTTGGTCTGGAACAGTGGGCCTTCTTCCCGGGAGAACTAGGTTCTCCAGAAAGTGATCGAACAAGAGGGCGTCGGGGCCTCTCGCTCTTGCCCACCGTTTCTCTCTTTTTGGGAGGAGAGCCGGCAGATGGCTTGCCGGATTTCTTTGGTGATCCTGTGGACCCCGACTAAGTTTCAGAAGTTTAAGAAATAGGGCAGCAGGTAAGCTACTACGACCAGCATAGTGAAAGATTTTTTGTTGTCAAGAAAGACATCAAACCAATGCCCAATAGTACAAGAATGCAAACATGAAAAGGGCAGAAAGGAATACAGGCAATTAAAGAATGAACTGGGTATAAGGTGCAGGACAGCTAAGAAAGAATGGCTGAAGGAGAAGTGGAAGGATGTTAAAGGTTGTATGGTCCTAGGGAAGGTAGATGCTGCATACAGGAAAATCAAGGAAACCTTTGGAGAAAGGAAAACTATATGTATTAATATTAAGAGCTCAGATGGAAAACCCCTTCTAGGGAAAGAAGACAAAGTAAAAAGATGGCAGGAACATATCTAACAGTTGTATTAAGGTAAAGACTTAGATGATATTGTTCTGGAACAAGATGCTGATGAAATGGGAGACCAAATTTTGAGGTCAGAATTTGGCAGAGCTCTGAGAGATTTAAATACAAACAAGGAACCTGGAATTGATGACATTCCCTCTGAATTACTGACTGCCTTAAGGGAAACCAGCATGACGAGATTATTCCATCTAGTATGTAAGATGTACGAGACAGGAGAAGTGCCATCAGATTTTCGGCAGAATGTTGCTATACTTATTCCCAAGAAAGCCGGTGCTAACAACTGTGAAAACTACCGCACCATTAGTTTTGTATCTCACGCCTGCAAAATTTCAACACGTATTGTTTACAGAGGAATAGAAAGACAAGTTGAAACTGAGATGGGAGAAGATCATTTTGGCTTCAGAAGAAATGTTGGAACACGTGAAGCGATCCTGACTTTACATCTGATCTTAGAGGATCGAATTAAGAAGGAGAAGCCTACATACATGGCCTTCGTAGATCCTGAAAACGTATTCGATAATCTTAACTTTTAACTGGACCAAGCTGTTTGAGATTCTGAAGGTGATCGGGATCAGATACCGAGAACGAAGAATGATCTACAATCTATATAAAAATCAGTCTGCAGTGATAAAAATCGAGGGCATTGAAAAAGAGGCAGCAATCTAGGAAGGACTGGGGCAAGGTTGCGCTTTGTCCTCCCTCTTTTTCAATGTTTATATAGAACAGGCAGTAGAGGTAATCAAAGAGGAATTTGGGAAGGGAATCACAATCCAAAGAGAGGAAAACAAAACCCTGAGATTTGCTGATAATATTGTTATTTTTTCTGAGACTGCAGAAGATCTGGATAAATTGCGGAAGGGTATGGACAGAGTCTTGGGTAAAGAGTACAAGATGAAAATAAATAACTTCAAAACAAAAGTAATGGAGCGTAGTCGTACGAAGTCAGGCGATGCAGGAAATATTAGGTTAGGAAATGAGGTTCCTAAGGAAGTAGATGAATATTGTTACTTGGATAGTAAAATCACTAATGATGGCAGAAGTAAGGTGGACATAAAATGCAGACTAGCACAAGCAAAGATGGCCTTTCTTAAGAAGAGAAATTTCCTCATCTCGAACAATGTTATAGGCATTAGAAAGATGTTTTTGAAGAATTTCGTCTGGAGCGTGGCTTTGTTTGGAAGTGAAACATGGACGATAACTAGCTCAGAAAGAAAGTAGAAGCTTTTGAAATGTGGTCTTACAGAAGAATGCTGAATTCGAGATGGATAGATCGAATCACGAATGAAGAGATACTGAATCGAATTGGCGAGGGGAGATCGATATGGCCACACTTGACGGGAAGAGGAGATATAACGATAGGACACATCTTAAGACACCCAGGACTTGTGCAAATTGGTTTTCGAGGGAAGTGTAGGTGGTAAGAACGGTAGGGGTAGACCAAGGTATGAATATGACAAGCAGATTAGAGCAGATGTACGATGCAGCAGTAACGTAGAAATGAAAAGTTTAGCGCAGGATAGTGTGGCATGGAGAGCTGCATCAAACCAGTTTATGGACTGATGACTCAAACAACAACAACAACAACAACAAAAATAACAACAAAGGGTTGGCTAATACTAAAGAAGTATTAAAATTTACCTATGATAACAACGACTATGTACAATAAGATACAAAGTTGAGAACTAGATAAGCAGCTGGAATTGATAAGATTTCGAGGGATATACTAAAGGCAATGTGTTGGAATATAGTACCATATCTGAACTACTTATTTGATTATTGTTTGCGTCACGGAACTATCCCAAATGAATGGAGATTTGCTATATTAGCCGCTGTGTTTAAATAAAAGGGCGATAGGAGGTTGTTCGGTATAGGGAAAGGTTATTCCAGTGAAGCTCAACTTGTAGGATTCCAGCAAGATATAGCAGATATCTTGGATTCGGAAGGTAAAATGGACTGTATAGCGATTGATCTATCTAATGCATTTGATAGGATAGATCATGGGTGACTACTGGCAGAAAGTGAGTGCAATTGGACTAGACAAAAGAGTGACTGTATGGGTGGCTATATGTTTAGAAAATAGATCTCAGGTAATTAGAGTAGGTGAAGCTTCATCTGACCCTGTAATAATTAAGAGGGGTATTCCTCAATCATTATTATTGGACCTTTATGTTTTCCTATATATATAAATGATATGAGTAAAGAAGTGGAATCAGAGGTAAGGCTTTTTGCGGATCATGTTATTCTGTATAGAGTAATAAATAAGTTACAAGATTGTAAGCAACTGCAAAATTACCTTGATAATGTTGTGAAATGGACGGTAGGGAATGGTATTATGATAAATGGGGTTAAAAGTCAGGTTGTGAGTTTCACGAATAGGGAAAATCCTGAGTTTTAATTACTACGTTGATAAGGTGAAACGTCCTTTTTGGATCATTGTAAGTTCCTAGGTGTTAAATATAAGGAAGTATTCATTGGGGTAATCACATAAATGGATTTGTAAATAAAGGGTACAGATCTTTGCACATGCTTATGAGCGTATGTAGGGGTTGTAGTAAGGATGTAAAAGAGAAAGCATGTAAGTCTCTGGTAAGACCCAAGCTAGAGTATGGTTCCAGTGTATGGGACCCTCATCGGGATTACTTGATTCATGAACTGAAAGAATCTAAAGCAAAGCAGCTCGATTTGTTCTGAGTGATTTCCGACAAGAGAGTAGCTTTACAAAAATGTTCCAAAGTTTGGGCTGGGAAGACTTGGGAGAAAGGAGGCGAGCTGCTCGACGAAGTGGTATGTACCGAACTGTCAGTGGAGAGATGGCGCGGTATGACATTAATAGACGAATACATTTCAGTGGTGTCTTTAGAAGTGTGAAAGATCACAATATGAAGATAAAGTTGAAGTTAAAGAGGACAAATTGGGGGAAAATATTAGTTTATGGGAAGGGGAGTTAGTGATTGGAATAACTTACCGAGGGGGAGTTTCAATAAATTTCCAATTTCTTTGCAATCATTATGGAAAAAGCTAGGAAAACAACAGGGGTGACTGCCCTAAATGCAGAACAGTAGTGATTGAATTATGTTATAACTGTATGTATTTATGCGTCGCGCTATACAGTATATAAACTAGCTGATATACCCGTGCTTCGCCATGGAATTCTATATTGTATACAGAATTCTAGGTTAGGTGTTGTACACGTCAGTAAGATGGTATTAAATTGCATAGCTCTTAACGTTACCCCAGATCCGCGATGGGAAGTCAGCAGACATCTTTTCTCATGTGAAGACTGGGTTAGGGAATTTTCATTGTAATGGTAGACCCTCTTGCCTACCATCAGTCACAGTCAAGTTGGGGAGTTTTCATTATAATGGCAGACACTCACCCTCCACCTGCATTTTTACATCCACAGAAAGACTGTCTTAGTGGTTTTTCCAACTGGAGTCAACATAGATCATTACAAAGACGTCAGTAGGAATGTGGCGCTTAAAATCAATGCTATCATATGAAATACTGGATCAAATGAAAAACCACACATCTCACTTTTAACAAACCGTACTACGCTGGTCATCTAACCGTCCAAAGTTGGAGAGCTGGAATGACCAGGTCGCAGACAGCCGCGAGCACTCCTCTGCCATTATTCCGTTAAGTTAACACACTGCTCATTCAAATCAACGCCTCAGAGTAGGCCCCAGTAGGGATCGAATTGCTGGAATACTATGATGAACCAGTGTGTTACGTACCAGCAGTATCATAAACTGTATGAACTAGAGAAATGGCATGCTAAAGAAGAACGTTATCTAATTCCCCGGCTATTTGCGGCCAGTATTCAGTCAAGCTGTTACATTCAGTACGCAGCAGTAGTAATCCCATCTATCGGAGATGAGTGGCAGCATAAGAGCAAAAGAGCCAACAAACAATGGTCAACGTAATGTTATTGTTGATCAATTTTATGAGCTGTCGACATTGTAGATCTCCACATTTAGTTGTCATCCTAATCTGAAATACCACTCTTACCATAGTATGTACGGTAAAACTGAATAAAACATAAATGACCGGAAATTATACTCTATAACTTTTGTTATGTTCGGACTAATAATATTGAAAAAAATACATTTTAGGCGCCTTCCCCCAAACTACCATTTCATCCAGGGTAAATAAAATTATTTACAGCCTAGACTGTAGTTTCTTATTCCCCGACTCTACATACCGATTTTCATTCAATTCTGCTTACCAATTTGCTCGTGGCTCGGCGTTGATATGGACTTGGCAACAAAAATACAAATTCATGAGTATCTCTGTTATCACAGTCGATACGGTAAAAATGTATCAGACTTAAATGATCTGAAATTTAATTCTATATAACTTCAGTAATTTATTTATCGATAGGACCACTAATAACATAAACATTTGAGAATTAAATTTTAGGCTTTTTCCTAAACTACCATTCCACTTAGCGTGAATAAAATGATTTATGACCTAGATTGTAGTGACTCATTCCCCGACTTTACATGCCGATTTTAAATTATTTTCAGCCATTTTATCGTAATGCGCGTACAGACAGACAGAGAGACAGAGAGACAGACAGACAGACAGACAGACAGACAGACAGACAGACAGACAGACAGACAGACAGACATGATGGAAAATTAAAAAGTGCATTTTCTTGTTACTGTGGACTCGTCTGATAGAGAAATACCGTTCTTTTAAAATTCTGAGCAATGTACAGACAAAACTATTATTTTATATACATGATTCCAACTGTCACTGGGACTGTCACCAATCAGCCCAGGGACCCGGAAAACCATGGAATCAACATTTTTCTCTCTTCTCTCATTTTGTACATTTTACTTTTCACCCCTTCTGAACCCCCATGTCTATTGAGGCTGAATTTGGACTTGGACTGCGACAATTTGTATGCCGTTTATCTCAGCGACCCTGAAAACTACGGATTCGGTTATTTTTACGAGTCATTCTCCCGTGCTAGTAATATCTTACCCCACAGTATTGTTCCCAAATAGTAAGTCATACGCGTACCAATTTTGATTGACGGCTATGCTGGAACATGCATCCTAATCTCGCTACTGTAACATTCTTGAGCTGACGTCGCCATGGTTACGTCCGGTCATTTCTTCATCCGATTCCCAGCATGGTGCCAATATTTGAATGACGGTTTGTTTTAGGGCCTTAAAAGATTGTTTTCGGTCCCGGGGCCTTACGAATTTTGTTCTTTGCGTCGTGTGTCTTAAAATGAGCTTTTTCACGTCCTTCGATATTTCACCTATATTTAGCCCATGTTAATGTGCCACCGGGTCTAAATATAGAGAATGAAGAGGGCTGTTAAAATGTCTTGTAGATAGGGTTACCCACAGGGTACTCAAAGGTAGGCCTACGTATACAAAATTTTGTTCAGATTGGTGGAACGGTGTGGATTTATGTAAGGAAAAGACAGACGGACAGGCAGATACTCTGCTTTATATATGGAGAAGATTGTATATATCAATGAGACAGAGTGGAAGAGGCTCGCCAACGTACCGGGGAAACTGGAACTGGAAAATGATGATGATGATGATGATGATAATCTAGAGAAATGATGATGATGATTGGTGATGATGATGATGATGATGATAATATAGAGAACATTATTGGCAATTTTGAGATGATTTTAATGATAGTCGTTATCAGATTAGAGTGATCTAGGTCTAGGTAGCCATCCTTAAACGTAATATTCTTTCCTTACATGATTACCCTCATTCTTGGATTAGCCGGAATTCAGTAATTTATTTTTATGGGCAAATGACTTCGTCTGTAATGTATCTCCACTCTCAGTCACGACCATGTTCAGATCCTTTTAGGTTTTAACCTATCCTTCTGTTGCTATTTAATCGCCAAATTTTGCTATATAGCCTACACACGTAATAAAATTTCGTTTATAATTAAAAACGCAAAGCCAGTTCGGAAGTTATTCCCATTTCTAAAGAACTTCATAATGTTATTCTCCAGCACATGAGGTGTCACAGGAGTATCACTCTAAACTTGGCAGAATGGTCAGCATTCTGGCCTTCGGTTCACAGAGCCCCGCGTTCGATTCCCGGATCATTAATTCCTCCAGCTTAGGGACCACAAAAACACTCAACATTTAACATGTCCCACACAGTCAGGAAAAGCATCCGGCCATAAAAGTGAGCTTAATCCACATTAATGCCGACGCTATTTGGTTAGGAAAAGGTCAGGAATAAGATCAGCTCTGTTTTTCAAACCAAGAAGATCGAAGTTGTGACGACGGTGTTAGTGTCTGCTGTTAATGGAACTAAGAATGAGTAGACTGGACTGAATTCCATCCTGTCTGTATGGAGAAACATCGAATCGAGCGAACTTGGGAACACGGACAGCGTCTAAACTTCATCTCACTTGAGAGCAGACTAGGTAGTAATTGAAGTCATATTTAGCTCTGGATACGAGCCATCAAAGGACCGAGCAGAGCAGTTTTGGCAAACAGTGACAATGGCTTTACAGTGGCTTTACAGCTATACATTCGGTGGGCTGGTCCCTCCGTCGGTTGTCCAGAGAGTTCATTTTATTGGCCATGGCTGCTACCCTCGTACCATCTCACCTCAAAAACATCTCCTGGCCTAAGAGAGGGTGTTACCCTCCAGGAGGCCTGACGTACCCGATCAGTATAACGAATTGTGGTGGTGGTGGTGGTGGTGGTGGTGGTAGAAGTAGTAGCAGCTATCCAAGTGGTGTTTTCTTTTGACGTCGCCCCGACACAGATAGGGCTTATGACGACGATGGGATAGGAAAGGGCGAAGAGAGGAAGGAAGCAACCGTGGCCTTAATGTATTAATGTACACCTCCAGCATTTGCCTGGTGCGAAAATGGGTAACGACGGATAATCATCTTCAAGACTGCCGACAGTGGGGTTCAAACCCAATATCTCCCGAATGCAAGCTCACAGCTGTGTGACTCTAACCACCCCCTGTGGGTGGGGGTGGTAGAATAACACCCACGGTATCCCCTGCCTGTCTTAAGAGGCGACTAAAAGGGGCCTCAGGGGCTCTAAACTTTGGAGCGTGGGTTGGCGACCACGGGGCCCTCAGCTGAGTCCTGTCATTGCTTCTACTTACTTGTGCCAGACTCCTCACTTTCATCTATCCTATCCGACCTCTCTTGGTCAACTCTTGTTCTTTTCCGACCCCGACGTTATTAGGTTTGCGAGGGCTAGGGAGTCTTTCATTTTCACGCCCTTCGTGCCCCTTGTCTTCCTTTGGCCAATATCTTCATTTTTCGGAGTGTCGGATCCCTTCCCTGTTTCCCCTCTGATTAGTGTTCTATAGAGGATGGTTGCCTAGTTGTACTTCCTCTTAAAACAATAATCACCACCACCACCACCTGACCCTAACCGCACAGCAAACTTGCTCGGTCTATCTAAGTGTATTGCATCCGATCGTGGGATTCTTGTCGGTTCCCGTATCTTTGAGGATAAGTATTATATAGTGGCCCTTCGGACCTGTTGTGCCATGGGGTTTGGTTTGGTTTGGTTTGATTTGGTTTGATTTGGTTTGGTATTAACAGCTGAGGCACCTAATGCACACAAACGCGTAACTCTGATTTATCTGATGTATTTGGTCTTCAGTGTAGATAGTTTCGTTCAATCATGAGCCATATCACCATTGCCTAAACAGATAAGAATTACAATCCAGAAAATCCGGAGCAACACCGCTTGCTTAGTTGGCATGATATGCTACTAAGAAAATCTTAATCCTCTTATATTTTCAAAATTGGCTATCTAGGGTGTGGCCTCTAAGATATTGTGTTCACAGGTCCGACGTAGGAATCTAATCAACTCTGCTGTCAGTTACGATTTAGTCGTTGTACACCTCGTACTGTCTGAAGCAATGTGTAGCATAATCACAGAAGAATAATTGCGAAAAGGCGAATTCCATTCGTGAACACATATTCAGAAAGCATTTCTACCACCTCTTTACAAGTTCTTTCATATAGTGAATGCACTAACTTTATTCTAGTCTGTATTTCTGCAATTATCAAGTCTACCGGGAAAAATCGTTCATCTGCAGTATATGAGTAACAGAAACTGTGTGGGATTCTATGGTTTGTCTCGTGATCAATGCCACGGCACTTCTGACACCTTTTAAAAGTACCTTATAATCTCTTCTTCGTATTCTCCTTTTACCGGAATAGGCCTATAACTGGTTCGTAACACGACCCATTATCTCCTTCTGTTAGAACTCACAAAGTTTCACTTTCTTCCTTCCAAGAGCACCACTGATACTGATAGCGTTCAATCGATAGTGAACCCGTTACAATGGCAAGAATGCAATAGATACTTCTTTTTATGAATCATTTCGGAGAAATCACTGGCTTAGGGAATGGACGAATGACTCCGTTCCTCCCATAAGTTTGAGGCTTTCTAAACACCTTGTAATTGGTGGGTGTCTCTGAGGTAATGTATTGGTTTTGGTTAGTTGAAATTCAAAAGGTTTAATTACTATCCGTGAACTGGATTGTCGAAGGTGTCTGAAACACAATATCTTAGAGGCCACACCCTAGATAACCAACCTATTCTGTATTAAATGGAAAAATTTAGGACTAGTTACTAGACTGCTCAGCTGTTGTTCATTAGTAAAGAAGAACATAACTACAAGAACCGACAATACAAACCAACAACAACAACAATAATAATAATAATAATAATAATAATAATAATAATAATAATAATGAGGGCCCTTGGAGGGGTGGAAGGTAAAGGCTTCCACTATCCGTAACCTCAGCACTCGATGGGGTAGAGTCGTTAGCTCCATCCCGGCCGCCTTTGCCCCCAGTATTATTAACATTATTATTGTTAATAAAATGTGCCAAAACCATACCATTCGTTAACTTCCGATTAACTGGGATTAATATCAGTTTTTTTGTAAGATATATGTATGTCCTTGTAACTTGCAACATCTCCAGGTGTTTTTCTTTAATTGGTCCTAAAATGTTTGGGAAGCTTTATTTTTTAAAAAAATAAAGAAATTAAAAATTGACAACTGTTGTTTCTCAGGAACCAATTTCATCAACACAGAGAAGAACAAGTATAAGTAACTGTATTTTAAATCGTGATTTTTATAAATCTCGATAGTAGCCTAATTAGTAGCTTAATAGTTTTCTGATTGCAACATAACAATTATTTATTTGAACTTAGTAGGAATAAACTTAATTTGCTCTTCCTCTGGTAAGATGCACTCAGAAATTTTCACTCCTCGATATTTGACATAATAATAATAATAATAATAATAATAATAATAATAATAATAATAATAATAATAATAATAATAATAATCACCACTTTGAAGACAAACCCAACACCAGAGGTACTATAACTTGGATAGAAGAACGAAGGAAGGAGCTCAGCGAGAGAATTAAACCTTGTATGAAAGTATGTTCTGTGTTGTGAACTGCGTTTACACGTGTAGATGACATCCTGTTGTTATTACTGTTGGTGCAAGGATCTGTGACACGGGGAGTGCACGAGTGTCTAACCCAACACTGCTTATGTATGCAGAAGTATTTAGTTGGTGATTTCCATGACCAGGTGTTGAAAATATTGTAGGCTATAGAGTAAGGTGATCTGTTACGTTATCATCCTATTCGTAACATTAAGTGACAGAAATGTAAAGGTTTTTGTTTAGAGTGTATCACTTCTGTCTTTATCTACTTTACCCAGATTTACTCTTCTATAGATGTCGGTATTGGAGTAATTTTTTGTAGTGAAGGACAGTCAAATGTTATACTGACTTGCCATTACTGAGAGTCAGCAAAAATGTGTAGGATTTCACATAAGTGCCTCTCAAAAATAACACACATTCCAATTACACCTAGTCAATAAGCCTGAGTAACTATAATTGATATTCGAAAACTTTTGCTGTAATCAGACCCTTAATAACAGCATAATAGCAGGCCTCTTCATGGCCTGGGCCCAGCTGTATAAAAAGGCAAATAATATCAATAATAATAATAATAATAATAATAATAATAATAATAATAATAATAATAATAATAATAATAATAATAATAAATGAAAAGAAGGGATAGATATATACCTATAGAACTTGTCCTATATTTTTATCACTTTGAATTAGTATTACTTTTGTCAAACATTATGGTCTGATTTCATACGAAATAAATGATAAGGGATGCGCTGTACCAGATTCGTAAGAAATTGCTTTTATCTAAGGCATATATGTTGCAACTTATAGTGATGGGCAATTAATTTCCAGGTAGACCAGCACATAGTAATACTAAATTTATAAGCAGTATGAGATGATTGAAACCTAATTCACTGTAGCTGGTTCCTAACAGAATGTAGGCCTGTTCCTTCCTTATTCCATGCACAGTAGCTCATTAAATATACATTGTCATTGGTTGTTATTTTCGACATGCGTACAGCATTCAAAACTGCGCAAATGCAGACAAGCAACAGTAAATTAGCAGGTATTCAAACAGATTATATTTGCGACGATTCTCACAAGTACTGTCAAAGTGAACGCGAGTAAACCACTTTTAGATATTATTTCAGTTGGCAGTGACACATTGTCAAACCGAGTAACATGTAATATAATTTTGGTCATAAAACAGTTATGCATGGCATGCACAAACTATGTTCTAGGATCAAATGCTACAGTCTAATTAAGCGTCCTACTTTAATTATAATATTAGTACTCACAACGGTGGGTTTCTGTACTTCTTTCTGTTGGTGTATAAGGCACGAGGTTGACTTGAATACGAATACGGGGATTTTGGCGAAGGCGGGCCAAACCCCGGTGATATCATCGTGGAATTGTTCATGATTTCATAACTGGTCATTGGCGACGGAATGGTGACAGATTTTTAAGGCACAGTTACACACGAAAAAACTGCAGTTACTGCACTTAATTACGTAAACAAACAAACAAACAGGTTATCTCTTTCTTTTATCTCATAAATAACCGAACTGTATGGCAATATAGACGTGGAATATCTCGCTTCGCACTTTGGCACTTCACATAAATTCTCCCGCTTTTGTACTTTTACGATCGTTGCGAATAATAAGCTACGTGTTAAGTTCGTAACGGCTTCCTGTCACTCGACACACTACGCTGTTGATGTCCATGCCGCCTCGCGTTACGAGCCATCCATTGATGTTTGTGTTGAACTGTGTCGCCATGGCAACGAGCAAGTTGTGATCAACGAGTACAATCATCGACCAACAGATGGTGCTGGCTGTCCCATTGTACGTGTTCTAACCTCCGCTGTTCCCCATTAATCTTTACCATATCTTTCATACATACGAATCTGTTGTTATTGTTAATATTGCTGTTCTTGTTGACGTTGTTTGAGACATAAGTTATATTCGATCGTCACTAGAACGTATTTAAATTTAAATTTCCCGTGCACCGAACGAGTTGGCCGTGCGGTTAGGGATGCTCAGCTGTGAGCTTGCATTCGAACTCCGTTGTCGGCAGCCCTGAAGATGTTTTTCCGTGGTTTCCCATTTTCACACCAGGCAAATGCTGGGGCTGTACCTTAATTAAGGCCACGACCACTTCCTTCCTACTCCTAGTCCTTTCTTCTCTCATGGTTGCTATAAGAACCATGTGTTGGTACGACGTAAAGCCAACTGTACAAAAAAATATCCTGTGTTCTTTTGAAAGTTCGATTTATTTACTGGTCAGTATCCACGATCATATTGGTGTTGTCTGAATAAAATCAGCCCTTGAAGTAGGATGGCTGGTTAATCTCTTTCCCAGCTGACACATATTATACATTTAAAATATACCCCTCTCCCACCCCACCTCTCTCTGTCTCTCTCATACAACTATGATACCGTAACGGTTTTTAGAATTAACGTAATATTAATACCGAATATTAAATATCATGATTTATGCATAAGCAACAAAACTTTAAAATACTTTTCAGGTGTTTTTTCTTGTCATTTGTCTGCAGACGTTGGACAATGATGATAATGTAAATTTTTTTAACCATTCATTCAACATCAAAACCTCTAAGTGGAGGTGCAATTAATGACATGAACATCACACTAGCTGTCGTTTTCAGAAGTAATGGATTCCTAAGAAATGAAATAATTATGTTCATCGATGTAAAAGAAATGTCGAAGATTTCAAACAAAAATAAATATGATAAGAGTTACGGGATGTTACTGTCGCTATCAAAAAGTAGCAAGAAGGGGAGTGTTGACTGTTTTAAAGAACGGAATGCCATCCTGCCCCACCTCAAGCACTGTGTATAATCATATAATGATTATGAAAACCTACAATCTGTTTTCCAGTCATTGACCGGGTCAGGGATAGAATGCGGCGAGGATAGGAATTGTGCCAGCTGTCGAGGCCTGTCGCACTTCTCTGGGGCAATGGTTAATGACTGACAGATGAAATGAAATGATAACGGAGAGTATTGCTGGAATGAAAGATGACAGGGAAAACCAGAGTACCTGGAGAAACACCTGTCTCGCCTCCGATTTGTCCGGCACAAATCTCACATGGAGCGACCAGGATTTGAACCACGGAACCCACCGGTGAGAGGCCGACACGCTGCCGCCTGAGCCACGGAGGCTTCAATCATATAACGATTATAGGCTACCAAACAAAATTTAATTTGTAAACATTTTGCTTGCAGTTCCATTGGCAGCCTACTGTGAACTGAACTCGGGCTGCATAGTGTATCATAGCTTTTCCAAGTGGGGTAGGTAGAATTGCAAGCCAGCAAGGAGGAATGGGTGAGGGATTACGAACTTTTCATACAGCTGACTTTAGCGGTAGTATTTACTGCTAATTCTGCGTGTCGTTACAAGTAGTGGGGTTTTCGGAACAGGCGCAGCATAACTACTACTACTACTACTAATGCTCCTTCCGGTGATGATTTATATGTCGTGTAACGTAGCCCGTATACATACATGAAGATTAATGTTCTGAATAAACAAAATGTAGACAAAATATCAACCCATCGACTATTGACAATAGATTTACAATAACCACAGCCAAGCCACCCTCTGGGAATAAATTTCTAAAAAGACTACTATGCACATACGTGTCTGATTGTATGTTGCTGGAAGGTCTGTGCTAATACATGTAACTTATAAATGTAGCACCATCCAGCACTCGTCTGAAGGCAGTGTAGAATTTGACGAGAAAATATGTACTCAAGATAGCTGCTGTCAGTACCAGAATTATAATAATTATAACAAGCTTATTGGTTCTCATAGTCATAACTATGCCGTTGAACAGACTCTACAAACATTAGTACAGATAACAATTATATACAGCGGTAGAATGTGAAGAACATTTCTGTACTGCTACAGTGTTCAGCATCCGACGTTTATCGATGAAGCCCTGACATGATTCCTGAATATTTCAAATTAATTTTCTAATTACTGGTTTATCCTTTTTCTTTGAAGGGAAGATTAGGCTAATATTCATTAAGAGCCCGGAAAATATCCCTGACACATTGCCACATCGCCTAAAACATTCTTCAGAAGCATTGCTGGCCATAAATTGTGGTGATATTACGATAATTGCAACCAGTGGAGTACACAAGGGGTGGGAGGTTATCAGGCTCAAACTCCAAACCCCGAACATATGAAGTTTTCTCTTTTGTAAATACCGGGCGAGTTGGCCGTGCGTTTAGGAGCGCGTGGCTGTGAGCTTGCATCCGGGAGATAGTGGGTTCGAATCCCAATGTCGGCAGCCCTGAAGATGGCTTTCCGTGGTGTCCCATTTTCACACCAGGCAAGTGCTGGGGCTGTACCTTAATAAGGCCACGGCCACTTCCTTCAAACTCCTAGGCCTTTCCTATCCCATCGTCGCCATAAGACCTATCTATATCTGTGCGACGTAAAGCAAGCAGCAAAAAATAATCTTTTGTAAAATGAAACGCAAAACAATATATAATAATATTTCTAATTTAATGTATTTGCTAGTTTCTCCTAATAATAATAATAATAATAATAATAATACATGAACTTCGGCATTCCAAACAAACGTGTCTTTGAATGCTTAACTTATATTTATTCATGTGTTTATGTTATTCATTTTAAATTTTCAATGAACAAGTGCGTGTTTTGCAGATATTAAACAATAAACATATGATTCTTCTTTAGACTAGCTGCTGAATAATGATTGCAGTCAAAGGATGCACCGATCTTCAAGAAATACCCTCCGTCCCCACTCCCACCATGTCGAAATTCTGCGTACCGTACGCCGCTATTGTAAAGTTCATACGAAGTATAGGCTAATAATACGTGGTAAAAGTAAAAGGAATACAAGAAATATAATTTTCTTCTTTGATCATACTTTCAATCGTTTTGTCATTATCCTTCTGTTTCCAAGAAAGTGGGTTCGAACCTGACTCTGGCCGAGGGAGTTCAAATGAATCAACTGCGAGTTGTTGGCTACCGACATATTAAACTAATATTGCAGGGCAAAATTAATTACCAACATCTCATTATTTACTAATATATACCGGTATACTAATATATAACAACATTATTATTATTATTATTATTATTATTATTATTATTATTATTATTATTATTATTATTATTATTATTTAATAATATTCCTAAATTGTTAACACACTTGTTTTGCTAGTTGTTTAACGTCGCACTAACACATCGAAGGTTTTCAGCGCCGTGGCCTTAGTTAAGGTTCAGCCCCAGCATTTGCCTGGTGTGGACATGGGAAAACGCGGAAGACCATGTTTAGGGCTGCCGACGGTGGGATTCAAACCCAATATTTTCCGAATGGAAGTTCACAGCTCACGGCCTACTCACTCGGTGATATCGGATTTAAGGGGAGGTATACGTTTATGGGTCAAAAATGACATTTTTCAAATTACATTTCTTTTATGATATACTGTAGTCTACTGAAAAAAATAGCACCACTACTTCAAAAGTTATGTTTAAAGCCCGCCTGGTGACCGTGATCGTTATGGTGGCGAGTCTCTATGGTCCAGTTGGTGGGGGAAAAAATCACCATCACGACATTGGCTGGCAGTTTAGGAGAAGTGGTTCACTATATTGTGTGCCAAAAGCCTGGATTCAACTCCAAACCTCACTGCAGGAGTGAGGGCATATGCCGCTGTTAATGGTGATTCGTCCGCTGGATGGGGACGTTACCGCTTAAGGAGACCCCATGGTGTTACTCTACAGGAGTAGTTTATGTGCCGACACCGGGTTTCACCCTCTCCCTTCCTACTATCGTATATCACGTCATTCATTTCATCTCAGTAACTCCACTAATGAGGTTGATGTCTGGAAGACCATGCGGTCGTAATATCTCACTACGAAGATTCATCTAACTTAATATCCGATCCAGTAGAGAAACAGGACAAGGGTTGGACACACACCTCAAAAGATATGTTTGTAAATGTATGTATGTCATTGCTACGTCCCACTCTGTCGTATGCTTGTTGCTCACTAATCAACTTTCATTTTTACACTTGATTTTCATCATTTCTAAAGTTATTAAAGATTTAACCGAACTATTCTGTGCTAGACGGTGTGTTAATAGACATCAGTACTTCTTCCAGATGGGTTATCACTTTCTAGAAAAGTACATTAGACTGGCTTCGAATGATTTTAGAAAAGCCTGATATTCCAGCTGTTTTATCCATCAAAACAATTACCACCAGCAGACCTTTGTAAAACAGCCATAGAGACAGGCTGCATTATTTCCCGCGGCTAGCATCGATAAGGTTTGAACAAGATCCAAAAGATGGCAGGAGAGTAAAGTAGTTCAACATGCTACCTAACGGAGCTTTGCCAGACTATTACGAAGTCTCAACTGAAAGTGAACCTATGAACTGCCGCACTCCGTACGACAAAATTGTGAACTAACCATGCAATACGACAAAACAATATGCCTTTGAAGTCCACATTTGGTATAAAGCACCTTTCCATGAGATTATATACTCTGTACCTACATTTCTACGACGTTGTGGTGAGGAAAAAAGTGAAATTATCAACCGCGAGTGTGATAATCTGTCTATGCACAGTGAATTTTACTATATGCAATTGTAAACTACTGTGTTTTCTGTCTCTCAGGATCAACCAGTAGTGAGAATAGTATAAGATTAGGCCTGCTGAGAATACAAAACGCCTCCTTATTTTAGCGACAGCCCTGTCTATTTCTCCCTCGGTTGGTTTATCGTTCGGTCAGAACAGGTAGGCAAGACAGCCCATTACTCCCCAAGTCAGCACACACTTTGTCAGCTCACTGCATTCGGAACGTATAGGATTTTACGTAAGCGAAACGTTACCGATAGCAATTTAGCGAAAATTTAATTAATATTTTCGTCTTTAATGTGCCTTTTCCCATTTCTTTAGAGTTGTTCAGGATGCACCAAGTGAAGGTGAACTGAATCACACCACAAAAACATCCTCAAACTTTTTACGTTGCGCCATTTAATTAGTTTATATTTATTTACAAACAGTTTTTCTACATACTAACTGAAGCGTTCTAACCATGTGCGAGTCAATACATGAATTAATCTATTTAGTTTAACTTCACTTTGTATAATGGACTCGAGACGACTGTGTAATCCCGTAGCTTTACACTGTTTGGTTTAGGGCACTCTTCAGCTTTCTAATTCTTAAACTGTAGGTGCCCAGCTGTATCTGCATTAGAACTATAAGCTTTACAAATATTTCGATGGAGAAAATACAACTCATCGTTAAAATTACTGAGAAATCGTTTACAAAATTCCCATCTCTATAAGACTCAGAATATTGGGTAAAGAAAGCAAAGGGCCATGAAAGGCAGAGGAAAGAAAGAGTCTTCAGGTCTCGCAGACCTACCACTGTTGAAATCGGAAGTAGTGAAATAAAAACCAATCGAGGAATATCGGATAAGAAAAGTGATGGGGGACTAAGCAATGAATCTACCATTGTTGGCATTTTCTTGGGCCTGAATTCTTTCCTCCATCTTTAGTCTACTATCCGACTTTTTTCCGTCAGTTATTTCTTAATTCGAGAATTTGAGGTGTCTGTTTCAACACTTTGATTCTACCAAATTGAAATTCTTCTTCGTAAATAATGGACTAATTCTTCTTCTACTACCACTTTTCACACACCTGTGGGGTCGCGGGTGCGAACCGTGTCGCACATGTGGTTTTGTCCCTGCTTAACGGCCGGATGCCCTTCCTGACACCAACCTTATAAGGAAGGATGTAATCACTATTGCGTGTTTCTGTGGTGGTTGGTAGTGTAGTGTGTTGTCTGAATATGAAGAGGAAAGCGTTGGAACAAACGAAAATACGCAGTCCCCGAGCCGGAAGAATTAATCAAATAAGATTAAAATCCACGACCCAGCCGGGGATCGAAACCGGGACCCTATGAACAAATAATGGACTAATAATAACAAATAATAATCGTATGGCCTCAGCTACCGTATGCAGACATTTCAATCTGACGCCATCCGGCTGTCTGCTTTTCAGTTTAGACGTTCCATTTTACTCTAGGCCCACTAGATGGCAGACCGAGTAAACCGAAACTCTCTTGGGTGTCTATGGCTGAGATTTAATGAATTTTGTCCGATAAACACCAAATGAGTCACCAGTGATCTTTTACCTGCCGACATCGTAGAACATGGAGTGTCGAATGGACTTTTTCCTGGCCTTCAAAAATCCGACTACCTCTGCCGGGTTTAAACCCTGCTATCTTGGGATCCGGAGGCCGACACTCTACCACCGATCCACAGAGGCAATAATGGACTAATGATATGGGTATCTTATGTTTTTCTTTTGTGTTTTTCTCATAGATATATCTCCCATAGCCTCAAATACAGTCATGTTTTTCTCTTTTGGTATTACAGTACTTAAATGTTTTGTTTGGCATTAACCAGTTTGAAATCGTGTTAAATATAGAGCTTAAACGGTAATTTATAGTTTAATTTATTTTGTATGAATGTCGAAGTTTTCTTTTTCAGTCATCGATATTAAGATTTTTCTTCTTCGCTTCCTTTCACTGACAAGTGAAACGTCCCATCTGGGCCACGGCTATTTCAATGCAAAATTCAGCTAATTTTGTCAACAGTGTGATAATAGTCGTTTATATGTAGATTTCCTTTATTAACAATATATACAATCGTGATATCCCAGAACGTCTGGCTAGAGTTACCTAATGTGGGATGGAGTAGCCCGTACACCCAGCCACTCAACGCCGAGCGGTAAATTACCCGGCCAACGGCTTCGGACAGAGGATCTCCTTTAGGTGGGTGCTGGTTCTCCAGTGAAAGAAATGCCACTGAAATCCAGCATGCAGCGTCTGCTCTCCAGGTTAGGGGCAGCCTCATTGAAACCTGGCAGCTAGGTATAAAATGCCTTTGGGTGTGGCGACTCCACCGTTATAATAGCCTGTATAAAGCGTCAAAGTGGATCAGGACAAAGGGCCAGGGAGCACCTCAGAAACGACGCGCATCTTCTGTCTCCAGCGAAGTGCGAGAAGTGGATGGAGGTCAATGATCCACTGCTCTACCCAGTAACTCCTTGGATAAGGATGATGGAAGAAGCAGAAGGAGAATAAGAGGAGGAAGAAGAAGATAAAATCGTGAAATTCGGAAAATAGACTACTTCAGACACACATTTTAAAATGAAAATTGTACAGAAAATTTGGTGATAGAGTCTTTATAGTAAAATTGCATTCTGTTTTCTATCATCAGTTCTGTTTATCTTTACTGCAGAACATTTTAGAATACTCGTGGCGGAAGTCCGGATATGCAACCAAAGACTAGACATTGGTTTGCGAAATTACCTTCATACCCTATTTCAAGTTAACAATAGCGAATATGAAGTGAGAAGCAGCTTTCTTTAAAATCACTGGTCTCATCAAAGAGGAAGGTAATACAGAATTAGGGATAACAAGTAGAGAGCATTACAGCAGCTATGACAAGCAGCATTCATTAAATGCCTGTACTGTTTCATGGCCGTTCCAATCGCTTCGTATTGTACCTACACTACCACCGCTAAGGCCAGAGAAGTAAAACATTTAAATGCATATATTCAGAATGATATATGCTAAATTTTTATGAACGTATTATTTAAAATAAGGATGGAGAGATAATATGTATAACTTGCCGTTTGCTGTGTTGCGTATTAGTGGGATACTACGACTTTGATGGGAATTTTAAAATATCGTTATTAACAAAACAGTGACCTAACATTCTTAGCACCCGGTGTGGAAGAAGTTACACACCATCTCTCCTCTCTCAATCGCATAGCAGGGGAAGGATCGCCATCGACAAAACAGAGTTCATAACAAACGTAACTCGATCCCACTGTCAAACAGAGTAATACGAAGGACTAACTTCGAACATCAGTGAGGACCTGGTCATGAATAGCAGGGCGCCAAGCTGGAGCTAGCCTACCACCTCTGTAAGAACATCTGCTGATAGAAATCCCTTTCCCTTAACCTCAAGCTCAAACTCAGACTCTACGGTACCGTACGCCTCAGAAAGGAACAATTCAGAAAACTGGAAGTGAAGGATCGAAAGGTCGTGAGAAAAGTCGTGGGTTCTATCAAAGAGAAAGGCAAATAAGCTACATAATAAGTCATTATAGCAGCTATGAGAAAGAGGAGACTGATCTCATAAGGTCACGTGGTCAGAATGGTTGACTGGAGAGACTCGCCTCGAGTCTCCAAAACCCTCTATTGACGGAAAGCGACTAACTAGACACCTAGAACAACTAGAATCTGATTCCAATGAGATCTTTAACAGAAATTAGAGAATGGTGATCAAAATATCAAACCCTCTCCCGTCATTAGCAGTCAAAACACTGCGCTCTTGAGTAGGAGTGAAATGGACACAGGAAGGAAAAGAACTCGCAGCGCGGCGACGAGAGAGTACGGGGCTAAGAAGGAGGCTCGTCAGAGTTCAGAGCCAGGTGGTCCACAGTGGGCCTAAACGAACCTCCAACTCTCCTCCGCCAATAATAATAATAATAATAATAATAATAATAATAATAATACAGTGACATAAATTACTATTTCCAAGCTGTTTCCCGTACAAAAATTAGCAATTATTTATTGCAATAACCGTGGCCCTCGGTTCCCTTGTCAGTCGATTTTCATTCTCTGTAGAGGAGTTCGCGCAGTGTACATTGTGTCGGCTTTCATGGATGTCGATTTTTCTTCGGTTTGGTAATAATAGTGTAGTCACCAAACTGCAGAAGCAACAAGCTAGGAAATAATACATACGCTCACAGAGGCAGCTTGTTTGTATAAGACTGGATCACACATGCACCCATTAACTACCAATTTTTGTTGATATAATCTACTGTATTTTACAGGTACTCTGGTCAACACTACGGTTGGAAAATGAAACATAATTAAAGAAAAAATAACATGGCTTTCTAGTAAATAATATATTTTCGTCGATCCCCAAATAGGGGTCATGGCAGATACTGCTTACTTTTAAATTACTTTTCGTGCCAAGAAACAAAGCAGTCAACGTGCAGTCCAACATTGCACACACAACACTGCTTCCTTGCATTCTTCTTGCAAACTGATAATTTCCTTTGCGTTCCCGTGTCCGTACGTTCGATCATATGTCCGGTCTCGGAGGTTCTGACTTCTATTGGAACGGAGGTCCAGCCGGCATCGGGTCGGAAACGGCAGTCGATTCAGCAAGTTATGCCGTTGCCACAATTCTTCTGAACTAGAGAAGGGAAATGCGGTATATCCATTTACGAGGCAGTATATGACGTGGGCATTGATTGAAGTCACATCCAGTAGGCCCTAATTTGGTCAGTAATGGGAAGTATAATTTTCCCCTCGAAATCTGATGTGGTATTTCTACATATTACAATCCAATATAACGACACCTCCAATGTGCTGGTAGTATTGCCTAAAAATTGTATTTTGACGATAATGTGTAATATTTCAGGATAATTATTAAAAATGCATTCATATTTGCCATTTAAAACAATTTAAATTTGATTTGGATTGTATTTTTCTTCAGGAAAGATCTGAAATGGAAACCGCAGAGACCTTTTTACTACGAACTGAAGCTAATAGCATTTATTGCCAGAACATTTCGTTAGAAGCTAGCTAAATGCCACTTTGTTTCCGATTTGAAACTAGTGACAGATATTCAGAAACTTTTAATACATTATATATAGAAAATTTACCCGGGAATTAAAAAAAAACAGTTTTTAGATGGTATCTGCCGTGAGTCCCAAATAGGGATGATTGACAATTTTCTTTCTTTCTCTCAAACTGCTTTATAGTGACTCATTAGAATGAGAGAAAAATGCAAAACGATTATTTTTAGATGGTATCTGCCATGAGTCCCGAATGGGGATCATTGACAAATTCCTCGATTTCTCTCAAAATGTTTTATAGCGACTCATTCGGATCTGAAAAAGAAGGCGAAAAGGTTGTTTTGAGATGGTATCCGCCATGAGCCCCAAATGGGGATCAAGCTTTAAGAATCCCACATCGCTAATTTAAACTAAATTTGAGGATAAAAGGTTATTAAATATCTTTTAAAGGTGTTCGGAAAAATGATGTCAACATGAAATCATTCTCGTCAACCTAAACACTGGATCAAAATATCCGCGGATAGCAGAGATCCGCTATTGGGGATTAAGGCAGTAAATGGGTATACGTGTCTGGTCATCGCCTTCTGCTATGCACTACCCCTTCTATTCCGGCGCGGTTGAGGCGCTGGCCTTCTGACCCCAACTTAGCAGGTTCGATCCTGGCTCAGGCCGGTGGTATTTGAAGGTGCTCAAATACGTCAGCCTCTTGTCGGTAGATAGAGAGGCACGTAAATGAACTCCTTCGGGACTGAATTCCGGTACCTCAGCGTCTCCGAAAATTGTAAAAGTAGTTAGTGGGAAGTGAAGCCAATGACATTCTTCTTCTTCTTTTTATTCTACTTCTTCTTCTTTCTCCTCCTATTCATTCATTCTTTTATTTATTCATTCTTTCATTCATGCCGTTGCGGCCAATTAAAAACTACGTCATTTCAACTGCCTTCTTTCCCGGGCTTTTGACATTTGCCCAGTAGTCCCGCATTCGTTGCCGGGTTTGCTCCTTTCTTGCTTCGGTCCACGCCTTCCATGTTTTCAGCTTCGACTTTTCTTGGAAACACTTGTGGTCTTCAAGTTTCTTCTTAAGTGAATTGTGCTCCTGGAAAGCTCAGTGAACCAGGCCCTTTATGTCTTCTTATTCTGGAAGTAGGAGAAGATCCGCTTGGTTGCCCATGCAGGGTTCATTCTTGTCACGTGACTATAGGAAGCAATACTTATCTTCCACATCGTATTGGTTACCGTTTCCAGGTGAAAATATAGCTCGTGGTTGTGCCAACTTCTGTAGTCACCGTCGTCTTTGATGGAGCCTAAGATTTTCCGCAAACCTTTTTTATTTAGGGTATATTTCTTTATCTTTCTATCTGTATTTGTTTCTTTAATCTCAAGTTTCCCAATAAGACTTACTTTGTTCATTACAATACACTCCGCTGCGTAGAGGGTATTCGGACGAATGACGCTGCGGTATTATCTGAGTTTGGCGTTCAAGGATATTGATCTTTCGGTGTAGATACTTTTTGTGAGATGGTATGCCATTTCTATTTTATTCACGAACACGGAGGAAAATGTCTGGTATTAATCATCAGTGCATACGCCGACTTGACAACCTGAAAAGGGTTTAAGCGCAGGCCTTGGTAGATATTAATACCACTGCAGGTCATACAATTTCTCATGTCAATTCCAGACAATTACTGGAATCGCCCCTTTTGATGTTCCATCTTATATGAAGATAATGCAGATTTCTGAGAGAAAAGATAAACAAAACAGTTTCGTATTCCTGACTTAGAATTGTAATATACTGTATATGTAATTGTTTCTCAGACATGTTGGGTTCTACCCACTCACCTAGATATTTAAACTTTTCTACCCTGTTGATTTTTCCCTGGTCCACTTCTGTCTCCTTTGGCTGTATACTTGTTATAAACTGAGTTTTCTCAGAGTAAATCTGAAGACCTTCTTTTGCTGCTTATGTCTTAAGCTGACTGATTTATTTTGTAGCTGTCTGTAGCGAATCATCTGAAAAAGCAAAACCGTCAATTACAAGGTTCGTGTTCCTGCAACCTAGTCTGACTCTATTGTCCACTCCTTCATTTCTCATTTCCTTGCGCCGCTCGCAGATGACTTTCCCTAGAACACTATTGAAGAGCAGAAGTGAGAGCCCATCTCCCTGCCAGACTTCTGTTCTTATTTCAAAGGCATCTGAAATTTCTCCTCTGAACTTCGCTTTGGAAGTAGTGTCTGTCAGGGTCTGTTGAATGATCACTCTTCTTTTGTTGTCCAACCCAAAATCCTTTAGGATCTGTATTAGGAAATTTCGATGAATCGAATCATAAGACTTTTTGAAATCGACGGAAATCACCACGAATTTCTTGTTCCTGAGCTTAGGATATGAGAGGTTTTGATTTATAACCTGCTCGATGGAAGAGCGTCCTTACTTGAACCCTCCTTAGTTATCTCCCAGTTATGGATCTACTCCCCTGGTATGAAGAGCATTCGAAAGAATCATGTAGGTTATTGGGAGTGGGGAAGTGCCACGATAACTTTTTTTTGCTAGTGGCTTTACGTCGCACCGACACAGATAAGTCTTATGGCGACGACAAGATAGGAAAGGCCTAGGAGTCAGTGGCCTTAATTAAGGCACAGCCTGGTGTGAAAATGGTAAACCACGGAAAACCATCTTCAGGGCTACCGACAGCGGGATTCGAACCCACTATCCCCCGGATGCAAGCTCACAGCCGTGTGCCGCTGACCGCACGGCCAACTCGCCCGGTGCTACGATAGCTGTTAATATTTCTTTTTGTCGCCTTTCTTATGAAGGGGATGAATCAGGGCAGAATTCCAGTCTCTTGGAAGTTTCTCTTTTCCCAAAATCTCGTAGAAGATGTCTGTCAGTTTATCAATTGCTTTGTTACTTGCGTACTTCCACAGTTCAGCTATTGTTCAGTCCTCGCCTGGAGCCTTAATTTTCTTTAGTGACTAGATGATCTGTTCAATTTCTTCTTTTCCTCCCCCTCCTATTTTTATTATTTATTATTAATTATAATAATAATAATAATTACAATTAAAACATTGTTATTGCAGGCAAATGGCCACATTTTATTTTCTAGTACAAAATTCCTCAACAGATTCCGTACACTGGTTCCAATTCAGTAGGCTACGCGGTATCTCTCACAGGGATTCCGATATCCAATAAATATACAGAATGTATTCTGGGCCTAGTTCGTGCAAGCTTTTAGTCTGGCACAGTTTGTAGAGAGACCTTGACATCACATGCGTAATTTCGTAGCCACATTGTGATCATTGTTGGTAGTGGCGTCACTGGTATAGAACTACTCCCAGTTGGAGTTCTTGCAGAAGTTCATATATGCGGCAAACAGTCAGTTGTGTTATGAATTCTTCCACGTAGAATATTTCTTTTCGTAGTTCGTAAACACCTACAAGTCGGGAGGGTTGTACTTTGATAGACAGAGTGCTTTCTTTAAGAAGATTTTGTTTAATTTTTCTATTCTTTCCAATTGTCTCTTTTCTTTTCAATGTAGACGCCTGTATTTTCCAGGCCGTAAGTCGCTACAGGGCTAACTTTCAGGTGGAAGAAGTTAATATCTGTGGATAGATTGTTTAGGTGCATGATGTCCCCGCATATACTGTAGCTTTCGCAGCAGCCTTTATCCCGTAATTGATACGGAGCGAAAATTAATGTTATTGATTTTACTATTCACTAACTACTGTTACGGTTTTCAGGTGGAATGAAAATGCATTGTCTGATTTCTGGAGGGTGACTCCTAGATATCTAACATTAGTCACCGATGTTAGCTGTTTATCGCCGATGTGGAACTTCCCACGCTGTTCTCCCCTTTTTTTTTTGAAGGTTATTGATAGGGTTTCTCTTCATTTAGACACACTTAATTCTGTCATTCTGTCAAAGATGACCTGCATTATTACTATTATCATTATTATTATTATTATTATGTCCGACTCGTTGGCAGAACGGTCAGCGTACTGGCCTTCGGTTCAGAGGGTCCCGGGTTCGATTCCCGGCCGGGTCGGGGATTTTAACCTTAATTGGTTAATTCCAATGGCACGGGGGCTGCGTGTATGTGTTGTCTTCATCATCATTTCATCCTCATCACGACGCGCAGGTCACCTACGTGTGTCAAATAGAAAGACCTGCACCTGGCGAGTCGAACCCGTCCTGGGATATCCCGGCACTAAAAGCCATACGACATTTCATTTCATTTCATTATTATTATCATGATAATGATGTTGTTGTTGTTGTTGTTGTTGTTGATGATGATGATGGGAGAGATGCCGGTCCTCCTCCCCTGTTGTATCCCCGGCCCAGAATCTCCCGCTCCAGGTCACTGTCCTTGAGGCGGTGGAGGTGGGATCCCTCACTTTGTCCGAGGGAAAACCAATCCTGGAGGGTAAACGGATTAAGAAAGAAAGAAAGGAAGGAAGAAAGAAAGAAAGAAAAAAGGACGAAATAATAATAATAATTATTATTATATTATATTATATTATATTATATTATATTATTATTATTATTATTATTATTATTATTATTATTATTATTATTATTATTATTACCTTCGTAAGGTATTACTTTATTATTGTATTTAGAAAGCATTTTTTGGGTATACTCTATTTTGTGTACTATGTTAGTTATTCTATGTGTGTTAGATAGTACAGTACAGTAAGATAGCCCACGTGTTAGTTTCAAATTTCATGTTAAGTTTTTACTGGTTAAGTGTGATATATTGGACAAGTTTGTCGAACTTTTCCAGGTAAAATAATTCATCTATCTATCTTGGCAACTTTCTGGGTCTGCATACTCGAAGAACTCTGATGTTGAAGTGGATTAAAACGGTTCTAAAAGGAGAAATACTACATAATACCTTATTGTTATCAATTTGTTAGCCTTTTATTCAGTAAAATATGTAAAATTCAGAATAGATGTTGCACCGAACCTTGTCCTTGTTAATGACTAATGACCTCTTTTGCCCTGGTGGATGAATGCTGTTTCGAATTCATCATGAAATATATCTTATAATTATTGTTTTGATTTAGCTCTGAAGACTTTGTAGGTCTACCTACGTAAAAAACCCTACCGGATAAAATACCTTGGTATTGTAAACAAGTATAAAATGTCTACAGGCTGTTTAGCAAGATATATGAAATGCAGAGCATACGATGCTTTGAACTTTTCTTTCATGAATTTACACACTTATTTACAGTCTACCTGGTGGCCATGATCGTTAACGCGTCAAGCCTACATGGTCTGATACCATGGTTAGTAGGTTCGAGCCCCGTTGTCGAAAAAAGTTTCACCATTGGAATGTTGGCCAGCGGGTAGGAGAGGTGGTAGTATACAATTCCTAATCATTAGATTGCGTGTCAAAAGCCAGGATTCAATTCTAAACCTATCCCTATTGTTCATATGGAGTGAGGGCATAAGACGCTATTGACGATGATTAGTCCATGAGATGGGGACGTACAGCTTCGAGCAGACCATTTAGCCTTATTCAACAGGAGTAGGCTACCTGCCGACACCGGGCTTCACCATGTCCCTTCATCATTATCATCATCTCACATCATCATCTGAACTCATTCTCGACATGTGTAGTTGAAAAATGAAAAATACGTACCTCAAGAGAATTATATTTTGGGAACTACACCTGTTAACATCCGGCCGTCCGGCTCCATGGCTAAATGGTTAGCGTGCTGGCCTTTGGTCACAGGGGTCCCGGATTCGATTCCCGACAGGGTCGGGAATTTTTAACCTTATTTGATTAATTTCGATCGCATGAGGGCTGGGTGTATGTGTCATCTTCATCGTCATTTCATCCTCATCACGACACGCAGATCGCCTACGAGAGTCAAATCGAAAGACCTGCACATGGCGAGCCGAACTTGTCCTCGGACACTCCCGGCACTAAAAGCCATACGCGTCGGGCTGAGTGGCTCCGACGGTTGAGGCGCTGGCCTTCTGACTCCAACTCGGCTGGTTTGATCCTGGCTCAGTCCGGTGGTATTTGAAGGTGCTCAAATACGTCAGCCTCTTGTCGGTAGATTTACTGGCATGTAAAAAGAACTCCCGCGGGACTAAATTCCGGCACCTCGGCGTCTCCAAAAATCTTAAAAGTAGTTAGTGGGACGTAAAGCAAATAACATTATAAAAGCCATACGCCATTTCATTTCAACATCCGGCCGTGAAACGGAGATAAGTTATATGAATTCAAAATTCAAAATAGAAGATAAATACTTTGAAACGACGTTGCCTCCTCCAGTAGTAAATCCACGCAGGAAAGGAATAAAATAAATTATTGAATATTTTCGACTGAATGTAGGTTCAGTACTATCTTACTGCATATCTCAAACATGCAAACATTAGCCCACAGTAATGAACTAAAACTACCGCCTTTATAACTAGACCGCACCTATCAGCAGCGGAATGACCAAATACGTCTGGAATGTCAGAATATTTATGGAATGAATTCGAAAGCAGACTGGGTAACAATACATTAATAATTCTGTAGTAGAGTACTTGGCCAATAAAAGCTGAGAAAGGTGAGAAAATTCAAATAAGAGCTGTAGCTCCATGGAGTTATTATTATTATTATTATTATTATTATTATTATTATTATTATTATTATTATTATTATTATTATTATTTGCTAGGGGCTTTACGTCGCACCGACACAGATAGGTCTTATGGCGACGATGGGATAGGAAAGGCCTAGGAGTTGGAAGGAAGCGGCCGTGGCCTTAATTAAGGTACAGTCCCAGCATTTGCCTGGTGTGAAAATGGGAAACCACGGAAAACCATTTTCAGGGCTGCCGATAGTGGGATTCGAACCTACTATCTCCCGGATGCAAGCTCACAGCCGCACGCCTCTACGCGCACGGCCAACTCGCCCGGTTATTATTATTATTATTATTATTATTATTATTATTATTATTATTATTATTATTATTATTATTATTATGTTTGTTCATATATGCTGTTCCTTAATTCAATATTTTGACAATGATTTTTCAAAGGTTAGGGAACATTAAAAAGTGAATGAACTAGAGATGAAAAGAACTGTATTCTGTATCCATATTTAGGTTTCTATGGACACACTATTTTAAACAGAATAGCCACGGAATTTGTTAAACACATCGATTCAGTTTATTACAAAGCTGTAAACAAAATAAAAAATTCAAACTATACTGCTAAGAGAAACTCGTGCCCGATCCATTGAATGATAGAAATATATTCTTCTTCATCTATATTATTTACTCTAAATACTGTCAGAAGAGATGTTACTGTGATAATCGAAGTTTTCTACGTATCTCTCACGAGAAAATGTGGGGCGTTTCCATCTAGAAATGTGTTTCAGGTTTCCAAGTAAAATACCGGTACTGTATGAACTATATTGTTCCAAGAACCACGACCGATGAAGCCCACAGGACACGGAGGAAAATGTCTGGTATTAATCATCAGTGCATACGCCGGCTTGTCAACCTGAAAAGTGTCTAAGTGCAGGCCTTGATAGATTGTAATCCCACCGCAGGTCATACAGTTTCTCATTTCGGCTCCAGACAATTACTGGAATCGCCCCTTTTGATGTTGTGGTGTCCTTTTACTTGGTTCCATCTTATATGAAGAATAATGCAGATTTTTTTCTGAGAGAAAAGATAAACAAAACAGTTCCGTATTCCTGACTTAGAATTGTAATGTACTGTATATATAATTGTTGTTCATATACAGTATACAGTAATATCCAATCTCATTGATCACAGAATAGTTTAATTAAAGTAGCTAATAAATTTATTACTACCAGGACGTTTAAGTGCCCCTATTTCAAGGCGAGATTCCGACATTCTAGCTTCTGTTAATACAAATAACTTAGACGTCGTTGAAATCAGAGCATAATGATGATGATAATAATAATCTCCTAATTAGTAGAGATTTTCACCGTCATCACATTTAAAAAATATTGTAGTACAAACATACGCGAAAATGTAAAAGAACGAAATAAATAGAGCACAAGATGATAGCGAGTAAATAGTTGAGTGTTGTCGGAAGAATGCGGTGGGAACACCGAGGAGGATTTGGTTCTTAATAAATATTAAAATATTCAGGAAGTCTCCTCTGAATAAAAGTGATCTGCTTGAAGAATACGTCGTAAAATGGAGCGTTCATTGTTATCTGTAGCGGTGTATTAATATGTGCCAATAGGGACCACACTCGTTTACCGTGATTAAACGCCTACTCTACTTGCGCTAATAACCGAGTGCGAGCCACGAGGAATGTGCGTCTATGGGGCCGTGCCCCTATATCAGGTCCCGAACAAAACTCCACATTGGCAAGTAGGCAAGAAAGTTTCCACGAGTTAAACTATTACTACATGCTATTAGGAACATGTGTGTAAGAAATCGTGCTGTTGTACTGAGTCTAAAGTCGGTTCGAACCCTCACACAAGTTAAAATATTTGTCATGATATAACATCCTCGAGGAACGTGCATCCTAAGGAGCTATGCCTTGTGCTGAGTTCGAAACGAAAGTTTTTTTTTTAAGTTGCTTTACTTCGCACAGACACAGCTACGTCTTATGGTGACGATGGGACAAGGAAGAGCTAGGAGTGGGAAGGAAGTGGCGGCGGTATTGCTTAAGGTACAGCATTATTGCATGGTGTGAAAATGGGAAACACTCTTCAGGGCCGCCGACAGTGGGGTTCAAACCCACTGTCTCCCGAATACTGGATACTGGCCGCACTTAGCGACTGCAGCTATCGAGCTCGGTAAACGAAAGCCTACAATTGTAACTGTGTGAGAGGCTCTAGAAAATAGAATGTGATTAGTAATCACTGATTGTGCTTTATGCTGTCAGTTCTATCACAGCTGTCCCAGTGTTGGCCTCTGTTTCAGTTGTCCCGCCCTGAAATAATGGGCTACAGTGCCGTGCCAGGAGAGGCATGAATCATGGATTACGGAAGAGTGTGGCGATATAGAGTGACGCACTTGATTTGGGATATCAAATATAAAAAAGGAGGTAGAAGTAGATTTGTCTATTATTAGTTATGGACGCAAGAGTTTATACCGCTATAAACAGACAACTCAGTCCTTGAGTGGAAGAGCTTTTTTTTGCTAGTTGCTTTACGTTGCACCGACACACATAGGTCATATGGCGACGATGGGGCAGGAAAGGGCTAGGAGTGGGAAGGTAGCGGCCGTGGCCTTAATTAAGGTACAGCCCCAGCATTTGCCTGGTGTGAAAATGGGAAACCACGGAAAACTATTTTCAGGGCTGCCGACAGTGGGGTTCGAACATACTATCTTCCGAATACTGGATACTGGCCGCACTTAAGCGACTGCAGCTATCGAGCTCGGTGAGTGGAAGAGTAGTTACTAAATACACTGTAGGATGGTGTCAATGAAAATACAGTCGAGAAGATATAGGCTACTTCCAGTGCCAAACTGTATCGTTTTTATCCTACATATATTTGTTGTCTGGTGTATGGATCCTCGTGTTGACAATTCATAATTATATTAGCTCGTGCGTTTGGGGCAGTCCTTCTATACGGGAACGCTATGCATTTGAACGTATTAGGGGTGTATTACTTAATAAAGATGTGGTTGTGGATGAATGTGTAACATTAGTTATCGATCATACATTGTCGGAATGTACAAAACATAGATACGGTCGTATACCACCTCCACTGCGGTCATCCTAAAACATTACAACATACATTGTTAGCTTCGCAACGGGAACTCAACTCTGCAAGACTAAAATAACCAAGAATTTCCATCTCACTCACCAGGCTTAGGACTAACTGTGAAATTACAGCTCTACTTAACAAATGTCTTGAAATTTATAAAATTGTAATAAGTAAAATGTCGTAAAACTTACGTGAAATAAAATTTAAATGATCGTAGGTGTGATTATAAATAAATAGATTATCTGTACAAAATAATGACGGATTATTCTTAAATAATTCATTCCTTGCAAAGCGAAGTCATCTCCGTACAGACCATGAAGGCCCTTGGAGGGGTGGAAGGTAAGGGCTTTCACCATTCGTAACCTCGGCACGTGAGGGGGTGGAGTGGTTAGTTCCACGCTCGGCCGCCTTTGCCCCCAGGAATTAACCTGGTACTCATTTTTGGTGTAGGCTGAGTGAACCTCAGGGCCATATGCACCTCCGGAAGTGGAAATCTCGTTTCTTAAATTTTACGACTGTGCATTATATAATTCTACTTCTTTTTTGTTGAAATTTTTCTTTCGTACGAACATTTACACTATAAGAACCGATTTTCTGTGACGGAGTTAACGCTTTACTGAGATCCTGGGTGTAGTTAACACAATTTTTGGAGGTATGTTTTTACAATTTGCTTTATATAGCACCGAAACAGACAGGCCTTATGGCGATGATGCTACAGGAAAGGGCTAGGAGTGGGAAGGAAACGACCGTGGCCTTAATTAAGGTACAACGCCAGCATTTGCCTGGTGTGAAAATGGGAAATCACGGGAAACCATCTTAAGGGCTGGCAATAGTGGGTTTCGAACCTACTATCTCCTGAATGCAAGCTGATAACTACATGTCCGAAACCACGCAGCCATTTTCTCAGTTTGGAGATATTTAATATGATATGAGATATGATAGTTGGCAGGAAGAAGTTATATAATCGAATTGCATCGTTCCATTCGATCGAACACAACGAAATATTTTTCACTCTCTGACTGTTAACAAGACTTGTTTGGCTTCTAGCCGTTCTGACTGGAGAGGATCAAATAGTAAAATATATTAGCAGCCCGTCATGTGCACAATCTACACTCAAATAGTACATTTTTTCTCAGTTACGGCCTTTTAAGTACATACAGACATCAGACAGGAGTAACGACAGACAAAGAATAACAGCCTTCCTATGAACTATTTCGCTACAGGTTCCTCAAAGGCAATTTAAAACCACTTTATAGTATTGAATAAACGTGCAAATGGTGAATTATTTTCGAAAACATGCGCAGGTAAAGTGCAATTATTCATGATTGGATGATTAGAAAATAGCAAATAATATAAATGTAGCGATGAATCCAAGTAGTAAAAAAGTAAACATTTTATTGATTTCGTGTGACCTCTAGAAAGGCCTGGTGCAGGTCTCTCCAGTTTACGTCCAAGGGCAACATGTGCCTCTATGTGTAAGAGGATAATGATGATAATGTGGTAGAGAGAAGGTAAAACCCGGTGTCAGAAGATAGTCTATTCCTATCGAATAAAAGAAGGGGTTTGTTGAAAGCTTTACGTCTCCATCCGGCGGACGAATCACCATCAACAGCGTCATATACCCTCACTCCGTATGAAAACTGTGGAGTAGTTTGGAATTGGGTTCAGGCTTTTGGCAGACAATCTAGTGATTATAAATGGTATACCACCACCTCTCCTACTTTACCTGCCAACATTCTGAAGGGGATTTTTTTCCACCAACAGGATTCAAACTAGGTAACCACGGTGGCAAACCATATAGATTTATCTCTTTAACGATCACGGCTACCAGGTGGGCAAATAATAGTATTAATAACAATAATAATCGTATGGCCTCAGCTACCGAGTTGCACACCTTCTAATGTGGTGCTATCTACGTTGTCTGCTCACCAGTTTTGACGTTTCGATGTGGGTGCTATCTACCAGCGAAAACTAAATTCTGCTGGACGGATACTATGGTGGTGATAATTTTAATTTATTCGGGTGGCACCGAGTGCGCCACCGGAGATATTTTTAACATGCCGCCAGTAATGACATGGACTAATCAATAGTCTCAGCAGGAACCGAACCCACGAACTTAGGATCATGAATTGGACATTACCACGTATCTATAAAGGCATTTTTCAGTCAGATAAATAACTGCATTGACATAGAAATCAGTTATTATGCTGTACTGTGTCAGCTATTAGAATGTTGTGCATTAGAGAACTTTGATTTGCCATCTCACAAACGGAAGTTACAAGAAGTCATCTGGGAAGCCTTAACCTTGTGTCACCATCAGGTTATTGTAGCTACTCCAGAAATATTATGAAGGAAGAATCAATTCTGGCTTCATGAAATTTCAAACTGTATTCTGCCCTTTGTCTCATTGACTGAATGGTCAACGTAGGCCTACCGGCCTTCGGTTCAGAGGGTCCAGGGTTCGATTCCCGGCCGGGTCGGGTATTTTAATCGCTTCTGATTAATTCTTCTGCCTCGGGGACTGGGTGGGTGTTTGTGTCCGTCCCAACACTTTCCTCTTCATATTCACACAACACAACACACTACCAACCACCACAGAAACACGCATTAGTGATTCCATCCCTCCATAGGGTTGCGTCGGGAAGGGCATCCGGCCGTAAAAACAGAGAAAAATCCACATGTGTGGCACAGTTCGCACCCACGACCCGACAGGTGTGGGAAAAGCGGTAGGAAAAGAAGAAGATTCTGCCCTTTGTCTCATATATGCTGTGCCATAGCTTTAGACACTGATTTGAAGTGTTCCGAAATAAAATTATTACCTCTAGTGTTTTGTAGATAGGATCACTTAAGACTCTTGTAAGACAATTCATTTGAAAGGCTGTGATTTAATTGACATAATATCGCGAAGTCTCGTGAGAAAATTCCATTTCAATCACACGTTTTCAAGTTTATATCGATATGTGTTGTTTATCGGACCTCGTTCTTTCGTGCGTATATAAACTGAATATGTCTTACACATTGTAATTTATTTCTGGGGTTCAGCCTTATAATATGTGCTCTGGACTATAAGCAGAAATTCCTCATTAACTAGGTAAAACTCCGTTCTTAGATAGTGTTCAATTCTGTTCCTATTTTGAAACTAGGAGATATTTTAAAGCGTTAAAAAGTTGAAGGTTTTAAGTCACCCAGTCTTGGAATAATAACGATATATGTGGTCAATCTTCCTTGGAATTCTTCCACGCTTGAAACTTCCTTTTTAAAAATCTCCCGTTCTATTCTTTCCTCTCCTCTTATTATCGTCAATTCTATAGATATATCCAAAAGATAGCAATCTCTTTTTTCTTATTGTTTTTGTTATATTTTCTATGTTCTGGTATATTTCCTTATTATTATTTTCCGCTGTTCCGTTGTTTGTTGTTTTCATTGGTCCTAAGATGATGACGATGATGATTATGATGATGATGATGATAATGATAATAATGATTATTTAGATTGTTATAAGAACGTCCGGTTCCTTGGCTTAACAGTCAGCGTCGTGGCGTTCCGTTCCGATTCGATATCCGGCTGAGTCAAGGATTTCAGCCACGTCCGGTTAATTATTCTGACTTGAGGACTAGGTGTTGTCTCAGTAACTCTTAATACACTTACACCACACCATACCACACTACCAACCGCCACAGAAAAACGCAGTAGTGAATACGTCCTTCCACATAGGGCAGGCGTCAGGAAGGATATCCGGACGTAAATGAGGGCAAAAATTTTCACGTGCAGTACAGTTTATACCCGCAACCCCACCAGGGTAAGATAAAGCGGCATCAAAAGAAAATCGCCGAGAGGAAAATGCTGTATGTTTCGTGACTGTTAATATTGTGATCATAGTCACGTGACATCCGGTTATACACGAAATCGGAATCACAGAGGCGTGACTTTTCATAAGCCCCGCATGCAAGGTCAGGATTCGAGCATAGTCGTCGTGGTTCGAAGTCAACGATGAAGTCACGCCCCAGATTTTTTGTTTTGTTTTGCTAGTTGCTTTACGTCGCACCGACACAGATAGGTCTTATGGAGACGATGGGACAGGGATGGACTAGGAGTGGGAAGGAAGGAAGCGGCCGTGGCCTTAATTAAGGTACAGCCCCAGCATTTGCCTGGTGTGAAAATGGAAAACCACGGAAAACCATTTTCAGGGCTGCCGACAGTGGAGTTCGAACCTACTATCTCCCGAATACTGGATACTGGCATCACTTAAGCGACTGCAGCTATCTAGCTCGGTACGCCCCAGAATAACAGACATATTATTATTATTATTATTATTATTATTATTATTATTATTATTATTATTATTTGTTAACTATGTAGATTTCCTATTTCAGTGTGTCTCTTTGTAAATGGTATTCAGCTTAATTATGCTGGATGTATGTTTTAGAGATCATATTTTCAGGTATGTTTGAAGTACGATTTACCACTACATTTGGATTTCGAAATCATCGGCACGTCCTGCGTTAGATGTATTTTTATTTATCATAACATTTAAATTATATTCAATTATTAGAACGTTATTTAATTCCTTCGCTCTCAACGTGAAGAATTCCGCGTCTTGGTGTGTCGTAATGTTTTATACCACAATAAATGGGAGAAATAACAAATTACAAACGGTGGTGGTAATTATAGTTTCAAATTTCACAAATTACTTATGCTTTCTTGGTTTATGGAGTTCAGCTAAATCTGAGCAGCAAAGTAGACACTGTTACATCATCGATCCTACGATCAGATGGAAAGCAACAGTAACCAGGCAGAAGAACTTAATAATGATAAAGGGAACATTTATGAACCAACAGTCGGTTATCATGAGACAAAGTACAGACTTCAAAAGCCAGAAGTGATTGGCTTAATGCTGGCAGCGTGTCGCTCCGTGCTCCAACATTTTACCGAAACATAGAAACAAAGTGGTCTCCCTATGAAACAAATCACGAAATTGTTGATCGCAGTTATCGGAGGTTCCCAGTTTATTCATTGTCATCTCATGTATTTGGACAGTGTTTAGATACTTCTTGATTTCTATTACTACTTATTAGTACTACTTATCGTCAAATGATTAGCATCTTAAACTGTTTGTTATCCATTGTAAGTGGGGTTGGTAGAATACATTCACAATGTTCCCTACCTATCGCAAGAAGCGATTGATAGGTGTAATATTTAGGGGCCCTCGAGTTGACATCACAGCATCACATTGTCAACTTGTACCACCATCTTCACTTCCATATATCCTAGCTGCCTTCCTTTGGTGGATGAGGTGGTAAAATACATCAACAGTATCCCTTGGATGCTGTAGGAGACAACTGTAAGGAGAACCAGTGGCTCTCGACTTGGGTGTGTGGGTGGTGGCCACGGAGTTTGGAGTTGCTTCGATTTACTTGTGTCACGCTCCCACCTTTCATCTTTCCTATTTAATGTCCTTTGGTCAACTTTTGCTGATTTCCGATCCCGATGGTGTTAGGCTTGCGAGGTGTAGGAAGTCTTTCATTTTCACACCCTCTGTAGACCTTCCCTTTCTTCTGTTGATGTCTTCATTCTTCGCGGGATCGAACCTCTTTCAGTCTTCCTCTGGTTAGTGTTAAGAAGGTATTTCTCCTTTAAACAATAATCACCACCACCACTGGAGCCGCAGATTGAAGGGTTTGCCTTACAGCTACTCTGATTCCTTGGCTGAATTGTTTAGGCCTTTGGTTTAGAGGCTTAAGGATGCAATTCCCGGCTGGGCGGGGGATTTTAACTGTATATGGTTATTTTCAATCTTGGAGACTGGAAGTCTGGATTCGTCTTAATACACTTTTCATCTACACACACACACACACACACACACACACACACACACACACACACACACACACACACACACACACACACACACACATCAAAACGTGTTTTGCATCACCCATGTGTGTCGCTTGACTGGGTATCTTGGCCTGTCCTATGCAGACCGGAAAGACGAACCTTAGGATATTTGTAAAGATACTCACAATTTCACGTAGCCCAGTCCACGCGAAGAACCTCACGCTCAGGCACTAGTGGTACCTCTACTGAGGAAGCACTAGAGGTATGTTCTAAGCAGTTTAATGGGCGTCTAGGATGGCACTACGTACAATGTCGATATGTGAACGTGTACGCCTAATCACGTTATGTAAAGAAAGATGGCCGACATGAGCAGTTGCTCGACGTGCGGGTCGTAATCAAAATTATGTGGTTACAACAAAGAAGTCATACAGTGTGACAGGAACTGTTGATCACTTGCCTCCCACAGGTCGTCCAAGGGCTTCGACTGAAGTCGATGGCCGTTACCTTCGAATTTCATTTCGGAAGAACACTGATCGTAATGGCACCATGATGAACAATGATCTTCGGACAGCCACAGGTGGCCGCGTTTCAACTCAGACTGTGAGAAACAGGTTGCACGACGCACAACTTCATTCTCAAGGCCCATGGCGAGGCCTTGGCATCATGGGCCGCGGTACAAATGGACCAAACATTATGATGTATAGTATCTTCATAATTGGCATGCAGTTCTATTCACAGATGAGTGTCGCATAAGCCTCGTTCCTGACTATCGTCGGCAACGTGTTTGGAGGCAACTTCATCACGCTTCACGTCTCAGACACACTGTCTAGCACGTGCACCAAGGTGGTTGTTCTCTGAAGTTTTGGGCTGGTATTATGTGGGGCATCGTGTCACTCCTAGTCATGCAGAGCAATGTCACAGCTGTACGATACAGGGACAACATCCTGCAACCCATAGAGACACCGAATAGTCAGTATTTTGGAGGAGCATGTTTCTTACTGAACATAGCTCGTGTATCCATCGTTCGGATCTCGTTAATGACTTCCTTTGTGGTCGCGGCATAACTCGACTGGAGAGGCCACCGTGTTTCTCAGACATGAACCCTCCTGAATAAGTCCGGCTTTAAATAAGGCTGCTTATGGACATCAAGACCTACCGAACACTCTGCGAGATCTATGCTGACGACTCACCATTGACGAGAGGGACAATCTGGACCACCATTAACTTGACGAACTAGTGGACAGTATGCCAAGACGAATTCAGACATATGTCAATACAAGGGGACGTGTTAATCGGCATTAAAGATGCTGGTGTGTGCTGTATTCAGTAACTCAAACTGAGAAAGCAAATCTGTATTTTGCCATTGATGCTTTCGCGGCCCGTACTTATAGACATGGTATATAGGCTTTTGGGCTTATGCCGCGTCAAGAAAATAAGGTGAAATTCTTTACGTTTCGCAGAGAACTGTGCTCTGCGTCATCAGAAGAAAATCTCGACTGTCCACGAAAAAGGCTTCTTAACAATGACTTAAATTCACAACAGCACAGATCGAATTGTCAAGGTCCTTCGCAAACACAATATGAAAACCGTGTTTGGCACCGCCACTAAAATTGCTCACAGTCTGAGTAAAACCAATGACAAATTGTCCCCACTTTTACATCCTGGGGTATACGAAATTCCCTGTACTTGCGGTAAGGTATACATCAGCCAAACATGCCGCTCCATTGGTACCCGTCTCAAGGAACATGAACGTAATATTCGTCTCAACCAACCAGACAAATCGGCAATAGCTGAGCACGCTCTATCGTCGGGTCATGATGTCATGTTCCAAGATGCTCGAGCTCTTACTCACACTAGACACTACAGGTCCAGGATTATACGGGAAACTGCGGAAATACGTAGAAATCCTAACAATTTCAACAGGGACATTGGTTATCAATTAAGGATTGCCAGCCATTAAGGATTTACGTAAGTAGTTCCCTTCTCTGTCCCTTCACTATTGTTATTTCGTCTCGGTGTTTTCCAAATTCCTCATCGCCAGATGTTTCATTCCACTCTTGTGTCAATGTCACACACCTGCCAATATCATATGTTACGTGCACATGTGACCCTCTTAGACTGATTCTGATGGTTCGGTCAGCTTCCATTCGAACGCTGGCGCTGTGCCACGTCCGAGGAGCCATCTGGTGACGAATGAACGTACCATTTCCACTTCTATTATAACGTCTAAATAAAAAAAAAGCCGTTGTTAAGAAGCCTTTCTCGTGGACAGTAGAGATTTTCTTCTGATGACGCAGAGCACAGTTCTCTGCGAAACGTAAAGAATTTCACCTTATTTTCTTGACACGACATAAGCCCAAAAGCCTATACAGTATCAAATCTGTATTTTGTTTAGAAATTTTCATTTATTTTTTGGGCAATAAATTACACTGATATGGTACCTCTGTATGTCGTTTAAAAAAATGTTCGTGAAGAGTCAGGGACGCTTCGGTCCGAGGTGATGCAAAACATTTTTGGATGTATGTACAACACACCACACCACACTACCCACCATCACCGAAACACGCAATGACGAATGCATCCCTGCACATAGGGCTGACGTCTGGAAAAGCACCCAGCCGTAAATCTGGGTCATGTCCAATCCAAATGGCGACACCAGAGAATTAGTGAAAGGGCCAGGAAAAATGAAGACGTTCTTACTGGCTATCTGCAAGTGGATTTGTATATAATGAAAAATGAAAATACAGCATCGTGTGACTTAATCTTGGGCTCCAACTGTCTACATTGTATTTTATGCCGATGATAACTACACACGAAACATGCAACACAATGATATATATACACTAAACCGGGCTGAGTGGCTCAGACGGTTAAGACGCTGGCCTTCTGACCCCAACTTGGCAGGTTCGATCCTGGCTCAGTCCGGTGGTACTTAAAGGTGCTCACATGTGTCTGCCTCATGTCGTTAGATTTACTGGCATGTAAAAGAACTCCTACGGGACTAAATTCCGGCATCTCGGAATCTCCAAAAACCGTACATGTAATTAGTCGGACGTAAAGCGAATGAACGTAGCTAATAACTGAAGACCTTCCGGTGACCACCATGCATCAACGGAGCCAGGCATAGCTTCCATTTAACTAATGGAACTTTTCTCTCTTGCATTTTACATTTGCAATATTTTTTTCTCCTCAGAAATCGACGGCATTAGGTTAGTAAAGCAAAGTTATTCATTTTCACACATCTGAGCGCCCTTCACTTTCTGATGTTAATACCTTCATTCTTCGAACATCAGTGTAAAGAGAGGTTGGTAGTTGCATTGCTTTGTCCCTTAAAACAACAATCACTGGCATACATGACAAAATAAATTTTAAGCTCTGAACCCATATACATATTTTTTAAGGTATAATTTTTAAGGATTTTCATTATAGGCCTACTTTAATTTGTCCTTCAATAACACTTACATTTACTAGGAAAATACGAATTTTACAATTACTCTGGCTTATACGCATTGATAACATATGAATGGTTGTGAAAATAACAACATTGGCTCTATCTTGAGCATAATTTTTCCCACATGGGAAAGTTGTGAATATAATAAAATCGTTAATTTACGAAGATATAACACAAGAGTTGGGTCATCTATGTACTTGTACTGGCATATCTTTGATGGGATGAGTTATTTCAAAAATATAAGCAGAAAAGTATATAAGGGCTTAACAGAAATCAGAGCGTTAGAAATCTGAACGATGCTTGTTTATTTGATGTCATGAGTACCGACATAATATGCCAATAATCAAACATTCCCGCTATGTAAGCAGATATAAAATTGAAGAGTCTTTTAATGTTAAAGAGGAAGGCTCTGCGAAAATCTGCGTTAATGTGAATCAAATACAATATCAAAAGTTAATAGTGTGCTGTTTATCAGTTCTAATAATCACTATGAGAAGGCGGCCCCTTTCTTAACCTGTGTCGTTATGGCTTCTGCACTGGCATGGTTTCTATAATATTATTTAGGATTAGGAGGTCCATTTGCTAGCTGTTTATTGTCAGACTAACACATGCAGGATTCCAGTGATATTGAGAGAGAGTAGGACTAGAACTGATAAACCAACAGCGATGACTTCGCGTGATGATGGGAAACCACAAAAGACCTTCTTCAAACTTACCGATGGTGGGGCTCCAAACTTCCCTCTCCCGCTACGCAGATATTACCAGTCGCCTGGATGAGGTATCCACTACGTTAAGTACAGAATATCCTAGCATTTGCCGGAGGTGAACAAAAACTAATAACCTGGATGAGAATTAAAGGAAACGTAAAGGACTTAATAAACGACTAGAAGTGAAACAGTGAAAGAAACCATTTCAATGGAATATTGCTAAATACCAGCAGATGGTGTAAAATGAGAAGACTGGGTTTGTAGACTGGGCTTGCGATCCTAGCGGCATACAGAAGAAGCAACCCCTTCTCAGGGGTTCCTTCTGATGGTGACGTCAGCATGCGTGCTCAGACTGAAGATACGTTTACAGCAACGGCTAAAAGGCTCTGAAACAGCATTCGGCCTCATCGAACGTTCTTCATGCTTTCAAAGAGAGTATTCTACCAAACATTTTACTAGGACATCATATGTCACATCTTGCATTCCGGAAATATGTGAGTAGGTAAACGAATGAATTAATGAATAAATAATGATATTCCTAATTATTTACATAAAAGATCTCTGCTTATAGTAAAATCAAGATGTTAAGATTACCATAAAATAAACTTCGTTATAAATCCTCCTCAGTCATCAGTTTTACATCGACTACAGTAATTGCTCTGTTTCTCTTGAATTACACTGGATTATCGTTAATATTACGAACCATTATTTGCGGTAAGCTAACCTAACCCTTGATTTGCAATCAGTTTTGTTAGTGACAGAACGAAAAAATTTGTTCGTAGAACTACTGTAAAATAATCAGCGACTTTCGGCATAACTGGACTTGTATACAATAATTTTTAAGGAGATGAGATATAATTAGTCTCCGACTGATAGTTCGGTTAGGGTGGGATGTTATAAATTGCTGTCAGTTATTCTTATGTGTTTAAATCAAACTAATTTCTAGTAATAATTTTCTGATGAAACCAGACCATATCCGTCATTCACAGTGATTATAAAAGACTTAATTTAATCCATCGAAGGCAATGCCCGGAGTATGAATTTTTTAATTTTAATTTTTTAAAATTAGGAAGAGGGTCCATAATATGAGGAAATGAAAATTATAGATTTTGTCGGAAGTAAATGCAGGAAAGCTGGAGGGGAGGTAATATTCAGGATTACCGCCAAAAGAAGTAGTAAAAAAAAATAAAAATGAAAAACTAGAAAACGTGTTTCGATTTTGTAGTAAGGGTCTCTTAACTCGTAGAGTTTTATTTAAATAATTAATTAAAATACATGATAAAATATCTATTGTAGATGTATGTATTTAAATAATTATTCATTAAAATACATGATAAAAATACTACTTTATGAAAATAATCAATAACATAAAATATGTAGCCTATTACGTACTTTTATCAATTTCTTGGGGCTGGCACTTGATGTATTTGGCTCAATTTTACGGCTCGATGCCCTTCCTGACTCCAACCCTATGTAGAGGGATGTATTCTCTATTGCACTTTCTGCGGTGGTTGGTAATGTGGTGTGTTTTATGTAGATGAATAGAAGTGTATCAATACCCAATCCTCGAGTCATAGGAATTAACTATATGCAGTCAAAATCTCTGCCCCGACCGGGAATCAAACCTAAGGCTTTCCGAACCGAAGGCCATTACGCTGAAACTTCACCAAATAAGCCGAGCACAAAAATACCGCAATGCCGGTTAATAAAATATCTTATTCTAAATATTGTGTGAGAATTTGTATGTAGTTATCTAAACTGTTCTTGTAATGCATTTACAGAGGTATGTTATCATTTTCAACAATTTTCAATAAACAAAAATATATCATGTTATACGACATTTTGACGATGTAAGAAAAAACAATTGCATATGCTTGAGTGTGCTTAAATTAAGTTCATATTATTTATTTAAAGTATTTAGTGTTAAATTGAAAGTTCTCAATCGACTGTTATGGTACATTGAAATATGTAATTTCACAAGATCAATACAATATATTTCAGAGATTAGTTGAATAATTCTTCCAAGAAAAACATTGATATGTTTTTGTGATTTCTGAAATTTTTACTGATAGTTTAATTTGTGTTGGAGAATTTTGTGCAATGTATTGTAAAATACAGGAAATTACTAGTAGCTATATCTACATTTAGCTTTTTCTTTGCTACTTGTTTTACGTCGCACCGACACAGATAGATCTTACGGCGACGATGGGAGAGGAAAGGGCTAGGAGTGAGAAGGAAGCGGCCGTGGCCTTAATTAAGGTACAGCCCCAGCATTTGCCTGGTGTGAAAATGGGAAACCACGGAAAACCATTTTCAGGGCTGCCGACAGTGGGGTTCGAACCTACTATCTCCCGAATACTGGATACTGGCCGCACTTAAGCGACTGCAGCTATCGAGCTCGGTATCTAAATTTTGTAGATATAATGTTGGGTACTTATATTTTTTCTTGTCCCGTAGGTTTGACACTTCTTGCTTGTCTCTTTGCCTCATTTTATTTATTTTACTCTTGGAGCATAACAACTAAGTTAAGTAAGGATTGTAGCGTAGCATGGTTTGATCTGACTGTTGGCTTGCCTAGGTCACTGCACCATAGCACCCCTCGTTTTTGTGGTTTCTGAAGCGTCGTGAATTACATTCATCTACCCTACTTAAAAGCAATATAAGACATAACGTCGTAAAACAGTGAGTTGGCTTGGGTTGCTAGCCGCACTAACACACGCCTCGAATTTATTCCGAAATATCCCTTCGCTAACACGACTCTTAGAATCATAAACACTGTGTATGAACGATGCCGGTATGTACGATATAGCAAGTCCGCACACGACGATGGCCATCTTCCTTCCAGAATGATAAAACGTTCTATAATTGTTATTTATGTGGCACCTTATTCAGTATTTCAAAGCTATTCTTAGGAGACACACGCCTTTGCTATGAGTATTGAATCCTAACGGAACGCAAAGAAGATATTCATACACGTCATTTGCGTTGCATCTGTAAACGAATCACATACGTCAAGATATTGTGTTGTTTTTAAAGTCACATTTATGATATTGTGTAATTGTTTAAACATGAGCGAGATATGCAGTAGAGGTATGAATAATTGAAGAGTCACAAAATTTACAAGATCAGGGTACTGAACAGATAACGGAGTCTAAAATTATAAAATGTATGTCCGGTGGTCAGGATTGGGCCCTGTTGAAGTGTATGATGCCTTTTTAAATCTTTACGAAAATATCCTTTATCCTATTCTGGAGGCACTGAGAGGACTGTTGAATGGAACGAGTGAGTATTAAACACATATGTTTAATATTTTAAATATTAACAATTATTCTATCTCGTTTCGTCCGAAGATTCAAAGTTTCAGATGCCAATTTCTTAATCCTTTATCATTTGCTCTATTTTCAGACCGATTCTCCTGTCTGGAAGTATATGTGAACTCGAGGCTTCAGATACAGAGACTGAACTGAACATACATAAGGAATTGCTGCTGGCACAAGCAGGTGAGAATAATGACAGGAATATATTCATGTTAAGCAGATCTGAATTAAGTTGAACTCGTTGATGGAAGCTGTTCGTATGAACTGGCTTCAGTGCTGCGAGCATGTGAAGAGAATGGAGATGTGGAGGCCGATGGACTTGTCTATGAAGGCTGAGAGGGGCAAAGACGGAAGTTGTGCCGTGCTAACTGCAAATGCAGAATTAAGGACACACCTAATTGATTCAATGATACGTGTACACAGAACGCTGAAACAGATGTTAATAATGAAAATGAAGCCGTATGTTACCACATATTGCCATGCTCCAGACGAAAGTCTTCGAAAACATGTTGCTAATTCCTATATCATAGTTCGAAATGACAAATTTCTTTTCTTAAGAAAGGCCTGCCTTACTTGTATATATATATATACGGCACTAGTTAAGCGAATAAGGAATTTTTCCACTTTTGTTACGGAATGTTGAATACCTTCTTAACGTTCTTTCAACAAATAAGGTCTAATTAAGTTTCATAGATGTTATTTTCTAATATTTGGTGATCATCTCGGAGTACGGGAATATATAGGACATATAAACGCAAACTGTGTTTCCGAGATGTTTTCAATACCTTTCATAGCTATTAGGATTCCAATGTAAGATTGCAAGAGATATGTCGGGTTTTGAAATAAGGTTCTGGTCTAGTACTAGGCAGATTGAGGAGTAGACGACAGATTAATGCCATGGCTTGAGGATTAATTCTCCTAACGGTGCATCTTTCCAGGCCTACAATGGAGATGACCTAACCCCCCGTTATATTCTACAAAGTTAATTATGTTAAGAAGGACCAAATAAGTTGGTTGCACAGAACGGTACATGTAGATGTGAGCTTTTATTGGAGAAATGGAGGGTTCGAAACCCGCCTTCCCCAGCCCAGAAGATTATTTTTTGGTCTTTTCCCAGCCTTGCGTCGCCGAAAACTCTTAGTGTGTTAGTGAAACGTTAAACGTGTGGTAAACAAGAAGGTGACGAAGAAGAGGAAGAGAGGAGGAAGAAAAAATAAAGTCAGAACACTAACCTATCACCCTTAAAAGTTCGGGGCTAGGCTGAGTAGCTCGAACGGTAAAGCGCTGGCCTTCTGTGTCCAAATTGGCAGGTTCGATACTAGTACAGTCCGGTGGTATTTCAAGGTGCCTCGTCAGCCTCGTGTTGCTAGATTTACTGGCATGTAAAGGAAATTCTGTCGGACAAAATTTCGGCACCTCGGTGACTCCAAAAACCGTCAAATTAGTTAGTGGGGCGTAAAAGATAATAATAATAATAATAATAATAATAATAATAATAATAATAATAATAATAATAATAATAACTTTCTTGAGTTGCTTGCTGTAACTGAGAGATTAGGAAGTTAAATGACAGGTTTCAAATATGTATTGTAGTTTTTATTTGAAATACTGTAAGCTGAGTGCTAGATGGCTTATATATAAGCAATTCGTAGGCACGCAATTTGTTAATTAGCAATTTTGGCATGGATTTGCATCCATATATTATATATCTGCGCTGTAGCAATTCAATGCAGTTGCTCACACCAGAACTTGGCATCAAATGCATGAGTATTAGGGACCAACTGGAAGTGGAATACATTTTCAAACTTCCACCAAACGCTGAGCGTCACCATTTCTCCCTCATTGGAGGACGGACGATTTCATTATCATTAATAAATCTCTCTGTCTAGTTGATCTATGATTGTAAGCCAGTAATGTATTTACTTTGTTTTCGATTGATTTATTTTCATCTTTTACTCCTTCTGCAATACCGTGGTTCAAATCCTGGTCACTCCATGTGAGATTTGTGCTGGATAGAGCGGAGGCGGGGCATGTTTTTCTCCGGGTACTCCGGTTTTCCCTGTCATCTTTCAATCCAGCAACACTCTCCATTCTCATTTCATAGCATCTATCAGTCATTAATAAATCACTTTGGGAGTGGCGACCCCATCGTTCTAATAACCTATATCTGCTTCATTCATTCCATCCCTGACCCGGTCAATGACTGGAAAACAGGTTATAGGTTTTCATTTTCACTCCTTCTGCAAATCTGTGCCCATACTATTCAGCTATTTCTTCAGATCTTCTTCAGACTCAGATAGGCCTATGAGAATATTTCTCAAATAGAGACGTGTGCCGGCACTTACGGATAACCACGTGGATCCGGAAGACAAAATATACACTTGTTTACATAAAAAAAGATGTTCATGAACAATGATAATATAGGCCTATCAAACCTGAATTACTAAAACAATAGGAAGAGCACTACGTACTATAAAAACATTAAAAATTGAAAGACATAAAAACATTGTGGATGAAATGGAGAGGGGATCCTTCAAAACCATAAGGGAGAGATGTTGTAGGTCAGTGTTAATGTCATTTTCTTGGGGAAGGAGGTTGAGCCCTTAAAGAAGGTTACTCTGACTCCAAAGAGAAGACTCCTCATTTCCCATGTGAATCAATTGTATTGAAATCCCTTTTCCACACTCATCTTTGATTTCCTTTATCGCCTCTTCTGTATAAAGATTGAAAAGAAGAGGGGACAAACTGCAGGCATGCCTCACTCCTTTATGGAAGGCTGCTTTTCATAGACCTCGATTTTTAGTACAGCAGATTAACTTTTGTATAGATAATCCTTCTTTCTTGGGATCCGATCCAGATTATCTTAGGAATCTCAAATAATTTGGTATAATCAACGTTATCGAATGCTTTTTCTAGATTTACGAGTACCATGTGCGTGGGCTTGTGCTTAGTTCGATCCTGTAAGATCAGACGTAAAGTAAGAATTGCTTCTTATATTCCTGCATTTCTTCTGAAGCCCAGCTGATCTACTAACTCAGCTTCAACTTGTCTTTCCATTATTTTGTAAATAATACGCGAGATACTAAGCTAATGGTGCGGTAATTTTCAATCTTGTCAGTACCTTCTTTCTTGGTACATTCGGATTACATCTTTACTAAACGGAATAACCTCGCCATGCTGGTTTCTTCTAAGACAGTCAGTAATTCTAAGGGTACGTCATCAATTCTTTCTGCCTTGTTCGCATTTACGTCTCTCAAAGCTCTGTTGAATTCGGACCTGAAAACTGGGTCTCCCATTTCATTAATATGAACAGCTCCTTCTTGTTAAAGAAATGTATCCTGTAATTCTTGCCTTTGATACAATGGTTGAATATATTCATGCAATTTTTCTGCCTTATCTTCTTTCCCTAGAAGTGATTTTCCACCTGAGTTCCTAAGATTTAAACACCCAGTTTTCCTTTCTCCAAATGTTTCCTTGACTTCCCTTCATGCAGCATTTACTACCATACAACCTTACAAGTTCTTGTATTTCTCTTTAGCCATTCTTCCCTTGGTGTCCTGCACTTCATTATTTACTCGCCTGTATTTTTTTCTGCCTCCCCTCCCCCCCCCAACCTCCCGCTCATTTTTTGCATTCTTGTACTTCCGCCATTCGTCAATCAGGACTAGTATCTCATGAGTTATCCATTGATTCTTACTTCACCTTGCCTTTCATACAAGCATTTCAATCAATCAATCACTACTGATCTGCATTTAGGGCAGTCGTCCAGGTGGCAGATTCCCTATCTGTTGCTTTCCTAGCCTTTTCGTAAATGATTTCAAAGAAATTGTAAATTTATTGAACATCTCCCTTGGTAATTTATTCCAATCCCTAACTCCCCTTCTTGTAAACGAATATTTGCCCCAATTTGTCCTCTTGAATTCCAACTGTATCTTCATATTGTGAACTTTCCTACTTTTAAAGACACCACACAGACTTATTCGTCTACTGATGTCCTCCCACGCCATCTCTCCACTAACAGCTCGGAACATACCACTTAGTCGAGCAGCTCGTCTCCTTTCTCCCAAGTCTTCCCAGTCCAAACTTTGCAACATTTTTGTAACACTACTCTTTTGTCGGAAATCGCCCAGAACAAATCGAGCTGCTTTTCTTTGGATTTTTTCCAGTTCCTGAATCAAGTAATCCTGGTAGGGGTCCCATACACTGGAACCATACTCTAGTTGGGGTCTCACCAGAGACAAATATGCTCTCTCCTTTACATCCTTACTACAACCCCTAAATACTCTCATAACCATGTGCAGAGATCTGTACCCTTTATTTACAATCATATTTATGTGATTCCCCCAATGAAGATCTTCCCTTATATTAATACCTAGGTATTTACAATCATCCCCAAAGGGAACTTTTACCCCCATCAACGCAGTAATTTCTTCAGCAGCCCTACTGTTCTCATTCTTCAGGACTGATAACTCGTCATCTATTGTTCTTCTTTCAGACTTTTCATTTAGTCTTCGTGCAACATGTTCTTTGACACAATTCCTCACTCTCTTTTTCTTCAACTTGTCCAAATCCCATCTCCTTGTATTCCGTCCTTTTTTCAAAATCACACGGCATTTAATATCCACCAAATCGTGGCCAAAGTCCATGTTTGACCCTGGGAAAGCCTTGCAATCCAGTACGTTGTTTCTGAATCTCTGCGTGGTCATAATGAAGTCTGTTTGATTCCTTTCAGTGTCTCCAAATCTTGTTCACGTACACAGCTATCGTCTGTGGTGTTTGAATTACGTATTAGCAAGGACTTTCTTATGAGAGGTGCAGAATTCTACCATTCGACTTCCTCTTTCATTCCTTTGTTCCTTTTGTCCTAGTCTAAATTTTTGTACCTTCTCTCCCTTGGGCTACACTGCATTTCAGTCTCCCAACGCAATTCTATTCTCATCTCCTTTTACATATTGTAACAAATGTTCTCTCCGTATTTTTTCGATTTCTTCTTAATCGGCTGAACTAGCAGGCATATAGACCGGTACTATTGTGATGGGCATTAGCATTGTGTTTATCTTGACAACAATGAAATGTCGTTTGGCTTTTAGTGCCGGGATATCCCAGGACGGGTTCGGCTCGCCAGGTGCAGGTCTTTCTATTTGACGTCCGTAGGCGACCTGCGCGTCGTGATGAGGATGAAATGATTATGAAATCAACACATACACCAAGCCCCCGTGCCGTACGAATTAACCAATTAAGGTTAAAATCCCCGACCCGGCCGGGAATCGAACCCGGGACCCTCTGAACCGAAGGCCAGTACGCTGACCGTTCAGCCAACGAGTCGGACTTGACAACAATAATACATTCATTATGCTGGTCATAGTGAAGTATCCGATATCCTATTTTCTTATTTATAATTAAACCGACCCCTGCATTTGCCCTGTTTGATGTTGTGTTGATAATTCTATAATTACGTGACCCAAAATCCGTACTTCACTTATATCAACTAGGCCTATATCTAACTTTAGTCTGCCTATTTTCCTTTTCAGATTCTCAACCTGTATCATCAATATAGTCAATTCAAGCAGGGATTCGAATAAAGTGTTATGAATAACCATTTCTTGTTGAAATTTACAGTATCTAAGCACTTTAGTCGAATGGTTGTGCGTTCGGATCTCATTGTCCAGTTGGCCATTTGTTCTGTGTTTAACATGTCTTCGGCATGCACCATATGTGCTATATAAGTACATAGGCCTACGTCATTGATGAAATAATTCAATCTCTGATCTGGAATAACAAACATTATATTCTATTGTTCCGTAAGTAAGAGTTGATGAATAGAATATTCATATATCATTAGTATGTGTTCAATGTCTGCCAGAAAGCACTTTTAATGTTGATATCCGAATTTGGTACTAAATTCTGATGTGTTGTGACATGTGTTGTTTGAGTGAAAATACTTTCGGACCAAACTAATGCGTAGTGCTTACATTATTAAAAAAGACTTGCATTTATAAGTAGTATTTAAAATTAGACTCTGGTGAGATAAAGGATAATTAACTTCTTTTCTGTGTTTAACATCTCTTCGGCATGCACCGTATGTGCTATATAGGCCTACGTTTATATCAAGGAATAAGAGTCATTGATGAAATACTTCAATCTCTGATCTGTTATGTACCATACTCGAACCTTTTCTTGAGCCCTAGTTCCCATTCAGCACAACGGAGCTCAGGGTTCAAGAAAAGGTTCGCGTACTATAGTCAATTCAGATTCTTTTCTCCCGACAGTGAATTCAAAGTCGATTCTAGAATAAGCATGCGTATTTCGAAGTCACGGTGTATATGGTTGGTTTTTCTCTTCCTGGATGTGTTGAAAAATTATGTCGGCTTTATAATATATATTATTTTTCCTCGATGAGAAACACTCGAGACCTTACAAGTTTATGTCCTACGTTATCAAAACAGTGATACGGGTATTATGATCGTATAAGATCTCACATATGTAATACATTTTTACAAGTTGCTTTACGTCGCTCCTACTCAGACAGGTCTTATGGCGACGATGGAACAGGAAAGGGCTAGGAGTTGGAAGGAAGTGCCCGTAGCCTTAAATAAAGTGCAGCCTCGGCATTTGTCTGATGTGAAAATGGGAAACCACGGAAAACTATTTTCAGGGCTTCCGACAGTGGGATTCGAACCCATTATCTCCCGAATACTGGATACTGGCCGCACTTAAGTGACTGCAGCTATCGAGCTCGGTACACGTATGTAATGCAGTTAGCGTAAACATAATGTTTATCAAATAGTATCCAATTGTTGATAGCCTTACAAGAGCCTTTGAGCTACAAAGTTTTCTTGGAAAAGGAACTACCGTTTCTTGCTACTGATTTAGCGTCACACCAACTCATAGAAGGTTTTCGGCCATTCAGGGATGGGAAAAGGAATGCAGTGGCTGAGGCTTTAATTAAGGTACAGCCACAGCATTTGTCTTGTGTGAAAATGGGAAACCACGGAAAATCATCTTCAGGGCAGCAGACGGTGAGATTCGAACCCATCATCTCCCGTATACAAGCTCACAACTGCATGACCCTAACCGCACGGCCAACTCTCTCGATACTACCATTTATTCTTCGTGCCTGTCACTGCATGACTTTGAAGATGAACTTGGCATAATCCCACCTGTCTGCAGTTCTTTGAAGTAACTCCAGGATGACCCAGGAAGTTAGATGCATGGTCCGGGCCGTGCAACTGCCGCCTTAAATTTAGGAGATGGTGGGTTCGAACCCCATTATCAGCATGTCTGAAAATGATTTTATGTGGTTTCCTACTTTCACACCTGGAAAATTCTGAGGCTGTACCTCGATCACTTCCTTTCCAGTCTCAGCCCTTTCCTATCCCACCACCGCCAGAAACCTGTCTGAATTATTCCAGCGTTAAATCATTAGGAGTGTCGGTGCGACGAAAAGCTAATAGCAAAACAAAAAATCATTTGCAAGAAACTTCTGGAGGTCTAAACGCGAGCATTGAATGAGTGGTCACCCTCTGATTTTCCTAACATCAACCTCTCCAACTATTTTATGTTCTAGTAAGCAGTGCTCGATGTGTCATATGAGTTGGCCGAAATATGAGATTCTTTCCTTGTTTGAAGTACTTACATCTGCTTAAATCGTGATGTATTGCACCACTTCTTCATTCGTTATTTTATCCTTTCAGTTGATGTTCAGGTTTGTGAGATATTTATATGTCACTACACCTTACAATCCCCTGACATGTTGTTTTCACAGGTTCACTGCTTCACATCCCTATGAAAGTAGAAGTCTTAACCTACTGTATGTTACTCGTGTATTTAAATGCCGAATTGATATTAATGGCTAGATTTCAAAACAGCACAAAAGTTATTCTGGCCTCTTCAATTAGGCATCTTACCGCACTTCACAGGATGTGTTCCACTCTTGACATTAAAGAAAATGCTATTTGTTCGGGGCGCCGACCTAGAAAGATATTTTGCCCCTACTCGCACCATATGTTAGGAACCTGGGTGTATTTGGAAATTGCGGAAGTGTAAAGTGTTAAATGTGAGGAAAGGAACGTTAAAGACGACACAAACACCCAGTCCCCAGGCCACGGATATTCATCATTTACAATTAAAAACCCCTGACCCGGCCGAGAATCGAATCCATAATACTAGCATCGGTGCTCTTTTATTGCCCAGCCTGACCCTCGCCTCATCTGCGGTTCTGCATTAGTTGGATGACCTTGTACTACCAAACGGCGAATACCTACGACAACGGAGCCAGTAGGTCTTCTGCAGAGTGTACGAGAAAAACCGTACCATCTTTACACTGAATGTTATTGACAACTGTGTCTCCATTCTTGATCCATTTGTGTTCTTTCAGCACTCCTGTCACTATCTGTTCAGAATACAAGTGATAAAAGACAAATTTTAGTGAAAAATGGAAGAGTATGTATAGGTACTTTAAGGCAGAAACAGATTCCAAGAAGGACATTCCAAGAATCATTAATGGACAAGGGGAGTGCGTATGAGAGGATCTATAAAAGGCAGAAGTATTCAGTCAGCAGTATGTAAATATTGTTGGTTACGAGGATAATGTCCAGATAGAGGTGATTAATACAAAAGAAGTATTAAAATTTACCTATGATAACAATGACATTTATAGTAAGATAAAAATTTGAAAACTACAAAAACGGCTAGAATTGGTAAGATTTCTGGAGGTATACTAAAGGCAATGTTTTGGGATATAGTACCATATCTGAAGTACTTATTTGATTATTGTTTGCATGAAGGAGCTATACCAAATGAATAGAGAGTCGCTATGGTAGCCCATGTATATAAGAGAAAGGGTGATAGACATAAAGCTGAAAATTACAGGCCAGTCAGTTTGACATGCATTGCATGCAAGCTTTGGGAAGGCATTCTTTCTGATTATATTAGACAGGTTTGCGAAATTAATAACTGGTTTTGATAGAAGTCACTTTGGGTTTAGGAAAGGTTATTCCACTGAAGCTCACTTGTAGGATTCCAGCAAGATATAGCAGATATCCTAGATTCAGGAGGTCAAATAGTCTGTATCGCGATTGACCTATCTAAGGCATTTTATAGGGTAGATCATGGGAGACTACTGGCAAAAATGAGTGTAATTGGACTAGACAAAAGAGTGACTGAATGAGTGGCTATATTTCTAGAAAACAGAACTCAGAGAATTAGAGTAGGTGAAGCTTTATCCGTTCCTGTAATAATTAAGAGGGGAATTCCTCAAGGCAGTATTATTGGACCTTTATGTATATATCAATAATATGTGTAAAGAAGTGGAATCAGAGATAAGGATGTTTGCAGATGATGTTATTTTGTACAGAGTAATACATAAGTTACAAGATTGTGAGCAGCTGCAGGGTGACCTCGATAGTGTTGTGCGATTGGACGGTGGGCAATGGTATGATGATAAACGGGATTAAGAGTCAGGTTGTGAGTTTCACAAAGAGGAAAATTCCTCTCTGTTTAATTACTGCGTTGATGGGGTGAAAGTTCCTTCTGGCGATCGTTGTAAGTATCTAGGTCGTATATAAGAAAAGATCTTCATTGGGGTAATCACATAAATATGATTGTAAATAAAGGGTACAGATCTCTTTACATGGTTATGACGGTATTAAGGGATTGTAGTAAGGACGTAAAGGAGAGGGCATATAAGTCTCTGGTAAGACCCCAACTAGAGTATGGTTCCAGCGTATGAGACCCTCACCACTATTACTTGATTCAAGAACTGGAAAATTTCCAAATAAAAGTAGATCGATTTGTTCTGGGTGATTTCCGACAAAAGAATAGCGTTTCAACAATGTTGAAAAGTTTGGGCTGGGAAGACTTGGGAGAAAGGAGACGAGCTGCTCGACTAAATGGTATGTTCCGAGCTGTCAGTGGAGAGATGGCGTGGAATGTCATCAGTTGACGAATAAGTTTGAGTAGTATCTTTAAAAGTAGGAAAGATCACAATATGAAGATAAAGCTAGAATTCAAGAGGACAAATTGGGGCCATTATTCGTTTATAAGAAGGGGAGTCAGGGACTGGGAGATGTTCAATAAATTTCCAGTTTCTTTGCAATCATTTAAGAAGAGGCTAGGAAAACAGCACATAGGGAATAAGCCACCTGGGCGACTGTCCTAAATGCAGATCAGTAGCGATTGATTGAATGATCGAAGGTTTTCGGGAACCGCAAGTATAGGAAACGGCTAGGAATGAGAAGGTAGCGGCCGTGACCTTAATTAAGGTACATCCCCAGCATTTACCTGGTATAAAACTGTAAACTCACGGAAATTTGGACTTATTGACAAGAACATTGATTGTCCAGTACCCCTCTCTGGTAACTATATCTGTCGACCCATTCAGTATTGCTAACAGTTTCATCACGTGTATCTGCATTCCTCTCAGAAGAATTTTAGACAACTTAAGAGGCCTTGACGTTATTTTTTATTTTCAAAATCTTCCTCCACTTTGGGGCTGTCTAGGACAAAAAATACACTGAAACAATTTCATTCAAAAATAAGAAAGTAAAAGTAAATACTAAGGCTCAGTCGGCGAATGCAAATGGTGTTTGATTATAAATAGAGAACCCCTAAGCGCTTTCAGTCCCCAGTCGATGAACTCCATGCAATTGATGTTAAAGGTCTTCATGAGCTCTATCATCTTCTTGAATCGTGTTCGAGTGTTCGGTTTTTATCTGTGGAGGTTTAAAGTTTGGTTTGAGGTTCTCGTTGAGGATAGCACAATTATAAATGATGTTAAATAATTTCTTTGCCCTTTACCTATTTCCCATACGTAATTTTTCAGCGGCAAATACATAATTCAATTTCAATCTACACTAATTCTCATATATTTTTTGTAGACTCACTGGTCGTCATGGTAAACATTTGATTGAACTGTGCGGTGTACATTGGTAATCTTGCAAGTAGAAATTCTGCCTTTATCATTACCTGGAACTTTGATTTTTTAACATGGGGTTTGAATATATACTTCACCCTGAAAAGAAATAATAGAGCAAAAAGAGAGAAAGATTATCCACAATATTCTTGGCCCAAAATACAAAATCAGTATGCACATAAGAAATTCCAGACAAGAAATCTACTTCATGATAGAGAAGATCACGGGTATAATGCGCAAAGGTAGGGCTCGCTTCTACGGTCACCTACGGCGGATGGACGACTTTCGATGGACAAAACGCATTTTTAACAATTTTGACTTAAAACAAAACAATACCCTGGCACTTTGACGTCAAGAAAAACCTCGAAGAAATGGGCCTACTACTACATGACGCGCAGAAACGAGACCTTTTCAGAGCAAGCATTGGGACTTTTCAGGGTGCGAAGTGGACAACTGGTGCAAAGTGGTTGCATGAACGTCGTGCTCTACACAGCGAGCTATTGAAAACCTTCTGGATCAATCGAAAACTGAGTAAAGGCCAGAATGTATAATGAAACTTGCCGTGAACCCTAGTTGGCCGATGAGCGAATAATAAATAAATAAATAAATAAATAAATAAATAAATAAATAAATAAATAAATAAATAAATAAATAAATAAATAAATAAATAATGAAAATAATAATCTGCCTCTCGGAGGAAGGCGCAAGGCTGACTGCGATCAGACGGGTGGAGGATAGTGGACATCCCTCCAGATATGGAGGGCAGCTGCGAATATAATTAAAGCGACCTGACTCATAAACAATCCCAGACCAACAGGAGCATTTCTATCAGGACGTAGTAGGCCTGTAAATGGCATGCCCGTCTGTAAAACGTGCCACGTAGATCCAGTGTCCGCAATGGAATAAGGTGTTTGAGTGCCGCCTTAAAAGCACTCTGCCACAAGTAGCATCTGTACTAAGGGTCTTGGAAAATAACCGCTGCCTGGGAAGCGCCAGGGCGCTCTTGGAGTCACCGCTGGGAGTGACAGAATGTGATCCGGTGGTAGGGTAGTTTGATGAGCAGATGGCCACCTGCCGGGATCAATCCCGAAGAAACTACAATCGTCCAAGCCAAATAAATTCGCAACACACGACAACTAGTAGCATATAGTAGTATTTAAATAAAATGCAACGTTTAAATGGGGAAAAGTCCGCAACCGAATTGTGACAATTCTGTTAACAAATTTATAATGAGGGTTTACTATAGAGTTACCAGGCTGGAAACACATATGACAGACTACCAACACGGATCATTCACGGGACATATCCCAACATTCAATTGTCTGAACAACGGAGAGCTGACAGAGAGGGGCAATTGTGACCAAGATCTTTATTCCTGACATCATTCTGAACAAAATTATACAATCAATTACTGGTAAACTGCCGTAGGAAGTCCGAAGCATCTTTCGGCACAAGCTAAAATACATGAAATGCAAGAAATTATGGAACAACAAACGAATACAATAATTGTACAGCAAGAAATTCAATACGAACAATCTCCAACTGCTGACAGTTGCACTGTGGACGACGCATTAGCTACGAAAGATATACATCATTTCAGACGGCTTTCCCAGAATTTGAGAATACAGACCCCACACTAAGACCAATATCTCCCTACCAAAAGCTAACAAAGAAGTTTTCCAAGATTTTAGAAATATTAAATAAACAAATAGTGGCAAATCATCTAGCTGCTCGTCAGACATTCAACGAGGCACACATCACAATTTACTGTGCAACTCTAGTGGCCGTCAAACGAGTAGCCAATCTCCGACAAGGTGTCAACAGATTAACTAGAACGCCAGTCCCAATCTATCTAAGCATTTTAAAGGAAATACCAATAAGCTTTCAGGCCGAGATCCAGGAAAAATGACCATCACAGAACACCTTGATGTCATGAAAGAAAAGCTCACCGCCCTTGCAAGACGTCTAAAGCATAACACAATACGCAACAGGAAGAAAGACCCAGAACACGTTAGGCTGTTCAATAGAAACCGAAAGAAATTTTACATTCAGCTGCTGTTATCTGATTGTAACCATGATAACAATGGTGTACAAACTGAAGAAAATATCGCATCTTATTGGTCGTTAATATGGTCAACATCTGTCGAGCACAACGAAAATGCACACTGGATCCCACAGGTAGAACATTCCTGAGGCACTGAAGACATGTCAGAAAGAGATGCCATGCCAGAAGAAGTAAAGAGAGCAATTTATAACCTGTACTACTGTAAGACACCAGGAACTGATAGGATCCTGAATTATTACTATAAATTCCCGTGTGTGCACTGCATAGAGTAACTTCATCGAAGATCCAAATACAATACCACACTTTCTCATGACATGTGTTTCATACTCGAAGTCAAAAGATACAGTCACAGCCAATCCGGCTAAATATCGTTCTGTCACATGTCTGCTAGCTCTGTACATAATCATCACGTCCTTCATAGCAAATAGGACCAAGGAACACTGTGAAAACATTATTATTGCTGAACAGCAAGAGCGCTGCAAGAAGTACTCACTAGGCTGTAAAGAACTTCTGACAAGTTATAACATTGTCATGAAGCAAACTCGGTTGAAACACAGGAACCTTGCCGTACCCCATACAAGTACCAACCTTGTACAAGATCGACCCAGTAATTGTCTCAGAAGAACAATGGAGATGCGGAACAAAAATCTCAACCTGCACACCAGAGACTCGGATTCTGGAGGAGCCGGAGCTTTCTGGCAAACTTCCCACTAAAACGCCGGTACGCTATAAACATACTCCTACAAGTAGGCAAACTTCTCAGATTAACATCAGAATTAGATCAGCAAAAAATCCAGCTACTCGCCGTACAAGAGACCAGACTCACTGAGTCGGAGACATCAGAATATGGTAACTACCGCATTTTGAAGAGCAAAACTACACGAACAGTAGGAAAAGCCACACTAATGTTAGGCATGGCCTTTTTCGTACACAAAAAGATCGTGAACTCCGTAGAAGAGATCACACCCATAAACAACAGACTAATGACCTTGCGACTTCGCTGTGCAAATCGCCACTACACCTTTGTAAATGCCCACGCATCCACCAACGACTACAAAGATCAGATACAAACAGAAAACTTCTGGAACAAACTTGAAACCACACTCATCAAAATACCTGAAAAAGATACAATCATTCTCCTCGGCGATTTCAACGGTAAAATTGGCAGAGAAAAGTGCTACAGAAAAACCGCAGGAAGATTCTCAGCACACGAAAAGACTAACAAAAATGGCAAACACCTCATCGAGCTCTGTCAACAACACGACCTGAAAATCATGTCAACATCCCTACGGAAAACCCCAATAAGCTCTTCACATGGGAATCACCCAACACCTGCTGCGGCAAACACCAGATCGATCATGTCGCCATCTCCTTCCCAGAACAAAAAGAAGTACACAACGTTCAAGTCCACAGAGGAGCCAACATTGACTCGGACCATCATCTAACGAGAATCAAAGTGAAATTTATCCCAAAACGCTTCTACCAGAAATCCAAGGCAAACAAAAAATTGGGCACAGCACAAATAAAAACATCAAATCTCAGGGAAACGTGGGGAAAAATCCCAGCCAAAACTTGGAACGAATTCCACGACAAAATCATAAAGAGTGCATCAGAGCAAATTCCACTACAGAAAAAGAGCAGACACGCGTTTTGGAGCACCGAATGTGACCAAGCCATATTGAATAGAAAAAAGTACATACCAGAAGTTCATCAGCAACCGTACACCTGAAAACGAAAAAAAATTCCGTGAATTCCGCAGACAGACCTCTAAACTCATCAAAGAAACCAAGAGGAAATACCTGGAGGACCAACTGAAGTCGGCCGAACAGGACTTCCGCAACTACAACACCAGAGATTTTTACAGTGTCTTCCGCAACAGATTAAATGGGTACACGCCCAAGAACCTCTGCTTCAGAAAACAAAATGGAAAATTGGCACTCAAAGATGACGAAAACACCAAGGAACTCGCGAGATATTTCGAGTCACTTCTTAACTGCCCAGAACCAACGGAAAGGTTTCCACTTAAACTCCACCGGTACCCAAACCCAGACTCATCCCCACCTACACAAGAGGAAATACACCGACACATACAACGACTGAAAAACAACAAGGCATCCGGAGACGACGGCATCGTAGCAGAGCTTCTTAAACATCTAGGAAAGAATTCTATCCAAGAACTCACACAAATCATACAAGAAATTTGGACAACGGAAAAACTACCAGAAAATTGGACAAACGCTCTCCTCGTTCCACTTCACAAAAAAGGTGACCGAACAGATGTGAACAATTACAGGGGAATTTCCCTTGTGCAAGTCGCATACAAAATCCTCTCCGCAGTCCTCTTTCAAAGAACACAGGAACAACTAGAACCACTCATCGGCGAATACCAAGCGGGCTTCAGGCCCCACAGATCCTGTGCAGAACAGATACTCAACCTGAAAACCATCTTGAAACTACGACACAAAAGAAGACAACCCACAATCTGCACCTTCGTGGACTTCCAGAAAGCATACGACTCCATTGACCGGCAATCCCTCTTCCAAACACTGAGTGAATACGGACTGGACAACAAGAATCAAAAAAATCATCAGACTCTCACCAACACAACCTCCCTAGTAGAATTCATGGGAAATATATCTGAAAAATTTCAAATAAAAACCGGTGTCCGACAAGGAGATGGACTTTACCCACTACTCTTTAACACAGCCCTGCACAAAATCATGAGAGAATGGGAACAAGCTCTAAAAGCTCAAGGAAATTGGCAACCATTAAGTATGACAAGAGAACATGTAAAAATCTCCTGGTTCGCTTTCGCAGATGATCTCGCGATCCTCGCAACAAACGAATAACAGGCAATCAGCCAAATCGAAACCCTCAAGAAATGCTCAGAAAAATTCGGCCTACAAATCTCCTTCTCGAAAACCAAGCTCATGTGTAACCACTGCAGCCTCCAGAATTTGAACACGAAATTTGGCACAGTCGAAACAGTAACTGAGTTCCGATATCTCGGAGAAATTATAGTATCTACAGGAAAAGAACAGAAGGCCCTCGAGGTCCGCATCCAGAAAATGAAGAGAGCTCTCGGCCGAACGCAAAACATTTACAACAAAAAATGCCTTTCAATCTTCACCAAAATTCGACATTACAATACTGTGATCAAACCTGAAATACTATACGCGAGTGAAACACTGGATCTCCACAGAAAAACAGTACTCGAAGACATCCTAAAAGAGGAAAGTAAAATCATCAGAAAAATTCTCGGCCCAAAACTGACTGACGAAGGATATAGACTGCAATCTCGTACAAAAACTGAGGAGTTCTCAAACCTTGCGGCCGACATCAGAAAAAAGACGCCTGAAATTTTACGGACACATCAAACTCCTTCCAGAAAACAGACTGACAAGAATCTTATTTGAAGCAACAGAAAACATCAAAACAAATAGGTGGACAACGGAAATCCGCCATGACCTAGAAAAATCAGGAATCAAAGTGGCCGACATCGCTGACCGAACCTGCTACAGAACGAAAATCAACAAATGGGATGTAGAGTCAGAGAGAAACCACAAGAAGAAGACAGAAGCTAAGTGGACAGAAGAGCGAAGAACCACGATGAGAGAAAAATTGAAGGCTGCCTGGCAAAGAAGAAAATTCACAACTTCTAAGTGAGCTTTGCGTGATCAGTTTTCTGATATTTTTTACATCTAATAATAATAATAATAATAATAATAATAATAATAATAATAATAATAATAATAATCTAATAGTATAGCCTCAGCTACCGTGTTAAGACATTTTGATTTGACGCTATCTAGACTGCCTCCATACCAATATTGACGTCCCACTGCACTCTACCAGATGGCAGTAAAATCTCTCTTGGGTGATCCATCACTGAGTTTAATTAATTTGATCGTAAGACATGGAGTGTGAAATGGACCTTTTTCCGCCCTTGATGTATCCGACTCTTTCTGTAACCCGTGAACCTGAGATCCGAAAGCTGGAAATCTACCACTGATCCACATAGGGTTGATTATTATTATTATTATTATTATTATTATTATTATTATTATTATTATTATTATTATATATAATTCACAATTTTACACTTGGGTTTATGAGCTTTTTCGGTACAATGTACATGGGAGAAGTACTATTAGTACATATGCACATATGCTTCATACATATCGGTATATACTTACATTGTTGACAAATAAATTTGACAGATATTTATAACATATTTACTACACATAAATAGTCAAAATTATTAATGGACGATTTTCATTAGTCCTGTGTATATGATGGATGGTGCATGCCAATAAACTTCCTTACTATATGGCAACCTGAGGAGTGCGACAGGCTTCGACAGCCGGCACAATTCCTATCCTCCCCGCTAGATGGGGTTCATTCATTCCATTCTTGACCCGGTCGAATGACTGGAAACAGGCTGTTGGTTTTCATTTCACTATATAGCAAGTGGCCAGGATTGATGCTTTTTGTAATTCTCTGCAAGTGAGAGGGTGGAGATTAAGAGCTTCTATGCTCCTGTGTAGTGTCCTTGATATAATACCTTTAGGGCCTACATCCAATCACTGCTGGAATGATGATAACATTGGTGAGTTTTCACATGGTTTTTATCTCTGGCCAGATCTGTGTATTTGGAAATCTTCTCTGTATTTGTTGCTTGGAGGCTGTGAGTATTAGGGCATGCTATGTCAATTATGAAGCAGATTTTCTTGTTTTTAACTACAAAAGTTATATCTGGTCTATTACTGGTAATAGTTTCATCAGTGATCCATGGCTAAATGGTTATCGTGCTGGCCTTTGGTCACAGGGGTCCTGGGTTCGATTCCCGGCATGGTCGGGAATTTTAACCATAATTGGTTAATTTCGCTGGCGCTGGGGCTGGGTGTATGTGTCGTCTTCATCATCATTTCATCCTCATCACGACGCGCAGGTCACCTACGGGTGTCAAATCGAAAGACCTGCACCTGGCGAGCCGAACATGTCCTCGGACACTCCCGGCACTAAAAGCCATACGCCATTTCATTTTCTCCCAGTAAAGTTTGTAATTTTCACTTTCCAAGACTGACTGGGGTTTGTACTTCTATTATGCTGAGGTACAATGGATTAGGTTATGTTGTCGGGCTAATTTCTGGTGAATGATTTTTGCAATTTGGTCATGTCTGTACTTGCAGTCTGTGTTTGCCATTAATCGACAACCTGAGGTTATGTGCTGGATGGTTTCTGGAGATGTATTACATCGTCGGCACAGATCTGAATGGACAGACGGATCATGCAGTATATGCTTTCTATAGTTCCTTGTGGCAATTACTTGATATTGTATGGCGAATATGTCCTCTGTTTCTAGGTATATATCCGAGTGTGTCAGCCACACATGCAACGCTTGTTTGTCGATGTATGGCTGATTTAACTCATTTGTATACCGTCCATGAAGAGGTTTCTTTTACCACAGAACGATCCTTTCCTCATTTGTGGACAATGGTATTGTAAGTGAAGCCGGGGTTCAGATTGTGGGGTGTAAAACCGTTATCTGCTACAACCATTGCACTATGTAGAGCAGAGGTTTCTGATTTATGTTTGAAGTAGCACTTTAGTGATGTAATTTGTTCATTGTGTAATTTCTCAAGGTCTATCAGTCCAAGACCACCATCAGAACGAGGCAGAGTGAGTCTTTCTGACGCTGATTTTAGATAATGCATGTTGTGTTTTGTCAGTAACACATTCACTTTCGTTTGAAGATCATTCAACTCAGTTGTAGTCCACTTTATTACTCCAAATGAGTATGTGACAACAGGTGTAGCAAACAAGTTGATAGCCTTAACGATGCTTTTTCTTGTGAGCTTAGAAAGCACGATTCGTCTTACTCGTTCAATGTGTCACGCTCAATGCCTGTTTTGTGTCCTTGTGTTGAATCCTTGCTGATTGGTTATATCCAAGATACCGATATGTTTCATTTGTTGTCAGTGGTGAGAGATCTGTTGCTTCAGAGTGGATGCCTTTTGCCGAGAACGAGCCCCTCCTAATTGTCTGAGTAGCACACTTATCGAGTCCAAATTTCATGCAGATGTCTGTGGAGAAATTGTGGGTAACTGAAACAAGATGTTCGTTTTCTTTGTGATGCAGCATACAGTTTCAGATCATGCATACACAGTAGATGTGAAATTTTGTAGAATGTTCTTTGTTTATTTTTGATAGTGAATCCATAAGTTGTTGAACTCAGTAAGTCTGAAAGTGCGTTCTGAGCAAGACAAAACAATAGCGGACCGAGGGAATCCCCTTGGAAAATGCCTCTTTTAATTAGTATAAGATCAGTTATCACACTTTCTTCTCCATTGTGGATGTTAATAGTAGTTTTCCAAGACTGCATGGCAGTTGCTAGGAATCTCGCTATTTTAGAATCAACTTCATATACTGTAAGAACCTCAACAAGCCAGGAATGTGGCACTGCCAAATGCCTTTCTGTAATCTATCAAACAAGTGAGCAAATTTCGAATGTTATGGTATGCTTGTTCCATGATAATACTATCAATTATTAATTGTTCTTTACAGCCTTTCGTGAGCCGTTTGCAGCCCTTTTGTTCCTCAGCGATCATATCATTGACCTTGCAATGCTTCTGGATTTTATTTGCTACAAGTGATGTTATAATTTTTTATAGGTTGGTAGGCATGTGATTGGCCAGTAGTTAGCAGGATTTGCCGTGTCATTATTTTTAAGATTTTAGGTACGTGATTCCTGTAGGGAGAAAGTGTGGGAGGGCATGTGGTATACTGAAGAAAATGTGTATGTGGTAGGTGATGTAACGTGCTACTACCATAACCTCTCCATCGACGTTCTACGAGTTTCTGCAAACTTCGTCGCATGTACATCTCCACATACTCTACAAGTTTATGTTTCTACAAGACTATAATGCTATTATTATTGTCTGCTCTGCTTATCAATACTTCTTCCTATCATCAGAATTACCTTACTTTGCTCACCTGTTGTTACCCTCCGACTTTTCTCGACACACTGACCGCTGTCTTTCTGTCTGCCTCGCACCTACTACGTCATCTGCTACGTCACTTGATCTTTCTCGAATGAACTAGTCTTCGCTTCCGGGCGTGTATATATTGGACTGCTTGGCCCGTCTTCGGCAGACTGGCATCATCCTTTGTAAATAGTGTGTGTGTGTGGAGGGACTACGGACCTCGCACGGCTTGCCGTGTGCTGCGCCATTTTCTTCCCTACGAGCTGATGGAATTATTCTGAAAGGACTTTGGTGAGCTAAACATATCATTTGCTAAACTTGTTTTTGGAAACTTTAATACTCGGCCTGTTTCGGCATGTTGAGTGATGGCATGCTATGAAAACTTTCAAGGCCTTGGTTTCGAGTTTTATTTATTGCCACCTTCAAAACTGATTAAGTTTAATTGATTCTTAGTGCTGAATACTTGGTGATGTGGACTGAGCCTAAACATCGTCAAACAGAAAATTTTCACAACTTTAGACGATTCTAAAAAAATCTATTGGCAGATCAGACATTCTCCAGCATTACGCAGTCGGAGTTTCCTTTCTTTTCATCCTCACTTGTCCTTGTTGTACTGATCCTCCTTTTTACCCTACCCTTTTTTCTTTTATTAGGTGTGTATGCTTTTTATATTAGGGCGCCCTGGAGGCGTATTTGGGTTTTTTTAGTGTGGCCAAATATTTCTTGATCTTCATGGTAAAAACTGTACTTCTTGCCTCGAAATTTGATCAGATAATAATATTTAGAAATATCTTCTGAGGTGATTGTGTGTGTGACACCTCTCTATTCAAAATATAAATAGTAATATTTGTGAAAACTGGTTTTGGTCGAGATTCACGCTGACACAGTGATTCTATTGTAACGATTTTTTGTTTAAAAATTTTTTGTCCTAACTTATCTGAGGGTTAGTCCCCTTTCTAAAAAACGGGGACCCGAGCTGTTTTGTCTTTGTAATCAATGCCTGGGATATTTTTCTCGGACTATATTTTCTTGTTCAACAAGGTGCATATTATATATATATATTGGTCAATTTTATTCTGTAGGATCTGTTTTCTCCAAAAATGCTAATGTGTACTGTATTCTCTTTAAAGCTGCTGTTTCCAATACACTTGGTCATCTAAAATTTTTTAGCAACGTGGTGTTCTTTTTTGATTTTTCTTTTTGGTACCATCCACGGTAAACCTCTCCTACTATCCCTCCCCCAGTATTGCTTCTGCTCACTCTGCTGCTTTCTTGTTTTATGTGATCGACTCCTCGCTGCAGTGTTGCCTATGCACAGACCTCGTTTTAGTGGTTTAAGTGTGATGCACAATACGTCACATATGGTAGCAGACATTTTTTTCTTCCCCATTCTCATCATATTCTCTTGTTTAAATTGATACACCTTTTTGGTTTCTCCTTAGATCTTTTCGCATTTTGTATTGGTTGTTCTAGTAACACTATGGCTTGCTTTTCGGATAATTTTCGATTGGGCGCCGATAGCGTTTCATCTCCACCCCCACTATATCATACTCGGTCTTTACCTGAGGTTTCAACTAGTAACTTAATCTCCTTCTCTGATACCCTAACATTATCTTCCCGTGTTAATTCTTCCGCTTTGCTCAGTGATTCAGAGGGCAAGCCCTCCTCATTACCTCAACTTCATTCTATGCCTCCCGATCCACATTTCTACCCCCCTCCCCCTTCACTACCTCAATACACGCCTGTTGATGCCTCTCTCAATGTACAGATCATAAAACAATCTCTTGATCAAGTCCCTAAATTACAATCTACTGATCCTCGGAGTTTGACCTTGTGGCTCTTTTCTGCACGAAAATTTCTAAATATTGGTTTAGCTTCTTTTCCTCAGTTAATGGGATTACAAAATTTTGGGTTGATAATATGTCAAGTTTTTCCAATTGGTATCAACTTCGGAATGCCATACACAACTATTTCTTACCTTACGAAATACGTTGCAAGCTGAGCCTTGAATTTATTCGTCGTCATCAACTTCCCACTGAACCTGCTCATGACTATCTTGATTCGATTACGACCTATAGTGATATTTTAAACATTGCTCACTCGGTCAATGATTTAATTTCTATCGTTCAATTCTACGCTACTCCTTCCTTTCGGCAGCTTTTCGATGCCTTAAATCCTCCTACGTCCATGTTTCAGCTTTTTAATTTAGCTCAATCTCACGCCATTCATTCTCTTGGAGATCTTTCTTATTACTCATCTATCCCCCCTCCTCTCCATTCTCGTCCTTTACCTTCTACATCCGTTTCTTCTGCTAATACTCCTTCTCCCATTATTTGCTTCTGTTGTAAAGGAAAGGGTCATATATCTCGGAATTGTGCTACTCCCTATTCGGGAAACGTAGCTTACCCGCGTCATTAGACAGTAGGCGTAACAATGGGCAAAATCTGTCTTCTGTTCTTCAGTCCCCCTCTACTCTTGTTTCAAATGTTCGATCTGTGCCGTCTGAATTTTCTTCTCAACTTATTTTGACGGAAAGTTCGTCATTTTTACCTCCTACTTCTCATATTGTCTTGACTATTAATAATGTCCCTTCCGTCGCTCTTCTTGATTCAGGGGCTGCTGTTTCTTTAATCAGTTTATCTTTCTTTGAATCTCTGAAAAAGGTATTTTCTCACCTTCATTTTCTTCCTTCCACTGTCCGTTGTGTTTCGGCTTCTAATTACCCTATTGATGTTCTTGGTCATATTTCTCTCACTGTTAAAATTCAACATTTTTCTTGGCCGTTTACCTTTCTTGTTGTTTCGGAATTATCTTGTCCTCTTATTTTAGGCTATGATTTTTTTTCCCACACTGGTCTTATTTTTGATTCTATGAACTCTACGATTTCTTTTCATTTTTCTTCAACGGTTATTCCATTAATTAATATTGCTGATTATCCTTCTTCAACTTCATCCATGTCTCACAGTATCAATTCTATTCATTCTGATCAAATTGATTCCTTGTTAACTGAATTTTCTGATGTCATTACTCCTGTTCTTGGTACGGTCAAAAATTTCAAGGCTCATATTGACTTAATTGATTCTACTCCTGTTCGTTCATCCCCCTATTTTCTCAGTCCTCCTCGCATGAAAATTTTAAATCAATTAATTGATAAAATGCTTCAGGACAAAACCATAATTCCTTCTTCTTCTAATTATGCTTCCCCTGCCTTTATTGTCGATAAACCCGATGGATCTTCGAGATTTATCGTGGATTATCGTAAATTAAATGGGCGTATACTCTACGATTCCTATCCTATGCCCAAATTGCAGTCCGCTTTTCAACATTTTTCTAACGCCAAATATTATTCCATTTTCGATCTTAATTCTGCATACAATCAAATTCCCCTAGATGAAATTAGCTCCCGTTACACTGCCTTTATTACTCCTAATGGTCTTTTTCAGTTTAAGAAAGTTCCTTTCGGACTTAATTTAGGCTCTCAAATTATGCAACGCTTTGTTGATTCACTTTTTTTCTGACATAAAATATCAATATTTGTTCCCATTTATTGATGATATTTTGATCTATTCCCCTGATCTTTCCACTCACCTACAGCATGTTCGTGAAGTATTAACGCGTCTTCGTTCCGTGGGTTTAACGGTTAATCCTTCTAAAGTCTTAATTGCTCAAACTTCGATTAAGTTTTTAGGTCATATTCTCAGTTCTAACGGTGTTGCTGTCGATCCGGATAGGGTTTCTGCCATCCATAAAGTCCCACCCCCACAGAACTTAAAGCAGTTACGTTCCTTTCTTGGTATGGTTGGATTTTATGGAAAATATATACCTAATTTTTCCCATATTTCCGAACCTCTTAACTTATTGAAACGCAAAGGCGTAAAGTTTCACTGGGGTGACTTACAGCAAAATGCCTTTTCCTGTTTAAAAACCAAACTATCTCAAGCTCCTCTCTTACAAATTCCTGATTTTAACATTACATTTGAGCTTTCTACTGATGCTTCCGATGTCGCCATTGGCGCTGTCTTGCAACAAACTATACAGGGCGAAACCCGCCCTATTGCCTATTATAGTCGTTTACTATCACCTGTGGAACGTAAATATTCCGTTTATGAACGGGAAGCACTTGCTTTAATTCTTTCAATTGAACATTTTTCCGACTATCTCGATCATCGCGAGTTTATCGTCAGCACTGACAACCAAGCACTTTCTTGGTTACTTAATAATGCTCCGAAAATCGGACGTACTGGTCGCTGGTTGCTTCGTTTGTCACGTTTCAAATTTTCTTTGAAATTTATTTCTGGTTTTCAAAATTCGGTCGCTGATGCGTTGTCTCGCCTATTTGACGATCATCATCTTGCTGATTCCGAAATACACCACCTTCCGGTTGCTATGGTAAATTCTATTTCTTCTCTTATTGATTTTCCTTTGTCCTTTCAGTCCTGCCAAGACCATCAAAATCTCGATCCATATTGCCAACAATTGAAAAACGATATTTCTTCTAATGATTATTCTGGGCCCTTTCGCATTGTAAATCAACTTCTTGTCTTTAAAGCTACTCCTCGAGCTACTCCTCGTCTGGTTCTCCCCTCCGCATTACGCCCCATGATATTTCAATATTTTCATGGATCCCCTACTGGTGGACATTTTGGAATGGCGAAATCTTATTCTCGCATTGCCTCTCAGTTTTATTGGCCCCAAATGCGAAAGGATGTTTTCTCTTGGGTCCGATCTTGCGACCTGTGCCAAAAGCATAAGCCCCAAAATCATCAACCTTTTGGGACATATGCAGCCTCTCCCTCTACTTACCCGGCCGAGAAATTCTATATCGACATTGTCGGTCCTTTGGTCAAATCTTCCAAATCAAACTCCTACATCTTTACTTTATTGGATGGTTTTTCCAAATTTCTTGTTGTACGCCCATTACGTAACATTTCTTCCCAGATTATCATTAATTTACTAACTAATCACGTTTTTCCTCTTATAGGCATTCCTAAAATTCTGGTCTCTGATAACGCGTCAATTTTTACTTCAAAAGTTTTTTATAATTTCTGTTTTTCTTATGGTATCAAAAAGGTCTGTACCTCACCCTATCACCCTCAGGCAAATGTTGTTGAACGTTACCACCGGAATCTTAAATCTTTTCTTTCCATTTTTCATTCCCAAGATCAAAAGTCATGGGATACTGAACTCCCTCACTTTTGTCTAGCTTTAAATGCTACTGTTAATGACTCTACCTCCTTTTCTCCCGCTAAACTCTTCTTGGGAAGAGATCTTCATACTCCTCTATCTTTAAACTGGAACCTACCCTCTTTATTGCTTACCCCTCCTCATTTACTCACTGACTCTCAACTTCGGGAAGCTCTTGGTAATTTAAATCATGCCAGGGACCTTTACCGTAAAACATGTAATTCCCGTCTTCGTCCGCCTAAGTTCAAGCTTTTTGATCAGGTTTTGTTAAAAAACCATCCCATTAGTTCTACCCAACATCATATTTCGGCTAAGCTTTCCCCTTTATGGATTGGCCCATACCGAATTCTTTCTTTCCCTTCTTTGGTTACTGCTCAATTGCAGTCTCTCTCCAACCCTCAGGATATTCGGCAGGCCCATTTTTCCCAACTTAAGAAGTTTTCCTCCTGAACCTTCTTGCGTACTGAGGGAGAGTCCCTTTTTGTTTATTATTTGGTATTTGGATTTATCTTCTGTTTGCTTTGTTTGTTCTGGTCCACATCTCTGAAAATTTATTTTTCTCTCTTGGCTCACCCAGTCCTTTTTTTTTCTTTTCCCTCCACCCACACACACTTTTGATGTCAGACTCTCCCATGCCCCTTTCTTGTATTGTTTTTGCTTTTTATTTTTCATGGGAAACTTCCTGTCATTTTTATATTTGGCCACTTAGTCTACTATGTATTGGTCCGGACCGCTTTTCATTGTTCCTACTTCCTTCTTCTTTCCTTTTCCCCTTTCCCTTCTTTTTCTCTGTTTTCCTTGTTTTGCTTGCTTCTTGTTTTCCATACTTCTGTTGTTCCTTTTTCTTTTTGCCGATACTGCGTTTCTTCTGGTCGCCGATCATCGATTCCGGTGGGGAAGCTGCTCTTGGACATCCCTGCTGCTGCTGCTGCTGCTGCTGCTGCTACGCCTACTTACTTTCGCCCATCCTTCGGATTCCGCCCGGTGGCAGGAATATGTAACGTGCTACTACCATAACCTCTCCATCGACGTTCTACGAGTTTCTGCAAACTTCGTCGCATGTACATCTCCACATACTCTACAAGTTTATGTTTCTACAAGACTATAATGCTATTATTATTGTCTGCTCTGCTTATCAATACTTCTTCCTATCATCAGAATTACCTTACTTTGCTCACCTGTTGTTACCCTCCGACTTTTCTCGACACACTGACCGCTGTCTTTCTGTCTGCCTCGCACCTACTACGTCATCTGCTACGTCACTTGATCTTTCTCGAATGAACTAGTCTTCGCTTCCGGGCGTGTATATATTGGACTGCTTGGCCCGTCTTCGGCAGACTGGCATCATCCTTTGTAAATAGTGTGTGTGTGTGGAGGGACTACGGACCTCGCACGGCTTGCCGTGTGCTGCGCCATTTTCTTCCCTACGAGCTGATGGAATTATTCTGAAAGGACTTTGGTGAGCTAAACATATCATTTGCTAAACTTGTTTTTGGAAACTTTAATACTCGGCCTGTTTCGGCATGTTGAGTGATGGCATGCTATGAAAACTTTCAAGGCCTTGGTTTCGAGTTTTATTTATTGCCACCTTCAAAACTGATTAAGTTTAATTGATTCTTAGTGCTGAATACTTGGTGATGTGGACTGAGCCTAAACATCGTCAAACAGAAAATTTTCACAACTTTAGACGATTCTAAAAGAATCTATTGGCAGATCAGACATTCTCCAGCATTACGCAGTCGGAGTTTCCTTTCTTTTCATCCTCACTTGTCCTTGTTGTACTGATCCTCCTTTTTACCCTACCCTTTTTTCTTTTATTAGGTGTGTATGCTTTTTATATTAGGGCGCCCTGGAGGCGTATTTGGGTTTTTTTAGTGTGGCCAAATATTTCTTGATCTTCATGGTAAAAACTGTACTTGTTGCCTCGAAATTTGATCAGATAATAATATTTAGAAATATCTTCTGAGGTGATTGTGTGTGTGACACCTCTCTATTCAAAATATAAATAGTAATATTTGTGAAAACTGGTTTTGGTCGAGATTCACGCTGACACAGTGATTCTATTGTAACGATTTTTTGTTTAAAAAATTTTTGTCCTAACTTATCTGAGGGTTAGTCCCCTTTCTAAAAAACGGGGACCCGAGCTGTTTTGTCTTTGTAATCAATGCCTGGGATATTTTTCTCGGACTATATTTTCTTGTTCAACAAGGTGCATATTATATATATATATTGGTCAATTTTATTCTGTAGGATCTGTTTTCTCCAAAAATGCTAATGTGTACTGTATTCTCTTTAAAGCTGCTGTTTCCAATACACTTGGTCATCTAAAAATTTTTAGCAACGTGGTGTTCTTTTTTGATTTTTCTTTTTGGTACCATCCACGGTAAACCTCTCCTACTATCCCTCCCCCAGTATTGCTTCTGCTCACTCTGCTGCTTTCTTGTTTTATGTGATCGACTCCTCGCTGCAGTGTTGCCTATGCACAGACCTCGTTTTAGTGGTTTAAGTGTGATGCACAATACGTCACAGTGAGTAATCTGTGAACAATGGTGAATTTCTTGTAGTAGTAATTGTGTATGTGGTCTATTCCTGGGGTCTTTCAATTGTGTAAATTGTTAATTGCTGTTACAACCTCCTCTAAAGTGAAATCTGCTTGGGTCATGCTTTCAATATACTCAGCATTTTTCTTGATAGTTTTAAGCCAGTTATTATTATTATTATTATTATTATTATTATTATTATTATTATTATTATTATTATTAAGAAAGGCGTTTGATGAAAGGTAGATTCGATGTGGTCACTGTAAATGACGCCAGAATCAAAAATTGCGTTAAGGAGTTTTGTAATTTTGCAGTCTCACTTTGGAGTAAAACAATCAACCAACGATATAATAATTTCAATTTGATTCTGATATAGTCTCCATAGATATACTTGTCAGTAATGATATCATCTTTCTCTTTCGGCTATAAAAAATGTTGTTTGTGTTACACTTTGTACATTGTTAATCTTGTGAGAGGAAATTCTACTTTTATCGTTACTTGGAACTTGAGCGAAGGAAGTTAATCCTTCAGATCTGTAATAGTCACAGCGAAGTGAGCAGGACGCTTTGAATATCAGCCTAGACTGATAACATGTATCTTATGTATATGTGGATACGGAACGTCAGGTATTGAAGACATATGATTTACTCTCACAAGGAGTTAAGGGTTTGTTCAAAGTTCCAACAAGTTAGCAACAGGTTAGCAATGTAAGGTACAGTGCGTAACGCAATCAGCCGTTTTATAGCCACACGGGAACGAAGCTATCAATTTTGACGACCAGCGTGTATATAGAATAGCAACGAGAAATGCCAAGACTAACATTTGCTTGACTGATTTCAGAGTGATAGATGTCAACAGTATAAGTGCATAATGTACGTGACACAAATTTCTATTCTCCTGAGGACAGTCGCCGTCCTAAGTGAAACAGCCATACTTACACACCTGAGAGAGACACTCCCGAGGATACCCATCCCAGTACACTGTTGATGATTGTAGAGAAGAACATTTATTGAAGATCGTATTTACTAGGTGAAACTATTATAAAAGTTAACGAGTATGTCCAGCAATACTAGAATTGGAGAATTCTTTCACTTAAATATTTTACAAAGAGTAATTGAAGAATTATATTGGAACATGAGGGGCTCACGCTGAACGTGATTTGAGAAGGGAATGTTCATAATAAGATAACACATACGGTATTTTGAAAGTTGCATATTACCATTAACTTTCTCTGTGTTAAGCGTGGCAATCTGGCAACACTGTAACCACATGTAGGGTAACTACCTCTGTTAACACATAGTGGTTGCATAGTGGTTGTGCTGTACAGTTGATGCAGTGGACAGAGTATTGGGTTTGCATGTAGGAGGTCGAGGGGTCGATCCTGGATTGAGGCGTATGTTTTTTACTTCATAAATGTAGTCCAGGTGGTATGGTCATCATCATCATCATCATCATCATCATCTGTTTACCCTCCAGGTTCGGTTTTTCCCTAGGACTTAGCGAGGGATCCCACCTCTACCGCCTCAAGGGCAGTGTCCTGGAGCTTCAGACTCTTGGTCGGGGGATACAACTGGGGAGTATGACCAGGCGGCCTCGCCTTCTATGCTGAACAGGGGCCTTGTGGAGGAATGGGAAGATTGGAAGGGATAGGCAAGGAAGAGGGAAGGAAGTGGCCGTGGCCTTAAGTTAGGTACCATCCCGGCATTCGCCTGGAGGAGAAGTGGGAAACCACGGGAAACCACTTCCAGGATCGCTGAGGTGGGAATCGAACCCACCTCTACTCAGTTGACCTCCCGAGGCTGAGTGGACCCCGTTCCAGCCCTCGTACCACTTTTCAAATTTCGTGGCAGAGCCGGGAATCGAACCCGGACCTACGGGGGTGGCAGCTAATCACGCTAACCACTACACCACAGAGGCGGACCCAGGTGATATGGTATGGTTTGATATCGTCAACAGCGATTGCAGTGGGTCTTCTAGAAACCATTTGCACTTACATACTACGATCCTAGAAAAGGACGAACATTTGTTTTCATTGGTCAGCCTTGAAAGACGCCCTTTCTACTTCGTGGACGTGAATTTATTCGCATCACTTCATCTACTAGATGCGTTACAACGTGTTCAGCGTTACTAAATTTTGTAATAATGTAGGATACATGTGACCTAAGAAACAGTATCTTACTGTATTACAGTATGTAATGTCCAATGGAAATTAGCAAATAAAAAAATGCGCCTCAACCCAGGATCGAACCCTCGACCTCCTGCATGCTAACCCAAAACTCTACCCACTGCACCAACCGTACAGAACGGCTAACACGTGCTGACAGAGGTAGTTACCCTACATGTGGTTACAGTGTTGCCAGATTACCATTCTTCAACGTTCTTTTTCTGCCGTATATACTCGCAGGACGAACTTTTGTGAGATACACTTTTTTATTGCTGGAATGTGAGGAGTCGCACTGCGACGCCCGAGTGCGCGAATTTCGCTTCACCCTGTATATTAAATTTTTGCTAAGGTATGTTGTATTATGATACACTTTGATTATATCATCATCATCATCATCATCATCTGTTTACCCTCCAGGTTCGGTTTTTCCCTCGGACTTAGCGAGGGATCCCACCTCTACCGCCTCAAGGGCAGTGTCCTGGAGCTTCAGACTCTTGGTCGGGGGATACAACTGGGGAGTATGACCAGTACCTCGCCCAGGCGGCCTCACCTGCTATGCTGAACAGGGGCCTTGTGGAGGGATGGGAAGATTGGAAGGGATAGGCAAGGAAGAGGGAAGGAAGCGGCCGTGGCCTTAAGTTAGGTACCATCCCGGCATTCGCCCGGAGGAGAAGTGGGAAACCACGGAAAACCACTTCCAGGATGGCTGAGGTGGGAATCGAACCCACCTCTACTCAGTTGACCTCCCGAGGCTGAGTGGACCCCGTTCCAGCCCTCGTACCACTTTTCAAATTTAGTGGCAGAGCCGGGAATCGAACCCGGGCCTCCGGGGGTGGCAGCTAATCACGCTAACCACTACACCACAGAGGCGGACTTTGATTATATCACTTTCCGTATATTTGTCTCGTATGAACTATTTCAAGGTTACGTGAACGAACAGTATCCACGAAATTTCTCCGTAATTTTTATGCCAAAAGGAATATAATTATTGCTTTTACTCAAATAAAGTGTAAAATCTGCGGCAAATTAGGAAATACCGCCTTTGCTACAGACAGAACTGCTGTAGACAGAACTCTCTTATGTTGCATTCCGCTGCGCGTGCCGTCTTGTGTTTCTTTCTTGAGGTCCAGGGCTAGCACCGACGCGACGAATGGGAGTGCTATGTCTGTGAATTCTCATTATATTTGTCCATATTACTCGTGCGGGCAGTTCAAACAGCAAAATAGCATGATCCCTGGATCAAAATATATTACTTTTTGTTGAAAGGAAAATAGTATGATCCCTGGACCAATAAATATATAACTTCATGAATGAGTTAGGGCACAAAACGAATGAGCAACATGAAGAAAACGACACCTAATTAATTCAGACAACTTCAGAGAGCAAAGACATCACACACGAAAGTGTTAAACAAAACACGTACGGAAGCGCTGCGACGTAGCAGAAAAAATAGTTGTACGGTAATAAAGTAGGATTATGTATCCATATTATTCTCTACAGGTAAAATATTTCATACTATTCCATAATTTCTTCTTCTTCTTCTTATTCTTGCGTTACGGCCTCTGTAGGACCACGGACAGCTCCTTCATGGATTGCATTTTCTTCTTCTCCTCCCAGAACCTCTTCATCCTTTCTCTTCTTCTCTCCCGCTCTTCTTCCGAGATATTCAGTATCCTCTTCTCTTGTCTACTCCACTGGTGACTCTTAATCCTTTTCCTGTATCCATCCCTATCAATGATCTCTGGCATATTAGTCGGTATGTACTTGCTTTTCCAATTTTCCTTTTCTTCCACCTTGATCCCCAATTCTGACCAATCTTTCCGGAGTTCAACTACCCACTTGGTTCCTGTCTTTCCTCGTGTCCTCGCTGTTGTTTCCTATACTCTTTTCGTCATTCTATCCATATTCATCCTGATTACATGTCCCGCAAACCGTGCTCTTTTCAGTCTGATTTCTTCTGAGATTGTCCTCATGTTCCGGTATAGTTCTTCCCTGGGTCTCCTCATCCACCTCTCACCTCCTCTCTTAGGGCGTAGTATTTTCCTCAATATTTTTCTCTCTTCTTTCTCTAGTTGTTCCGCACCATTTCTTCCTAGTGCTATTGTCTCAGCAGCATATAATACAGCATTTCTCACCGTTGCCTTGTAATGTCTGATCTTTGCGTCTGTAGATATATTCTTTTTATTGTATATATCTCTGGTCATACAGAAGGCTGATCGCATCTTCTTTATCCTCTCTGTTATTCCCTCATTGCTCCTATTCCTTCCTGTTATAAATTCTCCTAGGTACTTGAATTCGTCCACCTTTTACACGGTGCCTTCCGGTGTTGTCCAATCCTCAGTGGTATTCAATGTCTTTGTCTTGTTGTAGGCGATCCTCAGTCCTACCCTTCCGGCTATATTGCTTAAGTTGTTGAGTTGTGTCTTTGCATCTTCTTCTGTCTCACTTACTATAGCTATGTCGTCCGCAAAGGCTAGACAATCTACTTGGGCCCTATTGTCCTTTTTGTCCCCAACATGCGTCTTTGGTATTCCCATTGTCTCATTCATTGTTCTCCACTGTCTGATGACTTCATCCAGAGCTATGTTGAACAACATTGGTGATAATCCATCTCCTTGTTTGACACCAGTGTTGATATCAAATTCTTCAGAGAGTACTCCTCTGAATCTCACCCTTGCCTTTGTGTCTGATAGAACTTCCAATATGAGTTCATGTGTAGTGCCATCTAATCCTCTGTTCTTTAGGATTCTTCCAAGAGTTTGTCTGTCGATGGAGTCATATGCCTTAGTGAAATCTACAAAGGTTACCACCGTTTTTTTGTTCTTTAAGGCCCTATGTTCTATCAGTTGTTTCAGTATAAATATCTGTTCTATGCATCCTCTTCCCTTCCTAAATCCTGCTTGGTAGTCTCCAATTGTACTTTCTAACTGTTCTTCCAGTCTATTGAGCAGGACTTTCGACAACACCTTATAGCCAATCTCTAGTAGCGAAATTCCTCTATAGTTGTTTGCATCCCTCTTGTCTCCCTTCTTATGTATTGGTATTATGATCGCATTATTCCATCCTTCTGGTAACTTCTTTGTTCTCCAAATCTGGCCGATGATGTTGGTCATGTTGTCTACTGCCTTGTCACCTCCCCACTTAATCATCTCAACTGATATTCCATCTTCTCCGGTTGCTTTGTTATTCTTTAGATCGCTTATGGCCTATGCGACCTCATCTCTAGTTGGAGGACATGACTCTATCTCTTCTGTGTTTGCCCCCAGCTCCAGCTCTTCTTCAGGTGGTTCACAGTTTAACAGGTCATGAAAGTATTCTGCAAGTATCCTACAGTTCTCCTTCGCACTAACTGCCAGATCCCCATTCTTATCTCTTATAAAGAGTTCTCTGCCTTTATATCCACTCAGGCTCTTTTTGAATTTCCCAAGAAAGTCTCTACTACTGTTCTTCCTGAAGTTGTTTTCAATTTCATCCAATTCTTGCTTCATCCTCTGTCTTTTGGTCCATCTTATGGTTCTGGCTGTTTACTTTCTTACTCGTAGGAAAACTTCCCATTTTTCCAGGTTCTTCTTAATGCTCCAGTCTCTTCAGGCTTTCCTGCGATTCTCAACCGCTTCCTCACAGTCCGTATTCCACCACCTGTGTTTTTTTTCTTTTCTTCCTTTCCCCATATTTCAGCCTGTTTCCTCATATTCAGCTTCATGTCATCCCATCCATTGCCAGTTTCTATTCCTTCCTCGTATTTGGATCGATTGTGCCGTAATTTGTCTCTGTCTATATTTATTTTTCCAGTCGGTCTACTTGTCTGTGGCAGTTTACCCCTGTGCGGAATCCAAAGGCACTTGATTTCTGTAAGATAGTGATCTGATTCTATTCTTGTGTTCTTTCTGACCTTTGTGTTCATAATCTCTTTACTGTTTGTCCGATTGATTGCCACATGGTCAATCTGGAATTCCCCAATGTGGGTGCATGGGCTTGCCCATGTCTTTTTCTTATTAGGTTTGGCCCTGAAGTGAGTTGTCATAAGTCTCATTCTGTGTTCTCGACATAGTTCAATTAACCTTTCTCCGTTTTTGTTCGTCCTCTTGTGTGCTGGGTACTCGCCTACTATCCCCTTATGTTGCTTCTCCCTCCCTACCTGTGCATTATAATCACCTACAAGTATCTTTACTTGTCTGTGTGGTATGCTTTTCAGTGTATCATCCAGTTCTTCCCAGAAACTGTCTACGGCTTTCTTGTCCTTTCTGTTCTTGTCATTGGTAGGCGCATGTCCATTTACTGTGGTATATTTTTTGTTCCCTGCTCGAATTGATAACGTGGAAATCCTTTCAGACCTACTCTTCATTTCAATTATGCCATCCTCATACCTTTTGTCTATTATGAATCCTGTACCAAAGCATGTAGGTGTGTGTCTTCCTTTTCCCACTCTGATTCCTGGTTTTCCTTTCAGCACTATGAAGCCTTCTGACTCCACTGTGTCTTCATCACTATATCTTGTTTCTTGCATTGCTAGTATCCCAATGTTTCTTTCTCTCATCTCATCTATTACCTGTTTAAGTTTACCAGTCTTTGTCATTGTCTGTACATTTATGGTCCCCATCCTTAAAATCTTTTTCGTTTTGATCCTTTTGGAGGTTCTTGGGAGCTCCGACTCTTCCCATTCGCACATTCTGGCAGGTCCCCCAGAATCCGAATGCCTGCTTGCGTCAACTTTGGTTGACGGGGGATTGTCCCCCTGGGGTAATCTCAATTCTACAGTGCGATCCATTCCATGAGCTAAAAGGAATGTTTGTTGGGACAGCTCGGGACTGTCCAATTATACGACTGAGGTTGTTAGCCCCAGAAGATGAAATAAGAGCTTGATGTTCAGCTCAGGCTGGCATTTCCTCCAAACCTCACGCTTCGGTTTTCCCGCCGGTACTCGGGTGGCTGACTGCAGTGGTTTCCCACTGGGCGATGGGTGCGCCACGTCCCTACGCCTACTATTCCATAATTTTCCGCAGATTTTACACTTTATTTGAGTAAAAGCAATTATTATCTTCCTTTTGGGATAAATATTACAGTGATATTCCGTGGATCAGATTCGTTCATGTAACCGAGTTAGCGAATTCAAATGGACTTTGGGAGGTGCTGTTGCTAAATCGGCACCTGGCTCAAGACCGGCTTGGGAGCGATGCCGAGAAATCAGTATCAAACACAAACACACCGTGGTTTGCTGGTTAACTCTATGCCCTCCCCTGGCGGTTTCTCTTTCGATTTGAATTCGCCTGCGAAGCGATCTGATTGGCTAACTTCTAAAAGGACAACGGTGTGAGATATTGAGTTATTTCCTTCAAATTATTTATCAGCATAACCATATCGGGTTCTCGTTGTTTCCAACCCACTGTATATTGAAGTATTATTACCTTATGTTGACAACGAATGTTATAAACTCCTAACAGACACCGAAATAACGTCTCCAATAGAGACCAAAACGATGGTTTAAGAAAATAGAAACAGAAGAAGAAAGTGAAGAAAACGCTTTTTTTTTTTTTGCTAGTTGCTTTACGTCGCACCGACACAGACAGGTGTTATGGCGACGATGGGACGGGGAAAGGCTAGGAGTGGGAAGGAAGCGGCCGTACAGCCCCAGCATTTGCTTGGCATGAAAATGGGAAACACGGAAAACCATCTTCAGGGCTGCCGACAGTGGGATTCGAACCTACTATCTCCCGAATACTGGATACTGGCCGCAGTGAAGAAAACGAAGCGTAATGTAGAGAAAGTGATGAAGTGAAGGAAAACAGATGCATATCCTTTGTGGCACATTCCTAATGGAGGTGAGCTGCATGTACCTATTTAACTACATTCCAGCCTCTCACCAATCTTAAATTCCTTTAAGTACCGGGAGTCGTAACCGGACCGCCGAGGACGGCAGCTAATAGTGTTAACAATTGCACCATGGAGGAGGAAAGTAAACGAGGTGGGGAAGGAAAACTAATAAATAGAATGAGGACAGAAAGGAATATTTAGAGTCTTAAGTTCGCAAATTGCGGGGTAAGCTTCTAACGTCCCCCAGTAGGGGGATCAGGGCTGTCGTAACAGTAGGTGACTTACTTATCAGTGAAGGCTGGGAAGGAATAACTGCAATGTGTTCCTGGATTGTTCGTTTCAATAGAAAGTTGTGTCAATATTTCTACATGCCACATTACGGTGTATTATGTACAAAATGTCTCCGAAGTCGATATGCCAACGTAGTGCGTGAAATGTTTCATTGTTAGATCTCTTTTTTTGTTTTACAAGTTGCTTTACGTCGCACCGACACAGATAGGTCTTATGGCGACGATGGGACAGGAAAGGGCTAGGAGCGGGAAGGAAGCGACCGTGGCCTTAATTAAGGTACAGTCCCAGCGTTTGCCTGGTGTGAAAATGGTAAACCACGGAAAACCATCTTCAGGGCTGCCGACAGTGGGATTCGAACCCACTATCTCCCGCATGCAAGCTCACAGCTGCGTGCCCCTAAAAGCACGGCTAACTCGCCCGATGATTGTTAGATCTCATTCTTTTAGATCATAATATATACAACTTAGGCAATACTATTGTTTTATGAAGTTAGGTACTGTAGTTCGTTGGTGGGAAAACTCTGGAACCATAAATGCCACAGATAGTCATATATGTTTGCTATTACACCGGTAGTGATATCAAGAGAACTCAGGTACGCAATCTAGGGCCATAAAATATAATAATAATAATAATAATAATAATAATAATAATAATAATAATAATAATAATAATAATAATAATAATAATAATAATAATAATTTACTTCATTATTATTTAAACCATTAAGGAAAACTTGATATTCCTAGAAATATAAGAAATTAGAGGCGGCTACGATTACAAATAATGCTCTCTGGTGTCAGCCAATATATGAAAAGTTAGGTATAAAATTGGAAGAAATTATGATATTAGTACAGTATATACGTGTATTACCCGAGCTAACAGTATCAGTTTGATATTCTACAATTGGCGAACAATGATCGAACTATCAACAGATATTTTAAATCTACAAGTTAATTTTTGTAAGTTAATTTGGTTTAATTTCGCAATTTATGGAAGGTGTTCTTTTTTTCTTTTTTTTTTACAGAAAAGTTTCTATTTTCTGTACATTGAAACGTTCGTTTCCGGTTTTAAAGGATTGTACTTGAGGGTGTATACCTTCTGTGACTTTGAAAAGCAACTCATTAAGGTTATAAATGATAGTTAAGTGAAACCTTGAATACCTGATGAAGGTCAGTTATTAATGAGCAGAATGCATATGTTTGTTGAATACTTCGACAACACTTATATACATTTCAGGAGAAAGTCACAACATGGGGTTCCCTAAGAATCAAATCTCGGACGTCTAGGAGGAAAGCCAGCAGCTAGCCACTGAGAATTACATCTACCTTTCATCTTCTTTCCTTGAGTTCAACAGTTATCCCGTAAGTGACTTTATATTTAAAATAATCAACAGCGACTGCGTGAATGCGTGGCTTTCATGCAAACACTTAAGTTCAACGTTATCGATTATTATTTACTTTTCAGTTGTCAAATCCGCATATCTTTTAATAACATCAAGTTTTCGTTGATTTTAATATTTTCAGTACATTCTATATTATAGGCCTATGACAATGGCTGTCGTTATTACTTTAGTTGGAGAGTAGAGGAATGCAGTCATGTGTCCGAATTCTGTTCGATTATCTGTGGCCTCAAAGTGGGCTAAGGCAGAAAAAAATGTTCCAGGCTTTTAGACTGCTTAGGCCTAGCGTTTTTTTTTTTACTGTTCTGTAGTTGGAACTATCTAAGTAGTACATTCAGAACTGTCACCGAAAGCTACTTTTGGTTTGCATGCTTAGCGTTCATTTCAGAAACCGTAGGTACTATTCAGCATAGAAAATATCTATAAGATGCGTTACTGGAAATTGCGGTAGTGTGTATAGGTATAACCAATACATTGATGATATCTGAATTACTGCGTTGTAATTACACTGGCGGAAAAAAATATCCAGACACAGGGAAGGGGGGTTTGCTAGATTAACGAACGTTGGTAGGCATATTTTTCCCGGTCTAGAAAGCCAAGAATAACGGCCGAGAGGATCCGTCGTGCTGACCACACGACACCTCGTAATCTGCAGGCCTTCGGGCTGAGCAGTGGTCGCTTGGTAGGCCAAGGTCCTTCAAGGGCTGTAGTGCCATGGGGTTTGGTTTTTTTTCTTTTTTTTTGGTAGGCATATTTATACGTCTGAAAGATGAAGTTCATTCAAATTTCCCGCAAATTTCATTAGCGTGTAACTAATAGCGGCCCTATGACATTGCATATCAGGTTTGCTTTAAATACGGGCTGTACTGTGCGAGAGCGTTGGTTACCTTTGAGATTGGACGGAGTGACAATGAGTGGGTCAAGAATGCCTTTAGGACGATGAACATGCCAGTACCAACAGCTCACTGCGGTTGAACGAGGCCGTATAATAAGGCTACGTTAAGGTAGATTTTCCTTTTGCGCTATTGCAAAACGCCTCCACTGTGCATGCGTGCTGACAGCAGTGGTCACGAAAATGTACGCTTGCAAGAAGACCGGGCTCCGGACGTCCCCGAGGGACCACCTACAGGGAGGACCGCCGTATGCGCGTATGACTGTAGCACAGAAGCAATTCGAGCGGCAGATGGCACCACAGTGGCGCAACGAACTGTTCGAAATCGGTTACTTGAAGGACAGCTCCGAGCCTGACGTCCTGCGGCGCCTGCAACTTCAGTGATGTCAAGTGAGAGCTCATTGGACGATGAAGTGGATGTCCGTTGTGTTTTCCGATGATAGCCGGTTCTGTCTTGGTGCCAATGATGGCCGTATATTGGTTAGAAGGAGGCCAGGTGAGCGCCTGCATTCCACCTGTCTGCGGCGTCGACACACTGGACCTACAGCGGGAGTTCTGGTCTGGGGAGCAATTTCCTGTGACAGCTGGAGCACTCTCGTGGTTATCCCATGCACCCTGACTGCAGATGTGTTTTCAATCTGATGGTTCGACGTGTTGTGCTGCCATTCATGAACAGCATTTCCGGGGATGCTTTCCAACAGGATAATTCACGCCCCCATACCGCTGTTTTAACCCAACGTACTCTCCAAAGTGTCGACATGTTGCCTTGGCCTGCTCGATCCCCGATCTGTCCCCAATCGACAAGTATGGGACATCATTGGATGACAACTCCAGCGTCATCCACAATAGGCATTAACCATCCCTGTACTGACCGATCAAGTGAAACAGGCATGGAACTCTATCCCACAAGCTGACATCCGGCACCTGTACGACGACACAATGCATGCACGTTTGTATGCCTGCATTCAACAGTCAGGCGATTACACCGGTTATTAATGGACCAGGATGGCGCATTTGCGATGGCTTTTCTCGCGCGGATATTAACCTGTAGTCTTGTGCCTTTAATCAATTAAATATTTTACCTCGACAAATATATTGCCAAAACTTCCATATTCTACATTCCTTATTTCATGGTGTTTGGATGTTTTATTTTGCCAGTGTATGTTGCACTACATAAAGGAAAATATTTATAATATCGCTGGAAACCGTTTTACGCCCACCTATGGACAACATTGAGTTTAATGCGGTTTCGTGTAATTTTTCATGTGCCCATTCGCACTAAGAAATAACATTGTTTCAAACCTTTCTCTAGAGTAAATGAGGCTGGAAGTGACTACCATTTCAAATCGCATTTTGTCCTCCGAAATGACCGTAGCATGTCCACGGACATATCTTTTATGTTAGATATGATGGAAGTTCATTGCTGTTTTTTGAGGGGGGGGGGGGGAATTCTGCAAATTAGCGCCATTTACTTACAACAATGGACAGGTTAAGATCAGATGCAGTGCAATGATGGAGTAAGATCTCAGCACTATACAGGAAAATCTTTTATTTTACACACGTGTGAATTTCCGTGAATTTCTATGCGATTGCTTTTAACTATTCTGTTACATTACTCGTATGACATTTGTAACTGTCAAGTCTTCTTATTTGTTGTAATATACCAGTTTCTTTCATTACTGGTATAGTGAAATTTCTTATTCTAACATCTTCCTGTAATATTTTGTTTCCACATAATTATTTGTTGTATTTGTTGTTGTTATATAATAATTTATATTGTACTACTGTAAGTAAGCAAATCATTTGTTAATAATAAGAATGATAATTCTCAATATTCTACATATTCTTGAAAGCAGGCAAACGGTGGTTACTTTTGTGGACTTCAAAAAGGCATATGATTCTATAGACAGATCGACACTTTTCCGTGTACTGAAAGAAGTAAAAGTAGACAGGAACATAACAAGCACTACTACCAATGTTACATTCTTAGGGGGATTGTCTAAACCATCTAATGTTAAAACAGGAGTCCGACAAAGAGATGGGTTGCCCCCTTTATTGTTTAATATTCTTTTGGAAAAAGTGATTAGGACTTGGGAAAAAGAAGTTAAAGGTATAACCCTTGGCAGATTACGTGAAAACAAAACTGATTTACATTGTTTGGCCTTCGCTGATCACTTACTGTAGCAGTGTTGGCCAATAACAGACAGGAAGCGATTGCATCCATTGAAAATCTCCATGAAACTGCATCCAAATTATGGCTACAGATCTCATATCAGAAATATCACTACATAGAAGAATCTCTTCAGCACCTAAGTGGACAACCAGTGAAAACCCAATATGGCAAAATATCCCAACTGTCTAAATTAAAATACCTGGGAAAAGTCATTCAAACTTCAGGACTCAATCGTTAAGAAAAAAAAGGAAAGAGCCTCTAAACTACAAAGAGCATACAGACTCCCTTGGAACAGATATAATAAAAAGATCGATATCCTGACTGGAAATAGGCTGTGGTATTTCATATTTCATTTCATATCCTGAAAAGCAAAATTAAGACTTTTGGTACTTTAATCAAGCCTGAAAAACTATGAATCTGAAACACTGATCATTGGGGGCAGATCATTGATTAAAGATGTAGAAAAGCAAGAAAGAGAAATCTTCAAGAACATTTTTGGATCAGTCTGTACATGAGCAAACTGGATGATGATAAAATCTCATGATCTCTACCAACACTCAGAGTGAATCTCAAGCACATTTAGGATCGACGTTTGAAACTTTATGTACATATCCTCAGAATGAGTAATCAGAGATTGAGCAAGATTTCTGAACCTTGCACTATTAACGAAAATAAAATAAAAATGGCCTCTCGAAGTTGGAAAATATCTTCAGGAAAAAGGTATCAAAGAAGACATTGTTTTAGACTGATCTAAGTTCAGAAAATTAGTAGACAATGACCGCCTTAAACATCATCCAAGCACTACCACCAACAAAAGCTGGTCAAGAGATCATAAGAAAAGCCACAGCGAGAAGATAAAGAGATTTTAAGAGAAGAAAAACACAACGACATCAGCTAAATAAGTTCAATCGCGCTCCTTATTTGGGCATAACGAAGAAATAATAATAATTTTCAATGTTAACTTTCATGATGTAACGGTGATAATAAATCCAAAGACTTTCTATCGGTGTATCTCCTTGTCCATGGTTCACATCAGGGTAACCCATACAGTCTACATACTTTTTCCCGAATCATTTATCTAATATAGTAGTGTCTCCGTGGCTCAGACGGCAGCACGCTGGCCTCTCACCGCTGGGTTCCGTGGTTCAAATTCCGGTCACTCCATCTGAGTTTGTGCTGGACAAAGCGGAGGCGCGACAGGTTTTTCTCCGGGTATTCCGGTTTTTCCTGTCATCTTTCATTCCAGCAAGATTCTCCAATATCATTTCACCTGTCAGTCATTGTTTTTTGCCCCAGAGGAGTGTGACAGGCTTCGGCAGCCGGCACAATTCTTATCCTCGCAGGGTTCATTCATTCGGTCGAATGACTGGGAACATTGGTGGATTTTCGTTTTCATTTATCTAATGTACTGTCCTTATGTATGTTTGAGGCACGTTCATTTCTTTAAAAGACTTTCTTTGCTAGACCAGTATGCATGTACCTTTCATGTCCTGGTTTATACCATAATAGATTATATAAATACTTACATAAATATATATAAATAGGAAATTTCACGAGAAAATAAATTCCCAATATTGATAGCGAGTTCACTACTCACTGTAGCGCTTACAATTATTTTAGAAAGAACGTTCTTAGCAAATAACTCTCAGAACAGAAACAATCGATGTCTACTTTTGTAGTGTCTTACCTATTTCGGTAAAATATATTTCAAAACATACATTAATCATAAAATTGTCCAAAATTGGAGAGAATTAGTGGGGGTTTACAAGTCAGAATTAAACACATAAATGATATCCTGCATACGGACCAATGTAACTCATCTGGTTCCTACAAATTCAAGTGACGAGAATTCCCAATTTTATACATTAGACCAAAAATTAAAAAAACGCGTGGCACAACAGTTTATTGAGAGCCTTGGCCGGCCAAGAAGACTGCTATCCAGCCAGATGGCCTGCGGATTTTGGAGTGCCATGTGGTCAGCATGACGACATGCCCAGGTGTATTTCTTGACTTTCATGACTGGGTATAATTGAACCAATCGGCAGGACTTTCAAAATAAGGTATACAGAATATTCCGGGGTATTCAAATACAACGCAGGGTATGCGTTATCTTCAAGCCTCCTACAAGACACAGCACGAGTAAACAGAAGCCAAAATTATCTTTCCTTGTTCTTCTTATTCTTGGCGGTGGATTCATGTCACACTAACACATATAAGGTTTTCGGCGGAGCGAGGGTGGGGCTAGAATAGGAAAGGTAGTGTGATGTGGTCTTAATATAGGAGTAGCACCAGCATTTGTCTAGTGTGAAAATGGGAGACCACGGAAAATGATCTTCAGGGCTGCCGATGGTGGAGTTCGAACCCACTATCTCCTAAATGGAAGCTCACAGCTACAGTACATTAGCCAACTCGCTCAGTCTCTCTCCTTCTTCTGGTGTTGTCTCCTCATGGAAGGTTGGCGATCAGCACGCAGTACTTTTTTCTATTTTTCGTCTGCCCATATCAGGGTTGCCGCACCGTGGATTTCGAACCACTGTTGGTAGTTCAGCACCAAGAATAATCTTCTCCGACCACATCCGCGTTTCCTTTTATTTTATCTTTAATGATCGATTGTATCAGATTTTATTTGACATTTCAGATGACGTGACTGACATAGGCACCTTTTCTGCGTTTTGCGTGGGTCAGGACTTCACATGATTTCTCGGAAAGACGCGGTAACAGGTTTTGGTGACATCGTCCACCTATGGTATCTTCAACATTTCAAAAGTCTGCAGTTGGTTTATTGACGAAACCTTAGTAGGCCTACTCATCCTTCGACACTGTAAAGCAACAAACAATACTTCATTATACGTCAGTGAGTTTCACTGTTGCACAGTTCGACTCGTTGGCTGAATGGTCAGCGTACTGGCCTTCGGTTCAGAGGGTCCCGGGTTCGGTTCCGGGCCGGGTCGGGGATTTTAACCTTAATTTGTTAATTCCAATGACTCGGGGGCTGTGTGGGTGGCGTATTCAACATTAGAAATCATCCTAGGTAAGGCCCTAATCTTCACAGACATGCAGGTCGCCTAATAGGCCGTCTCCTAGAAAAAGACCTGCACCAGGCATACGCCATTATTACTGTTACAGACAAGATGTTTTAATGTCAGACACGCACTTCTTGCAATGCCAACATTTCACGTGAAAAGATTGACTAATTTCACTGCACCATTATACGCTAGCGTCATTTCTCTGAAAGATCATTGTAACAACACTTTGAAATATTTTTTTACACGATGAAGTTATAACAATAATGCTAGTTTTACAATTGTATTGAACAATGATATATTTCTATCATTATATTAAGCACTAGTGAAAAACAATATTGGGTTTATTTAGTAATAATGTTAATTATATTATGTAATAATTAATCTATGATATACCGAGCGTGGCTGCAGGATTTAGGTCACGTAGATGTCAGCTTGCATTCGGGAGATAGTGGGTCCTAATCACACTGCTGGCACCCTTGAAGATGGTTTTCCGTGTTTTCCTACTTTTACACCAGCCAAATGTTGGGGGTTGTACCTTAATTAAACCGTGGCCTCTTCCTTTCCTCTCCTAGCCCTTTCCTATCCAATCATCGCCATAGTACCTCCATGTCGGTGTGACGCGAAGAAAACTGCAAAAATTAACCTTTCATAATTTTCAAGAAGTTTGCATGGCACATACAATTTTGTTATTCACATGGGCTAGACTTCCGCCCTCTGCTTATCTTACCTTCCGCGGCCAAGTGAATTATCCTTTGTTTTATAAAATAATAGCGGCTGCGTAGCTGAGGTGGTAAAGGTGCACAGTAGTATTTGGTTTACCCAGAAGGACGCTAGTTCGATTCCACGCCAGGAAGTTGAAAAATTAAAAAAAAATGAGATTTCCACTTCTGGAGCAGAACATGGCCTTACGGTTCGCTCAGCCCACTCCGAAAACGAGCACCAGGTTAATTCTTGGGAGCAAAGGCTGCAGGGCATAGAGTTAACCATTCTATCCCACTTACTGCCGAGGTTACATATAGAGGAAGCCTGTACGGGATGACTTTGCTTTTCCTTTATGTGTATAATACTTTATATTCTGGGTTTATTATTATTGTTGCTACTTGCTTTACGTCGCACCGACACAGACAGGTCTTATGGCGACGATGGAACGGAGAAGGGCTAGGAGTGGGAAGGAAGCGGCCGTGGCCTTAATTAAGGTACAGCCCCAGCATTTGTCTGGTGTGAAAATGGGAAACCACGGAAAACCATCTTCAGGGCTGCCGACAGTGGGGTTCGAACCTACTATCTCCCGAATACATTCTGGGTTTCATAAAATTATTTTACTAAGATGAAAATTACTCAGGTCAATACTGTTCACATTTATAAAAGACTTTAGTATGATAATTATGTTTTTGTGTCGTACTTCGATAATGAATTAGTTGTGTTACCTCACATCTATTCATAGCTGTTTATATGTTGGATAGTTGATTTTCTGTACAGACCATAAATTTTGTTCTATGTATGAAATATTTTAGGTGAAAAGAGTGGGTATAAATATGTCTTCTAAGCATAGTCAGATTCATCTTTCATTTTCAGTCCGTTTAAGCACCATAACGGTATGCTTGAGTTGTAAAGAATCGTAATCTATTGTCTTGTGCGAAATGAACATTTTTTAACTACTTAGTGCTAGGACTGAGAAGAGATAAACCATGTACTGCACCATCCTGGTATCTATTTAGAATTTAAATGGGTGAACTGTGCAAAGCTTATCACACTGATCTGAGTCCAGGGCTCATTGCTTTATGCTAACATAAGCAGGCAAGTTTGTAGTTTATCATGACTGTTGATACGGAGATTATAACCTCAGTGGCATGAGTTTTCATTTAAAAATCCCATGTGCAATGACCAGGATTCGAACCGCGATCGCCTTAGTGAGAAGCCAGAGAGGGCCACCCGGCTATCATGCTCCGTTAGGTTCCGTTAAGTAAAAATTGGACATAATGAATTATCTCCTGGTAGATTGTGTATACTTGTCAAGTATCGCTTATCAGTGTCAGTGAGTAGTCCACGCTGTTGCACATGCGATGCGCGCTACTGTACGTGTCTTGCTTCAATGGCATCAGCCGGAATGTGACTGGAATAATATGGCCAGTCAGCTCAACGGTGAATTTTGATTTTGGAATGTTTTCAAAGTTTCTGTTCACGTGCCATGGACGCTGCACAAGGTTTCGGTTAAGGTTGGCCAGTGTAGTAGTCTCAGAGTTGGCGGTCTTGAGAATACCAGATGAGCAGCATATACAGCGTGCTGCAATGTTGAGGGAGCTCCCCTTTAGTTCACATATCACCAGTGTAAAACAAAAGATGTGTCAATGTGACCCATAGTTCGTACTGTTCTTGGATGTGTGCTAATTTAAAAAATGGTTTCTGAGACAGCATTGCAAGGAATAACTTGTAAATGAAAATACATCCCGTTATCGAGATTGATTTCCATGACATGGGCCGGCACTGGGGTGCAATTAAGTACTGATGCTAGAAATTAATCATAAGCAGTACGTTTTTACGTAACTTTAAATCTAGTGCCCATATGCCATTGCACGTACAGTTTTACAGAAATTCAGGACCGTAGGAAAGTAACTATTTCAAAGATCTGACATGCATTAATGAGAATTTGAACTGCAGTCTCCTTGATGGTCACTGAGCTACTCTTATTTAGTCTTATTCAGTATCCTGGTCTTATTCAGTGTTTTATCTAATCTAACTTGATTTATAGCTTATCATTTGAATGTACCTGTTTCCATCCTTTTTCCCCTTATGGTCGCATTAGGGCACAATTTACAAAGGTGAATCAAATTTGAATGAGACTTTTATAACTGATGCAGTATACTTTAATGCTCGTTAATGCGGCAGTCATACACAGTTGTTGCGTATGCTTAGGTAAGCTTTATGCCTCACGTGTGCTTTTGCAGTCATTCCTCTTATTCTTATGACTGAACAAGAAGTGCATGTATCTGCTGCACAACGCATAATTATTGAATTTTTAGCACGTAAAGATGTTAAACCCACCGAAATATTGCGTACGTTACGTGCACAATGCACCACTAGCAATTTCCTGATTCCTTCTTCATAAACGGGTTCGTAACCAATTGCACACGAAGTCCTGTTCTTCTTCGTCATTGGATAATTCTTTCCACTTCTTTCTTTTAAGGGTCCACACAAAAAATATCCAGATGAAAACAAATCTGTGATATACGAAGGAGAAGAAGAGCAATCCAGGGGTGTCCTAATTTGGCTTTCGTAGCTCCAGCAATGTGAACAATGCGCAATGCACCGCCGAAATGAATAGGTCAAATATGGATCTGCGCACAAAAGAGGAAACAACTCACGTGGAGGTGAAAACTCTTTTGCCTCCTGGGAGGTTTCTCATGACCCCTTTTGAGGTGCTAAAGGTGCTGTGTACGTCGATCGTCTACTTGAACGACGAACTGTCAATGATTCGTATAACCGAGTACGCATGCGAAACGTTAGATGTGTATATACGAGTTTTTAAAAGATGCAAAATTCCGATCCGCAGCGTCCTGCTTCGTCACGATAACGCTAGGCCCCACACTCGTAAAGCTACGAAAGCCAAATTGTAAGGACAGTCCTAAATTATTCTTCTCCTCCGTGTATCACAGATTTGTTTTCATCTGACTACTTTTTGTCTGGACCCTTTACAGAAAAGAAGTGAAAAGAAATGATCCAATGACAGAAGTAGGCCTACAAGACTTCGTGTGCAATTGGTTAGGAACCCGTTATTGAAGAAGGAATCAAGAAATTACTAGTACGTTGGAAAACATTTATTTATTTATTTATTTATTTATTTATTTATTTATTTATTTATTTATTTATTTATTTATTTATTTATTTATTTATTTATTGTATGCCTTTGTATGTGGTTAAGTTAGGGCTCACGCCCTTCTCTTGCACTTACCCACAGCATACAGTACATAGTCACATAATTTGGAAAAATAACACTGTTAACATTCTCTAAAAATTACCTAAAATAATATAAAATAGTGTTGTAATTGTTACTTTGTTCATTATTAATATTATCTATCTACATCACCTAACACTAGCTCTAAATCATACTAATGTAGTGAAGGTTATGTACAAGTAGTTTTATATCTGCTTTAATATGCCCAATCTAATGAAGAATGTGAACGAAAGACACCTTCAGTAAAGAATCTAATAGATCTAATATTGCTGACATATCTTGAATAGGACAATATATATATATATATATATATATATAATCAGGCTATAAGGCTGACAGGAACATGGAAATAAAAATCTTCAATTGTTTTTAACTTCAGCAGGAATGGCGATTTATAATCTGCGCTATGACGGACAGTCTTTGCCCCCGAGTATTGCAGCAACCAAAGTGAACCTTAGGGATAGTTAATATAATAATTTGGGATTCTGAGGTGGTAACAAGTAACGAATTTTCAAATTAAATGGGTGGGTGGTCAATTAAAAAAATGCAAAATACTTTCAGATAGAAATACAACGTTACAAAATTAATCACGTGAATTGCTTAGGATACTTGTATGCAACTAAAAAATGCAAAATACTTTCAGATAGAAATACAACGTCACAAAATTAATCACGTGAATTGCTTAGGATACTTGTATGCAATTAAAATGTAAAACGTAACAATATGTGAGAGATTAAACAAATAACACAAAAATGATAAGAACCTGGAAGGAAAAGGATGTAGATATACTGTAGATGATTTAAACTTACGTTAAGGGTACATTGTGGGTTTGTGGTGGTTTAAATTGTGTACTTCCTGAGGAGGAAACTGACCTTCGTCCCCGTCTTTGAGACACACAAAAAATCCTACAATATTAAATAATAATAATAATAATAATAATAATAATAATAATAATAATAATAATAACTACAATAAATAACTACAATAACTACAGAAACTAAAATCAAAATGATCCACAGAAAGTAGACGACTTCTGGGAACATGCAAAAATGTAAAAGCATGTAAAAATCATGTTGGGAGATTTTAATGCCCAAATTGGCAAGGAAAAGAAGTTCTGAACCATCGTGGGACTCTATTCAGCTCACCAGAGAACCAATAGAAACGGAGAAAGGTTAATTGGCTTCTGCGAGAGTTTTGATTAAACATTAATGTCAACTCATTTCTTGGCACTACCACGAAAGAAAACGACTTGGAGATCCCCTAACTTTCATTTAGGGGAATTCCAGTTAGATCATGTAGCGATTTCTAAGAAAACTCAAAGGTAATTTATGAATGTTAAAGTCAAGAATGGAGTTATTGATACTGATCACCACTTACGTATCTCCAGTCAAAGTCAAATTTCAACCTAACGGACCCAAAATCTGAACAAACCGGAAACTGCGGATCGATTCGGAACATCTTAAAGAAAATTCGGCTCCTTTATTGCAAATATCACCAACCAGAATCCATCCACATGGTTAGAACTCATAGAAGCATTTGTAAAAGCTTCCAAAAGTATAGGCATTCCTCTCAGGTAGCACGAACATAGATGGATGAATGAAACCTGCGGCAAGGCCATAGAACTTAGAACGAGAGCTTGGAGAAATTAGAATTCCAATAAAACTGAAAAACTTGGCAGGAATTCATTAAGATCCAGAAACACACCTCAAAAATCATCATATGTGAGAAACGCAAATGTAATCACTGAAGATTGGCAGAAATTGAACTGGAAATCACAAAAAATAACACACGAAACTATTACAGAGCTTTCAGAGAAGAAATATTAAATTACCAGGCACCTAGCCTTTATATCAAACGTCCGGATGGAGCTCTAGAAACAGATAACCAGGAAAATTGCGAACTGTTAGAAAACCATTTTCAGATACTTTTAAACTGTGAATCTCCTGGAGAACAACTCACCTTTAAAAACCCACACCAAATCCAGATTCATAACCACCTACATTAGAAGAAATCAAAAAATTTATCAGTGAACTGAAAAATAACTAAGCTCCAGGTGAGGACGGTATGTGGTGGCGAAAGTCTTCATGCTATTCTCAGCGATATCTGGATCACGGAAAAGATTCCTGAGGGATGGAAATGTGCACTAATTCACTCACTACATAGAAAAGGTGATAAAACTGATATCAAAACTATAGAGGTATCTCCTTGGTATCAGTTAGCTACAAAATTTTCCCCAAAGTTTTACTGAGAAGACTGGAAAGACAAACAGTTCACCTCATTGGAGAATACCAGGCTTGTTTCAGAAAAAGCAGATCATGCACAGAACAAATATTCAATCTCAAAACTATCTTACAAATGTGCAGAACTAGACAAACAGTGATCACTTTCGTAGACTTTAGAAAAGCATATGACTCCATCGACCGACAGACACTTTTTAAAGTACTCGGAGAATTTAAAGTAGACATAAAAACAAGAGAATTTATCAGAGAAACATTAACTGATACTACTTCCAAAGTTACGTTCTTAGGAGAAATATCTGAGCATTTTGATCTCAACACAGGGGTTCGACAAGTAGATGGACTGTGACCTCTCTTGTTCAATCTTGTTCTAGAAAAAGTAATTAGAATCTGGGAAAAGAAGTTAAAAGCACAACTCTTGGCAGACAACTGAAAAAAAATCAAGTCTGCATCTAGCTTTTACTGACGATCTAGCAATTCTTCCTAATAATAGGCAAGAACCGATCCACTCCCTCGAAAACCTACATGAAATTGCAGCCAAAACAGGACTTCAAATATCATATGAAAAATCCCAGTACATGGAAGGAGCCTCTCGATTTCTAGAGGGACAAGCTATGATGACTAAATTTGGACAAATTTTCCAAGTAAATACATTCAAGTACCTTGGAGAAATCATTCAATCTTGTGGATTAAATCATGAAGAAAATAAGGAGAGATTTACTAAATTACAGAAAGCATATCGAATCACTTGGAACACATATAACAAAAAAAAAATTATCTCAGAAAACAAAACTATGACATTATAATACAGTAATAAAATCTGAGTCATTATACACATCGGAAGTCTTAATCATTGGAGGTAGATCACTCATAAAAGATATAGAAAAGAAAGAAAGAAAGATTTTACGGAAAATTTTAGGCCCAGTCTGCACGGAGGGTGTATGTATGAAAAGGAGATATCATGAAATTGATTGCGATACTGAAAAAATATCAGACACTATAAGGAAAACGAGGTTGGAATTCTATGGTCACATTCTCTGAATGAACAATGATAGACTGACCAAAATAATTCTAAATCTTGCCCTCACACTCGACGTCAAGAACTACTGGCTAAATGAAATAGAATGAGATCTTGAGGAAATCAACATCAACCAGGAAACTGTGAAGAACCGACCTGTTTTCAGAACATTGATTAATAACCATTGTTTCGTGGAGCCAAAAGCTAGAACTAATAAAACCTGGACAGAAGAACGTATGAAACATTTCACTGAGAGGATGAAGAGATTTTGGGAGGAGAGGAGGAAGGCTAAATCATCAGCTAAATAAGTTCAAGCTTGCTCCTCAGTTGGGCATAACGATGTGAAATAAAGTAATATAATAATGGGGGTGATGCCAAAAACGGACTCTGTGATATGGATAGGTGAAATCAGAAGCAATATTAAATTACAGGAAGACATCCAAAACAGGGAGATAGTTAGATCCTAAATTCACACATTCATAATTCACAAATATATTTTGATGCTTTTTGTTTAAAGTGGCCTAACATGTACGTCATTGGCCCACAAATATATTTCACAATAGAAATGTCCTACCACGATTGCGGATGAACCGATGGATCCAGAATATAAAACACTTATCTCCATCAAAAGAAAAGTCTACAAAAGTGATGAAGTACCAACCCGTTTAACTAAAACATAAAGAACACTTCGTTTTCTCTGGGAGTGAGGACCTTGAGATCGCCAGACTCATGCAGCCTTTGTGAATCCATTCAAGTTGCTTTAAGCGAATTCTATAATCTACTGTATAATCATATTCTATAATCATATGTGAACCTGGAGTTGGAATTGGGAAAGTCAGTCTAAAAAGTGAAATGAGGAACTATAACCGTGCAACAACCATAGAACTGCGTAGGAAATATATATCAATTATTCACGATGAACAAGCGTTTAAGGTTAACTTTAAGACGGCTTTAGAGATTAACATTAGGGGACGATGACCTAGATATTAGGCTCCTTTAAACAACAAGCATCATCATCATCATCATCATCATCATCATCAGAGATTAGCGTAACAGAAATTGAAAGACTAATCGGAAAAGGTCACAAAAGTGATGGACACAGCGGCGATCTATTTCATATATGTAGAATGAAGTGCAGTTTTAACAACTACTGTATTGTGTGTCACCGTCGTAGTTTGAGTGTGAGGTTTGAAAGGTGCATTTCGACTTTTAATGAGTTATCATTTACAATTTTTGTTGGGACGGACGAGTTGAATACTATACTCAGAAATGGCATTGTCAACGTAGAGATCCCAATCGCGAGATACTGTGATTGTACAGCTGAAGAGCTAGTCATTCTGCTTACTCACATGTTGAGGGTCTTTCTTATTCTTTAGAGGTATCCATGGAAGCTCAGAAAGGCATTAGTTTACTAATAAGATGCGATCTTCAGAAAAGACTATGTGCGGGCAGAGAGATTTACGTCGGGTGGAATAGTAATGTAAACAAGTAAATAATGAGTACAAATTGAAACTGTGGAGGAACTTTGAAAGCAGAATTGAATGCATTTAGTCAGGCTGCAAGAAAATCTTTGAAGAGTGTTCTCAAGGGCCTCGTTGTTTTTCTTGGTGCTCACGGGACAAGTTCCAAATGTGTCTATTGTTTTACGAGATTAATCTATATAAATCATTTTTCTATCTATACTTTTGGAATATTAATTTGATACTAGGTTACTATACCGGACAGGACAAATAATAACCTATGTCGGATCCAGTTATGTCTGTCTGTCTGTCTGTCTGTCTGTCTGTCTGTCTGTCTGTCTGTCTGTCTGTCTGTTACAGCATCACAGGAGAATGGATTGGGAGACTTTTTAATGAAAGATGGTATTTTAATTTAGGTAAGGGCGAGTAGGATCTTAACTATAATTCGTTCAAAAAATTCAAGGAATTGGGGCTCTAGAGGGGGTCTTAAACACAAAACTCAATGTTGATTTTACAGCAAAATTGATAATGACAGAATGTATTTGTAATATATTTTTTTACAAACAAACATTATTTTATACCGATAAAGTGAAAAATAAGAGAAATATAAGTACCGACCCTGTGAAGATTTCAGTCCAATGGCCGATAACTAAGTCTTTGGGGAGTTAACCCATTAGCGCCTGAATGAATTTTTTCGGAAATTTGCTTATTTATTGTGTTTTCCCACATGCTTCAGACCAAAATAAACTAATAAAACAAGTTTCAGAATTTTGGAATCGCTAGGTCATAAGATATTTGATGTTGCCATATGGCAACGCAAGGCGCTTGCACTACCTATTTTTAAACAATGAGTTTTGAAAGTAGAATTTAGATTGCAAAGTGTTTTTTTTGTTTTCATGCAATAACAATGTTGAAATATCTTAGCATTATTTATTGTGAGAATATGGAATATCAGTTTTTATTCACATCACAGCAAAAAGAAAAATAGAATTATTGAATAAAGGAGAAAGTATTTGTTTGCAGTACTTAGACACATATGTACAGTTCGTTGGCTGTCAAAACAAAACACTCACTGGAACAATACAATAAAATCAAAAATAAGAAAATGAAGAATCAATGAACTTGAGATGCAGTTACAAACTGTAGAGTAACTACAATAGTCTATATTTTCGGAGGCATATAAAAGCCAACACTTGCGCGTTAGCCACAGCGATAGAGAATGACAATCTTTCACTATCTTCTTATCATCCTGCATATCCCAATAAGAACGCTTGGAGGGGAACCTATTATATCCAGAAATGAAAAGTATGGCGATAAAGCAACGAATTTCATCAGAAGTTATTTGTGGGTTCGTACAATTTAAAAACACTGCATACGTTTTAGTCTCTCAAACTAAATATTCGATCAGATGCAATTAAAAATGCCACCAAATTTCATGGATTTCCACTTGCTATAACTAGGCTCCGGAAATTTCAAAGTCGCTCAATATTGAAATCAGCCCCATCGGTCTATCTTGGTTTGTTATTTGATTTATTATTTCCTCTATCAGTTATCCGCTCTTTCGCAGCATCGGGTATTGAAACAGATCTTGCATCAATAGACAGAAAAGGCACTTCGTCCCCTGGTAACACAACTTCACCATCGTAACTAAACCCGATTCTTTCATTATTTACAAGCTTCATTTCAGCACTGATACGTAACTGTCGAGAGAGAGAGATTATCAATAAGCCTACCATCTTCATCACCAGGAGCCCTTATCTGTAAGTACATTTACATAGGACGGATACACAAAAATATCACCTTCGAGATCTTCAGTCAGTAGTATATCCAGTGCTTCTAAAAAGGAAAATCCATTCCTGCAATGAAGATGTATGAATCAGTAAAAAGTATCATGATCTGACAGCTGCAGCAATTTTACTGAGTATAAACACCAAGCACTACTACGGCATTGTACGCCCGTACTATTTCAAATGCTTACAACATATACAATGAAGTGTGCACAACACTGCCGTAAACATAATCCAATGAAAGAACTTCACTTATAGATTTTATATCCTTTTTACGTGAAGCTGGCAGCCATTTCGCAAGAATCTTAAAATAACCAAGAGCCCACCAGTCTTTGTGTCACAAAAATAGATTTTAAAATTAAATAAACGTGATTACTCGATTCTACAAATTCTTCTCTAACTGTCGGATGACACTACAATCTTCCAGATTATTTCTTGTTGCTAACAGTATTAAAAGAAAAAGGTGCAAAAATTGTTCCCATATGGAAACGCAAGGCGAAATCATCCGGCAACGTTTAAAGGCTTTGTATATCTCTCTGTAGTCTACTTTTTTAAAATATTAACCTGATATTTAACAAGGAAGATATAGAATTATGGTCAATAAAATAATATGAAACTCTAAAAGGTCACAGCGAGAAAGGAAGGGAGTAGAACCTGCGTCACGACAAGTCGCTGGCAGCCACATGTTCACCTATATGCCTCAGAATCTTAGGAACAACTTGAGAGGTGGACAAATATGTTATCATACACATCCTAAGTGACTGTACCCTCAACAACGTTTACAACAGCTGGTTCGTCCACAATGCAAAAAATAGCTCTAAGTGTGTCAAGAGGCTATCCTCATTGTACACCATCCCCTGTGCGGTTTCACCGAAAAGTCAAACAAAGCAATTCTTCGGCGTGGTAGCTGTCTTCGCATTTCACGTTTATATTTAGGCCTATCTGAAATTTTCTGTGTAAATTTAATTATTCGGCTGTATCTCATGGTGAAACTTAGCTAAGGGAAGTTCATCTTTCTCTCTCTCTCTCTCTCTCTCTACCTTGCCACATTAGCTGCCATCTACCTGATGTTCCACAATCTGGGGTCACACTTTCAAACGGATATGCATGGAACGCTCGATCTCTGTGAGAATTAACCAATGAAGGTTAAAATCCCCGATCCAGCGGAAATTGGAACGCGGAACCCATGGGCCATTAGCCATGGAGCCGGACGTACTACTCGCTGAAAGACTGCAATTCTGTTGTTCTGGCTATTAGGAAGTACACTGATTTATCAACTAATAGAAAGCAGAAATATGTTACTATTGTTACTGTCATCTACTCTTATTCTTGCTGGTCCTTTCCCAGTTACTTGGAGTCGAGACTTCGTGTGAATTGAGTCCAATTTTGCGTCCAGATGCATTTCCTGACGCCATCTTACATGAACAGAAGGATTCACTATTGCGTGTGATGGTTGGCAGTGTGATGTGTTCTATGCAAATTAAGATGCGTATTCAGATGAACACAAACACTTGGTCCTGAGCCAGAGGATTTAACCATGCACGGCAAAAATATCCAGCCCGCTCGGATATCAAACCCTGGGCCCTTTGATCTGAAGGTCACAAACTCTCAGCCAAGGAGCTGAACTATCTACTGCTCATCAAATGTCTGCACGCGGTAGCTGAGGCCATATGATGATGGTGATGATGTTTATTTTTATTTTCATTTTTATTTTTATTAATATGATATTAAGAATGACATTCAAGAGGAAATTCAAATTGCTAGCTTGATATTACAAATGACTTTATCGCCTAAATTTCTGATGTTTAAGACGAAGAGAATATATACCAAGAGGTCAACCTCTCCATTCAGAGGAGCAATGAAAACATTTTTCGTAGTAGTAGTAGTAGTAGTAGTAGTAGTAGAAGGTGTTAACCCTAGCCATCATATTTGTCTTTCTCCACAATGATTCTCATTCTCCATTCCTCCAACTTATAATGTAATGTATAAGGCTATTCTTGAACTTCTTCCATATTTTCTTCAAATAATAACATCAGCAAACATTATTGTGCTCAGTCTTGAACTGCAATGTGTTCCTTGTGCTGCCCTTCATGTTGTCATCTCATCACAATTATAAATGGTAAAGGTTTATCATACGTGATAGACCATTAGTATAAGACATGCATTCATTTTAGTGTATACAAAAGAGTCAGTTACTTTACTAAGTGATCCGCTTTGTCAATTACAACTGCACGTTGCATGTAACAAGCTTTAACTGTTTAATTTTGGATAATAATCCCGTACTGACTATAAATCAAATAGCGAATATAAATAGTATATTTAAGTGGTCCACCTATTCAATACATATACAATTTATTATATTTAGTACATGTTTCGTCCCCTAAGGGACATCATAAGCTATAATAAGCTGCAATAATACAGTATATCAGAATACCAAAATTGCATTAAATTGGAAAGCCACATTAAAAAGATTATTGTATGATAGAACATTTAAGATAAAATACTGGCAAACTTTGTTAAAGTAGCAAGTCACATAATCAATTAAACTGGCTGAATTGTTAATTAAACTCTTGATGATAAAGTTCGAGGGAACTAACAGTTGTATTCATAAAATCTTAAAATGATCGTTGTTGTGAATAAGAAGTCTTGATTTAAAATATTTCTTAATGAAAGATCTATTAAGATCTTTGATGGACATTTCTTAATTTTTATATAAGATTGAACGCATCAGGATTTAAAGTCAACACGGGGCCGAAGCAGGAAAGTTATTTGTGGAACTGAATACTATTCTAGTTCCTTGTTATTGGCCTCGATGTCGGAAAAGGACTCTTCTGCTGGGGTGAGTGTGTATCTGCACGTTGTTTAAAGGCAATCAAATTTGTATATTATTCTCCTATCTATTTTGTTCCATTCTGTGCTCTTTAACTGAGAGTAAGTTAATGAATATCATAATTACACAGGGATTTAAGATGCGGTCTGTTCTCTTTCTTTTGTGAAAGGAAACGGACGTTCCTCCCTTACATTCTAAATTGATGTGCTTTCATTGTGTGCCTTCATGTGAATGAACATCAGGGAGGAAACATATATTACAGATTCCCATTCAAGTGTAGTCGTATGATATTCCACGAAGAAATTTAAACGTCTGATGATGATGACGAGGAACAACTTTCACTGGAAACTGGGTTTTTGTGAGCACATCTGAGAGGAAATAATAACCATTTACATATCTTTGCAGGTGAGAAAGTGAATATTATGCGCTTAAAGCTCATGGTTAGCAATGCCGTACATCCTGTCGAGAATTCTAACAACACATCCCTTATTCAGCAGTCTGAGATGTCCAGTTACGTTTTGTTGCAAAACAGCGCATCATTATGTTTATCATTTCTGAAGACATGTTCATTCTTCATTCATCTTGTTTATTGGCGGCGACAAATTTAGGCTTACTTCGAAGTGGATATTACCGGAAGTAATGGGAAATTTTTCCCCTGTAATGTCCCTCTCCTACCCACCCAAGTTGAACTTAGGTATGACTGGGAATACTGAAAACATATTCTTGAACAATGTGGCAAATCTACCGAGCGAGTTGACGTTGCGATAGTTGTTAACTTGCAGTCGGGAGGCCGCGGATTTGAACGCCACCATCGGCAGTTCTGAAGATGGCTTTCCGTGGTTCCTCATTTTCATACCGGGCTGTACCACAATTAAGGCCATGGCTGATTTCTACCGAGTTATATCCTTTCCCTATCACATCGTCGCCGACGTTAAACCAGAAGCAAAGTAGACGAATCCACCTAGTTTATACAAACAGTAATTATGTAATTAATTGATTGGTGTGATTTCATACATCTTTTACCAGGAAATTATAGTGGTCCCTTTTTTGATGTTGTTTTCTTCTTAATGTTTAGGGGCTTAGGAAGTCGTGTATCCATTGCTTATGCATTGTATGGCTGGTTTTATAGAACTTCCTCCCATAAAATACCTGCTTCACTTATCCATGGTCACGCTGAACACTCCACTTGACGCTGTGTTTCAGAGGAATGGAACTATTGTGCACATTACGTACAAACTCACTGTATACAATTTTTAGCCAATACTGTAGTTCCTTTTAAGGATCAGTGGTATACTCTCGGTCTCTGGATTCCGAGATAATAGGTTCAAACTCAGCAGAGTCCGGCTCTATGGCTAAATGGTTAGCGTGCTGGCTTTTGGTCACAGGGGTCCCTGGTTCGATTCCCGGCAGGGTCGGGAATTTTAACCATCATTGGTTAATTTCCCTGACACGGGGGCTGAGTGTATGTGTTGTCTTCATCATCATTTCATCCTCATCACGACCCGGAGGTCGCCTACAGGCGTCAGATCAAAAGACCAGCACCTGGCGGACCGAACCTGTCCTGCGATCTCCCGGCACTAAAAGCCATATGCTATTTCATTTCATTTCAACTCAGCAGAGATAGTCGGAAGGACGGCAAAATGTCCATTCGATACTCCATGTCGACTATAAAATATATCATTTGGTGATTACCTGTTAAAAATTAATTGAACTCAGCCATAAATCGCCCCAGTAAATTGCGGTTTTTCTGCCATCTAGTACAGAACAAAATATCCAAATTGACAAGCAAGCAGCCTAAAGGACGTGAAGTCTAAATACCTGTACACGGAAGCCGGTGCCGTATTATTATTATTATTATTATTATTATTATTATTATTATTATTATTATTATTATTATTATACTGTACTGAAGACTATGGATGGAGAAAGGAATTCATCACTATACGTTATTTGTCTCCTGGATTAGTATAACTCTTTATTATAGCCACATAACTTTACTGTAGCGAATATCAAAGATTCAGAAAGTGTTCCATCTAATTTTCAAACAACAATAATTGCTATTTGGGTCCTTGATTTATCGTCATTTAAGACAGATCAAGACTTACATTCACTCGAAGGGTGAAGTAATCGGAAAAAATGAAATAGAGGAAAGAAGAAATTATTACATCCCTTCAATGATGGTGGAATACTTATTTTATGAGCGATAGCATGGTACTATGCCCCTTTGGTGATGCCCTAATAAACTCTATGATACGAGTTTTGTACTCCTTTCGTAAGTTAGGTCAGCAGCCTCCAGTATTTAATCGTTATATAGTGTCAGTAGAGTAGTCCCTTAAACTGGATGAAAGATAGAACAAATCTTCACCTTTCGATCTAGAACAAATTTAAAGAACTTCAATTATATAAGATGAAATAATACCGTCGAGAAGGAAGGAATGCCAAACTTTTGCGAACAACTAGAATTAGATTTTGAAGAGAAGGCCAATATCAACCTTTTTCAGGACGACTATCAACAAGTGGAGTTGTCAGACTAGCAAGGGTAAATCAAAGTGATGTAATTCTAGCATAAAATTGTTATATGAATAGAGCTAAGTCTGTATGGAATGGGAAGGTATTTCAGTTGTTGATCGTTTGTTATGAAGTAAAAATATTTTAGCCTGGCTGTAGTGATATTTAACGTAGTGAAAATTTCCGCGGAGTGCAACGCATCGAGTGGGTGAGGTATCACGACAGTTTTAACAGTTTTTGTTTTGACAGTTTTGAGTAGACGAAGCGGGAACAAAACACTTCCCATGTGACGCACTCTGTAATATTGAGGACTTGCTTCATAAGTGTTTTTCCCCAAACTAAACTTGACGTCCATGCTACAATGATAAATAATGATTTCTTCGAGTGCACAATAAGTCGATTTCTTTTCAAACTGCGAGACACAGGCTGAATGAGGTGAATCTTCTCTCTCAACGTGACGTCGAGAGTAGTTCATAGAACTTTAATGGGGATTTTACAGATCTGTGCTACATTGATAGATGATGGACTGATCAGTACCGACGAAAGGTATAGTTTACAATCATTAGTCTTTTCTCAGTTACCCGGAATCAGCACTTTGTTTGAATTTAGGTTTTATGGCCGGATGCCGATCCTGAAGCCAACCGAGGGTGAAGGGATGTATTCACTACTACGTGTCTCTATGGCGGTTTGTAGTGCAATGTATTGTATGTATATGAAGATATGTATTAAAACGGACACAAATATCCAGTTTAAACCGAGGAAATTAATCATACGTACTTTAAATCCTCGGTCTGGCCAGGAATCGAATCCGGGGCTCTCTGACCTAAAGGCCTGTACACTGATCATTCAACCAAGGGGCCTTACTATATAGTTTACGATCACCATTGCAAATAGTTATCTTGTTCGTAAACATCCTTGGGAACGCACTTGGAGAGAATCAGAAAGTGTAGTGCACAGCAAGGCAACAAGTTAGATGCTCATTGATGTTCTGAGGTGACTTTGTGAAGTTTACACATTCACTTTAAATTAGTCAATGAAAGTTATAACTTTCAACCATTAGGTTATTCTGCTATTCAAGTAAATCGAGAAGCGAAATATTTAAAATTACGAGACATTTCTTAATGAAAGAATAGGAACATTATTGCCAGTCACTCTGAAGTTTTATTAAATAACTAGCAAATGCACCCGTGCTTCGCTACGGTATTCTACATTGTATTCGAATATCGAAGTAAATACTGTACATACAGTAAATAAGATTGTTTTAAAATGGCATGTCTCTTAGCGTTATCCGAGAAACAACATAGGGAGGTTCCCAATACGGTGTTTCCAATGTAAAGTGCTTGTTACGGATTTGTGATGATAACGGCAGGCTCACTTGCCTACTGCCATTCACAGTCGAGTGTGGAAGTTTTCATTATAATTGCAGGCCCCATCGCCTACTGCGCTGTTACAATCGATTTGGGAGTTTTCGTTACAATGGCAGGCCCCCGTTCCTACTTCCAGACAGATTACAGTTTTCATTAGAATGTTTGGCAACTTCCCTACTACCAGTCGAAATTGAGTTGTGCAGTTATAATTATAATGACAGGCTCCTTTTCCTACTGCCAGCCAGCTTACTACCAGTCACACCAAGTTGGTGAGTTTCCATCAAAATAGCAGGCCACTATGCCTAATACCAGTCACATTTTAGATGGATACATTTGTTTATAAGGGCGGGTACCCTTGCCTACAGCCAAACACAATCGGGTAGGGGACTTTTAAACAACAATGCATGCTCCCTTGCCTTCTGTAAGTCAAATCGAGAAGGGAACTATTCATTACAATGGTAGGCCTTCCTTACTAATGCCAGTTACACAGGTGTTGGAGAAGGACCCCATTCCTACTGTCAGTCAAAGTCGGTGTGGGGAGTACTGATTACAATAGCAGACACACCCTTTCTCGATCGCTACAACACGACATCAGTGAATATATATAGGTCGACATACGAAAGTATATGCATGCTTAAAATATTGCAGACCTTCATTTACAGATTGACTGCTGCAAAACGGTACGTCATATCGACAAAGGATTGTACCATAAGACGTCGGATTTAGCGGCCTAAATGGCTGGTCGTATGATATCTGATCTATTCATGGGTCAGATTGAGTTAGAAACGTTGAATAAGGTAAAATTTTTGTAAGATTATCTCACATTGCATTACTTTTCAGATAATTATGTGACAGCTACATACATAGCATTTGGCTCACATATGGCTACTGAGTGGGCCAATTTTCGTGTAGGGTTTGATGATTCTATCTTTCTTATAAGTGATTGAAAGTATGAATTATGCATGTGAAAAGTCCAAATTTACTTAACATCGAGAAATGGACAAAAATCAAACGTAAAAGGGATACAGATACAACAAAAAGTCATAAGACAAAGGTTGTAGATCACTCCAAATTGAACGGAGATTGTGCCTTCCCTTATGTGATAGGACTTCGCGAAGATCTGCACCATCATTAAAATTGCCTCCATATTTCGATATTCTTCGGGGGAAAAAGTGAAAAATTTAAAGCTCTTGGAAATGTTCTGTCCGTTACAGGCTAAAACGTATAATTTTGCCAAATTTCTGTTTTCTTGTTCGTCTGGCAGATTATGCCGCAATGTGGATTTTGGGCGAGGAGGGTTAAAATTAGGACTTTCAGGAAACTAAACCAAAAATTTATGCAGATGGTTGTTATTATTACCCCTTAAACGCGTAGCTGTGTGAACATTTCGCCAAAATAGTCAGTGTACAGGCACACAGTCGTTAGGATTTTACTTATATAGATAAATAAGGAATCTGCTCCACGTACAACACCTTTTGGTCTAAGTCTGCTGGACTTACCCTGCAAAACCGGCCATACATGATATCTCCCTTATTAATCTTTCTGTCGAGAAAATACACATGAAAAAATGTTTTAGAAATGGATTTCCAACAAATTTGGTCGATTTCCAGTCAGGTTGGTCATGTACTTTATATATTGTGGAAGAGTAAATTCAGCATTTCGGTTCCCTATAAACCGCCAGTCCATTCCAGGAACAGGAAATGTTATTGACCTTTAAAATCTGCCTTTGGAAAGGTGAATGCTAAATATAAAGTTTGGTTCAAATATCTTCAATAGTTTTCAAGTTGTAAGAAATACGCTCAACGCGCGCCCGTTCTTGAGTCCGGTTAATGATTTCTCCCTTATAAATCCTCTTACCGAAATGATGCACATGAGAAAAAAGGTTTAAAAATTAATTTCCATTAAGGCAGATAAATTTCTATTAAGTTTGGTTGTGTACATTTTGTGGGAGTGCAAAATCACGGTTTTGGTTTCGTATAAACCCCCCAGTCATTTCATGGATTTAGAAACAGTATTTGCCCTGAAACCTACCCAAGGACAGGTGGATTCTAAATATGAATTTTGGTGGAAATATATCCAGTAGTTTCCAAGTTATAGACAAACAGACAAACAGAAAAACAGACACCAAATCTAAAAGTATGCAGATGGTCATTATTACACCTGAAACGGATAACTGTACAGAAATGACGCCAAAATAGTCAATGTACAGACACACTCTAGAAGTGCAGACCTTTTTTTCGAGAGTTACTGCTTTGAAACTCTGCGACATATCTCCAAACGGACCTCACCATCAGACGCCTCTTTCAGTGTTCTACTTGGTTGGTCCCATGACATCTTCTCGTATCTCCTATATTTATGGGTTAGATTGAGTTAGAATCATTGGGTGTGAAATTTTGTACGGTTTTCGCATACTACTTTATATTTTTGATACTCATGTGACAGATAGAATCATAAAATTTGGCTATCACATTGCCACTGGTCATGCCAATGTGCGTACCGAATGTCATGATTCTATCTTTCCTATAAGTGTGCCAAATTAATGTTAACATATACGTGTGAAAGTACAAAATTAACTTGAAATCGAGAAATACAGCTCTATTTAACGAATAAGGAATAAAAATACGATAAAAAGTCATAGGACCAAAGTTGTAGATCTCTCTAAAATGAAAGGCGATTGTGCTTTCTGATTTGTGATAAGACTTACAGATTAGCCACCAATTATCCCGAAACGAAGGTGTGCACCGTCGTTAAAATTGCATCCATATTTCGATATTTTCCGGGGCCGAAATTTATACATTTGCATAGCTTAGAATATTTCCTCAAAGGAAAGAGTGTCAAGCTTTCGGGATTAGCACTCGCATACATACGGTGTAATTAAGGAAGGAAATAATTCAGCAAAGAAAGTTGAAATTAATAGAAAATGGATTAAAACTGAGGACAGCCGGATGACGACAAATATGTAAATAAATGTATTGGCAAATCAAATGCCCCTCAATAAAATATGCTGGTGTGAGTTATGGATATAAGAAAGAGGTAACAGAGGAGAAATTTAGGCGCAGGCATTCTTAGGTCAACAGATAAGATGACTAATGGTGTTATTACTTAAGCTACTCGAGGACCGTTATAAACTCCAACGATATTCCGCCAATATCCCGCAGAATGGCCGATTGACGCCCTCTCTTGCCTTCTACCCAAGGAACAACCATGAATTTAAAGGTATGTTGAGAAAAATGGCAATACGTTACTTCCCTGCTGGCAAGCAGTCAGAGACGTTGCCATGGCAACCTGTACGTTCGTTGTCGGTCTGTCGGTCACACACGCAGACCATGATAACCGCAGAAAATAGTAAATTTCTCCGTCATTTGAATAGTAAGGTAAATTATGAACATAACGAAAGTTGTTTATATTGAAGAGACGTTTCACATACGGTCCTCGGAGTTTACAGGAAATCAATAGTATAAGAGAAAATGGAGGAAAACCGTTCTGATTTTCCTATAAATCCCCGTCTAATCAAAGATTTTAAAATGAAATGCATATAGAAACCTTCCTCGGGGTGAGTATACTCCAAATATGAAGTTTGTTTGAAATCTATCCAGCCGTTTTGCCGTGATGGTGGAACAAACAAACAAACAGACAAACAGACACGAAAAGTAAAAACCACCGATTCGGTCTTGAGTTGACCTAAAACGGATAAATATCTGAAAAATTGGCAAAACAAACGAAATTACAGACAGCGGACCCCCTACAACTTTATTTATAAGATAATTCACTTCACAACGCGTTTCAGGGACTGTGCTTCATCGTCACGTGGCGCAATTGTTAAAGACATTATTATTTCGCTTGATATGCAGTATTGTTTCCAAGGAATATTATAGTAAATATTACATGATAAATATTTTGCATCTATAATGGGTTAACTATAAGTGTGTATTGTTTCAGAAATATTAAGATGGTTATTAACTATTTAATGTCTGTTTTATAATTTCGCATTCGTAGATCTGCAACTGATGTCTGTGAATTTCTGGTGTTTCTAAAATGTTCACTTTTATCCCTTTTGTATTCGTGTGTAAAAGGTTGTGAGAATTCTGTGTACAGTAACTGGTACTTCATATCCTATTTCATACTGATGTTTAGCAACTGCTGATTTATCATGTTTCTGGAGCCGAAGTGTTGCTGATGATGATGATGCTTGTTTAAAGGGGTCTAACATCGAGGTCATCGGCCCCTAATGATAAGAAATGAGATGAAATGGAATGACAAATTGAAAGTCCAAAATCCTCCACTGACCAGAATTCAAAACGTGAGGACGAAGAATGAATGGATGGATATGAATTTAAAACAATCAGTGGATGCGACCCGCAATGCTTTATATTCACAGAAATTGACGGAAAACAATAGTATTACTGACCAAGGGACTGCTGGTATAGCATAACACTGAATCGATGATAATTGCAGCCTAAAGGGGGTCCAAAATCCAAGTTATCGCCCCCTCATAACGGTACTTATAGCTAGGAAAGTAGAATCATGGTATTTGTCATGTTGCGGTACTAATCAAAAGTAGCAGAGACTCGCGGTATTCCACACATTATGGTACAACTCACAGGTTGTGACATTCGACATATAATACAGACCTATGGTGTTTCTCACATTGCGGCGCCATTTACAGGCAACGCAAACCTATGGTGTTCATCACATAAGAGTACCAACCACAGGGACCTGCACTATCCCGTGGTGTTCCCCATAAGTGCGTACTAATCATAGGCAAGGCAGAACCGTGGTAGCTATCATCCCATGGTCTTGCTCATACGGTGGTACTAATCACAGGTACTGCAAAAGCCGACCGCACGGTGCTCCTGTGTGCTACTGATCACAAACCTATTTGATATAGTGGTACTACGCGCAAGTAAAAGCGACCCAAGGTGTTCCCCGCGTGGTGGTACTAATCACAAGTAGTTTCATGGTTCTAAGACAATCATCCCTTGGTCGCCCCTTTTAGTCGCTTCTTACCACAGGCGGGAGATACCGTGTGTGTATTTTCCGTCTGCGTCCCCCACCCAAACGGGGTAGAGAGAGAGAAAAAGGAAGGAAAAAGAAAGGATCCGTCACTTCGAAAAATGAAGTAACGGACGAAGAAAGACAAGGGCCACGAAGGCCGTGAAAATGAAAGACTCCCTAGGCCTCGAATGCTCTAACACCGTTGGGATAGGAAGAGAACAAGAGTTGACGAAGGGAGGTCGGACAGGATAGACGAAAGTGAGGAGCCTGGCACAAGTAAGTGGAAGCAATGCCAGAACTCAGCTAAGGGCCCCGTGGTCGCCAATCCACACTCTGAAGTTGAGAGCCCCTTGGGCCTCTTTTAGTCGCCTCTTACGAAGGCAGGGGATACCGCAGATGTATTCTACATGTGCATCCCCCACCCGCAGGGGGAAGCCGAAGTGCCGTCATGTGTAATTGAAATCTAATGTCAAATCTTCTGCCAGTTTGTCTGATGTAAAAACAGTCACAGTTTTTGCAGGTGATTTTATATACACCAGTCTGCTTGAATTTATCTAGTTTATTGACTGATTTTGTTTAAGGTTGAGAAAATGATGAATATATTTTGCTTCTTGAGGGCTCTGGATATTCGGTATGATTCTTTTGCGCTGAATGGTACGCTGTGATTCTGCATCTCTTGTTTGTGGTATTCACTTTCTTGTATTGGTTATTCTACTGTTTTCTTCATGGTGTTCGGAGGCATTTTATTTATCTATATGATTTGCATCCATTTGTTATCACTACTTGCTTTATGAAATGACCTTATTTAATCCTAAATTGATCTTGTAAGTAAAGTTTTGACGCTCTATGAAGCAAAGCTCCAAGTGTTGCCACTTTTACAGGGTGGAGTAGCTTGTAGCGGTTGCTGTTGCTTTTCTGTAAACGTTGAATCTGTGCGTGTGTCATTTGTTATTCAGGTCCAGGAAATTAAATGATATGTTGGATTAATGTTCTGTTGTAAATTTGATTTTACAGTGTAAGTTAGTGACTGAATAGGAGACATACTTAATCAAGTTCCTCATTATTTCCATTGAAGAGAATTCCACTCTCATCCACACATCTGTGATAATATATCATTTTAATTATTTTCCTTAGTGGGTGTCCTGAAGTAAATAATTTGTTTTTCCGATAATTGAAGGAAATATCTGCCGGGTATCCCGACACGTTAGATCTCATAGCTAAATCACCATGCTGCTGGTCGACTTTATTGTCAAACTTAAATTTATTATATGATAGGCCGAGTTTAAGGAGATCGAAAAATTCTGAAATTTCCAGGTGGGACATCTCTTTGTGCTTGTGGAGGCAGTTGTAATATGGGGTTTATTGGGGCAGGTGGGGGTTTATTTGGACAGTGGCGTAAAGGTTGACGATGTCCAGGAAGACCGGTATTGCACCATTGGTAAGAGTAATATTTGTTATAGCTTGAGTGATTTCAATATTCTTTCTTATATAAGTGTTTGACTGTTCATTCTGATTTCCTTCGTATGAATTACCTGTGTTTTGACTCCAGTATCTACAACCTCACTATGCACAATTTTTACGATGACATCATGTGCTGAGAGATGAAGTAAGTTTACTATTTTCAGGTGAAGATGGTAGAACTGGAGATTGAGCATACGTTTCTTCTTATTTCTTGCTTACAATTCTGTTTTTAACCATTTCCCTTGTGCAAACTCAGCTGCTTTTCGTGCACTGTTTGTTTTTGATGTTCATAGCTAGGTGTTACGTCGTATAAAATACACATCTTAATGAATCTAGTATGCTGTATGGTTTTGCCTAGGCACGGTGATTTGTTTCTATATTCTTTAGAATAGAATACTCCTATCCCTATTTCCGGGTCACCTGAAACTGGAGAGACAGGAATCATTCACTGCAATCCATTTTTGTACATGCATTTGAATTTTCCTTGTAACATTTTTCTACTACTTCATTAAATATTCTTTAACTCATATTGTTTGTTACCCCTTCTACTAATTATTACTTTTTCCCTTTTGTCCTATATGCTGTACAAACATATATTCTAGGACAATCATGTACCCTAGCCTTAATTCGTTAAGTTAGTGCTTGTTTTGTTTTCTCTTACTTTCTTTTGCCACATGCTTTTATACTTCAGAAAAATTGCTTTTATTCGCGGTGCAATCCACCCTTCATTTAACAATTTTAAAAATTATGGTTCTCTCTTTATATTTTTGCTTTATATTTATTACTCAGATAAATGAAAGTGAAGCAGTCTCCCTACATACTCTCAAATAATGACCTACTTCCATTAATTCTCCTCAGAATAAACAATGATTTTTGTCATGTTTCTCTTCTGAACCCTTATTCTTATATTTGGTATACCCATTAAACCACAGTTCTTACTTCCCTATACGTAAACTTTTATTTCTTGACAACTTTGGATAATATTTCAGAATTCAAATACTGTTCTTTTGGTCTTACACTCTGCATTCTGCCGTGATAATCTGATTCTCAATATCTTTCATTCTAATATTTATTTTCTCATCTTCTTATCTACGTTCTGAACCTCTTTATCCCAACAGTCGTCACCCATTCCTATTCGGTCTAACATCCTCTTTACTTTCCTAAGCCAGTATTCATCTTTTAAATGTCCGTCGCCATGGCTAAGTGGTTAGCGTGTTGGTCTTTGGTCACAGGGGTCCTGATTTCGATTCTCGGCAGAATCGGGAATTTTAACCATAATCGGTTAATTCCCCTGGCATGAGGACTGGGTGTATGTGCCATCTTCATCATCATTTTACCCTCATCACGACGCGCAGGTCGCCTATGGGAGTCAAATGAAAAGCCCTGTACCAGGTCTCTCCGGAGGCCACACAGCACTTCATCATTTAAAGGTTTCAACTGATGTTGGTAAGCTAAATCCAGTACTTCCTTCCCGTTTACCTTCTTAACCAATATTTTATTATCTGTCTAGCTATATCTGCTTCTATACTTACAATCCTGATATATAATTCTAACTCACCTGTACATTCTCGTGGATCAAGATTTTATTATTTTTAAAACATTACATATTTCAAGTATTTACTTCCTTCTCCAGTATGGACTTCTAGTCCATATAATGCTCTGGATTTTCCAGGCGAATTTATAAACTTTTTATGCAATTTATATTCAGTATTTGGTTCATTTCTCTCCAAAAATCTCGTGCTAGGTACAGATGACAGCCCTTTCATATTTGCTCAATCAATCAATCAATCAATCAATCAATCAATCAATCAATCAATCAATCAATCAATCAATCAATCAATCAATCAATCAATCAATCAATCAATCAATCAATCAATCAATCAATCAATCAATCAATCAATCAATCAATCAATCAATCAATCAACCAATCAATCAATCAATCAATCAATCAATCAATCAATCAATCAATCAATCAATCAATCAATCAATCAATCAATCAGTACTGATCTGCATTTAGGGCTGTCGCCCAGGTAGCAGATTCCCTATCTGTTGTTTTCCTAGCCTTTTCCTTGTCTTGTTCATTCCATTTACCGTTAGACGCTAGTTTAATGACTAAATATTCTATCGTATTTACTACTTCTAATTCCACACCATCTAACCACCACCTTCTTTTTTCTTTAATTAATTACTCTTCTTATATACCATCACTTTTGTTCTGTTAATGTTAATTTTAGACTGCATTTTCTGCAATATTCAGCAGTTCTTGTGATGCTACATTTGCATATCAATTGATGTTAAAGAGTTCAAAACCCAGGCCAGGAGTTACTTTATTATTTGGACATGGGCTTGTCTTATTCTCCTTCGTTTTATTAACCAAAATATCGTTAATAAACATAATGAAACCGGGCGAGTTAGCCGTGCGGTTAGGGGGGTGCAGCTGTGAGCTCGCATCCGGGAGATAGTGGGTTCGAATCCCACTGTCGGCAGCCCTGAATATGGTTTTTCGTGGTTTCCCATTTTCACACCAGGGAAATGCTGTACCTTAATTAAGGCCACGGCTGCTTCTTTCCCATTCCTAGGCCTTTTCTGTCGCATCGTCGCCATAAAACCTATCTGTGTCGATGCGACGTTAAGCAAAAAAAAAAAAAAAAAGAAATGGTGATAGTTATCGCCCCTACTACCATTAAGACTCACTTTAATTTAATCGCGCATTTAACCTCTGAGTCCAGTTCTTCCTTGGCGTTAATCATTTTATTTGACACCTCTATTCTAGCCAGGTTCATAGTGACCGCCCGTCTGCTGCCAGATTCAGAAGCTTTCTGCACATCTTCAGCTGTAACATATTGCACTCTTGCTTACCGATTGTCAACCTCTGCCTCTGGCTCTTGTAAATGAAGATTCTTCTATTCGCATGGGCTCCCGGGTTCTTCAGTAACTTGTTGACATGAATCGGCGGGTGGCATAAGGAAATCTAATCATTACTTGAAATAAAATTCATGAAGCGGGCTAAAATTAATTTATTATAACAAGAATAGATGTGAAGCATCGAACAAAAAAAAAAAAAGAGCAGTGTATTAACGAAACAGCTGACAGAAATTTTACATAAATGTGGATAAAAATGAAGACCTCATAACATTAGTTTGTATTGTTATTTAGTTAAGTTAATCGCTGATTGCCATCCTAGAATAGAATAACAAAAAATCAAAAGAGAAAACCTGAAAATTACTATCGGATTGCAGCTAACGCCATTGGTCGATTTTACTTGCTCCGTGAAGATTCAGTTTCCGTAACCGGACTCCGAATGGACCCTTAATAGAGCCGAAACAACCTCCGGTTATATTTGAACCATTTAATAATACACAAAATAAAAGCATTTACTTCACAGGTTAACTTGCTTCTTGGCAAAGCATGGTGCTCCAAAATTCAGTGTTGTCAATCCCTAATATCTCTGCAAAATACACGGTCGCACCAAGCTTTATCACAACCAGACACCCAGAAATAAAGTTACTTTATTAATTAATTATTTGAAATTGTATGGGATATTGTTCCACTGAATGGCAATATTTATAAAATGTAATTAAAAACAGAGTCCGCCTCTGTGGTGTAGTGGTTAGCGTGATTAGCTGCCACCCCCGGAGGCCCGGGTTCGATTCCCGGCTCTGCCACGAAATTTGAAAAGTGGTACGAGGGCTGGAACGGGGTCCACTCAGCCTCGGGAGGTCAACTGAGTAGAGGTGGGTTCGATTCCCACCTCAGCCATCCTGGAAGTGGTTTTCCGTGGTTTCCCACTTCTCCTCCAGGCGAATGCCGGGATGGTACCTAACTTCAGGCCACGGCCGCTTCCTTCCCTCTTCCTTGCCTATCCCTTCCAATCTTCCCATCCCTCCACAAGGCCCCTGTTCAGCATAGCAGGTGAGGCCGCCTGGGCGAGGTACTGGTCATACTCCCCAGTTGTATCCCCCGACCAAGAGTCTGAAGCTCTAGGACACTGCCCTTGAGGCGGTAGAGGTGGGATCCCTCGCTAAGTCCGAGGGAAAAACCGAACCTGGAGGGTAAACAGATGATGATGATGATGATAATTAAAAATAGAGTTTGCATTTCAGTTAATACACAAATAACTTTCATGTTATGTTAATTTTTAATAGACTAATTTAATTTGAATAAACCAATAAGCACGGATTTCTGGAAATTAATCTTATCGCTTCACTGAAAAATAATTAAATTTAATCCGACAGTTTATGAACGGTACCAACAAAACTGAATCGTAAAGAGTAACGTCAATGGACGGTGTCTTAATAAGCATCACCATGTTGGCAATAGCAACTAACGCGAACTTATTAAACAAGTGGTCTTCATCAAAATGTGAAAAATATAGTTCATTATAACAATCATGACCACTACTGTGGTAAGAAACAAGGAGAAACGTTTCACTTATATAAAAGAACGATTTGTTGTTTATTTCAGTAATCACAACCATCATCTTGATCATTAGAGAAATGTGCTACTCAAAAACTATGATCAGTACTATCATAAACAGAATTAAATTTTTATTTCAAACATGTAACTTCAGTGATCAACACCAATAAAATTTATCTAACGCAAAATCATCGCAGACTAAACTGAGCGTGTAATGGTTATGCACAAAATATTAACTCTCACTGGAATAAACGAACCACAAATCTTTGCAGACTGAGCTGGCCATCTAACTTAGATAATGATCATTGAAAATAAGACGGACAATGAACATTGCAGACTGAGCTAATCATCTAATTGAACTCATGAATGTTTCTAAAATAACTATCATCAAACATAAACTAACTTTGTAAACTAGTGACCTCTCCCGTGGTGGATGTTAATTCTTTGCTGTTACAAGATATGGAAATAATGACATGACAAAATCTTTTCTGCTTCGTTAGGTTTTTTCAACCCTAAAAATATTAACATTACTTACAACTACCCGTGTTGTCCACTAACCCAACTAATAAAAATAGTATGAGTCTAGCCGCAATCACTACGTTTTAACAGACCACTGCTGTACAACTCAAATAACATGATGGTCCATCAGACAACCAGAACTGAAACCATCTACTAAGTAAACCACAAATCCAAACTGTTGCAGGCGAGTGTCGTCATTTACCTGTACCAGTCGATAACTTCGCCAAAGCACACACAAATAATTTACTGCCACAACAAAACTGTGTCAAGATTTCACCGTAACACTCTTCCACTTCTCGAAAACCATCAATCCAGTATACAACATTGTGTCTATCATTTACGAGGTTTACAAAATATTATTATTACTTTTGACCTTCTTAAATATTCCCAGTCGTCTGATAACGGACTAGCAGTGTTCTTAATATATCATCACTTCTGTCTAACGGCTTGTCGGTCATTCTAGCCGCCTGACACCTATCCTTTTTATACCTGCAGTAATTCTACATAGAAAGAATCACGTTGAATTAAGCCATATTATAATATACTCATTTCGAATGAATTTATTTCTCATAACATCTAACCTTTTGTGAACACATTATTCCTCGAACCAAACGGTCTTCGAACCCTGGACATTGAAAAATGCCTTTCATGACTTTTTAACACATTATTTCCTCGGGCATCATCCCGGAACTCGTTCCTCGGGGCACTAACACATTATTTCCTCGGGACATCACATCGTCCCGGAGTTCATTCATTGTTTTATCATCCCAGAATTCAACTCCACTCATTTATTTAACACTGTCTCAACTGGTTCGTCTTTTCTTCATCATGGCTATTGGATTTGTATTTGATCTCAGAGTAATTTCTTACACAATTTTATGTGGTCCATTTTGATCTCATTTTATTTTATATTTCATTTTTTATCGTGGCTTATTTCACGGATTCGTTGTCGTATTGAACTTACTTAAACTACTGGAACGAACTTCTAAAAAAATATCAAACTTCAAATGACAGGAATACCACTCCTATCTTAACTTAATGTAGACATTACGACATCTCTATCAGATATCTACAAAACAAAACTTTCCAGCACTCAGACTATATTTATACATTATACTTTGAACGAAACCTTGACACACTAATTCTTTAACGACAAATCGGCGTAGAACTTATCTTTATCCGATAACTCCTTTAATCTGATTTAAATTATCGTCTGAATTGTTGGGATTTTATCATAAAATCTATACAAACTTCTCATTACTGACCACACGCGAAACATCTCTGTGCCACACAACACTTAATATTTACACAAAAACAAAGAAAAACAACAAGATATCGGCCTAAAACTTATTTACACAGAACATAACGATGCAGAATACACTTTGGAGAATACAAATCATGTCACCCACCTGGATTTTTGCTGAACAGTGGCATGTTATTAGACATTGCCGTTCCTTGAACGCTAAATTATGGCTTAACACACCATGTTGACTCACACTATGCACATTTCACACGTTTCTTTTCGGAGATTCTTAATGAACAACATTATTCAATTTTATTTCTTACATTCTACACACTGAAAATGTTAGTACTTAACAGTAATATATGTAAATCTTCATCTACATAAAACACTGTACACCCATAACATAATATTTATTATCAATTCACTTCTTATTCACACTTTAATATTTACACCGTCCGACACATTTAACAGGGAAGAGGAATGTATTGAAATTAGCATGCCGAGATATGCTATTGATTTTATATTGTTTCCCTCGCCAAACACGGGAAAATTTTATATTCACACGAATATGAGTATTTATTTCGTTTCACACTCCATCAGTTTTTACCATTCTTCTAGGCTGGTATTTCCTCTCACCATGACCAATCTCGAGTATTCGATACCATTCGCACATAAATAAATGACCAAGGGGAACACAGGTCTTGACTTCTGAACTGCCAATGATAGAATGCTCCGGGCCTCCGTCGGCAATCCTAGTATGCCTGCGTTTTGACGCGAGAAAGTGATATACAGTTTGCACCACATTAGATAATTCTATTATCCCACGGGTCTTATCTTTGTTGTTGATATCCATAATGTTCAGAAAAATTCGAGGAATATGAATCTCATGATTTTATAATTTTAATTTGCATGTAAACAGTTTAGTCCGCCTCTGTGGTGTAGTGGTTAGCGTGATTAGCTGCCACCCCCGGAGGCCCGGGTTCGATTCCCGGCTCTGCCACGAAATTTGAAAAGTGGTACGAGGGCTGGAACGGGGTCCACTCAGCCTCGGGAGGTCAACTGAGTAGAGGTGGGTTCGATTCCCACCTCAGCCATCCTGGAAGTGGTTTTTCGTGGTTTCCCACTTCTCCTACAGGCGAATGCCAGGATGGTACCTAACTTAAGGCCACGGCCGCTTCCTTCCCTCTTCCTTGCCTATCCCTTCCAATCTTCCCATCCCTCCACAAGGCCCCTGTTCAGCATAGCAGGTGAGGCCGCCTGGGCGAAGTACTGGTCATACTCCCCAGTTGTATCCCCCGACCAAGAGTCTGAAGCTCCAGGACACTGCCCTTGAGGCGGTAGAGGTGGGATCCCTCGCTAAGTCCGAGGGAAAAACCGAACCTGGAGGGTAAACAGATGATGATGATGATGATAATTAAAAATAGAGTTTGCATTTCAGTTAATACACAAATAACTTTCATGTTATGTTAATTTTTAATAGACTAATTTAATTTGAATAAACCAATAAGCACGGATTTCTGGAAATTAATCTTATCGCTTCACTGAAAAATAATTAAATTTAATCCGACAGTTTATGAACGGTACCAACAAAACTGAATCGTAAAGAGTAACGTCAATGGACGGTGTCTTAATAAGCATCACCATGTTGGCAATAGCAACTAACGCGAACTTATTAAACAAGTGGTCTTCATCAAAATGTGAAAAATATAGTTCATTATAACAATCATGACCACTACTGTGGTAAGAAACAAGGAGAAACGTCTCACTTATATAAAAGAACGATTTGTTGTTTATTTCAGTAATCACAACCATCATCTTGATCATTGGAGAAATGTGCTACTCAAAAACTATGATCAGTACTATCATAAACAGAATTAAATTTTTATTTCAAACATGTAACTTCAGTGATCAACACCAATAAAATTTATCTAACGCAAAATCATCGCAGACTAAACTGAGCGTGTAATGGTTATGCACAAAATATTAACTCTCACTGGAATAAACGAACCACAAATCCTTGCAGACTGAGCTGACCATCTAACTTAGATAATGATCATTGAAAATAAAACGGACACTGAACATTGCAGACTGAGCTAATCATCTAATTGAACTCATGAATGTCTCTAAAATAACTATCATCAAACATAAACTAACTTTGTAAACTAGTGACCTCTCCCGTGGTGGATGTTAATTCTTTGCTGTTACAAGATATGGAAATAATGACATGACAAAATCTTTTCTGCTTCGTTAGGTTTTTTCAACCCTAAAAATATTAACATTACTTACAACTACCCGTGTTGTCCACTAACCCAACTAATAAAAATACGTATGAGTCTAGGCGCAATCACTACGTTTTAACAGACCACTGCTGTACAACTCAAATAACATGATGGTCCATCAGACAACCAGAACTGAAACCATCTACTAAGTAAACCACAAATCCAAACTGTTGCAGGCGAGTGTCGTCATTTACCTGTACCAGTCGATAACTTCGCCAAAGCACACACAAATAATTTACTGCCACAACAAAACTGTGTCAAGATTTCACCGTAACACTCTTCCACTTCTCGAAAACCATCAATCCAGTATACAACATTGTGTCTATCATTTACGAGGTTTACAAAATATTATTATTACTTTTGACCTTCTTAAATATTCCCAGTCGTCTGATAACGGACTAGCAGTGTTCTTAATATATCATCACTTCTGTCTAACGGCTTGTCGGTCATTCTAGCCGCCTGACACCTATCCTTTTTATACCTGCAGTAATTCTACATGGAAAGAATCACGTTGAATTAAGCCATATTATAATATTGCGCCGTTCCAGCTCCCTGAGAGGACGCATAAGATCCAGGCTAGCTTAATTACGATCCTTCCGACTAACATAATTCTATCATTTGGGCTATGAGTTCCGAATATGAGAAAGACATACCATACGGAGCCAAAGAAATCTTAAATTACCTATAGAAACAACTCTCATACGTTACTTATTGAATTTCTTACGCTACCAAGATGTTGCAGCATTCATCCACTTAAATCTAAGTATCTACGCTACGAAACACATTGAAAGAATTGTTTAAATTTTTACATATCTTATTTATAATATACTTGTTTCATTCCAAAGGTCGAACGTTATGCTATCCTCCCTAAAGAATTTATAATAGAGGAAACTGCATGATCATCTGATTATTTCGTCAATCTCTAGCAAACATGGCCTTAATTTCTTAAATCTATCTACTTCTTCTACCCGAATGCATAATTAATTATTTTACTTCCTCTCTTAGCCTCTCTCCATATCAATATTTCCATAAACACATCCACATTTCTGGCGTAAGGAAAAATCGAAGAAATGTCAGTATCGGGTAAAATATATATGCAAGTGATGTTCATCTTAAATCTGCCGGTAATTGACACGTTCGGCATCCACCATGCATTATATAAGAAATGCTACTTGAGTTAGTCATCTTTTAAAATGAATCTGTTGAAATCTATTGCACTAAGTGCTTAAATCTTGACTGACCCAAAAATCAAGGACAGAATATAATATACGGCAAATTATTGAAGTCCGTATAACCAATTATTCAACTGAACATTACTATAATTCAGCTCGTAATTAACAAATTAAAAATCATAAGTCCAAAGATGTCGAACTCACCATCTTAGACTTTTAAAGAAATGATTAAATCGAAATAAAGTGAAAAATTAATAGACTGAAGCAATTAAGTTAAATATGTTTGGGTAATTAAAACTTGTGAAATAGTTTAGAACATATTTGAGTAATTAAAACTTGTATGGGTAATTAAAACATACTGGGATAATTAAACTTATTTGGGTGCACCATAGCAAAGAAAAATATTTACAATATGATAACTTACAAGCTAAAGTGTAGATTGAGGGCGGTTTCAAGATATTCAGGACGCATTTTAGGCCTAAAACCATATCTCATGAATTGGAATTCTCCTCTGTTACCTATGAAGTCTTTGAGTTAATTACTGGCTCTTACTTGGAGCTCATATTAATCTGCTGACCTATAGTTATTCCTATCTCTCAAAAAATACCAATAGATACCTATAAATATCAACTTGGGAGGATATTTCCTAATATTTCTACAAATAACTGGTTTACAATTGAAGGGTATGGGGAAATATAATGGTAACCCACATTGGCTATGAATGGAGATATTCAATTGGAAAGGTTTGAAAAAATATTTCATATAAAAGTTATTGACTTTTATTAGTAATGCAACTGGTATTTGCTGTTCAAAGCCTGAAGCATACAAATCAATAGAAAAAAATATAAACATTGAATTAATAATGAACAAATTATACTGTTTTCTTTCAATTGGCAACTTATTTTGTGGCATACCATTGTTTTCCTGCAACTAGCACAAGGCTGCTGAATGTTGTCACATCTCATCTGCAGAGGCATCTACATACTCATCCTCAATTGTAGATGTCTTCTTAAGTTTTTTATGGCCCTGTAGAAGTCGTGGTAAATTGGAGGTATCCATTTCAGTGCAGAAATGAGGTTGTGTTTCTTCTTTGCAACGATTGGAAGTGACCCAGAATACTTCTTTCGAAGACTGGTACTTCGTAAGGTTGAAGGACGACCTTGTTTGTTTAAGTTTACTTTCTGCCATTCTTCCCCATTAAAAGCATTTGATACCAACATGATCCCTGGCTCGTCTGCAGTGAGGATGAGACGTACACTATCTCGGAGTAACACCTTGTGCCCTTCTTCTGACTAAACAAACATCTCATGTCACTGCAGCACACAAAATCTTCTGATCTCATAACATGGACACCAAACGGTCTCTTTTGAGCACACTTCTTCAAGATGTCCACCCACATACTGCACATGTCGACGAACGTACTTCTCCACAACACCGAAGTCTCGATCACTTGGCGACATGGAGTGTCCAGAAAGAGGGAAGTGGTGCTCAACGGAGGAAAATCTTCCTGTTGCAATAAGCAGCATCCAAACATACACAATATTCCAGTTTTTGTTTTGCCCGGAGCAGCTGTCTGAAATTGCAATCAACTTATTCCCCCTATATCGTGATCTTCAAAATACTTCAGTAAACAGCTGCCTATTTCATCTGAACCCCTGGATGCTACTGTTTCATCCCAAACAAAAAAATGACAGGTTGAGGAGTTACAGGGTTGAATGCTAACGTTATATGTCAACAATTTCCTCTTATAGAACATTGGTCCTGTAGAGAGTTAAGGAGTGGGCAATGCCTGTTGTAGATCAAAAGTTATTACATGGATATCTTTATCTAAAACCTGCTGTGTTTGTACTTTTAGATTATCTTGGCCTGCCTGGGCTTTTCTGAGATGTAATCCTTCTGTACATTTATTTGTTTTAACTTTTCCATGTTGTCATTTCTCGCAGCCATCAGTTCAATTTCATTTGAATCGCACGTTGGACAAGTATCTGATTTGGGCAATTTGAAAGAAATATTGAAATCTTCAATAAAAATGCAATGATACTTATCGAAAGATACAGGATTTGCTTTGATATCAGCAACTGTGTATAGAATATTCCATTGACACATAGAATTTATCATCATTATCTTTTCTACTATAATGGCTTTTGTATTTTGGAATACCTTCTATATGTTTCTTAACTAACTGCACGTCTTCATCTGAGTAGGCATGTGGTCTGTGCTTGTGTTTGCCTCTTCTATCATCTGGTGGAGTAGTAGCCCCTGTTTGCATTTTTGATTGTATATTTTCTACCCTACCTCTGTTGTGCTGTAAACCATGGATGCTTCAAAATGTAACTTTACAGACATCAGTGCTTCTGCCATCTTTTATTACACTGTATCGCACAGTGTTGTTACGTCTACTAATCTCATTGCCTGTATATCTTCTTTTTATGGGTTCTAGCCGCATGCAACCGAACAGATAAGCATTTTGTCTGTTGAAGTCCGCAATGTTCCAGAATGACTTGTTTATATTCTGTATAAGTCCCTCTCCAGTCCGTTCAAAACACTTTTTAGCACATTTAAAAGAAGCACCAGGTACATTTCCCACCTGGATCACTGTACCTTTTTTGTAGTGTACTCAAGTCCACTATTCCTTGCAAATTTCTTCCTTTGTTTGTTCACTTTCCTTTTACTTTTTCTTGATGTCTTCATTGCGATGTATTTATTCTGAGGGCCAATCCTGTTGTGGTCCTCTTCATTCTGGTAACAAAATGATATTGTATAGAAAGTGGCATTTTAGATTATTAGGTCCGTTACATCAATAAAATGGTAACCTCATCAATGAAATGATGAATAAAATGGTAATCCACAAATACGAGTATACTACATTTGTAAGCATCGTATGATTTATACATTACAGTACAGTTGTATGAAAATGCATATTAACTGTATCTCAGTATCATGATCTTGTATAATAGTTCAATATCCGAATAAAAACGCAGCTTAACTAGCCCGCACAAAGATAATGGTAACCAGCAAATAACAACATATGGTGGAAAACAAAACTTACCTCACTTGTACTAGAATTAATATTAGTAGAATCTTCCATCTCCTTCTGTAAACTGAAGTCTGGATCATTAATGTCATCATCAAAACAGCCAGAATCACTGGAATCACTAGACAATTCACTTAAAATCGCATTAATATCACAACTTCCCTTACTACTGCTAGCTGCTGCCTCCATTTTGAATTGTGGGTTACCATTGTCTCTCACTAGAGAGTGTGGGTTCCCATAGAAACAAACCAATATTGTGCTGCCATCTGTCATCAATAAGGCGAACTCGTAGCACCAATTAGTGTAGATATGGGTTACCATTGTATTACTCTACTTAGCTTGAAATATTCAAATTTGAGGGTTACCATTGTCTTTCCCCATACCCTTCAATTCTGAATATTCATGCTTCTTACTTCTCTTCTTCTTCTGCGTGAATATTGATAAGTCCTCTTTTAAATTAATGTAATTAGAACATCTCGCTCATCTCTGGACTAGTTGGAATAGAATAGCAAACAGAATCAATTAGCATTGCCATCATGAACAGCTGTGATAATCTGTTTAACGCGAAAGATTGTTTCTTTTGAAAGAGTCGATCTACTTGACAAATAATAATCTTGGGGTAGTATAATTCTATGACTCGAGACGAACAGATTTTTCTCCTTTGTCTTTCCAGGAGTTATAACAGGATTCCCACTTCTGTAGTTCTTTAACTTGGGTGATATCGAGTAATACGTCAGCAGAGACTGCCGTGACGTAAGCTTGTCGTAGCTTATGCTTGAGCTTCCACGTATCTTAAAGTTCGCGGAACGAAATTAATAATCTTCTGCTTGATCTGCGATGTAGCTTCCAATAAATCTGCTTCTTGTTTCTGTTGAAATGATCTCTTGTCGATACCTTCTTTTTCTGACGTAGTTGGTTCCGTCTTCGACTCTGATTTAGAAGTAGCAATTCAATCTCGTTTTCTTATTTTTTCAATAATTGTTAGTAACAATCTTCACATTCGTTCTTTTCCACTGCCTTCTGGATCTAAATTCTTTTCTCTAGCGCCTGAGGTGAATACTTTTGCTTTCGCTCGCGGTATCATTAGACATTTTGACGTTAATTATTCTCGGAGACCTGGACTCCATCTCTATCCTTCTTACGGACGGAACTTCTTATAACAGTGAAATGGCACAATATACTCATTTCGAATGAATTTATTTCTCATAACATCTAACCTTTTGTGAATACATTATTCCTCGAACCAAACGGTCTTCGAACCCTGGACATTGAAAAATGCCTTTCATGACTTTTTAACACATTTCCTCGGGCATCATCCCGGAACTCGTTCCTCGGGGCACTAACACATTATTTCCTCGGGACATCACATCGTCCCGGAGTTCATTCACTGTTTTATCATCCCAGAATTCAACTCCACTCATTTATTTAACACTGTCTCAACTGGTTCGTCTTTTCTTCATCATGGCTATTGGATTTGTATTTGATCTCAGAGTAATTTCTTACACAATTTTATGTGGCCCATTTTGACATTTTATTTTATATTTCATTTTTTATCGTGGCTTATTTCACGGACTATATTTATACATTATACTTTGAACGAAACCTTGACACACTAATTCTTTAACGACAAATTGGCGTAGAACTTATCTTTATCCGATAACTCCTTTAATATGATTTAAATTATCGTCTGAATTGTTGGGATTTTATCATAAAATCTATGCAAACTTCTCATTACTGACCACACGCGAAACATCTCTGTGCCACACAACACTTGAACCTTCCACTCAGCCCGGCCGAATCAGAGAAATTAACTAGGCGCAATCCAAATTTCCTGTACATTCGGTAATCGTACCCGTGACCCTCTCAGTCGAAGGCCTCTACGCTGACCAACCAACGCGAGAGCCGTAACCAATTCAGATTATATAAGATAAAGTAATTCATGGACATAAGGCAATAATTTTCGATGCTAGTCTATATCAACAGGAATAAGTGAATAAAAAGCATCCGTCTTCATCAATCGAAGAAAACAGCAAATAATACAATCCCCCCAGTCGTCGGTTCATAACAATGACATGATGACGTTATCATCAAGCTTTTGCACACTAGAACAAATATACGAAATAAACCTGTCGTTCAATATAAACCTGGTTAACAGTGGATTTTCGAACCCCACTGTCGGTAGCCCTGCAGATGGTTTTCTCTGCTTTCCCATTTTCACACCAGGCAAATGCTGGAGCTGTACCTTAATTAAAACCATGGCCGCTTCCTTTCCACTCCCAGCTCTTTTCTATCCTATCGTCGCCATAAGACCTAACTGTGTCGGTGCGACGTAAATCAAATTGTATTAATTTGTTTCCACTTATTGGATCCGTTAGGACGGAGCAAATTCGCTACGCGGTTTGCGTCACGTAGCTATGTGATTGCATTCGTGGAGTTCCCTGTCTACGATGGTGTGACTTAAAAATTTCATAGCAATTTAAAATAATTATCAATTAGGAAGTAGTTCTCACTATACATAGCTCCTTTCTTGTTTTCTATATTATATTTCTATTCTTCTTTGTATGTAATTCAACCAGCAGGCGTTTGTATTCAACATGTAAATTTTCTGATATGAATAAGCAATTTCTGTTTTCACTCTTTATGAAGTAGAACATCTCTGTGAAAGCGATGTTTATAAATTACTTTTTTCAAACCCAGGATGCTACACACTGACAAGTAGTGTTTCTACCAGTAGTTTCATTGCCCGCAGTATTAGGGAGCGGTAATTAGTATTCGTATAAAAATATTAATAGCAAACAATCTATGTTACTATTTATTATTGCACCAATTACTTAGGCTCTTGATATTACTAGAAAATACATTCATGCACATAAAACAGAACACCTTGTAAGACTAGAGATAGGAAGTTCATATTCACAGAACATGTTCGTTAGTAGTTCTGCAGAAACGATTAGCATTTCAGTCACCTAGGTTCAGCATGTGTCCTGTTGCCTAGTAGACACTGAGTCCTCCATGGGCACTAATAACTTGTTCCATGCGTGATGGCATCGACGCGCATAAGGTGCGAATGGCGTCCTGGGGTATAGCCATCCATGCTGCATTCACCTAGTTCCACATGTCATCTTTGGTGGTTGGCATTGGGTCACAGCGTTGAACCCGTCGTTTCACCATATCCCACACATTTTCGATTGGCGATAAATTCGGTGATCGGCCGGGCCAGAGCAACATTCTGACATCTTGTGACAACAAGAAGGCGAGTGTTCGTGCAGCAACATGTGGTCGCGCATTGTCCTTCTGAAATACGGCGCCTGGGGTGTCGTGCAGAAAGGGTATGGCTACGGGTCGCAGGACGTCATTCACGTAGGTCAAACTGGTTACACGCTCCAACTGTGATTTTTGGTTGTACCCAGTAGCACCCCACACCATAAGGCCTTGAGTTGGCGCTGTATGTCATGTGCGAATGCAGTCAATGTGATGCCTCTCTCCCTGTCTGCGGCGAACTATTTATTTATTTATTTATCCGCATACCAACCCTCCTTAACTCTTTATCTTCTAACAGGAACTTGGACGTTTTTTCTTCGTATGCCTCCTTTAATCGATTCTTCCTTAACTTAACCTAGTTCATTTTCTTCATATTCCTTTTTTCTCTTCTCATTGCTGTCCTCTCTTTTGTACATAATATAATATTTATTTTTTACTGTGCTATACCATTACTTAAGTGTTATGTCTGTATTTATCTTACTGTGCCTAGCTATAAGTTCTTCTCTTCGTTTTACGTTCAACAATTTTTCTCGTTGCTTTAGCCTTTATTTTTTGTTTTTGTTATGTTGTGTCTCTAATTATGTTAGTTTTTAATTTTTTCCTCTATATTTATCGTTACATGTTTTTTCGTCATTATTCTTCCACTTTTCTTTATGCTTGCCTTGTGCTACTCTATTGTAAATATGTATTTCATTGCGGAACTCTGTAATTCGGCTTCTCGCTGTTTTGGTTTCCCAAATAAATAAATAAATAAACAAACAGAACCTGGATTCGTCCGAAAACACTATCTGCTGCCATTCCTATCCCCATTAACGTCGTTCCATACACCATTGCAGTCTAGCATGTTTATGGACATTAGTCAAAGATAATCGGAGAAGTGGACTTCGCGCCAGTAACCCAGTCTGTAATAAATGGCGACGGACTGTCACTCATGACAGTGTACGATTTGTTACACTGTTTCACTGTAGCGCCAGAGCCGAGGAGGACGCAGATCTGTCCTGCAATACCATTCGTATGAGATGTCGATCTTCTCGGTGGGTGTCTGGGTGGTGCGACCAGACCCATCTCGTCGTGTTCAACGGTCTTCTGTGAAACCATTCTGTACACACCCGTTGCGCTGCCGACACACTTCGTCCCACATGAGCAGCAATTTCCCAGATGGATGCATCACGTTCTCTCATGCCAATAATGCCGCCTCTTTCAAACTCACTAATTTGACGGTACGGTTATCACATACATCTGCGAGGCATCCTGCACGCCTGCTCAAGTCACACTGATCCATTACTTTCGGTTTATAGCGACAACGAGAGCCGCAGGCACATTTTACCAGTTGGTGGTGGTGCCCCGAGATATCGATGTGGGCCTTGAACTTGAGGGCCAACAGGGTTCAAATGCTAATCATTTCTTCAGAACATACTAATCCACATGTCCTGTGAATATGAACTTCTTTCAAGGTGTTGTGGTTTTTATGAACATGTGTGTATATTATTGTTTAATAAAATGTGGTTTTACCTTCCACATTATAATTTGAACAAAGTATCTCTTCCGGTAGTGAGCTCTGTATTTTCCAATGAAATAGTTTTCGAAATATATATTTAAAAAGCAGTAGTTGCGTATTTAAAAGCAGCCAATTCTTCAATACGTTTTCGGTAGTTTCTGTGTAACTATTGTTTCTTGTAATGTAGACATGGAATCAGATACATGCAATTACAATACAAATGGTTTATACAATAAGTTTAGATTGTTTGTGCTCCAGTGATCTTGTTATGTCAGGAATTTTATTCATTTAAAAGACATGATGTAATTTAACTTCTTTACCTTCTCATTCATTCATTTTTTCATGTTATCTTTTGAACTGAATATGGAGAAGGGCATTACTTTTTTCAGGATGTCACACCGTACTATTTGACGCATGTCGTCACTTGTGTTGAATATATTTGAATGTGGATGAATCGCTCCCGACCGGAAAGTAACATATATAAATATGTATGAGTAGGCATAGGTCATTGTTTGACCTCAAAACATTGTATTATTTTATAAGGTTGCAGCATATTAAATAATGTCTTTATTCAAGACATATGCAAGACAAAATACTAACCGGTGTTACATGAATACAAGGCGTCACCACTTGATGTACCTGTCCACCTTAAACTGAGTTACTTTAAAGACCTATTAGTGGAGACACCTCTCCTTAGACAGGGGCGTTTAATAATGTGTTTAGCTTTCTGCAAGTCTGATACTCGCCACATTCCTTCTACACTTTAGAACTCTTCCAATACTTAATAAGAATGAATCATTTATTGAATCCTCGCTTATTCTTTTTTTTCTTTTTGCTATTTGTTTTACGTCGCACGGACACAGATAGGTTTTATGGCGACGCTGGGACAGGAAAGGCCTAGGCATGGGAAGGAAGCGGCCGTGGCCTTAAGATACAGCCCCAGCATTTGCCTGGTATGAAAATGGGAAACCACGGAAAACCATCTTCAGAGCTGCCGACAGTGGGATTCGAACCCACTATCTCCCGGATGCGAGCTCACAGCTACGCACCCCTAACCGCACGGCCAACTCGCCCGGTCTCGCTTATTCTCGACGTAAATATACGCCTGAATAATTCGCCTTATTGAAGGCTTTATTTTAACTCTAATCAAAGCATTTTCACCTGGATGAGTAGCTCAGACGGTAGTTTGGTGCCTTATGAGTTGAAATTAGGGATTTCGAGCCTGGTTCAGGAATCTGAAGGTGCTCATATAGTAGTGTCGTATCGGTAGATTTGTTGAACGGTAAAATATCTCCTCCAGGACCAAATTCCTGCAGTTCGGTCTCTCTGAAAGCCGTAAATGTAGCTAATGAAACGTGAAAAATCCATAATAATAATAATAATAACCATCTTCAGAATCATGAATAAGTATCAAATCATCTACTTAAATAATTGGAGATCCTAAAATGGCTTATTGAAAAAAGCTGTTGTATTTGAATATTCAGTTAAACTCTTTGTGGTAAAAGCCTTGACAAACAAAATACCATCAAGAAGTAAATTATAAGTTTTGTTTGTTCTTTGAGCCAATAAATCAACCTATAATAAAACTCACTTATTTTGCGAAGAAGGAAATTAAATTTATGGAGTGAAAATGCTTGTCCTATCTGATTTTGTACATAAGTTCAAAACTTGTAGATTTTTGTATATTTACAGTGATTGTATAAATGTATAAGAGTACGAAAAAAATTAATGGATTTAACTCTATGATCATCGATTATCAAATGGTAAAATTCTGCCTTTTTTACGCAAACTCTAACGTAAAAGTGGAATTGTTTTCTCTATGACTGACTTTCATAAATCTGGTACTATTTTGTATATCAGTTCGAGTACTTTTATTTGAAATAAGACGTTTTCCTCTTCGCCCAATAGGGGGCTACATATTTGGAAAATCTAGCAATATGCACTAAATTATAATTAAAAATTAAACGAAAATCTGAAATTTTCAAAAAGCAATTAGCGTGTTCGAATAAGGCTTCCACAGGTGTCTGTTAGAAAGGTGTATTTTCAATATGCTTAGTGATGCATTCACTGCGCAGAAACACTTCGACAATTAAAATAGATATTTTGCGAAACTTTACAAACACACTCGGTATTTGGATTCTAGCTTCAGTCAGTAAACTTCAGTGAATGCGAGCTCATACTTCTCTTTTGTGTTCGAGTAAAGCAAGTTCTCTTCGGGTGTGTCAATGTCTGATTATTCATGAATTTAGTCTTCAGACTAATTGTATGTCCAGCCTCTACGGGTCTGCGTGTGAAGTAAGATGAAACTAATTACTTAAAATTTTATCCCATTTATCCCATACTTCATTCTTTTGAAAAAGTAAATATTGAATTATTAAATGTCAACGGAAAGAGGAGGGTCGCTGTGTTGTTTAGGTAAATCAGGGATATTTTTGCATTTTCTGAATAGTTTTAGTAAATGACAGGGAATCCAACAGATAACCATACCAGTTATAACCTGTTTGCAAACATTAGAACATAGCAAAAATATATAATTCATTGCCATAAATATTGTTCTGTGCGAACTGATTTGGAGGCTGTTCGCTTAGATTTCCTAATAGGGGCGGCTATATGTTGGATATTCTCTCTCTTTGTTGTTTATACTGTGGACACTCAAAGCAGCTAAAGACACTAAGCTTGGAAGAATTGATCTGTGAGTATACCAATGTATGTTGAAAGCGCCTTAAACAACTCGTACATAACCAGCCAAGGGATAAACAAAAAAAGAAGCTGTTTCACAGGAAAAGGAAGAAGGACTTAGGTTACCTGATATACTACATCAGACAGATAGAGTATAACTCAGCTTCTGCTCGTTAGAACATCTCCATAGTCTGTCTCAAATGCGAAGCGTTTTAGCCTCGAGTGGCTATTCAGAATCATCCAGTCAAGATGATGCTATGTCATGTTATTTCAGCCGCTCAATGCGCTTAGCATCGCGGACAATTTCACTGCGTTGAATACCACTTACACCAGGCCAGGGTATTTTTCTTCACAAAAATGATCGGAACGCGGACGACTGAGACGGACCATAGACAGAAAGATATGTACCATGATGATCGCCAAAGTTCAGTCAATAAACAGGAAGAGGGAGAATTTGGGGACTTCCAGTTTTGCGTTGAACGAAATTTCAGGAAGGTGACATTTTACATCAGAACATCTCACATGGTTTTACTGTACTAGCCGTATACGAACCACTGTCTTCTTTAGGACAACCCAGTGACGGTAACACTCAGCTATTGCACTTTAAATGAACTGGCTCCTGCCGTACATGGACTGATTCAGAGTTGGTTTGAAATGTTATTAATGCACGTAAAATAAAGGTATAATGACGTCACTAATGACAGAAGACCACGAAGAGAAGATTGAAGTTTGAAGGAAGTTAAAGATATTCGAAATTCTTCTGCTCTCCAACTAACTAGCTATTTGATCCTGGACGTTCTGCACTCATTTACGAGTACCTAGTGTGAATTACATGAAAATGTATTTCATACACCACTTCACGTTTAAAACTGGGAAGGAATCCTCTGTGAGTGCTGCTACTTAGTACACGATAATTCGAGTGCCAGGGTTTACTAGTAATATTAGCCGTTCTATTACCAACTACAACCACTCCCTGTAGCAGGCAGCAACTGTTATTTATAGAGGCAGGGATTCACTTAATGAGAATGTGGTAGAGTGCTCACATTACAGGTGGATACCTCTCTCTCTCTCTCTTTCTTGATATATTGAGCAATTAAGAAAGAAGACATTTGAGACGAAATTATTGTCTCCTTTTAAATTAAATTTTATCCCCATTACGTTTTCAATTTTTTTTGCTCTTTTCTTCCTTGAATCCGTCATTTTCTTAATGAAACTTCTAGGTCTAACTTCCAATTCCGCAGCTGATATGAAAGAAATGACACGTTAAATGATATATAAGTGGATGAATTATTGCGAGTATAGATATATAATAATAATGGGTTTTTAAGATATGTCACGCTTGACTAATTAATTCTTTTATGTGATCGCAACCCTTAGTTAGGAGTTTTCAGGAGGTAGGCATTTCCAGGAAGTACTAGTTGCAAGCGGCAAACAGTTGAATGTTTGCACGGGCAGTCACTGGTTCCGGATCCTACCACAACGTCCCGCCATTGTCACCAACTTAGCGGATTTTCCGCTAAATTTGTCGGAATTAGAAGACTGTCGGCGGAGAAATATATAATTTAGCGGACAGCGGATTTTTAAGCTGAATTCTAGATTTATTATTGCGGAATTTAGTGTTTTTTCCATTTTACATTTTTTTAAAATTTGTACTCTAGTCTGACTCTGGGCTATTCCGTATTTCTTGTCAGGAGCTAGCAGTCACAGGAGGAAAACTTGCTATTTGGATTTGATAGGAGATCATGGTATCATAAATTTGTAATGCGTGGGGAAAGGTTACTTATCTTTTAGTTGACGAATGACGACAGATAATGAAACTGTGAGAGAGTAGCATTTATATCTCTGCTATGAAGGAAGACCGTTTAATGAACTGTTCTGTGTGTGGCCCTTGAAGTAGGGGATTCACCTAGTTTGCACCCAGCAGTAAAACGCCTACAAGTTTTAGCTCGCCGGCTCGCAGGAAGGGGGTTAATCCCAGTGCAACTCACAGATCAGGTGAGTGCAGACATTTACTTTTATTATTATTATTATTATTATTATTATTATTATTATTATTATTATTATTATTATTATTATTATTATTATTATTATTATTGCTCGTTTTTACTGCTCATTTTTTTAGATCGGATATCTTGGCGGAATTTTAGCGGATTTTTAGTAGTATTTAGAAATCTTGAAAATATAACTTGGCAACACTGCGTCCTGCAACCGACAGTGCAGTGGAAATTAAACAAAAAAATTTAAATACTGCCGAGGAAGTGTAACAGTTAATCAATCAATCAATCAATCAATCAATCAATCAATCAATCAATCAATCAATCAATCAATCAATCAATCAATCAATCAATCAATCAATCAATCAATCAATCAATCAATCAATCAATCAATCAATCAATCAATCAATCAATCAATCAATCATCTGCGTGTAGGACTGTCGCCCACGTGGCAGTTCCCTATCATTTCTTTACCTAGCATTTTCTTAAACATTTTCGAAGAACTTGGAAGTTTATCGAACAGTTCCCTTGATAAATTATTCCAGTCCCTTACTCCTCGTCCAATAAATGAATATTTGCCCTAATTTGGCCTCTTGAATTCCAACTTTATCTTCAAATTATGATTTTCCTAATTCTTAAAAGCTCCGCTTAAGCTTATTCGTCTACTTATGTCATTCCACGCCATCTCACCATTGACAGCTCGAAACAAACCACACAGTCAAGCATCTCATCTCCTTACTCCCAAGTCTTTCCAGTCCAAAGTTTGAAACATTTTCGTAACAATACTTCTTTGTCGGAAATCACCAGGCACAAATCGAGCTGCTTTGCTTTCAATTTTGTTACAGTTCTCATATCAAGTAGTCCTGGTGAGGTTCCCATTCACAGGAATCATACTCTAACTGCGGCTTATAAGTTGGTTCCATCATTTTCTGATTGAGATACCTTTCTCATAATAACTTATTCACCATTTGTTGGTCATGCTGTCTGTCGTTTGCATTCCCTTCCCAGTTCATATTTGGCAAGTTCAGATTACCCGCGACAATAGCGTTGCTTTCTATGTCGTTCCACACATAGCTGATTATCTTATCAAATTATTCTGCATCAGCGTCAGTGCCAGCCTTGCCTGGTCTCTACATCTCAGAAACATCAAGTTGCCAATTGTCTTTAGAGATGAGTCTTACACCTAGAATTTCATGTTCCTCATCCTTAACTATAATTGCTTACAAATTCTTCTTTCACCAATATGAATACTCCCCCTCCTATCGTTCCTAACTTGTCTCTTCAATAAACACTCTAGTTTCGTGAGAAAATTTCCGGCCGGGCTGAGTGGCTCAGACGGTTGAGGCGCTGGCCTTCTGACCACAACCTGGCAGGTTCGATCCTGCCTCAGTCAGGTGGTATTTGAAGGTGCTCAAAAACGTCAGCCTTGTGTAAAAGAATTCCTGTAGGTCTAAATTCCGGCACCTTGGCGTCTCCGAAAACCTTAAAAATAGTAAGTGGGACGTAAAGCAATTATTATTATTATTATTATTATTATTATTATTATTATTATTATTATTATTATTATTATTATTATTAGAAATTTTCCCGATCCATAATATCACTTCTCAGCCATGATTTAATTCCTATTACGATATCAGGTAAATATATTTTTATCATTGCTTAATTCTCTTCATTTCTTTACAATTATTCTACAGCTTAACACTAACAATTTTATGTCATGCTTACTGTAATTCATGCTTCCTATACTGTCATCACCGCTTCCTGATCCACCCTGTTTCCCTGCATGTACTTCCCTATAACTCATCTAAACAAACCCTCTAGTTTGTATGTAACATTGCGGTTCAAATGAAGGCCATCTGTGCGTAGATCCCTATCTCCTACCCATCCACTACGATATTCAAATCTCACTCCCAATTTTCCACATATCCATTCCATAGTATATTTGTAATTTAAATCCCCAGTCACCCTACATTCAGTATCCCACTGATAAACTCGGCTTCCTCAAAATTCTTCCGTGCTGCCGTAACCGGATCCCAAACATCCCCAACTATGTTATGACCTGTTCCTACTTGCCATACATTATTGTTACCAACGTGACAAATTACCATCTTCTCCTTACCCTCCTCCCGCCCTTCTACTTTTCTCAACATCTGTATTAACCTCATTCATGGGTAACACTCTATCGTGGTTCCCTTTCCTCCACATAATTTCCCCACATGCCTGACAATTGAGTCACCCATGACCATAGTCTCGACCCCACCCTCATTAAATCCCGTCCACTCCTGGTCTCCCTTAACTTCCCTGACGTCTGCAGAACTCACTTCCTCCACTCTCTTCTCCCTCTAACTACCATGTTCCACCTCCCTCTTCCTATTTTTACTCTACGTTTATCTTTCCTACCGGTCTCTTTCCTCTTGCCCTGGCACTCCTCTGTAACACTTTCCTAATCTCCATCTTCCCTCTGCTGATTTACCTGCAGTGATATACCTCACCGATAGCTCTCCTGGGCCCACACCCTGAAGATAACCCTTAGTCCTCATTTTCCTTGACCTCAAGACATTAGCCCATCCGTCTTCCATATCATCTCCACTTCCATTCCCTCCCTCTCGCCTACCTGTCGTATCCTGTACATTGATTCAGAGAGACCTACCGTATCATCATTTCTGTCCTCCCTCAAACTCTCTCTCTCTCTTTTCCCTCATCGTCCTTAGTTCCCACTCCCAGTCCTTACACCTGCCTCTCTCAGCCATTCTCTCATCTTCTCAAAGAAATGTGAAATATTAACAGTAGTAAAATACCTTATTATATGAATAGAAGTAGGTATATATGTCAAAGAAAATGTATACTACACAAAGATTTCATGACGATAATGCAATCAGGAAACAAACTGATAGAATAACTACACTACAATAATTCTAGTTAAACGTATCCTGATTATAAAAATACTGGGAATAAGGAGGATAACTATAGAAATGTACAACTTAATACCTATAGTTATAAACAATTATTATAATTTTATTATTATTATTTGAACAGAAAAGACAAACAACATACTGTCTAATAAGAATAGTTAAGGTACAATTCTAAACTGTAGTGGTTAGAACCAACACACGGACATCACTGGCACAAAGGCAGAACCGGCTTTCATCGGAAAACACAACGGACCTCCACTCCATCATCCAATGAGCTTTCGCTTCATACCACTGAAGTCACAGACGGCGGTGGTTTGGGGTAAGTGGAATGCATGCCGCAGGGCGTCTGGCTCGGAGCTGTCCTTCAAGTAACCGATTTCGAACAGTTCGTTGCGTCACTGTGACGCCAACTGCCGCTCGAATTGCTGCTGCAGACGCTGTCCGCTGCGCCAGAGCCATACGCTGAATACGGCGGTCCTCCCTCTCGGTGGTACCACGGGGATGTCCGAAACCCGGTCTTCTTGCGAGCGTACATTCTCGCGACGACTGCTGCCAGCACGAAACACAGTGGAAACATTCCTGCCAAGTCGTTCTGCAATAGTGCGGGAGGAATATCCACCTTCACGTTGCCCTATTATACGGCCTCGATCAACAGCAGTGAGCTGTTGATACTGGCCTCTTCGTCCTCGTAAAGGCATTCTTGACCCACTCAGAGTCACTCCGTCCAGTCTCACAGGTAACTAACGCTCTCGCACAGTACAGTCCGTATTTAAAGCAAACCTGATATGCAACGTCATTGGGCCGCTATTCGCGCCACGCTAATGCGATTTGTGGGAATTTTGAATCAACGTCATCTTTCAGATGTATAAACACGCCTACCAACGTTCGGTAATTATTCTAGCTTAACCCCTTATTAGTGTTTGAATATTCTTTTCCGCCAGTGTACTTGAAGTACTTACAGTAGTCGGTTTCTTCTACCTACGCGCTTCATTTTTACCCTACTAGACAAATATTACGCAATGATACAGTGAGTACGATAAGCTCGTACCGTATCGTAATCATAACAGTTTAACTGAAACAATAGGACTGGGCTTAAAGCTACATAATTGATACGTGATACTAATTATAAACTGCGTATAGACTTGCCCTAATTACAAATTGGTTAACTGAAAAAGAAAGTGATATTTAGTTACGAGAAAATCCTATTACATTTTTTGTTTCATTCCTACAAGCAAACGTAAATTAAAATTCCTCTTAAATACCGAATGATTGAGGGTGTAAAGTATAAATTACGCTGTAGACTTGAAGTACCTACTCAGAACTGCGAATAGTTTATCGGAATACAAGAATTAGCTCATTTTTATTTTAGTTTTCTTGACTACATTATACCCTGTATTCACGCCCGTAGTCAACAATGCAATATTTGAATACGAAAAGTGGCAATAAGTGAGGTGGTGGCTGCAGAAATACCGGCTTGAAGGATGAAGCTATGACCAATCGATGTTCTGTAATGAAGCAACAAAATGGAGAATTAAAACCAATTTTGGTTGAAGCGAAATACGCTACACATAGCGCGAATTATGATTAACCGTTTCCTTCGAGATGTATAAGGCCGGGAAAAGGCTGCTTCGAAACGCGAGACGTAGTAGATCTCAAAGCCTGCACCAGATTGCACTCGTTTAATCTATGCACACACTAGGAAGTGCGTACAAGGTGTTTAAGTAGTTAGAAATTCTCAAGGACTAATACCGTTTTGAGGATAGAATGAAGTTATAAAAGTATTTGGATAACATTTTTCTTTTAAATGAAACTAGTTTAATGTAACGTTCCTTAGTTAGTAAAACACAGAACACCGGGCAAGTTGGCCGTGCGGTTAGGGGCGCACAGCTGTGAGCTTGCATCCGGGAGATAGTGTGTTCGAACCCCACTGTCGGCAGCCCTGAAGATGGTTTTCCGTGGTTACACATTTTCACGGTTACGGCGCTTCCTTCCCTCTCCTATCCCTTTCCTATCCCATCACCGCAATAAAGTCTATGTGTGTCGGTGCGACGTAAAATAAATTGTTAATAAATAAATAAATGGAGAACGGTAATAATAATTTTAATTATTGAAATACCTTAAGATTTCGTGTACACTACCCTCATTTTATGGGAAGTGTGGAAATGAACACAATTGTTATAAAACACATTTATTAAAAGTCACTCGTTCAAGAAACCTGGTAAGTCTGTTTCGATAAATATTCCAACATACCATCCCCCTGTGGGTGGGGGCGGTAAAATAACACACACGGTATCCCCTGCCTGTCGTAAGAGGTGGCTAAAGGGGGCCTCAGAGGATCGGAACTTTGGAGTGTGGGTTGGCGACCACGGGACCCTTAGCTGAGTTCTGGTATTGCTTCCACTTACTTGTGCCAGAATCCTCACTTTCATCAATCATTCCGATCTCCCTTGGTCAATTCTTGTTCTTTTCCTAGCCCGACGCTCTTAGGTTTGCGAGGGCTAGGGAGTCTTTCATTTTCACGCCTCCCTGGCCCTTGTCTTTCTTTGGCCGATATCTTCATTTTTCGAAGTGTCGGATCCCTTCCAGCTTTTCTCTCTGATTAGTGTTATATAGATGATGGTTGCCCAGTTGTACTTCCTCTTAAAACAATAATCACCACCACAATCACTCCAACCGAGCTCGATAGCTGCAGTCGCTTAAGTGCGGTCAGTATCCAGTAATCGGGAGAGAGTGGGTTCGAGTCCCACTGTCGGCAGCCTTGAAGATGGTTTTCCGTGCTTTCCCATTTTCACACCAGGCAAATGCCGGGGCTGTACCATAATTAAGGCCACGGCCGCTTCCTTCCAACTCCTAGGCCTTTCCTATCCCATCGTCGTCATAAGACCTATCTGTGTCAGTGCAACGTAAAGCAAATAGCAAAAAAATAAAAAAATAAAAAAATCACTCCAACATACCATTGTTGTATCCAGCCCATTCTGGTTGTCATAACTAACACATTGTGGCTCAACGGTTTCGTTCTGAATTTCTTCCCAAATCAACACTATCTGTTACTTTTCTCGCTTGACTATCAAAGAATTGTTTTCAAAAACGTTGTCATAACAATTACACTGAGTTTTTTCTGGTCACCTTCACCACTTTTGAAAGTGTCCACATATTTAGGCATAATGAATGATTTCAATTTGTTAACAGTGTTGTTGCTATCCAAGTATTCCAATCAATGACTCGAACATTTTCGAATGTTCCTTAAAAGGTGAACACATTTTCTCCCGGGATTACGTAACGCTTCCCGGTCTTGCATCTTAATGAGGCACATCAAAGGACTGTCGGTAACAGGCGATGGCATCTGTTGCAGATAAGACAGGCAGTCTGTATTTTCCTTAGCAACCAGTACTAAGTGGCCACCAATCATTGCCAATGACGACAGTTCGAAAGTGACTGTTATCTCCGAAAACTCCACACGATACACGATACTTAAAAGGGGCTACCATAATGTCGATTTCTTAACTTAAGAAACGTATTGGAGATAAGTAGGATAGTTTCTATCACAGTTCATAATTATCAGCAGAAATAGCATAGCTTCAAGAGGTAGATAAAGAAACTTAAAATATCTGTGGGCAAAATATCCACCTCTTTAGATTACGTTTTGTCGTAGGCCTACTGAATATAACATCTTGAATGCCTCGGGTGAAGAGGGTGATGGATTTTCATACCACTTTTTAAAGTTGTCTCCATTGCATATAAACATGATCTCACGCCCATAGTATCGTTAAACCCACCTCTCCTTCTTAAGTGGTTGAGCAGAAGTTCAATGTCATCACTACTCAGGTTTCGACTTAAAATGCAGGAACTCTACTGACAATAAACCCTGAATGCATTTCACAGTCGATTTAGTTCTGAGAGAGCGCACCATACGTTTCTTGGCTGTTCCTATTCTTCTTCTCCTTACATTTCTGGATCTCTTCAATGTACAGTCAAAATTAATTCATTAAACAACGAAGCCGTTCATCTCCTGTTTCTATGAAAATTCGCGCGCCAGTATTTCTGGTCATGTAGGACTGCTCTATATTGCAGGCATCGTGCAAGTCATGCAACTTTCCTAAGAGTGATGGTTTCTTGAAGACTGTTCAAGTTTGATACTAACTCCCAAGCAATAATCGGCGAAATTTTCAAGACAGCTGTGACTGAAACTGTAAATATATACTTTGCTCGTTGAGTATTCATTATTTCGAAGTTTGAAGGAAACAAAACTTTCCTGGTTAGGCAACGAACCGGTCTAACTATATTATGCTTTTGCAGATTGTAACGTTTCTATAAGTGTGAGCTTGAAATCCGTTTTACCTTGTGAAAAAGTTCCTTCTATAGAAATTGTGGTCGAATATTTTTAATCATATGACTGGAGTCAAAACTTAAGGAGAATGGCCTGGTCTTCTCATTTGGATGTGAAATCTCCGGTACAATGTTTCCACCACACACTTGCTTCATTATACTGACATTAACTGCACAGTTGCCTGTCACCAAACTTAATATCTGGAAACCTGTGTTCTACTTCCGTAATAACTTTATTTACTAAGTTAGACAGTTGTGCTCCAGTTACCTGACGGGTAAAATAGAAGACAATTGATATGCGAATAGATGTTGATAGTCCCTTGGAACAGAAAACAAAGGTGCCTATTCGCAACTTTGTTGCTTCGACCCCATCCTTTTAATTCATTTTCTGAGTACCCAGAAAATAAACCGGTCACTATTACGATTATAAATACCTTGGCTTTGATATCCATTTTATCAATTATGATCGAACCTAGCTTTTCGTATGCACAAGCAAGATTTTTGTTTCATACAAAAGCTGTTGCTTGATGAGCGACGTAATACCAGTTTCACCACTGGAATACCCAAATCAATGTTTTTAAGTTTTGGGTTGACGAAGCTTCAAGCATTTCATCGATCTCAAAAATCAGTACCCCGACGGCGCTTTCCTGTGCCAAAGTGTACATATTTTGAGGGTTGTTTCTGCGTACCTCATACGGTTTTGCCTCAAGCACCCATTTGTTCTAAAACGAGCAAAGCTTTATTGTTACCTTTTTCATCGTCTTCCTCTATTTTATGGCCTTTTTTCATGATATTTTGATTTATTCTGCTCTTTACCTTACTTTCACTCTTTAATTTACGAATAATTCCCCCTCATTCGAAAATTTGATTTTGTTTTTAATACATATTAATAGGTCTTGTGGAAGAAAGAAAGTAGAACTGGCTGAGTCAGCAAAGAGGATGCATCTGGATGTGTTGGGACTTAACGATATTCGGGTAAGGGGAAATAACAAAGAAGAGATAGGATAGTAGAAAGTGTACTTAGTGGTTAAAAAGGGAAGGGCACAGTATGGCGTAGGACTATTCATCAGGAATACTATTGCATGCAACATAGTTTCTGTTAGGCACGTAAATGAGCGAATGATGGTCTAGATTTGGCAGTTGGAGGAATTAGGACGATAATTGTCTCAGTGTTTTCACCATGTGAGGGTGCAGATGAGGATGAAGTTGACAAGTCTTATGAATCATTGAGTGACATCGTAGTCAGGGTCGACTGCAAGATCAGGATAGAGCAAATGGGCGATTTCAATCCGAGAGTTAGAAATTGAACTGAAGAATACGAAAGGGTGATTGATATATGTGGGGAAGATATGGAAGCTAATAGGAATGGGAAGCGTTTCCGGACCTCCGTGCTAGTACGGGATTAGGAGTTACGAATGCATTCTTCACCGCAACACATGGAAGGGTAGGGGCAACAGATTCATAAAATACTATATCATAACAGACTTTGAGTTCTGGAAATCTGTTAGGAACGTACGAGTGTCCCAAGCATTTTTCGGTAATATGGACCGCTATCTGATCTTTAGGGAACTATCTCTAGGCCTAGGGTAGGGAAAGTAAAATATGTCTGTAGACGAATAAGATTAGAAACTATCCAGGACTAGGAAGCTAGACAGAAGTACATGGATATTATTAGTGAAAAATTCCAAATAACGGACAGTAAGCAGGTTCAGGATATAGAAATAGAATGGGTGGCATACAAGAATGCTGTAGTTGGAACAGCAATGAAATGCCTAGGAACAACTGTGTGTAAATCTGAAAAAAGAACCGAACATCTTCGTGGAATATTGAAGTGAGAGCAGTTTATAAACGTAAGAATGCGTATCAGAAATGGATCCAAACAAGTATTCACCGAGCAATATGAGTCCTCTGAATCCGAATAAGCAATCCTCTCCAAACTAACACTTCGTACGTATGTCCTCGCTATACACCTTTTCTTCTTCTTCTTCTTCTTCTTCTTCTTCTTCTTCTTCTTCTTCTTCTTAATCTGTTTACTCTCCAGGGTTGGTTTTTCCCTCGGACTCAGCGAGGGATCCCACCTCTACCGCCTCAAGGGCAGTATCCTGGAGTTTGAGACATTGGGTCGGGGATAAAACTGGGGAGAATGACCAGTACCTCGCCCAGGCGGCCTCACCTGCTATGCTGAACAGGGGCCTTGTGGGGGAATGGGAATATTAGAAGGGATAGACAAGGAAGAGGGAAGGAAGCGGCATTTGCCTGGAGGAGAAGTGGAAAACCACGGAAAACCAGTTCCAAGATGGCTGAGGAGGGAATCGAACCTACCTCTCCTCAGTTGACCTCCCGAGGCTGAGTGGACCCCGTTCCAGCCCTCGTACCACTTTTCTAATTTCTTGGCAGAGCCGAGAATCGAACCCGGACCTCCGGGGGTGGCAACTAATCACACTAACCACTACATCACAGAGGCGGAATACACCTTTTCTACTTCACTCAAAACTGAATATTTTCCGTTCCATCACTCCACGTTTTCATAAACATGTCTCGGATAAACCCAGCGTGCCAAATTTTCCATTCTGTATGCATCATATACACTTGGCTGTGTTTACCTGGATACTCATGTCCATGGTTTTACTCAAGATTACACACGTAGGCTAAGTTTTAATGTCCCAGAAAAGGGTGTCTGATTCTTACCACTAATGGATATAATTTTAACAAGTAAATACTCGAAATACCTAATTAAATTACTATAACTTGGATATGTACATTACAATATTAGAAATTCATTTTGACATGGTAATAATATAATTGCCTCCATATTTACTTACAGAATATGGTATCGCATATTAATAAATACAACAACCTAGACAACCGTGCGTGTTACAGCTTGAGTGGAGCTTTTAAAGTGGAAAAATTCATAAAATGAAGATGAAGTTCGAATTATTCGTTTCTAGGAAGATGAATTAGAGATAATCATTTATTAAGGGAGATATATGATTAATTTCCAACTTCTTTGAAATCATTTAAGAACTGATAGAGATTCTGTCACCAAGGCGGATCAATGGTGATTGACTGATTGATAATTTGGTGTGTAAGATTTATTTTAAGTAACGCACTTGTGTCGTTTCCAGCGTTGCTTGCTTCGCCCACACAATATCTCTACTGCATAGAGTAAAATACTCTTTACTAGACAGCCAAACATCACAACTCTTTTTTTGGAAGTCGGCTACATATGTTCTATTACTTACACCCTAAACTTGCTTCATTTCAATATTATTGCTTTATTGCTGGCCTGCGTAATGTGTTTTTATACATTTACGTGTTTGGTGAACAGGTACCCGAGGTTTCTTAATTCATTTACTTCTTATATGTTTTTGTCTGCCCATTTCCACTTGTTGGGCATTTTCTTGCTTCTTCCTCTTTTGAAGACAAGGAATTTTTTTATTTTCCAGCGTTCAGTTTTAGGTTCTTCTTATACCGGGTGAACGCTTCTAGCATCTGTTCCATCTCTGCCTCATCTTCGGTGAGTAATATAATTTGATCTGCATATTCCAGCGAGTAAATAATGCTGTCTCCAATGGTTATATCTCCTACGAAGGCTTCATGGAGGAATTTCTCTAGATCTGCAATTAGTATAGCGAACCCTGTCGGATTGAGCGAAAATTCTTGTCTGAAGCCTTTTTCGATCCAGAAATCTTCCGATAAGTGATCATGTTATTTTACAACACATGACATTTCCTGATAGTGTACTTGGATCCTGTCTACTAGATGTTCGTTAATGCCGGCGTCTGTCAATTATTTCCGTAGTAAATCTTTGTCGACTGTGTCGAAGGCTGCTTTGAAGTCTGCGAAAAAAGGTGCAAATCCCCCCCCCCCCTTCACACACACACACACACACACACACACACACACACACACACACACACACACACACACACACACACACACACACACACACACACACACACACACCCCTCGTTGGTATTTCTCTTTTTGCTACATAATTAGGTATCCATATGTTATACATTCCTCCGTTCCTAAGTTCTGATTGTGTTTCAGGTAATGCTTTCTTTTCTTCTATTTCTTTCCTTAATTGCTCTTACAGAACCATTGCATACATCTTGTATGCGACGTTCAGAAGTGTGAAGCCTCTGTAATTATCCGTATGTTCATTATCATCCATTTTTTTGCATAGGTGTGATGATTCCTTCCGTCCATCCGCTAGGAAAACCTTTTCCTTGCCAAGGTCCTCGTATTATACATTTCAGCGCTTGCTTCACATTCTCTGTAACGTATAGCCTATCTTCGTTTTTGATACTATCATCCCCTGCTGCTTTCTTTTCAAGTTTCTTAATTTGGTTTCCTATTTCTTCGTCTAACAGCTCCAGTATCTAGTATGTGATGTGTTCTTGTACCCCGATTTCTATGGTTTTCTTCTTCTGCTGTTCTTCTAGCCTTTCCATTAAGATCTGTTTCCACGTGTCCATACATATGTTGCAGCTGGTTCTTGTTTTCTGTTTCCTTTAACTGTTAACGTACTTCCATACTTCTGATTCTGAAGTTACGTTCATTGTCTCTCCTACATATTCCTTTCGTTTGTATAGCAATGTGTATTCATTCAATTTGTATTTAGTCTTTTCATGTTCCTCGCAGCGTTTATCTTAGTTTTTCAGGACTCAACTCACGTTATCCCAAAATAAGAGTTTCATTTGTTGTGCTAAGATTTTCTTTTCGTTCTTAGTACTACATGGTTTCTTGCTTTAGTCAGTGTCTTCATGTCTTCCTCTAATTTCTAATTTTATGTTATTAGTGTTTTCCTGTGTGTTTCAATTTTCCTCCGGGCCCCACGTTTCACACTAGATCCACTGCTCTGCTTTCTGGCATTCTGTATGTTTTCTGTCTACTTTTAGAGGCCGATTTTCTGATGCAATCGTATCCTCTGCTCTAAACTCAACTATTTCATCAAGTGTCGGTGCGTCCGTTAGAACAAAGTCTATTATAGATTCTCCTTTCTCATGTACGTAGGTATATTCTTCTTCACCCCCTTCATATTTCCATTGTCCATGTAAAACTCTCTCTTCTAATTCTGTGGTTAATTTCCTTCCTTTCCTATATTTTTATCTCTCGACTTCGTTTTCTTGTCTTTCTGGCCGCCGATCAGATGTCTTTTTCCCCTGTTTTTGCGTTGAAATCTCCCTCATCAATTAAATTAACATCTTCAGTTTGTTCGCTTATTTTATTTCATAACAGAGATGCCTTTCAGCCTTTTAATGCCCTTGAACCCTTGAGCCCTTTAATGCCCTTTAACCGTTTAGTGCCCTATAGATCTTTAGTGTACTTTAGTGCCTTTTAGCTCTTTAACCTTCCAGCTGATTTACAAGTTGTGAGCCCATGAGTTAGTTCTCTAGATTTAGGTCTGTAAGAATAGTGTATAGCAGCCCTCTTGCATAATAGCCCTTGCGCCAGTTTCAAAAACTTAGGCCCATAAAATTGATAGGTCCTAAGTTACATATTGTGAGCCCCAGATGTAGCTCTCGAAACTTAGGTCCGTATGGATAGTGTATGGCAGCCATTTTTAGCTAGTTAAGTTAAGCCTGGGATCGAATCCGAGCCCGTAAGGTTAAGCTTGTACTTTTATGCGATTAGCCCGCGTATCGAACTTTGAGTCTATTAGGTTGGCAGTCCTGTGAGATTAAGCCTGAGCAGTAAGGTTTGAATCCCTGTGAGGTTAAGCCAGCATACGTACTCTACTTTTCAAATTTCCCGTCAGGTGACGTTATGTGATATTAAGCATGCACTCTTAGTCAGCACATTCAATTAGCAGGAAGCCTCTCCCAGGCGCGTGAGGCAAAGACGGTGATCGAATCATCCAAAATCTACTACTGATGGTATTGCTAAAATGGAGATGGGCATAAAGATCAGCTTCAGTGAGCGAATTCATAGCAGTATGTGTCACCATCTCTTTTCGTCCGCTTGAATGAAGTCACACGAGCTCCAAAGGGAAGGTCACGTAGTTCCCGTGTAAAATAAACTTTGGATGGACATCGTTCGATCTCATGCCAATAGGTGAATGTGTGCGTCAACATGGCGAATATGATACAATGGTATCACTGAAAGAAACATCATTTTCTAAAAGTGCAAAATTCTTGGTTATGTGGGTTTCATTGTATTTTTTCTCGCAAAGGAAAGATAGAATCTATATCCGGTGTCAATTTCAGCTGCTGAAACGTTGTCCTTTCCTCAATATCGCTGTAAATGGCATACGGAATAGGGATTCATATATATATGTTTAGTCCTCAGTCCGAAGGCTGGTTGGATCCTCAACAGCTCTGCCATCAGCTGTCATAAATGGCCTAGGCATCACTGAAGAGGTGTACTAGGGAAATGAGGAGTGAGGTAGTTTCCCGTTGCTTTCCTCACTGAGCCAGAAGTTGCTATTACATATCGGTCTGCCAAGCCCACTGAAATGCATGCACCAACTGACCCTATGATCAACATTTTCAAGCCATTCATAGCAGGGACTGGCTGCATAAGGAATGGCATTACTAGCATCACTCATACCTCAGTCACTTTCATCTTATCAAAGCCAAGGATAAAGCTGAGACATATCAATGAAAGTAACAATATTGCTCTAGCCCATACCAGAAGACATAGTGCACTGTAAACACTACGTCCTGCCAGCAAAGGCATATATATATATCCTTGTTTTTCCTCAACGACCATGAGAGATCTCATATCGGAATCTTGAGTAATGGTATGGTAAAAATACGTCGAACGTATTTTGGAAGAATAACTATCTCTCATCTGATGATTTCCCGACTGCTATAAATTTTGTGGGATTTCGATATTGTAGGACTTATTACAAGTTGTCCATTTCATGACCGTATCGTAGGAATATAATCAAGAAGTTAGTAAAATAACCACCTAATCGATACTTTATTATTGCCTCAGGCAAAATTGAATATAAATTAGCACTTATAGGACATGTTTCGACCACTTCGTTACTTCACCAGGTCGCGCTCAATGACAAACCCTCCAGACAGCGCAGAATAAACATCTTTTCCAAACAAGAACGAGAGGCATGATGTCCTGTTCTGATGACCTCCATTTTTTAACAAAGGAGTCTCCAAAGAACTTTTATTATTTGTGCTTATTGTCCTAATGTTTTTTCTTCTCAATTCTTTCTTTATACAGCTGAACAGGACCACTAAGTGGTCGAAACATGTCCTCTAAGTGCTAATTTATATCGTCGCTTCACCGGTAAAACGTATCCCACAATACTCTTCCTATCCATTATTCTCCTTAAGACTGGTCATGCCTCTCAGCCACATATGGATACGCAGTCCATCAGAACAATGTCCGTAGTGTTCGTTTTCCTATGTCGACGATTAAACGAAAATGAACCTTACATGCATTGCACACTAGGAATGCGTAAATACGTAATACAAACGTACATTCCTACAGTACGGTACTGTAAGGTTCATTTTCCTTTACACATGGGAATAGGAAGATGAACACAACAAAATTTGTTCTGATGGACTGCATATTCATACGTGGCTGGGAGGCGTGACCAGTTTTAAGGAGAATAATTGATAGGAAGAGCTTTGTGGAATACAACCTTTTACCGGTCGAGCGACGATATTCAATTTTGCCTGAGGCAATAATAAAGTATCGATTAGGTGGTTATTTTACTAACTTCTTGATTGTAGGACTTCACATTTAGTTTTCTTCCGACTCTGTGATGTTAGGCCATCCAACGTAAAGGGAGTCCCTTTTCCTCCTTTCGGACTCCTTTTTATCTTATCCTTCAAGCTGTCGTTCCCTCACATTTTGGTAGTCATTTTCCTTGTAGATGTGGGGCGATGACCACGTGGTTTTTCACCTTAATACAATCACCACCATCGCCAGTTAACACGATTGAAGAGTATTTCCATGTCAGCGATTCTCGCCGTTGGTGTGGACTGAGCAACAGAAGTCTAAATTCATGAATATCTCTGGTGTCATAGTCGGTATTTACCAAGACATAAATGATCGAAAATTATGTTATCTATAACATGTGTTTTGTAGTGTTATTGATAGGGCCACTAAAATATAGATATTTGAGAATTAAATTTTATACCTTCCCCTTAATTACCATTTCACCCACCGTGAATGAAATTATTTATAGCCTAGATTATAGTGCTTTATTCACCTATTATGTATATATTTTCATCGTATTTTGTTCTGGTGATGAGTGTGCATGCAAGACAATTGTGAGCAATAGTCAAAACTCTTATGTATACAGAATGCCAACAGAGGGATGAAGAAAATTATACCACAGCCCTACTGAACATCATGCCGCGTTCGATTTCTGGCCAGAACAGGCATTTTTACCTGGACCTGAGGGCTGGTTCGAGGTCCAGTCAGCCTACGTGATTAGAATTTAGGAGTTATCTGACGGTGAGATAGCGGCCCCGGTCTCGAAAGCCAACAATAACGGCCGAGAGGAATCGTCGTGCTGACCACACAACACCTCTTAATCTGCAGGCCTTAAGGCTGAGCAGCGGTCGCTTGGTAGGCCAAGGCCCTTCAAGGGTTGTAGTGCCATGGCATTTGGTTTGGTTCGTACTGAATATCACACACCAATCTGGAGCTCAGACATCATACCGTAACCTATCACCCTCAGCACTGATACTCGTAAACACATTTCCAATGACCTTAGCAGATCCAGACATGTTTTTAACAAAATAATAATCAAATATGTATAAACATTATACTTTGACTTGGAAAAGTTTCATGGCCGTCTCCAATGACATTCTTTGCAGATGTTTGATTTCACTTATGCTTCTAAGTGCAGCAGCTAATCTCTTCTTTCTGTGTACTGAGAAGGTCGTCCCGGAGACTTGTAGTGTGATCCCTAGATACTTGAACTGCTTTATCGGTGTTAATGTGTGTCCCCCACATACAATGTAGTCCTCTTTCGATAAGCGTCCTCCTCTCCTGAATACCATTAATTCTGTTTTCTTTAGATTCATCCTTAGCTCGTTGTCATCACCGTATCTGTGCAAAGAAATCCTACCACCGGGCCAGCCAGGAGTGTGTATGTGTATTGTGCAATGAACAGTGCCATACATATCACGTAATGAAGTGCAAGAAGAGAACAGTCTCTCTGAATCAATTTTGCTCTGAACAAAGTGCTCCTTGAGTGAATTGTAATTTACTTGATGTAATATGTAAATTTTGCACATTGTGCGCAATAAAATTTATTATAAACATCATACTACTTTCTGCAGTACAGGTTAAATATCCCTCCCGATACTGAACATTAGTAAGCAAATATACGATAAAAACGCTTTCACGATAATCAATGCATGTGCAGAGAATCGAACTGCCACTATACTGAGAATTTGTATGTTCTTGAGTCTGGAGCTCTTAATGTACGTGCTATACCAGTCAGATAGGGAAGTTTCAAAGTTTAATTTTATTTCCCTGACAGTCAACTACGAGGAAATTTTGTCTAGTGTGAATATTTACAGAAACAGTGCATTTCTTAATTGAAAAATAGCATTGGCCTTCCCAATGAAATTCCTTATTTACACCGGTGTTCAAATCGTGCAGGTGTACACCATTACAGCGAGGTGTACCTCAATATCTTATTTATTTGTAACGCACAAGAAAGAAGGAAGCCATGCATCATGATTTGGCACTAACGTTTTAATGAACTTGTCAAGGTAACCTCCTATCATATAAATCAGTTTGCACCCACCCCATAGCAAAGTAACAAATTTATTGGACTCTATCAGCCAACAGGTTAACAAAGACCCTGTCGCAACCTTAATAAGGAACACAAAGGGAGATATTATTATAGAACCTCAAGTCACTGGCACCAATAAGAGAGATGAAATGTAATTAATTGATTTCTCGAACCGCAACGGTGACAGGTGGTCAAAACTTGTAGAGGGAGGTTAATTGCGGACACCAGACTCAATTATACACTACGAGTACTAAATTGATGATTTAACATGAATTTTTAACATTTTGAATTGTGAAGAAAACTGATATTGAAATATGATCATTGTGATAGTAAGTGTAGTGTGATTTCCTATTGGAGATACTGTTGTATTTCTTTAGATATCTTCGTTGTTAATTTTGGTTATCATCCGATAAGTATTTCATTCAGTGTAAACCCGTCTCTGCTAGGCTAAAAACACTGCTTCGCTATCAAATAATGCTGCGATAGCTTTACGGATTGGCGAAAGCTACAGGTTATATGCTCCTGCTGCGACACTTATCGGATTCCTCAAAGTACGCTGTTGACAACTCTATTTTTAGATATGTATGGGGAAGAGGGATATAAAACTTAGGTTTGTGAGATACATTTCGCCCTAAAATCAATACTTACCGCAAGGAAGTACAATAATACCTTAAAACTATTTTATAAAGTCGAAGTTGTCGGGATCCATGGCTAAATGGTTAGCGTACTGTTCGTTGGTGACAGGTGTTCCGGGTTCGATTCCCGGATGGGTCGAGAATTTTTACCATAATTGGCTAAATTCGCTGGCACGGGGGCTGGGTATATGTGTCGTTTTTATCATCATTTCATCCTCATCACGACGCGCAGGTCTCTTACGAGTGTCAAATCAAAAGACCTGCATCTGGCGAGCCGAACTTGTCCTCGGACACTCCCGACACTAAAAGCTATACGCCATTTCATTTTTTTCAACTCCAAGTGATTTTTAAATAATTTGTGACATAAAATATGTTTCTGATCACTGTTGTTCCAACACAGTGGTGCAGTCGATTAGTTACTATCCTTCATTCGCATGATAAATCCGAACTCGAAAGATGTTGGTGGTATTCGATGGAGGGCCTATTTAAAAGTGACAACGTTATATCGTTCGTTGAATTCCAGTCCGGTAATGAACCCCTTCTTCTTCTTAATCTGTTTACCCTCCAGGGTTGGCTTTTCCCTCGGACTCAGCGAGGGATCCCACCTCTACCGCCTCAAGGGCTGTGTCTTGGAACTTCAGACTTTGGGTCGGGGGATACAACGGGGGAGAATGACCAGTACATCGCCCAGGCGGCCTCATCTGCTATGCTGAACAGGGGCCTTGTGGAGGGATTGGAAGATTGGATGGGAGAGGCAAGGAAGAGGGAAGGAAGCGGCCGTGGCCTTAAGTTCAATCAATCAATCAATCAATCAATCAATCAATCAATCAATCAATCAACCAACCAATCAATCAATCAATCAATAAATCGATCGATCAATCGATCAATCAATCAATCAATCAATCAATACTGATCTGCATTTAGGGCAGTCGCCCAGGTGGCAGATTTCCTATCTGTTGTTTTCCTAGCCTTCTCTTAACTGATTTCAAAGAAATTGGAAATTTATTGAACATCTCCTTTGGTAAGTTATTCCAAACCCTAACTCCCCTTCCTATAAATGAATATTTGCCCCAGTTTATTCTTTTGAATTCCAACTTTATCTTCATATTGTGATCTTTCCTATGTTTATAAACGCCACTCAAACTTATTCGTCTACTAATGTCATTCCATGCCATCTCTCCGCTGACAGCTCGGAACATACCACTTAGTCGAGCAGCTCTTCTTCTTTCTCTCAATTCCTCCCAGCCCAAACTTTGCAACATTTTTGTAACGCTACTCTTTTGTCGGAAATCACCCAGAACAAATAGAGCTGCTTTTCATTGGTTTTTTTCCAGTTCTTGAATCAGGTAATCCTGGTGAGGTTCCCATACACTTGAACCATACTCTAGTTGGGGTCTTACCACAGACTTATATGCCCTCTCCTTTGCATCCTTACTACAACCCCTAAACACCCTCATAACCATGTGCAGCGATCTGTACCATTTATTTACAATCCCATTTATGTGATTACCCCAATGAAGATCTTTCCTTATATTAACACCTAGATACTTACAATGATCCCCAAAAGGAAGTTTCACCCCATCAACGCAGTAATTAAAACTGAGAGGACATTTCCTATTTGTGAGACTCACAACCTGACTTTTAACCCCGTTTATCAACATACCATTGCCTGCTGTCCATCTCACAACATTGTCGAGGTCATTTTGCAGTTGCTCACAATCTTGTAACTTATTTATTACTCTATAGAGAAAAACATCATCCGCAAAAAGCCTTACCTCTGATTCCACTCCTTTACTCATATCATTTATATATATAAGAAAACATAAAGGTCCAAAATTACTGCCTTGAAGAATTCCCTTCTTAATTATTACAGGGTCAGATAAAGCTTCGCCTACTCTAATTCTCTGAGATCTATTTTCTATAAATATAGCAACCCATTCAGTCACTCTTTTGTCTAGTCCAATTGCACTCATTTTTGCCAGTAGTCTTCCATGATCCACCCTATCAAATGCTTTTGACAGGTCAATCGCGATACCCCCAGAATCCAAAATATTTGCGATATCCTGCTGGAATCCTACAAGTTGAGCTTCACTGTAATAACCTTTCCTAAAACCGAATTGCCTTCTATCAAATCAGTTATTAATTTCGCAAACATGTCTGATGTAATCAGAAAGCATGCCTTCCCAAAGCTTACATGCAACACATGTCAAACTTACTGGCCTGTAATTTTCAGCTTTATGTCTATCACCCTTTGCTTTATATACAGGGCTACTGTAGCAACTCTCCATTCATTTGGTATAGCTCCTTCAACCAAACAATAATCAAATAAGTACTTCAGATATGGTACTATATCCCAACCCAATGTCTTTAGTATATCTCCAGAACTCTTATCAATTCCAGCCGTTTTTCTAGTTTGTATCTTATTGTAAATGTCATTGTTATCGCATGTAAATTTTAACACTTCTTTAGCATTAATCTCCTCCTCTATCTGGACATTATCCTTGTAACCAACAATCTTTACATACTGCTGACTGAATACTTCTGCCTTTTGATGAACCCCACATACACACTCCCCTTGTTCATTAATTATTCCCGGAATGTCCTTTTTGGAACCTGTTTCTGCCGTAAAATACCTATTCATACCCTTCCATTTTTCACAAAAATTTTGTATGACTGCCAATTATGCTAAATTCAATTTCCTAGTAAGTTCCTTCAATTTCTCCTTACTTCCACAGCCATTTATAACTATTTCTTTCCAGTCTGCACCTCCTTCTTAGTCTATTTATTTCTCTATTATAATAAGGTGGGTCTCTACCATTCCTTACCACCTTTAAAGGTACAAACCTATTTTCACTTTCCTCAAAAATTGCTTTAAGCCCATCCCAGAGTCTGTTTACATTTTTATTTACCGTTTTCCACCGATCATAGTTACCTTTTAGAAACTGCCTCATGCCTGCTTTGTCAGCCATATGGTACTGCCTAATAGTCCTGCATTTAAGACCTTCCTTTCTATCACATTTATTTTTAACTACGACAAAAACAGCTTCATGACCACTAATACCATCTATTACTTCAGTTTTTCTATAGAGCTCATCTGGTTTTACCAGCACCACATCCAGGATATTTCCCCCTCTAGTTGGTTCCATCACTTTCTGAATCAGCTGTCCTTCCCATATTAACTTATTTGCCATTTGTTGGTCATGCTTCCTGTCGTTCGCATTTCTTTCCCAATTGACATCTGGTAAATTCAGATCTCCCGCTACAATCACATTCCTTTCCATGTCGTTTCCCACATAGCTGATTATCTTATCAAATAATTCTGAATCCGTGTCAGCGCTACCCTTTCCCGGTCTGTACACTCCAAAGACATAAAGTTGCCTATTATCTTCAGAAATGAGCCTCACACCTAGAATTTCATGTGTATCATCTTTGACTTTTTCGTATCTTACAAATTCTTCTCACCAGAATGAATACTCCCCCTCCCACCATTCCTATCCTATCTTTACGATACACACTCCAGTTCCGTGAGAAAATTTCTGCATCCGTTATATAATTTCTCAGCCATGATTCAACTCCTATTACAATATCTTGTAGTGTAATTTGGGTGTGCGTGACGTGTGACGTGGTGGTAGGTATGGGTAGGTGTCGTGTTGTATTTTAGATAAGTATGTACGCTCAGAATATGATCTGGCCATGCACCAGAATGGGAATGGTAAGTCAATGCACCAAGAAAAACACAAGGCATAAACCAGGATACTAATCCAACTGACGCAGTACCAATCAACGCACGTGATGGCGTAGCAAAAGGGATGTAACAACACTCCAAAAAAAAAAAATATATATATGTCCGTCCGTGCACAAGTTCACAGGTAGTTTTCAATTTTCAAGATAAAAGGTTTTCAGCAGAGCGCATAAATGGAAGCTTTTTCACTGAGTCCATATATTCAGAGGAACCGAGGTAGGTACAAATTTCGTGAGGGCAAGGAAAGGCGTACGACAACAAAAAAAGGGGAAAGAAGAAATAGTTTTTTTATAATAACAATATATTAACAAAAAACACCCAGAAGAAACATTTACAAGCCAAAGAAAACAACAATCATCCAAAGGTCAGTTAGTTCTGACTTCCAAAAGAGAAAAAGCAGATGGGACAACCATGTTAATTTTCAGATCTGTTTTTCAAAGAGAACAGCTAGACTCTAAACCTTCAATAATAATACAACCTCTTTTACATGAGGAGTGTCCTACACAAGGAAAACAGAAATTTACGTATGAACACGAAAAAACATTAAAATTTGAAAGACATATGGGCCACTGTACAATAATACATGTAGAAGAAAAAAAAAGGGGCGGAAGGGATGCGGAATAGGAAGGTGGGGAAAGGGGAGGGACGTGAAAGAAAACGGTACCAATGGCTGCCAACAGGGATTTGGAAAATAGGACCAGCCAGTATCGATGAAATTCCAAAATAGCAAACAGAAGCTAGGTGATAGTTCAATTGATTCTATTCATGCGTTTGCTCAGGAAAACAGTTGAATTTCAATGGTTCATATCGCAGCAATCACTTGAGGTATCACAAAGTCCAACTTCGGAGTGAGATGGTAATGTAAATTCCAAAGTAAGGTACCGCTATCAATAGCTGCAGTTAACTGATTATCAACATGAACTGTGATTGGTAGCCAGTAACGGCAATTTGAAAATTAACGAAGTGCAGCATTAAAAGAAAGTTCAAAGAACAACATGGAAATGAAATAAATTAAAGTTTTCGCTCACCCGTCCAGCAGTCGTAGCTTTTCAATGGTACACAAAAGCACATTTTAAAAGAAACATTGCACACAGTCCAGCTGGTAGCAAAATAAAACCAAGTCCTCCCTCCACACAAATCGTCGTGTTCATCGCAACTCCCTGCTCAAGCCCAGAGCAGGCCAATTTATATTGAGGTAGAAGCGTCCAGAAAGGACGAGAGCATACAGTACCCAATGCGCAGCGAAGCGGTAGGGGAAGGAAAGAGGGAGGGTAAGCCGCACGAGCAGTTGAAGCTGGACGGGCGAAGAGAGCACAGGCAGGTTAGTAGCGGCATATGCAGCGTAGTAAACGTAGAATCCATAAAACAGTAGAAAAATTCGGAGCACGTTATAATCTGGTAAATATATATCTATTAAATTACTTAATTCTAGTCCTTTCTTTACAATACTTGTACAGTTCAACACCAACACTTTTTTGTCATCCCTACTTGATTTCCAGTTCCCTATTCCCTTATCACCGCTCCCTAGGCCACCCCATTTCCCTGAATGTACCTCCCTATTACCCTTTTAAACAAATTTCCTAACTTATACGTACCATTGCGGTTTAAGTGCAGGCCATCTGAGCGCAGATCCCTATCTCCTACCCATACATTAGGATCTAGAAATTTCACTCCCAGTTTCCCACACATCCACTCCATAGTTTCATTTAAATCCCCAATCACCCTCCAGTCAGTATCCCTCCTACACAGTATTCCACTGATAACAATCTCCGCCTTCTTAAACTTCAACCGTGCTGCATTTACCAGATCCCACACATCTCCAACTATGCTGGTACCGTACATATATCAGCTTGCCTTACGTTGTTAGTACCAACGTGAAACATTACCACCTTCTCCTTTCCCTCCTCCCTCTCTTCTACTTTTCTCAACATCTGCCTCAACCTAATTCCTGGATAACACTCTACCCTGGTTCCCTTTCCTCCACACACTTTTCCCACATGTCTTTAGGTACCATCCCGGCATATGTCTGGAGAAGAAGTGGAAAACCACGGAAAACCACTTCGAGGAAATTGTCGGTATGTATTCAACCCTCTACCCTTCCTGCCTTTGAAATGTGGCGCCGGCTCGAGACATCCCAGGGTCGCTGACTGGGTACTACCCTCAGAGATATCTTCAGATATTATAAACTAACCTTAAATTAATCAAGCGGGAAGGATAAAAGAGAAGAAATAAAATAATTAAATAAAATCCGAATGAGAACATTTACGAATGCAAAATTTATTGAAAAAGGCTAAACTTTGGCAAAGCAAATATACTTCTATACAAACAATAAACTCTTCGGACCAAATATTGTTCACAACCTCTATCACCCTCGACTATAAAATATCAACCTCATGACTCATAGATTTCAAATCCTTCTAAACACATTACTTCATCTTTATTACAATTCCCTTTCATCTTATTCATCAACTCTACTTCAGTACTTCAAAAATTTTAATCCAATTTCATTCCACTCATATTTTGGTAACACCATATTTCAAAATTTTCAATAATAAAATATTATAATAATCTATCATCATGACCTTTGTTAATTTGTCAACGTACCTTTTTAAAATGTTAATACAACCAAAACTTCTTCCGTTCATTCTTTGAATAACAAATTCATTTTTTGCTCTCCATACCTTTAAATTATTTCCTCACCATATGATAAACCTTGTAGTTACCATTTACTAGATACCAAATTATTTATTTAAATACACTCTTCAAAATGAAATGTATGAGGCTGTGTAAATTCATTAAGCAACATCCGCCGTGTAATTCACAACTCATCTTTTAATTAATTAAATCCATTAAATTCATTATGATTTACAAATTCGCAGTTATCAATGTCGGTATAATTGTTACCTTGAAAATCATAAGTTTATCCAATTAAGTTTGTTAGATTTGGTAATTCAATCCAAAATTTTATATATCATAAAATTATTCATCACAAATTTTATATAAAAAAAATAGTCCCTATTATGATTTGAGTCCGAAACTATTTAACTTATTCTTTCTCAATACCATCCTCCCTCATATAATGCTGATAATATGGAACGCACGCACGAAATCGAAAAGTAACCCTGACATAAATAAATTAAGTTAATTCACCGATTCATCTAAAATTAAAAATATCTTGCATATGCCTAATTAGCTGTTTATCAACACAAAAACATCCTACCCTGTAGCAAGACCTACACTACAATGATAATGCACCTTAACCTACACTGATTCTACAGACAATGGGATGAACCTCATTGCCGCAAGTATAAACAACCACATGAACTGAATTCAACATCAAAAAAAAATATTGCAACTGCAAAATCAAAATTTGCATTGCCCACATATTGAAGAACATATAACATAAACAAACACAACATAATTTCAATCATATAGTCACAGGGGAAATCATTATACACTGGCTCGGCCGGGCATCGAACTCCGACCCTCAACATGGCATCATTACAGTGACCTATCATTATGCTTGCCGCAATGATCTGTCACGAAGTCTAGCTATCATTATTTAATCTAATTGTGCTGTCCTGAGTTCCACAAACAGAATTTTTCTTACGGATGAATGCGATATTTTGTTACTTATAAGACCTTACTACAGCTGCCATAGCCTCTCTAATACACAACGCGCCGTCCTGGTCTGTAGCCTTATCGCACGCCCGACTCATTTCATTGACACGGCATTCTAACATGTTCGCACCCACTTAAATTCTCTCTCTCTCTACTCTAAATGAAGCCATATGTTCCTCCACAATATCATGCGCCTGTGCGAACAGTTACTAATTATATAATACTCTCAATATATTTTATTCATTTCATATTTCACGTATTATTCTACATTTCTCACTCCATTATCAGGAACACGTATATCATTATGCCGGTATTTACATATATATATGGCGCTACACAATCATTGGTTCGACTCTTGCGGTCGGCATTTTGTGTCTTAGAGGTCCCTATTTCAACACTAGCTAACTACTTCTCGGACATTTTTAGGATGACAATTATTCCCTTCAGCACAAAATTTCTCATTGATTAACGGTGCACGTTACTTACTGATGACATATATTTTCCAAAATCCCACTGTAATGTGCCAGACAGTCCGGGTTCGAAACTTGGGTCAGTGAAAATTTTCTTGACGAACTTTTCATGCGACATGCCAGGTTAATCTATCTATTCCCTCTAACTAATCCTTACTGATGCCTCCTACGTCATTAAATATTCACACACGCACACGCTAATATTTGCTAGAAGATCACGCACTGAGAAAAAAAAAAAACCATGTTTCACACCCGTAATGGAAAATCATTATTTACACACATTATTTCCACACTCGCGAAGACCATATTTTACCACACGCTAATATCACAATATGTACACCCCCCTAGGCATCAGCATAAAATAAAACCTAAAAAAAAAACCTAACTATCCTTGCTACAGTACTTATAAAGGAAAATAAACAAATAATCATGCATTAATTTATTTACAGTTAACAGCTAATCATGCACATGCTAGATAATGAATCAGGGTACTTATCGACTCGGCGACGCTCCATACTCAGCTCCACGGCCTCATGGTTTCAGGTCGGCCCCATGATGTACTTAAGCCATCATGCTAACGGCCTCAAAACCTGAACCCATACCATTCTCCACACCCATGGTCTTCACTCTTGTTGCTTTCATGAAATCACACGCTCATCGCTTCCTACTACACTAAAATACATATAAAAAACACAGATAAAGTTAAATTATTCTAGCACATACACTTCTTCACAATTGTAATATACACTTTGTCTCTGCTTTCCGCGAGTTTACACGTGGCACTGCGATGCGTCCTTGTTTGATCTCGCTCCGATCCTAATTTTTCAGTTAATGTGGTAAAAATTCACCTTCTTGAATTTACAAAAATTTCGGTCATTATTGAGTTAAATGCAAAGTCTATCGGACCCGTAGTATCTTCGACAGCTAGTTATTTGATAGGAAATGCTCTAGATTAGGGTTCTCGTGAACCACATACACGTACGTCCGACACGTTCAAATTTCCGTAGCAGAGTGCCTCTTCTCAGCGGCACGTGTCTCCTTCATGCACGCCGGATCCTGGATAGGAAGCTCGGGGAACCCCATTAACAATGATGTAACATCCCGTCACATCTGCCTGCGATTATTTATTCCAATAAATTGTTGCAAATACGCCGTCTTTAATTATTGTTCTCAAAATGGTTTAATCTTGTTTTCACCTTATCCCCTGGTGGATTTAAACATTTTTAGAAGTCATTTATGCGGCACCCATCTTTAATTTACCCCCATCATTCCAAAACCTGCTCTGCTGCGATTCGCTGCCTGAAAATGTTGCCAACTTAAATCTGGTGACTTTTGTCATCACACCTCATGGAATATTCCAATGCTTTCCATTTCATCACAAGATGACCTTGACACGTGGAACTATCTTTAAACCTGGGCAAGCGTAATGGCGCCACACATCCGGCCTATAATGTAACTGCGGCTATTCCCTCATATGCCATTTTTTTAATTTCTAATATTTTTAAAGACAATGATATGAGCCAATTGGGCTCAGTATATAATTGTGTCTTTATTCCTAAATTTTTATTTTCCCAATATAAGAGGGCAAGAAACACGCAAATAAATAAACCGACGAACAAAGACACGAAAATCAATCAATCAATCAATCAATCAATCAATCAATCAATCAATCAATCAATCAATCAATCAATCAATCAATCAATCAATCAATCAATCAATCAATCAATCAATCAATCAATCAATCAATCAATCAAACATGGTGTTAAAAATAATATTACTGCGGATTAAGGATAATGATAATCACGGTAATGTGATATTCGTTCGTAAGATTTGACATTTGGTATGTTAATCTTCAGAGAATATGTTTGAGAAAAAATTGATGCAGGTTTATTCTGCCTTCTTGCTGAGTTGCCATGGGTTTTGGATTGACACATTCAAGAGCAAAGGAAAAATTGGCCATCGCCATTTTTTTCCCGCGAATTGCACCTCTTAATCTGTTAACATATTGGTCCATAATATCTGTTCCTTCTATTGAATAATGTATTTTTTTAAATGTTAGGACAAGGTACTGTGATTAATTTTTTGTCGGCTTGAGAATGTCTGCCTACCTTACGCACAGGTGAGACTGGGTGAGTAGTAGAGGTCATTCAAATCACATTGTAATCATGTCACTTGACAATAAGAATCTAAACATAGCTGGTAACATGTTCATAATTACCTCTCTTATATTCCCTTACAGATCTGGGTTTTTTTTTTGTTAATTGAGCATTATTGGGAGTTCTGTTCTCTCTTATTTTTCCTGTTTCATCATAACCATTGTTTTTAGGTATGCCACTAAACAAATGCCAGTGAAGCGGTTGCCAAATTATAAGTTATAAGGCAAGAATTTCATGCTATCATCAAAGTCATCGATCACCATGTCAAGAGGGAGGCTGCTTTTCCGAACTGTCTGTCCTAATCATAATTCGAATGAAGAAATTTGTATTGGTATACTTCAAAGATCATTAAATATCCAAAATCGGACTTTAGACACCAAGCGTTATAGCCAAAGCGTATTGGTTTTCCACGGATTAACTGATCACATCCGTGCCGGCCGTGATAAGCTATCATAGATTCATCATAGCTCAATTCTTGAAATGAAATGAAAAGTTTTAAGAAATTAAGTTACCTTTTCATAAGAAGGTGAATTTTCCAAAGTGTATAATCCAATTAAGACATGTCGTTAAAATGTGACTCATAATATAAAAAAAAGCGATCTCATTTTGTTGTATCACATACCACTTCATTCCTGACATTTTTACCAGAATCAAAATAAAAACGTTTTCCAGGAAGCTGATTATAACCTGAAATGATTAGAACCCCTAACAACAGCTTCAGCTCCTCTCTAGATACTTGAAGATCTGATGAATTTAAAAAAAATATATGATTTCTACTAAGACCACATCTAACAGATTAGAAATAAGAAACAACTCAAATAGCTTCGCTGGAGAAAAGTCTCTATATATTGAGATTCGAGAAAAGGTGGTTTAGAATATATGTAATGTCTTTTCTCATCCATCTATATTGATGTGTCTGTGGACGTTCAGATTGTGAATAGGTTGAAGTTCCTTCATCCTTGCTTTTTCACAAGAATTCATCCTTACAACTTGTGAATCTGTATCATCTAAGCAGCCGTTTCCACCAATTCCTTATTACTTGAAAAAGAAAACCAACCTCAGTGGCAACATTCAGTTGCTTACCGCTTAGGTCGTCAATCATTCCCCCATAATCCTCATCTGCAGAATCCTTATCGGATAGGATTATGGTCTCTGGAGGTTCTATAAGTACTTAACGTGTCGTCATTTTATAGTTCTGGAAAATTCGTATTGGATAGGTTGATGGTCTCCGGAGGTTCTATAAATATCTTATCTTATTCAAGTTTAATCATGTTATAGTTCTGCAAGGATCTAGTGAACAGCCAATTCCCTGCAGGCAATAGAACACATAATTTCCATTAGCGACATCATACGTTATCATGCGTTATCATACGGTATATGGCCATTTAGGACTCAGGTGGCATGCATCTGGTAACTTTTAATATCTCCGTGTTAAAATGTCATCACTTTGTAGCGTCACATGCCAAAAGTTATCTTCCTGTTGCTAAGAGAGATTGAAAGGCAAATGAACTTACCTTACTGGGCGATGCATTGTACTGTACGTCCCCAAGAGTCTGCACTGAACTGTCAGGCTTCCGGTTACGCTATGAATGAAGGACTTACTGACTCTCGATTACAGATTCAAACTCACGACAATCAGCAACCTTTGAAAGCCATCAGTTCTAAAATAGATTCCATGCACTCTCATGGCACACGCCATAGCAATAAGTCTCAGGTTCATTTTGTGGCTGTGACAATATGGAAGCTGCTGAACTTGAGTATGACGGTATTAGTAGTGCTGAGTGAGTGATAACATATACTATGAATGATATTACTCATAGGGACATTCGTTATACGCTAGCACACCTGAATCGATTTGAAAAGGACTCCATTTTACCTACTGTTGGAATTTTTATTTCTGACACTCGAGTTTCGAATTTAATTACAAACGAAACGGTAGTCCTAAAGTAAACTGAGTTATTCAGATATTTTCCTCGTTTAATTCTGCATTCATAAACTTTTAATTTCGTTGTAGATAAATATTGTCCGGCTTTCTGGCTTCTTCTCTAGGCACCACTTACGTAAAAATGTGTACGTGGAAAACTAATTGTTTGATGGTAGTGAAATTTATATGTTATAAATACATATATTCGTAATGGAATGCTTAAAATAAACGTTTTTCAAAGAACCCCAAGAGAAGTTCTGATCTTTTTCCAAAGCAACGTTTTCTCAGCCCGGAATAACCGTACCACAGGAAACTTGGCTTTGTTTTGAAGCACTTAGTCGTGGTTATAAGAAACTACAACTACTGTAATTGTACAGTGTGATATTGAATTTATGAAGAGTAATATTGATTGGAGGTTGTGTGTGCGCTGGTCCTTGTGATTAACAGCAGGCGGGGTAGTGAAATCGGGTGCAGCGTTTGTCTCAGCTTACTGTGCAACCTCGACGATCTCCCGGGTTGCTGACTTATCAGACGAATGACCTAATAGTTAAATACCAGGTGTATGTATACTTTTTGCCGGTTTATTGTGGTGAAGAAGACACGTAATATTCAAGAGAAATTCATTTTTTTTTTAATTCAAAATATTAGCCATCGGCTTCTACACACTTCGCCCATCTTTCAGGTAAGTTATGAATACCATGCCAGAAAAACTGCTTGTCTTTTGCGGCAAACCATTCGTCGAGCCAATTTCCAACTTCCCCGAAATTGGTGAAGTGCTGCTCTGCGAGCGAAGAGGTGATAGTCAGATGGCGCCAGGTCGGAAAAGTTCCGTCCAAGCAGTGGCCGGAGCACTGCGCTCCTAGTGAAGTAAAACAGTCAAGTGTTAAAGTGTCGTGCCATTTAGTGCCGTTTGAACGATAGAAGTACTTCACTAGTGAAAGTGTAAACAGTACCCTAAGAAAACACAATGCAACAAATCAGGAAGAATACGCTCAAATGTACCTTCCAACGGAATCAAACTCGTCCATCTGCAGCCTAAATTCATGTACGGTCCTCAAAAGAGGCCACGCATACGGTAACACAGCCATACACAAGCCTCAAGGACCCGAGATTTAAAAAAATAGACACCCCTCAGGCTATTCAGGTGATCAATGCTGCACATGGGGCATGGCTTAACCACTTTTATCATTATGGCAATATTATTAACCTATATGATAATGACCCTGAATGTAAACTATGAAAACTGTAAATAAGCAACTTCTACTAAAATAACTCATCCGAGACCAGGACATTGATATTACTCTACTACAGGAAGTTGTATCAACCGACATGCAGCCCATTTCTGACTACGAAACTCTTGTGAATGTACAAGGGAATAAACGAGGAACTGCTATATTCATTAAGGACATCATTCCATACACTGAACCTGTCTTTCTGTTGTACACGCGAGGGATCAGCATGTGTTAAAGATCTACTGATAGTTAATGTCTATGCATCTTCGGGTTCGCGGGCCAGATCTGAAAGATGATAATTTTTCACAACAGATATCCTTCCTCTTGTCCAACATTTCCAAGGCAACATAATAATTCGGGGCGATTTTAATGACGTCATGTCAGCGAAAGACCACACTGCGTCTTTTGAAAGTTCTCCAGCTTTGACTGCTTTGATACAAGGGCTACAAATAAGATACATGGGAACTGAAAAGGTCGCAATCTGCAAAATACACTTATTTCTACAATACAGAGGCCTCCATATTAGATAAAATTGATGTTAGCAAAAATTTGCAGGGAGAAGCACGCGAAGTGGATGTATGTCCTGCGGAATTTTCTAATCATTGTGCATACATATGAAAGTTAAGGCTACCAGCTCTAGGCCCAGCCCGTGGAAGATGCTCGTGGAAACTAAATCAAACTATATTACTGCATATAGAGTTACAAGGATAATTTTCCACAGAATGGCAACAATGCGAACGGCAAATAAACCGATATAAAGACACATTTGACTGGTGGCTGTTGTATGCAAAACTCCGTGTTATAAAATTCGTGAAGACGTACAGCTCCCAACGCCATCGGATGTACAGACATACAACCGAATTTTACTATCAATGTTTACGCCAGCTGTTTACAGAAGACCCTACCAATCCAGTGATTTAACACAAAATAAAACAAGTAAGGGCCCAGTTGCTGACATTACACCGAAGGTTCCAAGAAAGACTAAATTACGCGCCCGAGAAAATTAAAGTACTAATGAGGAAACGCCTTCAGTTTATCATCTAATCCGAGCATGTCGTAGGCGACGCCAGAAATGCATTAATCAACTTACTAACTCTGAAGAAAGCGGAATCCAAAATTTCAGACACCATTGTACGCTCCTTTGAAAAGTTGTAAGGAGATGAATCCAATACACCTGTGGATCAACAGGACCGGATTTTTGACGGCATACGAGGACAAGTACGGCTTCGCAATCAAGACAACTTATGCATGCTGTTAAGAGAAATAGCGTACCAAGCTATCATAAAAACGCGTCAAATAGTTCTCCTGGGACAGATGGATTTGGAAAATAATTCTATGCTATGATGTGGCCAGTCATCAAGGATGAACTCATTTACGCTTTAAACAATACTCTTGAACCGTGTAGGGATATCGATCGGATGAAGGACGGTGTAACAGTACTCTGTCCAAAAAAGTCACATCCCAAGACTACAGCTGAGTTTCGTCCCATAACTCTTTTAAATTTCGACTATAAGATACTCACCCGATGATTGAAACGTAGAATTAGTGCTTTTGTTGAGGACGCAATATTCAGTCATCAATCAGGTGCAGTCTAATGACGCAGTATCCTTGATAGCGTCTGTGACATTCGAGACACAAGAAGCAAATCAGTGACGGAAAGTCAATGTAGTTAGCTCATTTCACTGAATTTTGACCATTATTTTGATGGAGTAAATCAGAGATATCTGCTGGAGGTATTTAAAGCTCTGCGTTTCAATGCACGATTCACGTCAATAATTGAGAAAATAGTGATTGGTGGAATATCCAAGATAAATGTGAATGGCTACCTAACAAGTGCAATCAGAGTTGAGAGAGGAGTTCGCCAGGCCTTTCCCTTACCTATGGCCATGTTTGTTATCTCGTTGTAACCTTTTAGTAGTTATTTAAAGCACACATTTTCACCGGGAACCTTAGATATGTTTGTTTATGCTGATGATGTCGCTTGATTTTCAACTACGATACAGATTTACAACAGCTAATAACGCAACTAGAGACTTACGGTCACTATTCTGGAGCAGTTCTTAACTTTCAGAAGATCAAGACAATGCTCATAGGTAATAGAATAAGAGAGTACAGAGATCTTCCGCCATGGATGAATGTATGTATGTATGTTTAGTCATCAGCCCGAAGGCTGGTTGGATCCTCAACAGTTCCACCATGAGCTATCATAGATGGCCTAGGCAACACTGAAGAGGCGTACTAGGAAAATGAGGAGTGAGGTAATTTCCCGTTGCTTTCCTCACCGAGCCAGAAGTTGCTATTACATATCAGTCTGCCAAGCCCACTGAAATGCATGCACCAACCGACCCTATGAGCAACAGTTTCACACCATTCATAGCAGGGACTGGCTGCGTAAGGAATGGCATTACTAGCATCGCTCATACCTCAGTCACTTTCATGTTGTGTCAAAGCCAAGGATAAGACAGAGACAGATCAATTAAAGTAACAAAATTGCTCTAGCCCATACCAGAAAACTTAGTGTAGTGTAAACACTAGGTCCTGCCAGAAAAGACATATGGATGAATGTAACAGAGGAAATTAAGATATTAGGAGTGACATTTTTAATAGCGTGCACGAGATGATTCAGAAGAACTGGTCCCATGCCCTCACCAATAGGGAAAGGCGTTCTACAACAAGCTAAATATAAATTGCAACTCCTGCAGAAAACAACACAGCATGCGCTCAGAAAAATCTGGTATATAAACCAAAGTTTGCCTATGCCACGAAGGATAGGCTGATAAGCATACGGATAGCTTCAGCAATAGAATGGTACATATGGCAGGGTTCAATATTCAGGATCGGTAGAGTTACACTTAGACTAGCTAAATCTGAAGGAGGACTCGCGCTTGTTGACGTGCATGCAAAAACCAAAGACGCACTTCCTTAAATGAAATTTGGAATTGATGCAAACACCTGGACACCTCACATCAAAAAATAATCTTAAAGCAATGTTGAAACCCCGGCGAAAGTAGTAATCCACTGCAGTGTATGATGTCAATCACCACGCGTCGCATGCACGATACTTAAGATGTGAACTGAGTTATCTACCCAGGGACCTCCTTACATCTACAGAAATTACAACGAAGAAGTTGTACAACCATATGCTCCGACAACAATACCAAGCCCCTAACATTGTGAAGACGGCGCTGATTGTCAACTGGTGCCGTGTTTCGAAGAATGCATCGCATCGTGCAGTACCAAACACCTCGGGTCTCCTGGTACAGGGTAATACACGATAAAATACCCACAAATCCATATGTAAGAAAACGTTTTGTGCACGTTATGCAGGGACTGTAGTGATACCATACATCACAGACTAGGTCAGTGTGAAATCAATCAGCAGGTATGGAGAAAATATAGGGGGCTATTACAAACCGTTATAAATCAGTCTGACATCTACATTTCATCTGACTGGTTAGTCCGTCCGACTTCAGTCTGAGGTCATCTGAATTGAACAGTGCAGTAGTGCTGCTACTAGGGAGTCAGGTGCACAGCGTGTTACACACTAAAACTCCTGGAAGCGAAGAAGATATTTTCTCGAATATGAGTGTCTCGATAAGTAAAGCTCTTACTTGTCCGAAGGAAAGGAAGTAAACCAGCTGGCCTATGTTATCAAGTGCAAGTGCGGTTTCACAGAACGAGTGCTCCAGTATTAAAGTGTAAACGTGAAAATGAAATGGGAGAAAGGAACAGTGACTCTATGGAATGTTGTTAATTTATTTCAAATTAGTGTGGAAACTTTTTAAAAATATTTCGATTTTTTATGGTTGTACTAGTTATTGTTCAAATACTAAGTTTATGTTTGTCAGTTTAAGAGCATAAATAATTAATTTTAAAAAGTTCGGAGAATTACGGCGGGTGGGGAAGGATGTCCCACCCAAGCGATTTCAAGGTGTCTTTCACTGATTTTGCTGTGTGGGACGGCGCATTGTCGTGTAACAGAATCACTTTGCCATGTCTTCTGGCCCATTCCGGTCGTCTTTCGATCAACGTATGATTTAAATTAATCATTTGTTGGCAATAGCCTTGTGCATTATATGTTTCGCCGGGCCTCAGGAGTTCATACTTCAACACCGCTCTGATCCCACCCGACAGGAAGCATGGTCTTCTTGGCTTTGGCGTTGAAGAATCGGCTCCGCCAGGTGACAAACAAGATTTTTCCTGCTTCGGGTTTGCAAAATAAATCTATTTTTCTTCACCGTCACAATTCGGTACAAAAATGATTTTCTTTCCGTAAACGTCCGCTGACAGTTTCCTGTGACGCATTTATAATGTTTGTGCCAATCGCTGTTGAGTTTGAGTTGGGTCATCATCCAGTAACTCCTGCAATTGCTCGTCTTCGCACTTTTGTGGTCTAGCAGAGAGCGGACTGTCTTTCACATGGAAATCACAACGTTTAAAATGTCTCACATGTTCTAATCGATGGAGTGTGTTCACCATATGTTTCTACCAGCAAACGATGACTCTTCACAGCCTTTTCCTTTTGATTAAATAAAAAAGCAATGCGTGCCGCGTATGTTCTTTTACAGGCACAAACGTCGACATGATCACTGAACGATGCAACACAGACGCTAGTGTTTGGCGGACTCAACTTATGTGTGTTGGTAAGTTAATGTCAGACTTTCCAACTAACGTATGTGTCAAATTCATACGCTGCGTACTAATCAATCAATCAATCAATCAATCAATCAATCAATCAATCAATCAATCAATCAATCAATCAATCAATCAATCAATCAATCAATCAATCTATCTATCTATCTATCTATCTATCTATCTATCTATCTATCTATCTATCTATCTATCTATCTATCTATCACTACTGATCTGCATTTAGGGCAGTCGCCCAGGGGGCAGATTCCTTATCTGTTGTTTTCCAAGCCTTTTCTTAAATGATTGCAAAGAAACTGGAAATGTATTGAACATCTCCCTTGGTAAGTTATTCCAATCCCTAACTCCCCTTCCTATAAACGAATATTTACCTCAATTTGCCTCTTGAATTCCAACTTTAGCTTCATATTGTGATCTTTCCCATTTTCAAAGACACCACTCAAACTTATTCGTCTACTGATGTCCTCCCACGCCATCTCTCCACTGACAGCTCGGAACATACCACTTAGACGAGCAGCTCGTCTCCTTTCTCCCAGTTCTTCCCAGCCCAAACTTAACAACATTTTTGTAAGGCTACTCTTTTGTCGGAGAAATCACACAGAACAAATTGAGTTACTTTTCTTTGGATTTTTTCCAGTTCTTGAATCAAGTAATCTTGGTGAGGGTCCCACAAACTGGAACCATACTCTAGTTGGGGTCTTACCAGAGACTATATTCCTTCTCCTTTACATGCTTACTACAACCCCTAAGTATCCTTATAACCATGTGCAGTGATCTGTACCCTTTATTTACAATCATATTTATGTGATCACCCCAGTGAAGGTCTCTCCTTATATTAAGACCTAGGTATTAACAATGATCCCCAAAGGGAACTTTCACTCCATCAACGCAGTAATTAAAACTGAGGGGACTTTTTCTATTTGTGAAACTCACAACCTGCCATTTAACCCCGTTTATCATCATACTGTCCATCTCACAACATTATTGAGTTCATTTTTCAGTTGCTCATAATCTTCTTATTTATTACTCTGTACAGAATAACATCATCTGCAAAAAGCCTGGCGTCATCTCTTAGTGTAATCGGAAAAGCCTTATGCATAGACCTTGTATATCATTAGAATCAGGATAATTTCCTTGCTCTCAGCTCATTTATCTCAAATGCCAAAATACTTATTCAATATTCCTCGTTAATGTTACTGAAGTACCCATACATGTCGCGACCTACCATGCCACGGAGGCTGACGTTCTTTATTTGCACGGGAGGACATTGAAAAACGGTGTTAAAGTATTTTTCTTCTCATTCTTCTTCCTAGCCTTTTTTCTTTCCAAATTTTGGAGTCATCAATTGATCAATTAAGCCCAGTTTTTCTGCCGATTGCGCTTCCTTGCGATAACCCTATGTACTCATTATTCCTTGTTTCTGTGGTGGTTAGTACTATAGTGTGTTGTGTATGATTGAGTACAAGTGTATTACAACGAACACAATCACCTATTCCCCAAGCTAAGTGAATTAACCACAACCAACAATCCGGGAATCGCACTCAGGGCCCTCTGATCCGAAACCTGGTAAGCTGGCCATTTGACCAAGTAGTGTATTATAATTTACTGTGCTGAACTGTTTTTACTGAAACTGAGCAGCATAAACATGTAGCCTATTTCTGAAACAAATTAGACTTATCCATAAACATTTCTTTCTCAACCTGTTCAATGAAAAGGATTTCGAAGACCTTCGGAAATAGCCTCATGCATTTAGTATGCAACCGCGCGTGTTCCTTTTGTTTTAACATGGTATTAATTTTTCGTCCCACTAAGTTTTTTGTAGACGCCAAGGTGCCAGAATTTTGTCTCGTATTTATTTAACGTGTCCGTGAATCGTTTGGCACGAGCCTGGCATATTTGCGCACCTTCAATTATCACTGGGCTGAGCTAGGATCGAATCTGCCTACTTCGGCTCAGATGGTCAGCACTCAGCCAGGCTGTTTGTTTTTTTGTTTGTTTTTGGGCGCGCGCTTGTGAGTGTATGTGTGTGAGAGAAATCTCTCCATAAATTGTGTTACTCTGGTTTCTGTACTGGTGTATAGATAGGATTCGTAAGGAAAATGTTTTAGGCATCTTCCTGGCATTAACCTGAGGTATACATGAGAATAACTGAGACGTTACTTCTAGGATGATCGGCACGAATAACACCTAGGGATCTGAAAACTCCGTTCTAACCCCTGAAACAAGTATACAGTTCGTGCTAGACTCGGTAATCGATCCCAGGCCACTGTGGTAAAACTCTAGTAAACTAACCGCCATGACGAGAATAAGAACAGCCATATAAAATGTTGTATGCTCTATGAAAAAACTATGCTCGCATCCCTCTGTTTTTAGACCGACTTTAGTGTAAAGGAGTGAAAGCTGCGTGGAGCCGTATTCATAAGTAGGAAGTAATAGACATGAAAGTAGTGGAAATGATTGCTGGTACACATGGATGGGAAACAATGACAGAAAGGCTTTCGCAATAAAAAGGAATTAACTTGGTAGATGAAGCTGTGCATATGAATCGACTTCCGTGGTGGGGTTGTGTTAGTTGAACGACAGTAAGTTACCTTGGACAACAATGATCTCGGCCAAAGAGGGTAAGAGAAACACAAGAAGACCTAGAAATTGCTAGTTATCCACACTTTCTTTTTTTTCTTGCAAGTTGCTTTACAAAGGGACTAGGAGTGGGAAGGAAGCGGCCGTGGCCTTAATTAAGGTACAGCCCCAGCATTTGCCTGGTGTGAAAATGAAAACCGCGGAAAACCATCTTCAGGGCTGCCGACAGTGGGGTTCGAACGCACTATCTCCCGAATACTGGACACTGGTCGCAGTTAAGCGACTGCAGCTATCGAGGTCGGTATATACACACTTTTTAATGATCTGAAAGTATTAAGAGCTGTAGGAGTAAAATACATCACTAAGCTAGTTGCAAATAGTTCTGAATTGAACGCTTAAGACACAAATATTGTTTATATTATACTCGTAAGAATGAGATTTCTTTACATGCCAGCTAACTTGTAATCTGGTTGAACTGGACATTTCAAATTACTTGACGCTGGCTAATAATAATAATAATAATAATAATAATAATAATAATAATAATAATAATAATAATAATAATAATAATAATAATGAATAACGATCTGTGTTTGTATAGACGTGTTTCTCAGATCTCACTTCTTCTCTGCTACCTGTTAATGACTTAATTCTCTCTTAATGTCCCTTGGTGATTGTTAACAAGCTTACATCATGTATTTTAAAAGACTACGTCAGTTTTTGTCAGGTGTCGTACCTTTCTCCTTCTCCATCTCTACCTCTCTACCAACAATGTTCAACTCATTCTTTTTTTTCTGATGCTCCTGCAATTAGGGGGCGCAGCAGGGGTTCGTGTAGCCTATTGGCTCCGTGGGGGACAGGGGACCTACCTGCGCGTGATATATGTTTGTTAGCTTAACAAATAACGTAATTAACACACTGCTAGATGAAGCATTTGACTTCAGCTATATTTAGAGAGCCTCATGGGAATTACATAAGTTTTCAATAGGTTTCCATAAGATTCTGAAAAGGGGAGCTGACGGTTGTAGACATATAGTTAACTAATTTAAAGGTATGTTGATGTAATACGGAAAATTCACCATTTATTTGAAACATCTGTGTCTGATTCCTTAGAGAGGTTTTCTTCGAGCTATCACCTTTCTTTAAAGAGCTCAAATATTCAATGATTAATAGATGATTTTGACCCCAGGGAATGTTTGAAATAGCACTGATTACATCTTGACATGTAGAGGAACAGGAGAACAGCTACTGATGGAAGAGGTATTTCATCTATTAACTTCGAAACGGAGATCATCACCTTAACACGACTTCCAATGAGGCGACGAGAAAATTTCACATGGTCTATGATGAGACAAAGAAGCTACACAGTTTATGGTTCCGAACCACGAAGCTCACTGTAGGCACACAAAGACACAATTCGGAACTTGTGATCTTTGACGAAGATGTTTCTTGTCTGCAAGTTAAATGTACCTAAATCCTAATGAAATTACCCGTAAAGTACTATTAATTACATTTGTGTAATATGTGCTTGGGAAATTTCATCAGTTGAGCTAAACAAGTTAAACAGTGAATGCTGTCGAAGGGAAGAACGTTTCTTGTACGTGTGTATTCCGAGTAGGAAAGATATGGGGATGAAGTTTACGGAAAGTTAAATTTATCACGCGCTGGTTGTTAGACAAACTGTAGGACTAATAGCGCAATTAGCCAGATAGTGACAGTCCCCCCACCTGGCGCGTTCCTCGGTCTTGGGCGGAGCCTCTCCTTCTCTTTTTCTTCTTGTTTTAGGTCCTCTACATAACACTGCTAATAAATTTTAATGTACACTATACCGTGTCTCCAACGGAGTACTGTAAAAATTATAGGACATATTCTGAATGAGACGTAACGCTGGAAAACAAAGAAACTGAGCATTTAATTTTCAACAGCTATTTGAATAGATGATAGTTAAATGTTAAGATAAAAGAGTGTATTTTGTCACTGAGTCACATTTATGAAGGTAGTGAGATAAGGATATTTATTGACTTGACTTTATAAACACTTCGTTGCTCGGAGCAGCGTGGGTAGTGTACTTTTAGAAATAAGTTAGTAAATAATGGTAATAAATTCACCAGTGCCAGTTTTTATTCAATGGAACATAACTTGAAGCTCGGAAAGCTTGGAATAAGTAATTCAATCTTGTGCGAAGTACTGTAGATTCACCATATCGTCATGTGGGAATGTAAAACAAAGAGCTGTTAATGTCTAGGACAGAAATATTTTTTAAGACTACAATTTAGAGATTTGGTGTAAATAGTAATTAGGTATAAATGTAATTTTTAAGGTGGTAGTAGATGAATTTAAATGTAACAAGAAAAAGTGTGCATGTATTATAATAATATGAATTGCAATAAATACTCTCTTCTCCAGTTTCAGGCGATGTGGAACTAGGGGATGGGAATATTCCTTTCTAAAACAAATAGGTACAAAGAATTTGCACCCAGAGGCAGATAACAGCTTTTAACAAAGTAGATACTGTACGTTTGTTACATTAAAATTATCACCCATCAGCCATCCTTCAATAGGGGCGTCCAGGCTAAATCCACATCACGACTAATTTGTCGGTGCACAAGAACCTCGTTTATACGGCCCTCATTAATCCGGATCTCCGGTTTATCCGGATCGAAAATATTAAACATTTATTTTTACTTGTAGAGTATTTCTTTTACGGGGTCGACTCTTCTTGGATGTCTTTTCCGCCAAGGATAGTCAAAGACAGGAATTTGAAGTAATTCGGCCACGGTTTATCAAAGGTACCGTCGCGGCATTCGTCTGGAACTGAGAATGGGAACCCATGGAAAACCATTCCCAGGACGGCCGAGGTGGGATTCGAATCCATGCTCTTCTGAATGCAACGTACTACTAATTCACTGACGATGAATTCGAAAATGAAACCGGCGCTTAATCAGAAGACACAATGATTCATGGAGAGGCAACAATGATGCTGGACAAACTGATGGTTTATTTAAAATCCTTGACTGAAACCACACCTGCAGAACTGATGTTAGTAAAACGTCTTCGTGGTCACGCTGCGCGCAAACCCTATACAAATGTAAAACAGAAACACCTCACACATTATTTTAGGGCATAGAACAGAGTCGTAAATGTAAGAAAAGTGTTCTTATATTCTTTTGTACAATTGAAAACACATTAATTTACTGTACAACTTACGTTAATAGATTAAATAACATGTGCTGTATTTGTTTTTTTAGTTTTTCCGGATTATCCGGATCGGTTCCGGTCCCACTTAACACGGATAAACGAGGTTCTTGTATAATTGAAATAAAAATGCACTTCTGCTTTAACCCTGCCTGAGGAGGCCTGATCAGCTTATTACGTCCTATAGATATCTTGTACTCTCATGGTAAAGCTTGTAAATTGTGTAGATGATTCCGTTGGTGGCACCAGCAAGCAACTTCAGTAGTGATCATGTTTAATGTGTTTGGAAGAAAACTTCTTTAACACGAGTAATTCTACTCAGATATTCAGCTGTTCCCGACCCATATCAAGAAACTGGACTAAGGGGTAGGCATACAGGTAGGTTTATTTGCAGTGTTATTGGCAATCAATTATTAGAATACTGCGAAATTACACAGACCAAGCTGCAGATTTTTTTTTCAATTTTTTTTTTTATGTCGCACCGACACAGACAGGTCTTACGGTGACGTTGGGATGAGAAAGGACTAGGCATCGGAAGGAAGAGACCGTGATGAGCATTTGCCTGATGTGAAAATAGGAAACCCCAGAAAACCATCCACATGTCTGCCGACAGCGCGGTCTGAACCCACCATCTTCCGAATGCAAGCCGATAGCTACATGACTCAAACCGCATAGCCATTCGCTCGGTAGCTGCAGAATTACCCGGACTGTTATGGATTTAGCCGAAGGATTACATTTATAATTACCTGAGCGATTTAAAAAAATTAACTTTTAAGTGTTTAATAACAATAATTTTCAAAATGCATCATAGTTCCAATGTTGCCTTAATATTACAGATTTATCGAAGCCCCTACATGGATTTTGTAACGTTGCGCGTATGTTGAGAATCTGGTTTATTTTAGAACAAATACGATTTTCAGTCACTAGAATTGGATAAAGTAGAAACTTTTAAAGGAAGCTATTGAAACTAAGTGGTCGGCTTATTAGACACTTGAACAGGCACAATGCCATTATGGTGACTGTTTTGGCGGGGAAAAGGAGGCCAAAAGAGGAAGATGTAGAGAAAGATTACAGTTCATAAATAAAATGTTTGAAGATGTGTATATGAAATCTAATGCAGGAATGAAAGGACTAGCATAAGAATGAAGAATATTCAAACCCCTCAAATTCAGGAGGGCTTAAATCATCTGGTTTTAGTATTGGATTAACAGAGCGAAACTGGAATGTTTTAATGTGATTAATGTGTTCGCTAGAAGGGCTAACAAAGCGATAAGAAAATAATTTACCTAGTGGAGTTCTGTGTTACTGCAGTGTTGATTTGTACTTGGGAGTTTGGTACCAATATTTCGATGCAGCGTTTGTGTAATTCAATAGTTGTCATGACTACGAAACCAAAATTGTTACGCCATTCTCTGTTTCAGCTTCCTATAGGCTACTGCATTTATTGAATACGTGAGTAGTATAATGGGAGAGTTCGGCGGCCTCCTCCTCCGCCCGCGGCGCGGGAAATTTGAATTTTGACGGGAAATTTGAATTTTGGCGGGAAATTTGAATTTTGGCGGGAGATTTGAATTTGTAAACAAAGCCACGTGCTTTTTGACAGCTGTCATCGACAACAACGCATCGCTAACCTCACTGCTGCCATCTTGACGGGCCTAAACCTCAGTAGTACCAACTTAACCTAACTAGCATGAGGTAAACAAAGCCACGTGTTTTTTGACAGCCACGTGCTTTTTGACAGACAACAACACATCGCTAACCTCAGTACTGCATCTTGACGGGCCTAAACCTCAGTAGTGCCAATTTAACCTAACTAGCGCGAGATAAACAAAGCCACGTGCTTTTTGACAGCCACGTGCTTTTTGACAGCCACGTGCTTTTTGACAGATTTGTAAACAAAGCCACGTGCTTTTTGACAGACAACAACGCATCGCTAACCTCAGTACTGCCATCTTGACGGGCCTAAACCTCAGTAGTGCCAACTTAACCTAACTAGTGCGAGGTAAACAAAGCCACGTGTTTTTTGACAGCCACGTGCTTTTTTTGACAGCTGTCATCCGCCATCTTTAAACCACAAAGCACTGTGCTGCCCTCTTTAGATGCAAAATTCGTCACCTGTCATCCGCAGTGCTGCCATCTTGACGGGTCTAAACCTTAGTGCTACCAACTTAACCTAACTAGCGCGAGGTAAAGAAAGCCACATGTTTTTTGACAGCTGTCATCCGCCATCTTTAATCTATAGAGCACAGTGCTGCCCTCTTTAGCTACTTACCTTTGAAATGTGGTGACGGATAATTTGAAAAATGCTTTTTGACAGCAGCCATCTTTGTGCACCATGCTGCCCTCTTTAGCTAGATACCTGTGGTGGCAGGCAATTCCACATGACAGCAGCCATCCTTAATCAAGAGAGCACTGTGCTGCCATCTTTAGCTAGATACCTTTGAAATGTGGTGGCGGCAAATTGAAAAATTTCACGTGCTCTTGTTTGGAAACAAACTCACGTGCTTTTTTGACAGCTACCATCCGCCATCTTTAATCAACAGAGCATAGTGCTGCCCTCTTTAGTTTGAAATGTGGTGGCAGCAAATTCCACGTGCTCTTGTTTGGAAACAAAGCCATGTGCTTTTTTGTCATCCGCCATCTTTAATCAACAGAGCACCGTGCTGCTATCATGCGGGCAATTTCGTCAGCTGTCATCCGCTATCTTTAATCCACAGAACACCGTGCTGCCCTCTTTATGGCTACTACCTTAAGCACGTAGTAGCGGGCAATTTGAAAAGTTCTGTTAGCTATCATCCGCCATCTTTAATCAAGAGAGCACCGTGCTGCCATCTTTAGCTAGATACCTTTGAAATGTGGTGGCGGCAAATTGAAAAATTTCACGTGCTCTTGTTTGGAAACAAACTCACGTGCTTTTTTGACAGCTACCATCCGCCATCTTTAATCAACAGAGCATAGTGCTGCCCTCTTTAGTTTGAAATGTGGTGGCGGCAAATTCCACGTGCTCTTGTTTGGAAACAAAGCCATGTGCTTTTTTGACAGCTGTCATCCGCCATCTTTAATCCAGAGAGCACCGTGCTGCCCTCTTTAGATGTAAATTCGTCACCTGTCATCCGCAGTGCTGTCATTTTTAGCTAGATACCTTTGAAATGTGGTGGTGGATAATTTAAAAAGAGAAATTCTACAGCAGCCCTCTCTCGACGCTAATTGCATAAGATGGCGGCTATACATGACTCCTTAAGGGTGCTTACGCAAGATGGCTGCTATACACAGGTTCTTATGAGACTCCCTTGGGATGCTTGCGCAAGATGGCAGTTATACATGGCTCCTTATGAGATGCCCTAGGGATGCTTACTCAAGATAGCGACTGCTCTTATGGGACGGCTTAAGTGTCCTTGCACAAGATGGCTTGAGACGCCCTAAGGATGCTTGCGCAAGATGGCGGACACAAGATGGCGGATATACACAACTCCTTATGAGACGCTTTAAGGGTGCTTGCGCAAGATGGTTGCTACTCTTAGCTTAGAGGCTAACGTGTCGTGCTAGTTCGATTCATTAAATTTAGGGCTTAAATGCAAAATGTTAAATATATCGAAAACGGTGCACCGTAGAGCAAAACGGACAAAATTTTTCTGCCTAATACCTAGGTTCGCAGTATGAGGAACAAGAAAACCATAGTCTAATGATGGGATCAACGGTTCGGTTCCTACTTAGGCCCTTTGACATTTGCTCTGTTTTAGCTTGTATTGAAGCGAGTCTTCGTAACATGATCAGGTCTAACTATGGTAGAGAGTATAACGTACCGTGCTGGTTCGATTCATTAAATTTGGAGGCTTAAATGCAAAATGTTAAATATCTCGAAAACGGTGCATCGTAGAGCAAAACGGACAAAATTTTTCCGCCTAATACGTACGTTCGTAGTATCAGGAACAAGAAAAAACATAGTCTAATGATGAGATCAACGGTTCGATTCTTACTTAAGCCCTTTGGCATTGGCAGCTATCTATTTCTACAAGATGGTGGCTGCTCTTATGAGACACAAGATGGCTTGAGACGTCCTAGGGATGCTTACGCAAGATGGCGGACACAAAATGGTGACTATACATAGCTCCTTATGAGACAGCCTAGGGGTGCTCGCACAAGATGGCAGCTACTCTTATGAAGAAAGCTAGCTTAGAGGCTACTGCGCAAGATAACAGCTGCTGTTATGCATGTGGTGGAGGGCAATTTGAAATTCTATGTGCTTAATCAACAGAGCACCCTGCTACCCTCTTTAGATGAAATGTGGTGGTGGATAATTTGAAAAATTCTTTTGACAGCTATCATCTTTAAACAATGGCGACTATACATAGGCTGTTAAGGCCTTATCATTCTCCTCCTCCTCCTCCTCCTCCTTCTCTACCTCCTCCTCCGCCTCTTATGTCAAGGCATAGCTTTATATCGAACAAGTTTAAACCTGCATCGCGAAGGCAAGCGTGTGCAGCGATAACATTATTATGCATGTTTAGACTTTCGAAACATAAGAAGAGTAGAATCAAACGCTGTACTCGATACGACATGTGATCAGAACATTGATTGATGCGTTCAGAAAACAAAATAAGTGATCAAGACTAGAATCGAACACTGTACTCAATACATCATGTGTTTAGAATATGTTAGGGGATACCCTTGTTCTAAGAAGATAAAATTGAAACATAACAAGACTAGAATAGAACACTGTAATCGATGTTGCTAACTTCAACATGTGATCAGAACATTGATTGATGTGTTCAGAACACAAAATAAGTGATCATGACTAGAATCGAACACTGTACTCGATACAACATGTGATCAGAACATTGATCGATGTGTTCAGAACACAAAATAAGTGATCAAGACTAGAATCGAACACTGTACTCAATACAACATGTGTTTAGAACATGTTAGGGGTACCCTTGTTCTAAGAAGATCAGAATGAAACATAACAAGACTAGAATCGAACACTGTAATCGATGTTGTTAACCTCAACATATGATCAGAACATTGTTTGATGTGTTCAGAGCAAAAGTACAATTTTGATGATTTGCTTAGTGTAAAATCAAAAACTATGGAAACACACTGTGCACATATCGCATAGCTAACTCGCTCAGTAAGCAATATTGCAAAACTACAACTTCAATGATTTGCCTAGTGTAAAAATAAAAAAAAAACACACTGTACCCATACTGCGCAGCTAACTCGCTCGGTAAACGATATAGCCAAAGTATAACTTCAAATTATTTACCTTCCATCATTCGTCTTGTGTGAAAATCAGTCGAACAAGTTATCGCATAAACATGTAACATGAAATATCAGTCAATCTGTTGGCATGGGTTACAAGCATGTAGCTTATGCGGGAAGTAAAATTAAACAGAACGCTAGTGCTATAAGAAATACTCTGCTTACATTTAAGTCCCTAGCTGTTGAACAAGTTATTACATAAATATGTAACATGAAATATCGGTTCGGAAACATATTGTTTCAAGGATGAAAGGACTCCTCCTCCTCCTTACCGCACATTCCTTGTAGGGCTAAGGGGCTAATGGGCTAAAGGGCTAATGGGCAAAAGGGCTAAAGGGCTAATGGGCTAAAGGGCTAAAGGGCTGAAGGAGCAACAACCTCATCGATCGCTATCAGCAAGAACGCTTGTACTTTGTTAAGTGTAGAAAATTAATCTTTATTTGTAAATGGTTTTATGTTCAGAACAAGGAATGGAACCTAGGGGTTACGTCTTACCTAATAAAATCCCCGAGGTGCGATGAGTTACGTTTTTCGAACTAGTGTTTGGAACACTGAACTTTTCAAGATGATAGCAGAGAGTTTAGCAATGTTCTGTTGTTGGATTATAAATTCCGCGCTACAACATGCATAAGGTGGCAGCCTTGAGGTTTACTGCCGTAAAGATGACAAGAGTGAGGTTAACAATGTTCCGTTGTTGGATTTTAAATTCCGCGCTATAACATGCATAAGGTGGCAGCCTTGAGGTTTACCGCCGTAAAGATGGCAGCAGTGAGGTTAGCGACGCTCTATTGTCCTTCAAATTGAGGTTAGGGTTCGTCAAGAAGACAGCTGTCAAAAAAGCACGTGGCTATGTTTACCAAACAAGAGCACGTGGTCGTGACGTCACGGTCACGTAATCAATCCTTAGCTCGACGTCGTTAAGAGCAGCATTAGGATTAGCTATGCTCAAAAGTCTTGGGGACAGAGCAGCAGTATGAATTGCCATGTTTCAAAGTGTGTACATATCACCTATCGATTTTACATGCATCGACCATCGAACTAAACTTCATCCGCTAGATCGTGCTGCTATCTTAGCATAACCTATACACATACAATTAAAGTACAATGAATAGCCATGTTTCAAAGCGTGTACACATTAACTATCGATTTTGCACGCATCGACTCTCGTACTAAACTTCTTCCGCTAGATTGTGCTGCTATCTTAGCATAACCTATACGCGTGACCTTAAAGTACAATGAATAGCCATGTTTCAAAGCGTGTACACATTACCTATCGACTTTGCATGCAACAAATATCGTACTAAACTTCTTCCGCTGGGTTGTGCTGCTATCTTAGCATAACTTATACACATGAACTTAAAGTACAAAGAATAGCCATGTTTCAAAGCGTGTACACATTACTTATTGATTTTGCATGCATCGAATCTCGTACTGAACTTCTTCCGCTAGATTGTGCTGCTATCTTAGCATAACCTATACCCATGAACTTAAAGTACAATGAATAGTCATGTTTCAAAGCATGTACGCATCAACTATCGATTTTGCATGTATCGACTCTCGTACAAAACTTCTTCAGGTAGATTGTACTGCTATCTTATCATAACTAAGACGCATTAACTTAAAGTACAAAGAATAGCTATGCTTCAAAGCGTGTACACATCACCTATCGATTTTGCATTCATCGACTCTCGTACTAAACTTCTTACGCTAGACTGTGCTGCTATCTTAGCCTAACCTATACGCCTGAACTTAAAGTACGAAGAATAACCATGTTTTAAAGCGTGTACACATTACTTATTGATTTTGCATGCATCAAATATCGTACTAAACTTCTTCCGCTAGGTTGTGCTGCTATCTTAGCATAACCTGTACGCATGAACTTAAAGTACAAAAAATAGCCTTGTTTCAAAGCGTGTACACATTACCTAATGATTTTGCACGAAACGACTATCATACTAAACTTTTTCCACTAGATTGTGCTAAAATCGTGTAAGTGTGCTGCTACCTTAGCAAAACCTATCGATTTTACATGCATCGACTATCGTACTAGACTTCCTCCGCTAGAGCATGTAGCAATCGCTTTTGTGTATCCCTAACCCATGTGCACGAACTTAAAGCACAAAGAAGAGCTATGTTCTAAAGCGTGTACACATCACCCACCGATAATGTATCGAATATCGTACTAAACTTCTCCTGCCAGAGCGTACGACTATCGCTTGTGTGTGCACGAACTTAAAGCATAAAGAATAGCAATGTATAAAAATCTTGTAAACAAAGCAGCAGCATTAAGTATAGCCATGTTTAAATGCGTTTACACATCATGTATCTATGATGCATGCAGTACTAAACATATTCCATTAGAATGTACAAAGTTCGCATGTGTTTGTGCTGCTATCTTAGCATAGCCTATGTGCATGAACTTAAAGCATAAAGAATAGTTATGTGTAAAAAAATCTTGTGAACACAGCAGAATGTTTACTACGTAGGTGTAGACATTGAACTTTGCATGCTGAGGCAGCATACTACGTGACCGTGACGTCACGACCACGTGCTCTTGTTTGGTAAACATAGCCACGTGCTTTTTTGACAGCTGTCTTCTGGACGAACCCTAACCTCACTTTGAAGGACAATAGAGCGTCGCTAACCTCACTGCTGCCATCTTTACGGCGGTAAACCTCAAGGCTGCCACCTTATGCATGTTATAGCGCGGAATTTAAAATCCAACAACGGAACATTGTTAACCTCACTCTTGTCATCTTTACGGCAGTAAACCTCAAGGCTGCCACCTTATGCATGTTGTAGCGCGGAATTTATAATCCAACAACAGAACATTGCTAAACTCTCTGCTATCATCTTGAAAAGTTCAGTGTTCCAAACACTAGTTCGAAAAACGTAACTCATCGCACCTCGGGGATTTTATTAGGTAAGACGTAACCCCTAGGTTCCATTCCTTGTTCTGAACATAAAACCATTTACAAATAAAGATTAATTTTCTACACTTAACAAAGTACAAGCGTTCTTGCTGATAGCGATCGATGAGGTTGTTGCTCCTTCAGCCCTTTAGCCCTTTAGCCCATTAGCCCTTTAGCCCTTTTGCCCATTAGCCCTTTAGCCCATTAGCCCCTTAGCCCTACAAGGAATGTGCGGTAAGGAGGAGGAGGAGTCCTTTCATCCTTGAAACAATATGTTTCCGAACCGATATTTCATGTTACATATTTATGTAATAACTTGTTCAACAGCTAGGGACTTAAATGTAAGCAGAGTATTTCTTATAGCACTAGCGTTCTGTTTAATTTTACTTCCCGCATAAGCTACATGCTTGTAACCCATGCCAACAGATTGACTGATATTTCATGTTACATGTTTATGCGATAACTTGTTCGACTGATTTTCACACAAGACGAATGATGGAAGGTAAATAATTTGAAGTTATACTTTGGCTATATCGTTTACCGAGCGAGTTAGCTGCGCAGTATGGGTACAGTGTGTTTTTTTTATTTTTACACTAGGCAAATCATTGAAGTTGTAGTTTTGCAATATTGCTTACTGAGCGAGTTAGCTATGCGATATGTGCACAGTGTGTTTCCATAGTTTTTGATTTTACACTAAGCAAATCATCAAAATTGTACTTTTGCTCTGAACACATCAAACAATGTTCTGATCATATGTTGAGGTTAACAACATCGATTACAGTGTTCGATTCTAGTCTTGTTATGTTTCATTCTGATCTTCTTAGAACAAGGGTACCCCTAACATGTTCTAAACACATGTTGTATTGAGTACAGTGTTCGATTCTAGTCTTGATCACTTATTTTGTGTTCTGAACACATCGATCAATGTTCTGATCACATGTTGTATCGAGTACAGTGTTCGATTCTAGTCATGATCACTTATTTTGTGTTCTGAACACATCAATCAATGTTCTGATCACATGTTGAAGTTAGCAACATCGATTACAGTGTTCTATTCTAGTCTTGTTATGTTTCAATTTTATCTTCTTAGAACAAGGGTATCCCCTAACATATTCTAAACACATGATGTATTGAGTACAGTGTTCGATTCTAGTCTTGATCACTTATTTTGTTTTCTGAACGCATCAATCAATGTTCTGATCACATGTCGTATCGAGTACAGCGTTTGATTCTACTCTTCTTATGTTTCGAAAGTCTAAACATGCATAATAATGTTATCGCTGCACACGCTTGCCTTCGCGATGCAGGTTTAAACTTGTTCGATATAAAGCTATGCCTTGACATAAGAGGCGGAGGAGGAGGTAGAGAAGGAGGAGGAGGAGGAGGAGAATGATAAGGCCTTAACAGCCTATGTATAGTCGCCATTGTTTAAAGATGATAGCAGTCAAAAGAATTTTTCAAATTATCCACCACCACATTTCATCTAAAGAGGGTAGCAGGGTGCTCTGTTGATTAAGCACATAGAATTTCAAATTGCCCTCCACCACATGCATAACAGCAGCTGTTATCTTGCGCAGTAGCCTCTAAGCTAGCTTTCTTCATAAGAGTAGCTGCCATCTTGTGCGAGCACCCCTAGGCTGTCTCATAAGGAGCTATGTATAGTCACCATTTTGTGTCCGCCATCTTGCGTAAGCATCCCTAGGACGTCTCAAGCCATCTTGTGTCTCATAAGAGCAGCCACCATCTTGTAGAAATAGATAGCTGCCAATGCCAAAGGGCTTAAGTAAGAATCGAACCGTTGATCTCATCATTAGACTATGTTTTTTCTTGTTCCTGATACTACGAACGTACGTATTAGGCGGAAAAATTTTGTCCGTTTTGCTCTACGATGCACCGTTTTCGAGATATTTAACATTTTGCATTTAAGCCTCCAAATTTAATGAATCGAACCAGCACGGTACGTTATACTCTCTACCATAGTTAGACCTGATCATGTTACGAAGACTCGCTTCAATACAAGCTAAAACAGAGCAAATGTCAAAGGGCCTAAGTAGGAACCGAACCGTTGATCCCATCATTAGACTATGGTTTTCTTGTTCCTCATACTGCGAACCTAGGTATTAGGCAGAAAAATTTTGTCCGTTTTGCTCTACGGTGCACCGTTTTCGATATATTTAACATTTTGCATTTAAGCCCTAAATTTAATGAATCGAACTAGCACGACACGTTAGCCTCTAAGCTAAGAGTAGCAACCATCTTGCGCATGCACCCTTAAAGCGTCTCATAAGGAGTTGTGTATATCCGCCATCTTGTGTCCGCCATCTTGCGCAAGCATCCTTAGGGCGTCTCAAGCCATCTTGTGCAAGGACACTTAAGCCGTCCCATAAGAGCAGTCGCTATCTTGAGCAAGCATCCCTAGGGCATCTCATAAGGAGCCATGTATAACTGCCATCTTGCGCAAGCATCCCAAGGGAGTCTCATAAGAACCTGTGTATAGCAGCCATCTTGCGTAAGCACCCTTAAGGAGTCATGTATAGCCGCCATCTTATGCAATTAGCGTCGAGAGAGGGCTGCTGTAGAATTTCTCTTTTTAAATTATCCACCACCACATTTCAAAGGTATCTAGCTAAAAATGACAGCACTGCGGATGACAGGTGACGAATTTACATCTAAAGAGGGCAGCACGGTGCTCTCTGGATTAAAGATGGCGGATGACAGCTGTCAAAAAAGCACATGGCTTTGTTTCCAAACAAGAGCACGTGGAATTTGCCGCCACCACATTTCAAACTAAAGAGGGCAGCACTATGCTCTGTTGATTAAAGATGGCGGATGGTAGCTGTCAAAAAAGCACGTGAGTTTGTTTCCAAACAAGAGCACGTGAAATTTTTCAATTTGCCGCCACCACATTTCAAAGGTATCTAGCTAAAGATGGCAGCACGGTGCTCTCTTGTTTAAAGATGGCGGATGATAGCTAACAGAACTTTTCAAATTGCCCGCTACTACGTGCTTAAGGTAGTAGCCATAAAGAGGGCAGCACGGTGTTCTGTGGATTAAAGATGGCGGATGACAGCTGACGAAATTGCCCGCATGATAGCAGCACGGTGCTCTGTTGATTAAAGATGGCGGATGACAAAAAAGCACATGGCTTTGTTTCCAAACAAGAGCACGTGGAATTTGCCGCCACCACATTTCAAACTAAAGAGGGCAGCACTATGCTCTGTTGATTAAAGATGGCGGATGGTAGCTGTCAAAAAAGCACGTGAGTTTGTTTCCAAACAAGAGCACGTGAACTTTTTCAATTTGCCGCCACCACATTTCAAAGGTATCTAGCTAAAGATGGCAGCACAGTGCTCTCTTGATTAAAGATGGCTGCTGTCATGTGGAATTGCCTGCCACCACAGGTATCTAGCTAAAGAGGGCAGCATGGTGCACAAAGATGGCTGCTGTCAAAAAGCATTTTTCAAATTATCCGTCACCACATTTCAAAGGTAAGTAGCTAAAGAGGGCAGCACTGTGCTCTATAGATTAAAGATGGCGGATGACAGCTGTCAAAAAACATGTGGCTTTGTTTACCTCGCGCTAGTTAGGTTAAGTTGGTAGCACTAAGGTTTAGACCCGTCAAGATGGCAGCACTGCGGATGACAGGTGACGAATTTTGCATCTAAAGAGGGCAGCACAGTGCTTTGTGGTTTAAAGATGGCGGATGACAGCTGTCAAAAAAAGCACGTGGCTGTCAAAAAACACGTGGCTTTGTTTACCTCGCACTAGTTAGGTTAAGTTGGCACTACTGAGGTTTAGGCCCGTCAAGATGGCAGTACTGAGGTTAGCGATGCGTTGTTGTCTGTCAAAAAGCACGTGGCTTTGTTTAAAAATATGTCAAAAAGCTCGTGGCTGTCAAAAAGCACGTGGCTTTGTTTATCTCGCGCTAGTTAGGTTAAGTTGGCACTACTGAGGTTTAGGCCCGTCAAGATGGCAGTACTGAGGTTAGCGATGCGTTGTTGTCTGTCAAAAAGCACGTGGCTGTCAAAAAACACGTGGCTTTGTTTACCTCATGCTAGTTAGGTTAAGTTGGTACTACTGAGGTTTAGGCCCGTCAAGATGGCAGCAGTGAGGTTAGCGATGCGTTGTTGTCGATGACAGCTGTCAAAAAGCACGTGGCTTTGTTTACAAATTCAAATTCCCCGCCAAAATTCAAATTTCCCGCCAGAATTCAAATTTCCCGCGCCGCGGGCGGAGGAGGAGGCCGCCGAACTCTCCCATTATACATTATACTACTTACGTGCACAAATAATTGTTGGAGAAACATTTTCTCGGGCTCATGGGTGCAAAATGCCTAAGTACGGCGCTGTGTGTAGTGTACAGTATTACAGCCTAAGTCTACTCAAAGCGGATTCATGGTTTTGTCTCCCAGTCTCCTGTACTCAAACACTGCCGTCATTGGCTCGCAGATTATAGGTAATAATATGGTGATCGTTGGGACCAAGCTGAGACTGACACTTCTACCACTTACTATCACCAAATTCCTCACTTTCATTTTTTCTCTTTTACCTCGATTAAACCACTCTTGCTTCTCTCCGTCCTCCACACAACTAGATTAGTTTAGAAGTTCTTCGAGATGTCGGATATCTTTCTGCTCCTAATTTGATTATTGTAAGCGAACTAAATATCTTGTTTTACCCCATAAAGTAGCAACTACCCTCAGCAACAATATCCTTTCCATTAAAAGGAAGTAAGAAAGTCGAAAATACAATGATCCTACTATAGTGATGCAAGACCTATAAGTTCTTCATTGGCACACACTTATCTCAAAATAGAAAGGAATGGGAATTTATTATTGTTTAAACGCATCACCTGATATCCGTGGCTCTGAGTATATTATTAAAGGTAAAAAGGACAGATTACTGTTGATAATAAGTATTTTATTCCATCCTGTATTGACTTGTATAAATCTATTAAAGAAACTATTTAGAATAGTTTATGTTAGGTCCACCTGGTGAATACACTTTTAATAATTGAAAATTATTTGATCTGACTTGTATGACTGAATAAATAATTTTCAGTCATTAAACGTGTATAACAGAAGTTGTCATACGTTCAGCGTGTAACACCTAATGTAATATAATTACAAGTCTTTCCCGTTTCTAAGGATGTGGTCAGTGGAAGAGTGGGAAATAAAGGCATCCATTATCCGTTAACTCGTCAGTATGTGGGATTAAGTGTAAAAGTACAGGTAACTTTCCTCCTAAGAATTAACCCGGTACTTGTTTCTATTTGAGGTGCGGACAATCTCAGGGCCAAGTGCCTCTTGAGATGAAAATGTCTCGTTTCAAAACTTCTCGTATTTCTGACAAAAGAAATGAAACCCCATCCTTTTAAGTGAACCAAGTACGTCTTTTCCTCCTCAGCTTGGCAGCCCATGATGTGGAAAGATTCCTGATATAAGTGCTTCTTTGTGTGAGTCTCTTACAGTGGCTCTTAGAAAAGACAGGAAAATAATGACACAAGAAAATGAACATTATAAATTTATTCGAACGTATAACAGTAAACGGAAGGCTCATGGAAAGTTGCGTAAGCAGTACATAGTTATCATGTTTCGCAGTGTAAGAAAGAAGAACCGGACACATTACATCATTAGCGGTATAAATACATCGTCGCCATAAGATCTATCTCTGTCGATGCGACGTAAAGTAAATTTAAATAAAAACACAAATACACTTTTCTTCATTTACATACATCACCCCACGAGCAACCACAGAAACACACTGTATGAGTCCATCCCTCTACATAAGTTTAGTGTCTGGAAGAGTATCCGGCCCTAAACTAGGACAAATCCATATCAAATTCCGTTTACCCGTGTGGCATTTGGCCGTTAATTATCCACGGAGTGGAACATAAAGTTTATAAAGACTGTGACGAGATGTATTTTCTTCATAGACTATATCTTGTATTTCATCGTTTCTCTTACGGTGATGCATGCTGATGTCTAGATTAACATTATTTTAATATTCGTTATTATATAAAAGCGTAACTTCGTTTGGTTTTCAACAAAGGAAATGTGTCCTTCTTTACCACTGTTCTTCCATAGGCGTAAGATGACGACAATAATTCATTCCTTTTTTTATTGTTAGTTCCGAAGGAAATATTAGGTTTCTGATTATGGATATGAGCAGTGCAGGATGCCAGCTTAATGTAGAGGGAAGCATTGAAGTGTTCTACTACAGTATCTTCATAGCGCAAGAGAATCTGACCGTTTTCCTGCGACATGGTGCTAAACAGACTAACACCGAAATTACATTATCATTACTGCAAATGAAAAGATAATTACTCTGAAAAATCATGAACTTTGTAAAGATACGCCATGTCAAAGATTTATAGAAGTACATAGGTAGGGCTATATAAAGTGTCGGAATACACTGGGAATGCTAAATGTGTCTCATTGCATTTATTAATCGTATTAACTACGAGCTTTATTTCCTTCGGTACTTTTAATATTTAATTTCTCTTTTTCCCCACAAGAGATAACAAATATATCTTTATGTTTAAGGAAAATACCAATCTTCCAGATGAAGATTTCTGTCAGGATAGATGAGGCATATCCGTACAAATTTACCTTTATCTGCGGGCGACTGTTATAAATTACCGGAAGCTGTCACTGGCTCCGGCTCCTTGGTTGAATGGTCAGTGTACTGGCCTTCGATTCAGATAGTCCTGGGTCCAATTTCTGGCCGGGCTAAGGATTTTAACTGCATAAGATGAATTATTCTGGCTAGAGGATCGCGTAATTCTGTTCGTCTTAATATACTCCTATTCTTACCAAGCGAGTGGCTGTGTGGTTTGTGTCACGTACCTGCCAGTGTGCATTCGGGGGATACTGGGTTCGAACCCTTCTCTCGGCAGTCCTATGGTTTCCCATTTTCACACCAGGCAACTGTTGGCGCTGTACCTCAATAAAGCCCACGGACGCTTCCTTCCTACTCCTAGCCCTTTCCTATCACATCGTCGCCATAAAACCTATCTCTGTCGATGCCACGTAAAGCAAACTGGAAAAAGCAACAAATAAACTTTTCTTCATCTACATACAACACACCACACTATCAGCAATCACAGAAACACACTGTAGTGAGTCCCTCCCTTTACATAAGATTCGTGCCTAGAAGGGTACCCGGCCCTAAAACTAGGAAAATTCTATATCAAATTCCGACCTCAATAAATTTGGACAAAGGTCAGAAAGATAAAGACCAGAATCTATCATTGTGCTTGATGCAACATGGCTCTCACCTTGTCGAGGCTGCGAGCAATGTCCAAGTGAAAGGAATCTGCGAATGTTGAAGCAAGACATTATACTGCAGTGAAATTAAAGTATTAAAGTAGGAATAGAGTTACTCATAGTGCCTTGTGGCAAAGTCCGAGCTAGTTGACGTAAGAACTTGGACCAAATAAACCATATGCTTGCAGTTTTCCTCCATTATGTAGAGTGATATTGAAGGATCTTAATCCAGGAATATCCTCCAAGAAATTACTGAACACTTACGTTTCCGGGTATAAACACTACCAAAAGGAAGTATTATCGCAGAGATTTCTCAGTTAGGTAGTACACGGAGGTTTATCTATATTTTGCCAGGATGTGCTTTTAAAATTAGTTTAAAATGTTAGCATTGGCTAAAAGCTGCCTTAAGCGCTGCTCGTTAATACAACTACACAAGTTCATCAGTGAAGTAGGCTATGTATCGGACAAATGTAAGAGTAAGAGAACAAGAACACTATAGCACGAGACGAGATATTGAAAGTGTACCGAGCGAGTTGGTCTGTGTAGCTGTGACCTTGCATTTGGGAGATGGTGGGTTCCAAGTTCCACCGTCGGCAGTCCTGAAGATGGTTTTCCGTGGTATCCCATTTTCAACCTGGTAAATAATGGGTTTGCAACTTAATTACCCCCTTGACCGCTTTCTTCCCAGTCCTAGTCCTTCCCGATCCTGACCTCGTCGAAAACTTCGCATGTCTGACCTTAAACGACTGTAAGGCATAAAACGAAGTGAAACGCTGATTATATTCTTTGCATAAGAGTTCAAGACAACATATAGTTCAATGTCCACGTGATCAAACAGTAAATCATTTGTTAATACAGAGACACTTGGTTGAAAAAGAAAGGAGCATTTCAATTAGAAGTATTTCATGTTCAGAGATAAGGCGAATGTGCAGACGCATCTTAGTCAACGATTATTTCAAAGAATTGTTTCCTTTCATGAAGGATCTACGATATGCTCTTGAGCCAAGATGAGCGACTCCGAAGGTTTGGCGGTATCTAAAAATGCTCAAATACACCAGCCTCGTGTTAATATTTTATCTATCGTGTTAGCAGATTCACTAAGAACCACAGGATACAATTCCAGCTCCTCAGCGTCTCCGGAAACCCTAAAAGTAGTTAGTGGAATGCTAAACTTTTAACAGTATTAACAAACGTGTACTTTGTGCATCCTGACAATGGGGTAAAGGAAGTGAATAGGGCCTACTCATTATTAAGTGGGAAAATAAAATGAAAATTAATATTGTGGAGTCTGAAAAGAGCAAGCGTTGATCACCGGGAAATATAGTAAAAGGAACGTATAGTTAATTGAAGCTGAGATTTGGCCCAGTAGTGTCAAGCCGTGAACTCCTGGGGATATACAGCTGTGCTTCCTCAGAAGGTACAACTTACATTCAGAGTACTGATGTTATTCTTCTTCTCCTTCTTCTTCCGCCACCTTTTTTCCACACCCTAGTGGGGTCACGGTTGCGAACAATGTAGCACAAGTGGGCTTGGCCATGTTTCAAGACCAGGTGCCCTTCCCGACATGTTGTGAAGAGGAGTGTGTTGTGACTAACACATCCATCCATTCCCAGAGCCAGAGGAGATAACCAAGCATGGCGTAAGTCCCAGAAATGAACAGGAATAGAACCCTTGACTATCTGAATTTGTCCACGGTAACCCCTGCCTGTCGTAATAGATGACTAAAAGGGGCCCCAGGGGCTATGAACTTTTGAGCGTGGATTGGGGACCACGGGGCCCTTATCTGAGTCCTTGCATTGATTTCACTTACTTATTCCAGGCTCCTCACTTTCATCTATCCTATCCGACCTCCCTGATCAACTCTTGTTCTTTACCGACCAGGACTGTATTAGAGCACTTGATGTCTAGGGAATCTTTCATTTTTACGCCCTTCGTGGCCCTTGTATTTCTTTGGCCGATACCTTCATTTTTCGAAGTGTTGGATTCTTTCCATTTTCCCCCTTCATTAATGTTATACAGAGGATGGTTGCCTAGTTATACTTCCTCTTAAAACAATAATCACCTTCACCAATCTCTAAATTTGCTGTTTCAATGCTGACCATTTAGCCAAGGAGCAGGACTACTGCTTAGATTCAGACTGTTCACCGACAAACTCTGCTCATTGTACTTTAAAGGAATATAGGTATATGTGTTTAATTCACTAATTTTTAAACGCTTGTAGTATCGTAAATAACTTAATGCTAAGGTAAATGTGTAACGCTTTTTTGACGGTGTGGGTTGTGGGCGTGTCAGTCACGCGGGCCCTCACCTGTGCAGGTGACACGAAACATACCAGGACACGAGGGGACAAGTCTGCCATCCATCTATTGGAGCAGTGCTTGTTCTTACCCGTGTTTCTCGAGCAACAAGACTCGTGTGTCACTAGCCAGACTGACCATTCATAGGTTAAACGATTACTCTTCTCATCCACACACCACTCGTTGAGGAGAGGAGATAAGTGCTGTACTAAGACTAGAAAAATAACTTACCACAGTAAGTGGAATACTGATAAAGTGTTTCCTAATAATTGCAATTCGTTTGTCATAATTTTCCTCCTTTTCCCTTCTACTATAAAGTTGTTCTTATATTTTGTCAAAAGTATATTGGATTGTCCTGAAAATTCTGCACGCTTTGATTAATAATTAATGTTATTTGTTTTAAGTCCCACTAACTACTCTTTTACGGTTTTCGGAGACGCCGAGGTGCCAGAATTTAGTCCCGCAGGAGTTCTTTTACTTGCCAGTAAATCTACCGACACGAGGCTGACGTATTCGAGCACCTTCAAATACCACCGGAACTGTAAAGGTAGATGTCATGGCTTTCATTAATATACAGCCCTCGACATTTGCCTGGTGTGAAAATGGGAAACTACGGAAAACCATATTCATGACTACAGGTACCTACAGTGGGATTCCAATTCTTCATCTTCCGCATGTAAGCTAACGGCTAAGCCTACTGGATTGCGTAGTGCATGAGAGTTGTTCTTCATTTGCTGCTCGTGGAAACCAAAGGGAAAATACCTCACTCCTCATTTCCCTAGCATGCCTCTTCAGTGACGCCTATGCCAGCTGTGGTAGCTGATGGCGGAGCTGTTGAAAATCAGGCTGAATACTCAACATACATGGTGGAAGTTCTCTGTAAACAATTAGTTAAACGTAACTCCTATATCCTATAGATCATCTTCGTATACAAAGGCAGATGCTTTTTGCACCACCTAAATATCAAACTTCCATTGTTCTTCTGTTAGCAAAGCTTTCCATTAGCAGCTAATACAGCACAAGCTAGACTCTCTGAGGTGCTTTCAACGAAGATCCCAAAACTGATCTAGTGTGTCGGCTTCATGGTTTCAGGAGGATGTGGTGGTTGTGGTGGTGGTGATTACTGTTTTAAGAGGAAGTACAACTGGGCAACCATCCTCTGTGTCCGCCTCCGTAGCGTAACGGTTAGTGTTATTAGCTGCCATCCTCGGGGGTCCGGGTTCGATTCCCGGTGCTGTCAGAAATTTAAGAATGGCAGGAGGGCTGGTGTATGGTTGAAATGGTACATGCAGCTCACCTCCACTGGGGATGTACGTGAAAAGAGCTGCAACACCTCGGGATGAGGACACGAATTTACTTTACTTTACCATCCTCTGTATAACAAAAAATGAAAGGGGGTCCGGCACTTGGAAAAATGAAGATATCGGCCAAAGAAAGGCGCGGGCAGCGAAGGGAGCGTAAATGAAAGACTCCTTAGCACTCGCAACCTAACAGCGTCGGTGTCGATAAACAACAAGAGTTGACCAAGAGTGGTCGGATAGGATAGATGAAAGTGAGGAGCCTGGCACAAGTAAGTGGAAGCAACACGATCTCACGATCGCGGGTTCTAACCCGACAGATGCAATCGTGATTTTGGAGTACATTAGTGACATATTGGATGTTTACCCATGAAATTAGTAAATTCAGTCACAGATCGACGAACAGAGATCCGTTTTTCAGCTAACTGGTAGAATAAAACGGAACGTCGAATTTGACAGGCAGGCTGCCTAAATGGCACCGAATAAAAATTCATGCTTTTCCATGATGATGATGATGATTATTATTATTATTGGTTCCTTTTGGCCTACTAGGGACCACGGGGCACGTCTTAACTCTTCGGTAATGGTTACTGCTTAGTCTTGGCTCAGTATGCTTTCATTTCCTGGCTGTGTCCCTGCTTCCTTCTATCCGTCTACTTAGGTCTGGTGCTCCCTGTACTCTTTCTGCTTGTGAGGGACTTTGGGAAGACCCCTGTAGGATGGCCTGCCGGTGTTCAGATCGGTTCTCTATGCTCTATAATGAGATATGTAGTTTCTCTAGATCTGGTTTTACTGAGATGATCCACTTGGTCTTGGAAGCCTTTCCCCTACTTGTCACTGTGAGGATTCTGTTGGTGAGCCTGCAGGGTTTCAGGCGGCTCATGTGCCCGTAGAAAGTCAGTCGCCTTTTCCTCATATATGTGACTATGTCTTCCTGATGTTCGTAGAGCTCGTTGTTGTGCCTGATCCTGTAGGTGCCATCCTCCTCTCTTATGGGTTCTAGTATCCACCTCAAGATCTTCCTCTCTTTAAGTTCTTTTTTTTTTTTGCTAGGGGCTTTACGTCGCACCGACACAGATAGGTCTTATGGCGACGATGGGATAGGAAAGGCCTAGGAGTTGGAAGGAAGCGGCCGTGGCCTTAATTAAGGTACAGCTCCAGCATTTGCCTGGTGTGAAAATGGGAAACCACGGAAACCATTTTCAGGGCTGCCGATAGTGGGATTCGAACCTACTATCTTCCGGATGTCTTTAAGTTCTAGTTTCGTGAGTGGACCCTTTCGATTCATCAACAGGCACTCGGAGGAGCAGATTAAGAGGAAGGTTGGGTTCATCATTACGCTGGCTCCACTTGATCCAGGCTCTACGCCTTTCCTCTCTAGCCTGATCGCACTCTGTGGTCCACCAGGGGTGCTTGCCGTTGCTGGATGAATCAGGGATGGTTTCTTACTACAGAGTTGTACTGCTTCATCTTTAGGTTCTTGCGGAGTTACTTGGAAGTGTAGTTGCTTTCTTTCTTCTTGCTATTTGCTTTACGTCACGCCGACACAGATAGGTCTTATGGCGACGATGGGACAGGAAAGGCCTAGGAATGGGAAGGAAGTGGCCGTGGTCTTAATTAAGGTACAGCCCCAGCATTTGCCTGGTGTGAAATGGGAAACCACGGAAAACCATCTTCAGGGCAGCCGACAGTGGGGTTCGAACCCACTGTCTCCCGGATGCGAGCTCACAGCTGCACGCTCCTAACAGCACGGCCAACTCGCACGGTGTAGTTGCTTTTACAGGAATAAAAGGCCCTCTCTAACTTGGTGCACCTGGTGTCTATGGCCAAAGTTTCGCTCTCGCTTGTTGCTGAGATCCATTCTCCTAAGTACTTGACTGCAGAAACTTGACTTACGGTGTTGTTTCCTAGTGGAATTATAGAAGGAGCCTGCTTTATATTAGTGATAAACTCCGTCTTCTGTAGGTTTTCTTCAAGCCTGTTTTTGCTGCAATATTGTAGAGGCTCAGTAGTTGGTGAGTAGCCTCTGAATACTGTTCGCCAGTAGGGTAAGATCATCGGCAAAGGCTAGACAGGGTACACTGAGGTTCTCTTTCTTGTACCCAAGCTTCAGTCCTGCTTCTGATGACAATGTGGTAATCCATTCCCTGATAATCTTCTCTACTACACAGTTGAAGAGGATGCAAGAGAGACCATCTCCCTGTCTGACTCCTTTCTGGATGAGAAAGCTCTCAGAGAGCCTACTCCTGAACTTGACTTTGGAGGTGGTGTTCATTAAGGTAGCTTGGACCAGTCTGGTGGTTTTCTCATCTAGACATATGTCTTGGATGATCTGGGTGATACTCTGCAGGGACTGTTCTTCTACAAGCTTCCGCATCTCTGCAACTAAACCGTCTTCACCTGGGGCCTTGTTGTTCTTGAGGCCTTTGATTATCTCCTCTCTTTCTTCCCTGTTGAGTGGCACAGAGTCCTGGTTCCTGACAGTGGGCTCGGTGAAGGTCAGTCTCTCTTTAGATTCTTCTGCGTTGAGGAGTTTCTGGAAGCACTCTGCAAAGGTGTTGGTGTAGTTTCTGTTGTCCATTTGGAGTTGTCCATCTGGCCCTCTGAGATGTAGGGTGGGGTCTGTGTATGAGGTAGACTGTTTCTCGAGTCCTTTGTAGAGATCTCTTGAATTGTTTCTCTTGAAGTCTCCTTCTTCCCGTTGTATTTGAGACTTGTAGTTCCTCTTGGTTTTACGGATGATGCTAGCTGTTGTTTTCCTTTGAGCAATGAAAGCCTGATGGTTGGGTTCATCCTTGCACTGGCTCCACTTGATCCAGGCTCTGAGATTTTACTCTGTAGCCTGATCGCACTCTGTGCTCCACCAGGGGTTCTTGCCTTTGCTGGATGAAGCAGAGATGGTTTCTTGAGCGGTATCCAGTAGAGCCTTTTGTAGAGTAGGCCACCCTTGTTTCTGTGCATTCTTCTCAAGGGTGGTCTGGAAGTCGCAAACCTCATCGCTCACCCGTTGGTTGTTGAACGTAGGTGTCCTCGAGACCTTTGTGGTCTTGGGTGCTCTCCTCAAGGATTGTAGGTTGATCTTTACTAGGGAGAGGTAGTGGTCAGTGTCGAGGTTGGCTTCTCACAAGACCTTGACTATCTGTGTTTCCCTGTGTTATCTCCTGTCAATGGCCACGTGGTATAACTGGAATTCACCCAATAACTCTTCCAGGTCATTGCCGTCTTAGGCAATCGCTTGATCGCGGTTGATTTTAAGACCAGGTTGTAATTGTCAAAAAAGTCTAGGAGTCGTTCGCCATTTCTGTTGGTCCTTTTGTGGGCTGGGTAACTGCCTACTATCTTGCGATATTTCTTCTCCTTACCGACTTGTGCGTTGAAGTCGCCCATGAGTGTGGTGGTGTAGTGTTTTGGGATCTTGTCTAGGGTCTCTTCAAGGGCGTTCCAGTAGAACTATACTGCTTCCAGATCTTTCTTGTTGGTATCGTTTGTGGGTGCGTGGAAGATAACTATGGTGTACTCTCTGTTGTGGGACCTGAAGGATAGCGAGGAGGTTCTGCCATTGGGTGAGATGAATTCTAATATACTGTCGACCATTCTATGGTGTACAGAAAAGCCAGTACACAGGTGTGGAACTGTCTTTGTCACCCTCTCACCCGGTTTCCCTTTATAGATGCAGTATCCTTGGGTTTCCATTGCATCTTCATCTGTGAACCGAGTATCTTGTAGTGCTGCTATCTTGATGTTATACTTGTCCAACACATCAAGGGTGTACTTGAGTTTACTTGCCTTTAACAGGGAGTTTATGTTCATTGTAGGTAGGTAAGTAATGCTCCTTTTCTTTTTCTGTTACTGTTTATGTGAGGGCAGTAGTGGTGGAGTACATGAAGGTCCAGGCTCCCCAGAATCCGATGACCTGCTTGCCCCATCATGGCTGGGGGTGGATAGATTACCACCTAGGGTAATATTTTTGTTGATATTTCTCTTCATGTTGAGTCCAACTCTCAAGGTTGTTATCCCTGAGGTATATTTTACAGCCGCCACTAACATGTGGAACAGACGCTGTCCGGGTACGGCCATTGACATATGGAACCCATTATAACGATGAACAGTGAATTCCCTCCTTCGCCAGCTCCACCGTACCAAAGTTCATCTTTTCCGCCTTTTCTGCCGTTGAGGTCTTTTTAATGAAGTTATTAGGCATTTCCTTCACAAAGGCTTCATTAAGCCTCCCATGAGAGAACTCTTCTACTTGAAGCCGTTGGTTCTCTCATGGGTTGTCAGGTTTGGTACTGGCTGCCCAACCCTCGGCCAGACAGTCGCAGGTAGTACGGTCTACTGCCACATACGGTAGCAGAAAACTTCTGACCTGACGGAAATCATCATTATTATTATTATTATTATTATTATTATTATTATTATTATTATTATTATTATTATTATTATTATTATTATTATTATTATATTGACGATTTCAGCAACATTGTTTTTTTCCGAGCTCCAAGTGGGGTGGGATTCTCGTCAGGGCTATCTTTCGACTGAAGCACTAATCGTCGCTATATTTTGTGCCATGCCACAGAGAAGTGGTGTACTTGTTCCAACTGTCAAGTATGGCGTTGGCTCGGGTAAAATTCCGGGTCACTCCCAGTTTGGTTCGAATTCCGGTTGACCTAACAACCTGGTGTGTCGGTTTATTCCTGGATTGTGCATCATTTTAGTACCATTCATTGTATACCTATCCTTATCCTTGGCGTTTATACTCGGTAATGAGCTGGACTTCCGCACTTGTATGCAAACATGAACAATAAAATCTTCAAATGCAGTGCAGTGCATAGAGATTCGATCTACCGACATAGAATATAATTTCAAAACATCTGAATGCTAACATCCCTATTCACCTTTGCTTGTGCATTGCAGTGTAGTGCAGCATTCAGTCCCTCCAGAGCAATGCGAAATGGACGACTTTAACAGGTCACTGACTAATGTTTAGTGAAGGAAAGAAAAATAGTGTACTTGATCGAAGGGTTCAAATTTCGTTATCAAAAACAGTAGCGTAGTCAGGATCGACCGATAGGAGGGGGGGGGGGCGTCGATTATAGTTACAAAATGATCATAGAACACAATGAAGGTGCTTTAGCGCGTGTGGTGCGCATTATGTTGATATTCAGATTGTAGTACACTACAAAATCTTACATTAAAATACAGAACAAGAAAAACAGTTCAAGGTCAACAGTTTTACAGCGAATGGTATGTTCAGATTGCAGTCTAAAATCTAACTTTCGAGAATTCTTAGAAAAAAGATTCAAGAGATTTTTTCGTTTTACAATGATGTTCAAAGCAGTCAAACCATTGAGTCGACTTTTTTGTTGACAGTTTCTTTTGTAAAACTCTCATGTCAAAAAGCTCTTGCCAACGAAACAAGTGAAATAAAACATTTTGTTCAAAACCAAACCACCCACAATCACGATAAGCCAGATTAACAAAACCTGCGAGACAACAGTCGAGTAATTGTTTAAAATGTAAAGCCAAAGCTTATATTTCCATCCTGCCATCAAAACTTATACACGGTGCTTTGCGAGAAATTGACGTCGCATCTTTGACATCTGGGGATCTAATTCTTCTTACATGTACGATTCATCGAGCTTTTGTTAAGTTACATTCCCCTCTTCCAAAACTGTAACTCATGAAGCATTCAGAATAGTAGAAATAATGACCAATGCCTGAGAAGAATGTTTTAATTATTAATGATAACACCCAAAATTGTTGTATAAAACAAAAGCTAAAAGTTTCCACCTATTCAGTACTGTTTGTTGTAATCTTAAAAATGTTACATATTGTTGAAACTAGTTTCGTTATTACCAGAGACCATCAACAGTCAAAATCAAAGTTTAGGCAAGACATGGATATAGATAAAATGAAGCAAGCATGAAATTCAATGTAAGAGAAGTAAAGATTTGAAAAACACTCATCGCAAACACATGTCCTGAGCAAGCTCTCAACTTTCCTCCAACTTGAAGACAGTCAGCGATGGAAGTAATGTGCTAAAAGCTAAGTGACTCATAACTAGTGAAACAAAACATTTTAATCAAAACCAAACCACGATAAGCCAGATGAACGAAGCCTACGAGACAACAGTAATTATTTAAAACGTAAAGCCAAAGCTTGTATTCCATCTTGCCATCAGAACATATACATGGTGCCTTGCAAGTAAATGACATCGCATGTATGGCTAAATGGTTAGCGTGCTGGCCTTTCGTCACAGGGGTCCCAGGTTCGATTCCCGGCAGGGTCGGGAATTTTAACCATCAATGGTTAATTTCACTGGCACGGGGGCTGGGTGAACGTGTTGTCTTCATCATCATTTCATCCTCATCAGACGCATGTCGCCTACGGGTGTCAAATCAAAAGACCTGCATCTGGCGAGCCGAACATGTCCTCGGACACTCCCGACACTAAAAACCATACGCCATTAATTAATTTTACATCGCATCTTTGACATCTGGGGATCTAACTCTTGTTTTTTTGCTAGTTGCTTTACGTCGCACCGACACAGATAGGTCTTACGGCGACGATGGGACAGGGAAGGGCTAGGAGTGGGAAGGAAGCGGCCATGGCCTTAATTAAGGTACAGCCCCAGCATTTGCCTGATGTGAAAATGGGAAACCACGGAAAACCATCTTCAGGGCTGCCGACAGTGGGGTTCGAACCTACTATCTCCCGAATACTGGATACTGGCCGCACTTAAGCGACTGCAGCTATTGAGCTCGGTGATCTAACTCTTCTCACATGTTAGATTTGTGAGCAAGCCACCTATGTCCTCACTATTACCGATCAAGCTGCCTGCGCGTTTCGGGCCACGTAGCTGATAACTTGCATTCGGGAGATAATGGGTTCAAACTTCACCGTAGGTATTACTGAAGATAGTCTTCCGTGGTTTCCTAATCTCATATCAGGCAAATTCTGGAGATTTGCCGTATATAAGACTACGGTGGCTTCATTCCCTCTTCAATACGGATTAATATGTAATTTATTACCTATGAACACCTGAAATGTATGCATATTACAAAAGTTAATGTCAAAACACTTATTTATTATTACTTAGCGTATGGCTTATACAGACAATATCAGTAATATATATACATATTTACAGCTGAGAAACAAATTCATTTGTGCTTCACAATTGAATATCAAGTTTTTGAATCCAACGTACAGCTTCTGGAGATACCAGCAGGAAATCATCTTCATCACCGTGATACGCTCGAATCTTACATTCCCTGACGATATGATGAACAGTCTGGTGTGGAGCTCCGCAGTCACAGTCTGGATTAGGTAGCTTTTTCCACTTATGGAGAGCGGCTCTGCACCGGCCATGTCCTGTTCTGATTCTATTCAGGGCAGTCCAGGTCTTGCGTGGTAGGTGAGATCCACTTGGAAGTTCGGGACCTGAGAAGAAGGTATGAAGGCGTACATCCGTTGCTGCTTCCCATCTACTTTTCCACTCATCAAGGGATTTAAAATCCTTAACATCCATGTTAGCAACATCGCGCAGAGTTGGATTGCGTGATTTCAGTCTATTAAGATTCAGAAGTGGCAGGTCACTATTCACGGGTAGACTAGGATTTCTTGAGATCTTGTGGAATTCCTTCATAAGGGCATTAGATCGGCGTAGATCAGGTGGCATTATACCAGTTAGCAGTGGAAGCCAATGAAATGGAGTAGATGTGATTGCGCCAGATATGATGCGCATTGTGGTATTAAGCTGGGCGTCAACAAGCCTTGTATGATGACTGTTAATCCAAACAGGTGCACAATACTCAGCACTTGAATACACCAAACCCAGGGCTGAAGATCGCAAAGTGGTTGCTGAAGATCCCCAGGTAGTTCCACACAGTAATCCTAGAGCAGGGATGGCGAACCTATGCCACGCGTGTCACTTAGTGACACGCGAACATGATTTCGGTGGCACGCCACATGAACATAATAATGTTTTAATATACGTCTTGTTCTACAGACAATACATATCTTATAGTGCTTCACGTGTCATAAATACATATCGAAAATCTAAATACTTGTGCCATTCGGACGTGCAATATGGCAACACTGCTACACTGATAGGTCTGAAATTCAAGTGAGATAAGTGCTGTTTTATGGTGGTTTTGTATACGGACCTTGCAAACATGTTTTCAGTGCCGAAAAGAACAGAAACTTAACAAAGGTAGTGACCGGATTTTTCAAGAACCGTGGACAAGGGAATTCGGAATAATAGAAAGATGTATTGCCATGCGTTCAAAAACAATTGTATTCCCCGCATTTAATGTAAAGCGTCATTTCGAGACTAATCATTCAAATATTTGTTCCATGTCAAATGAAGAAAGAGAGTTCGTTTCACAAAATATCGAACTCTACACAAAACAAACTAGTTCTTTTGTATCATACATCCACCCTAGGAATAATATCAGGGCGGCTGTTATATCTGTCTCACTGGACAGTACAGCATGCATGGAAAACCGCTTTCTGACGGTGAGTTCTTGAAATAAAGTCCGACACATTATTTGAGAACTTCCCTAACAAACAACAAATAATTAAGAGAATTAAAGGAACGCCAGCCAGCTAAACTGCTGTCAAGGATAGAATAATAAGAATGAGTGAAGAAGTTTCTGAGCAATTGAAAGTTAATTTGGATAACTCCCAGATGTATGCAGTATGTTTTGATGAAAGCATGGATGTGACCTTACAAGCGAGGATAGCTGTTTTTTCGATTTTCTTGTGGAGATGTGATGAGGGAGAAAGAAGTAAAATTGTTGAGCATACGAACTACGACAACATGAAAAGATAATGAAGCTAAAGGAGGAAGTGAAGTCCATTGGCAATATTAGTATTTATCATTTTTATAAATAATATTTATTTTCTTACAGTTTGTTTTACGTCGCACCGACACAGATAGGTCTTATGGTGACGATAGGAGAGGAAAGGCTTACGAGTAGGAAGGAACCCGCCGTGGCCTTAATTGAGGTACAGCCCCGGCATTTGCCTGGTGTGGAAATGGGAAACCACGGAAACCATCTTCAGGGCTGCCGACAGGGGGGTCTCGAACCCACTATTTCCCGGATGCAAGCTCACAGCTGCGCGCCCTAACCGCGCGTCCAACTCGCCCGGTAATAATATTTATTGACGAAGTGTGTTAAAATGGAAGCTTATTATTTATATTTTTACAAATAATATTAGGTATTCTAAAAACTTACATATTTAAAAATATATTTTTTGCGGTATTTGCAAAATACGAGCACGGAACATGCAATCAAATGTATTTGCAAAATAAATATCTAAAAGTATATAAATCAGTAAATAAATAAAAGAAATAAATATTATGAAACATAATTGGAATTTGGAAAGGAAGTCGCGGTTGGGGGAGGTGGTGTAGTAGGTTGTAGCAATTTCTTAAAGGAAAATAACAAGTGGCACAGTTGATAGTTGAGAATAATAAAGCAGACTTAAAATGGCACACTAGTTGGAAAAGGTTCGCCATCCCTGTCCTAGAGCATATTCCAGTTGAACAGGCAGGCTTCAGACCAGGACGTAGCTGCTGTGACCAAGTATTGTCTCTTACATCCTTCATTGAGGCAGGATATCAAATGAAGCTGAAAACATTTGTAGCATTTGTTGATCTTACTGCTGCCTTTGACACTGTATGGAGGGAAGGCCTTATCTACAAATTTCTTCATATCATACCATGCAGAACGATGGCTCAACTGATTAACAACATGTTAAGTGATCGGAAGTTCCAAGTAATCACTGGAGGCAAGATAACCAAGGAGAGGAAGCTGAACAACGGATTGCCCCAAGGATCAGTTCTCTCACCATTATTGTTCAACTTATATCTCTCTGACCTTCCTGACACTTCATCCAGAAAATTCTGCTATGCCGACGACTTGGCTCTAGCTGTACAAGATCAGGTAATGGAGACGACTGAAGAGATTCTGACCAAAGACCTGTCTTTACTAGAAAATTACTTCAAAATCTGGAGACTTCAACCCCGTGTGAGTAAAACAGAAGTGTCAAAACACTGTGTGAAGTTCAGTGTTCTTATATTGACCGCACTTTTGAAAGCTGTCCACCCTATCTTACACAACTTCTAACTATTCATGGGTTATATCATGGCGTTTATATTCCATTAGTACTTTTTATTTTGCCAAGTAAATCTGCCGAAAGCTACACAGCAGAATTCGAACATCTCCACAATCACTGCTTCCAGCGAGGTTTTTAAAGTTTACCAACGAGAATATTTTTCGATTCTGAGATGTCAGTACACGATTCTGCATTCTCAGTATGGAGTGAGGAAAAGTCGTTGGATGCCGTTATTGGACAAAGCTAGTATCGTGGATTATCTTCCTTGGAGATTCAGCAGATTTATAATTCAAATCCAGGAGAAAGCAATTTTCTAAAATTATTTTTGGGTTACCATTCTTAAGGCCTGAGGAAATGGATGGTTAAGTGTAACGTTGTCATTCCAGAACAAGTTACCTCTCTTGTGTTCAGTGACTACTTCTGTAATCTTCACAACATTGTGTTATCTGCTGTGGAATGATTTAACAAAGAAAGAAGCCTGAAAGACACATATGTACATAGGGAAAGCCGTACAAGAGATTTGTGAACAGGCCACCCATATCCTCACAATTACCGATCGAGCTACCTGCGGGTTTCGGGCCGCGTAGCTGATAACTTGCATTCGGGAGATAATGGGTTCGAATTCCACCGTAGGTAGTACTGAAGATGGTCTTCAGTGGTTTCCTAATCTCATATAAGGCAAATTCTGGGAATGTACCGCATATAAGACTACGGTGGCTTCCTTCCCGTCCTAAATCTTTCCTTTCTTACGGTCGCCGAAACGTGGCTGAGTTACTGTGACGTTAAACCTCTAGCTATATAAGGAGTGAATCAGTAGATGGATGTTCCATGATGTAATTTGTTTGTGAACCATGACGATAAATAATAATAATAATAATAATAATAATAATAATAATAATAATAATAATAATAATAAATAATAATAATAATAATAATAATAATAATAATAATAATAATAATAATAATAATGATTTCGTGTGGGTATTTCTAGCCGAGTGCAGCCCTTGTAAGGCAGACCCTTCGATGAGGGTGGGCGACATATGCCATGTGTAGGTAACTTCGTGTTATTGTGGTGGAGGATAGTGTTATGTGTGGTGTGTGAGTTGCAGGGATGTTGGGGACAACAGAGACACCCAGCCCCCGGGCCACTGGAATTAACCAATGAATGTTAAAATCCCCGACCCGGCCGGGAATCGAACCCGGGCCCCCCTGAACCGAAGGCCAGTACTCTGACCATTCAGCCAACGAGTCGGACAATAATAATAATAATAATAATAATAATAATAATAATAATAATAATAATAATAATAATAATAATAATAATAATATATACATACCTTCATATCCTGCTACAGGTTCAATGCTTCAAACATACAGTGGGATTGGCGTGTCTGCTTAAATTCTGCCTAAGATATGAGTTGCTTGAAGTTTTAAGTGACCACTTAGAAATTCTGTATGTAAAGTCGTCCTTTTTCTCAATCGAAGCTGCACCCCTAGGAGCCCAAAGATTGCACATCAGTATGAAATTTATAGTAACACCTGTACCAGTTGTTCAGATTATTTGCTGCAGATGTATTTATTAAAATAATTTATTACTCCACGCATAGTGTAAAACATTGGCTGGCTGTATGATTTGAAGTGAATAAAGGTGTCGTGTTACTTGCTGCTGTATCTGGAGGTAATTGGAATAACTAATAAACGAAACCTGCAGACATAAACTTGCTCATAGCAGCACGATCTACTTCATCAAGTCAACAGACTCAACGCTGAACGTAGCGGACACAAGAATAACCACACATGCGCCTGCGTACAACAAAGCAAAGGTGCGAATAATTAAAACATAGCAACAACAATATTAGGATCAATCAAAAGCAGTCAAAGGAAAATTCTAAAAAAGAGGGCAGTTGTTATAACGTCTTGCATCTCCAAATGACAAGAAATATTACAATACGGAGAGAGTCCAACAAGTAGTCACAGACACCTGTGAAAACTTGTAAACTCATCTTGTCTCATTGGCCAATATTGACGAAACTGTCCTAATACTAACAGATAAGACGACGCTTTTAAGGAACAACTATTATTAACAGCGAAATCCGAAGTTTTAACCTCGCTGGAAGTGCCTAAAAACAACAACGAATATCCAAGCGAAGGTGGCATTACCTATGAAATTCTGACGGCCATTGCTAATGAAATTTTTAGTACACAATCTAAGATATTCCATGAAAACGTACGAACAGACGCGAATCTGTTATGATTACTCTCTGCAAGAATGGTTCCAGAGAATTCATAAACAAACATCGGCTAGTTAGTACGCAGAAAAGAGGGTCTTATTAAGGTGAATAAATAGGTAACACCTTAGAAATGAATGTCAGTGGACCATGTAGATTTCGTGTTGGTTTTTCAACAACTGATCATCTACGTTTTGTCAACTAAACATAAGGTCACAAATTTCATATAATTCAACACAGGCCTATATTGTATTCTTCGACCACAACAAGATCATTGATTCGGTTGGGAAATCATATCTTCTGACAAGCTTTGTTCAAACAAGGAATTCATAAACATAAACATGCTGTATCTTCTGCTAATGTAATCCAAGACAGAATTAAGAGCGGAGCTCGTTTCGGAGACCTAAGTCTCCTAAGCAATTCAACTGGTTATTAGAGGATGCTTTTTTGAGAATGAATGGAATGGAATAATAAGTACGGTATCAACATTTTTAGTAAAAAGAAACCCTCTCATATTTAAGTTTCGAAGATGATATTATACTTTTCTCGCAGAGTTACTGACAACTTCAGAAAATAACTGAAACAAGGAAATTGAACTCATGATTAATGAAACAAAAATTAAATTCGTGATCAACAGATTGGTGGAGGAAATTAAGATCGATGGTAATTGTATAAAACGGCTTTCGTGAAGATTGTCTGGGTCAAGTAGTTTCATTCCTTAATAGGAGAGGCAGAGATCAAGCGCAGAATGTGGTATGCTTTTTGTATGTTGTCAGGCAGTTCATAAAGAGTGTCTTGTAGATGCAACCACAGGTTCCAGTCCTTACCTTCACATGTCATTCCTTGATAGGTAGTATACTAAAAGTTTTGCATAAGATGATTAAGGCACTTTACATTCGGTCTCAAACGATCTTCCTTCTCCAGGATTTCTCTTTCAGTTAAATTAGTCAGGAGAGTATTATGGCTCACGATATGTCCAACGAATTAAGCAGTTCTTTTCCACTCAGTCAGAAGCAGTTATCTCTTCCCTTGAATTTCCCGCAGGACACTTTCATTGGTTTACTTCTCCACCCATCCAATATTCAACATTCTTCTTCATCGCCACGTGTCAAATGTTTCTAGTCCTTTGCGATCCTTATTGTTAATTGTCCAATATTCACATACATACAACAGAATACCCACACACAAATGATTTTACTAAATGTTTACTCATATGAAAATCTGTGTGCCTGCTAGTCAAAACATATGTCTTAATACGAAACACATATTAGTCTATCTCGTCTTGATCTCTGTACCGCACCTGTTGTCGTGGGTAATTAAGTTTCCAAGATAGCTGAAACTGCCGACTACTTTCGCTGTCCTGCCAGCAAGCTTGATGTTTGCACGAATTCGTTCTGGATGTTTACTCACAATTAAGCTCTATCCTCAAACAATATTTTCCCATGAATATCAAAATAGACATTCTTATAACTCAGCATTCTTCCTGTTTTTAAGGCAGTGCTCGGACTTGAGTCTCATACGGGAATTTGTCATAAAGGAATGGAGACACAGTCTGCGAAACACTGAAATAAGGAGCATGGTCAGAATAAAGGATGTTGGAAGGAAAAATAGGCCAAAATGTGGTATTGGGAAGATGATATGGCAAGAATGGGTGTAAATGGACAAGATGTTAAAGGTTTAGGTAGGCATTATGCAGATGGTCTATTTTTTCCGAAACGGGTTGCCGTACCAATTTGTATGAGGGCTGTAATAAACAGAGGAATTTTAGCAGGAACTATGATAAATTTTTGCCCGATCACGGACTGAGCTGGATAGAAGAAGAAAGAGAATTTCAAACGCTGTGAGTTTGAATACAGCAAGGCAAAGTAATAAATACCTAGATAAGGGTAGGATATAATAAATATTATAATCAGAGTTTTAAAAGACTAATATCCAAGGTTATTGATCCTCAATGACACAGTATGACCATTGTATGAATGATTCGCTACGACTAGGGATAGGAAGAAACTGGCAGCTACCACGGAAGCTCAGAAACGGTGCCAATATTTACTGGAGTGAGATATTAAAGAATCACACCACAATCCCAGATAAAAGAAAAGAGGTCTCAAGTATCACTATGACTAAAGATGGCGCTGGTCATTACTCTTTTAAGGGGGGATATAACGTGATAATTACGCACTATTGACCCTAAATATAGTCCAAAGAGAGATATCCCTCGAAGAATAAAGGTAGTCCCTATTAGAAAATGAAGGGTAGGGGTAAAGCGTAAAGTTGAAAACTCTGTAGGTCTCACAAATCTTATATGTTCGGGGCCGAAGAGAACAAGAGTTGATTAATGGAGGTCGTTTAGGAAAGTCTTATAGGAGGAGCGTGGCACAAGTAGGTGGAAGCTGTATTGTTAGATCCGAAAATGATAGGTTGGAAGTTAGGACTCGAAAGTTTCCGAAGATTTCTTCAAATTTTCGGACGATCTTTATAAATATGTCATAATTTTGATGAAGTTACTTAAAATTCACTTTATTAATACGGCGGCCACTCTCTTCAATGTCGACATAGTTAATATAACCTTTATGTTTTTCAGTCTGTTGAGCACAAGATATAATAAAAAAACAATGTACGTACCGGTATCTGATTGAATTTTTGAAGGTATACGCTAGTGGTCTGCATAATGCAATAATGTATGCATCATAACCTCTCTTAAAACCGATAGCCGCTGAAGAAATATTAACATTATACTTAGCACTAAAGATTAATGGATGATGTTTCCACCTATGAAGTGAGGACGGACGATACTTCGAAAGATTTACACCTAATTTCGTATTTTGTGTAATCTTTTAAAACATCGGAAGATCTTCAGAAATTTGGAAGGCTCTGACAACACTGAGTGGAAGTGTGCCAGCCATACCTCGGGGCACCATGTTCGCCTCTCTACGGCCTTAAGTTCAAAGCCATTGAACGTCATCCATTTAGTTAGTTCATACGCAATAAAAAGGATGAGCTGGTTAATTCATAGGATAGACGGGAAGTTCGTCCTTCTCCATAGCATAAAAGTTCGTGTTATTAGCTGCCATCCTCAGGGCCAGGGTTCGAATCCCGGTACTACCAGAAATTTAAGAATGGTAGGAGGGCAGTTTCGTGGTTGAAATGGTACATGAAGCTCATCTCCATTGTGGGTGTTCCTGAAAATAGTTGCACCACTGCGGGATGAGGACATCAATAACCATATTTCATTAGTTGTCAGCTAGTGACACAGGCAGGTTTTTGGCGACGATGGGATAGGAAAGGGCTAGGAATGGACAGGAAGCGGCCATGGTGTTAAATAAAGTACCCGGCAGCCCTGAAGATGGTTTTCCGTGGTTTCCCATTTTCGCAACAGGCAAATGTTGGGGCCGTACCTTAATTAAGGCCACGACTGCTTCCTTCCAACTCCTAGGCCTTTCCTATCCCACCGTCCCCATAAGACCTATCTGTGTCGGTGCGACGTAAAGCTACTAGCAAAATTAAGTACCAGCAGAATAAGTGGGAAACCACGAAAATCCGTTTCGAGGATGGCTGAGGTGGAAGTCGAACACCCCTCTACTCAGTTGACCTCCCGAGATTGAGTGGAACCCGTTCTGGTCCTCGTATCTCTTTTCAAATTTCGTGGCAGAGCCGAGAATCGAACCCGGGCCTCCGTTAGTGGCGTCAAATCACACTAACCACTAGACCACAGAAGCGGACGTTAGTGTCTTTAATAAGGAGTGCCCGTTTGCTTTTCTCACTCAGCCGGAAGTTGCTATTAATTAAGAGTCTGCCAAGCTCACCGTAGTGCATACACCAGCCGACCATAAGAGTGACAGATTCACACCATTCATGACAGGGACTGACTGCATAAGGAATGGCATTACTAGTACCACTCATACCTCGGTCACTTTCATATCATCAAAGCTAAGGATGAGTCTGAGACAGGTCAATGGAAGTAACAAATGAGGTGCTATTTTAGCTTCATTTATTTTTAAAAATTAGTGTTTCGTCCACACACATTGAAGTAGTTGAATACTATAGAATGCCAAGGGCAATCCAGACCAGAAATATGCAATTCCTTAAAAGCAGCACCATACCCGATCATGTGTACGTTTCATGTGCCTCCCATTATACATTTCCTTGCGTTTTTCCACAAATTTCTTAAAGTGGAAATAGTCCCTTTTGAACAGATACTCCTCTCTTAGATCTAGCCCATACCAGAGGACACAGTGCACTGTGAACACTAGGTCTCTGGAGCAATGTGGCCTTACCAGGCATTAAATGGTGGAATTTTTCCTCCGTGCAGTTTACACAAAGTACGCTATGGTTCTGACTTACTATTGAAAGAGAATCCCTATCATAAACATTATAAATTTAACAGATTAACTACTGAACTGTCAAATTACGAGGGCGATCAAAATAAATTTTCTCGATGTTATACTCGTATAATAGTTGAACATAATATAGTATGTACTGTGTTCTTCACTTAGCACTTCGTTTTTCCACGATCTCCATGGCAAATGAGGTATTTGCCTAACCGTGGACAAACAAGCTTTTCAATGCCACTCTCTTAAAGTGTCGTCCTGACCGCTGAGCCAACTGAGTTATTCTGACATCATCACTTTCAAATCTGTGCCCTCCCTCAAAATGTTCTCGCAAAGCCGGAAAGAAATGAAAGTCACTTCCTTGCCGTGCCTATTATTGTGGGTCTGCCACTCCACGGTTCGAAATTCGGAGCATCATTTTTCGACACTCAACTCATCACACTTTCGCCGCAGAATTCCGCCAACTGACCATGAATTTCCACAACTCGCACATTCTTCGCGTTGAGAAGTTGAGTAACGGCATGAACTTCCTACTTGGACCTCTGCTCCAGTCAACCCTCTACCTCTAACTGGCTTTTCTCACCAAGATAGCACAACACAGTGCTACCAGCCAATACGGAAATGCCAACTGAAACAAAACATACTGCGCTACAATTGCGGCCAGTCTATCATCACATATACGGGTGATAGTCTTATAAACTCATTTTTGGATACCCCGCGTAAATACGATGTAGCCCTACTCTCGTGATATTTATTTCCTTATGCTGGTAGTACTATAGGGCCGTCCGACTCGTTGGCTGAACGTTCAGCGTACTGGCCTTCGGTTCAGAGTGTCCCGGGTTCGATTCCCGGCCGGGTCGGGGATTTTAACCTTAAATGGTTAATTCCAATGGCACGGGGGCTGGGTGTATGTGTTGTCTTCATAATTTCATCCTCATCACGACGCGCAGGTCGCCTACGGATGTCAAATAGAAAGACCTGCACCTGGCGAGCCGAACCCGTCCGGGGATATCCCGGCACTAAAAGCCATACGCTATTTCATTTTTTCACTCTAAGGCCGAATTTGTCTCGTTGAGGTGCCTGCTCAGTCACCACCTTTATACAGAGATCACGGATATGTTTCTTCCACTTTCCCTGGGCAGAATTTTCTTACAAGAGATTCTTCATCTTCATGATATGTAACATCTAAACTTCGTTGTATTCGAAAACATTTGGACGAATCTGCAGTCGGCTGTATTGTCTCTTCAGAGGACTTAATTAAGGAAATACCATCGCACGAACAGCAAGAAGAATTAGATTCAACATTCCATGATAAGAGCTCAGTATTTTTCATTCTTTCACGTTCTATAAATTCCTCACTCGGCATTCTGGCCACCCCTGTGTGAATGCACACTTTTTACGCCACTGATTTATAACATCAGATGACTACAGCGAAACGTTGCAAGGTAACCCGTGTCCATTCATAGCACATGCTTTAATTAAAATAGTTTATAGCATCGCTTACTTTCTGCAACAAGTTCTGTTAGTGATCATTCATAAAACCGGTCGGGCCATCGGTGCGAACCTCGCCACTCGATTATCTTTCTGTCACTGCCAAGGCTGAAGCTACACATTTATTCTGAAGCTATAAAATGAAATCAGTCAACAGTGTGATGTAACTTAACTCCACACGACCAAAAATAACTGCTCTTGTAATTTATTGCTGTCTTTTCTAGGTTTGTTCTGAAGCATTCATTAACTTAAAGGGCTGATGATGCCCACGTGTTTAGCAGCAAATGTTAATTACGAATAATCTTGGACGTTTGATGCCGTCTATAATACCTAGAAGCCTGTGAACCTAAAGAGTTCTTGTAAATCTAATGTATATGTCGGGTATTCAGCCAAAGGCTGGGTTGATCCTCCTCAGCAACACCAGCAGTTGTCATAGATAGCCTAGGTGTCACTGAAGAGGCATAATAGGAACATGAAATGTGAGGTAGTTTCCCGTTGCTTTCCTCACCGCTATTATATATCAGTCTGCCAAGCCCCACTGAAATGCATGCACCAGCCGACCCTATGAACGATATTTGCGTACCATTCATAACAGGGGCTAGCTGCATAAGGAATGGTATTGTTAGCATCGCTCATACCTCTGTCATTTTCATATTGTCGAAGCCAAGAATAACACGGTGGTAGGTTAATGAAAGTAAAAAAAAAGTAAAATAAAAAATAAATCTAGCCCATAGCAGAAGACATAGTGCAATGTAAACGCTACATCTCGCCAGCAAAGACTGGTCAATTTACTACTACTACTACTACTACTACTACTACTACTACTACTACTACTACTAATAATAATAATAAGGCTGGATTGAATGGCTCAGACGGTAGTGTACTGAACTTCTGACAACAAGTTTGTGGCTTCGATCGCGGGTAAGTCTGGTAGTATTTTTGATGGTTCTGAAATACGCCAGTCCCGTGCGTGACAGAACTCTGGCACATCGGCACGATCGAAACGCGTAAAACTTGTTAGTGTTGCGTAAATCTAATGGCATGATATAATTATTATTATAATATAAAATAAAACGGTGTCAGATTTCCCTTTGGGAAAATAAATTGATCGTAAATATGTATATCAATTAATGAAGCTCAAACTGATAACTATCAATCATTTATTTGCGTCAAACGAACCGTTTAAGAGAGACACCTCTATGGAATTTCGAGTTGTCAAATATAGCATTCAGTACATTCACAGAGGAAAACTGTCTCAGGTCTTATGAATCTACCTCCAATAAAACAATCACTCCTATATAGCATATTATAAAAGAGCCTCCCGTATGTTCTCAGTGATGTCCATCGATCAATATTTCACATCACAGCCCGCAAGATCACATCGACTGTGTTTACTCTAACTTCTCTCTTTGATAATATGTCTCTCAGTCATGGCCATCCATCAGTATTGCACACGACAACCTGCACAGTTGCTAGGTCACACATTCTGTATCTCTAATTTCGTGACGCAAATTAATGGCAATCATCATCATCATCATCATCTTCGTCGTCGTCGTCGTCATCATCATCATCATCATCAACAACAACTTGTCCTTGCAGGGGCTGGCTCTTCGAGGCGGTAACGATGTACTCAGTTCATCCAGAAGGACGTGGTTTCAATTCCCCGACAGGAAGTGGGAAGATTTACAAAAGGAATTTCTGCCTCTGATACATGGCCTTAAGGTTTACACAGCTTGCACCAAAAATGGGCAAAATCATATAGCACAGGTGACCGCTCATAGAGTCAACCACCCTAATTGCTTCGTGCTGTGGTCAGGGTAATGGAAGCCTCTACCCACTTTCCTAAGGTCCTCATGGCCTGCATTGGAATATATTTGATCATAATTGTATTTTCCTTCGTATGGAGTGTCGGCGTTTCTAGCAACTCCTCCCCATTTACCTTAGTCCCTGATATCACATTATGTCTGTTAACTCTGTCCCAAATCCTACAATAACGTACTTTCAATTGTTCAAGTTTTTAGCAGATGTCAGGAAGTAGGAATTATGTTCCACGTGGGTTCCTTCACGAGACGGATGCCAACTTTCATCAATTCGTCGAACTTAAACATCCTAAAATGTCACCGATTTCAGCCGAGAACCCAAATCCGCTGTCCTAGGAACAGAGAATCAACGAAAAACCGCCTGCGCTAATGAGGTCGACTTTAACTCATGTAGCTGCTATAACAAAGATCCTTACAATGTATTTATAGTGAAAAGTAGCTATGAAAAGTAACTACTTTAATATTAACTTTTCTGTAATTACAGGTAACGTTACACGTTCACAAGTGCCGTGATATCTATCGTACTCGGGGAAGGTGGTCTCAGGTACAACTAACAGACTTCATAAACACGTGACTGGGATTACCTTATAATAATTTACTGGAGAGTAGCCAGTGGTGTAAAACGTTTTGATATTCTTACTATATTGGACAAAGGACTGAGCAATTGAGATATATTATTGTTGGTCTACTAAGCTGCACTCTTCCCTACTGAAATAGCGAATCTGCGCCTAGGGTAAAACCACAGAACAGCGGAACTTGCTGTGAATTCTTGTCAAATATCCCAACCAGTTGAGAGGAAAAGATTCTGGCGTTCTCTTTGAAATCCAAGAAATGTTTAATTATATTGTTTTATTTTGTCCAGCGATCAATGCCAGTCTACCCGCTGCACCGTCAAGGTACTTCCATTTACTTCCACCTACAGCCACTTATGCCTATTCTTAAAATAAACCCAAGGCTTCGATATCCTTAGTAAATATCTCCTCAGTATGTTCGTTATGACGATGGTGGTGATTATAAGGTAGGTCTAATTTAAAAAAATATATTTTTCATGCCGTATATAGACATTTTTACTGATATACTTTCTTATTTTTCTAATTCTCTCTTTGTTTGTCTTGTATTTTCTGATAAAGAACGACACAACATCCAGTCCCCGGGCCAGTGGAAATAACCAATTAAGGTTAAAATCCTCGACTCGGCCGGGAATCGAACCCGGGGCCCCTTGAACCAAAGGCCAGCACGCTAACCATTTAGCCATGGAGCCGGACTGGTCTAATGGTCATGTGATGGCGAATGTTTCATTCAGTATATTTTTGGGATTTCTTACATTCCGATGGATGCCCTACTTATTGTAGTCTCTTACTCTTCAGCTTAACGGGTGAGGTGGCCGTGCGCGTAGAGGCGCGCGGCTGTGAGCTTGCATCCGGGAGATAGTAGGTTCGAATCCCACTATCGGCAGCCCTGAAGATGGTTTTCCGTGGTTTCCCATCTTCACACCAGGCAAATGCTGGGGATGTACCTTAAATAAGGCCACGGCCGCTTCCTTCCAACTCCTAGGCCTTTCCTATCCCATCGTCGCCATAAGACCTATCTGTGTCGGTGCGACGTAAAGCCCCTAGCAAAAAAAAAACAAAAACAAAAAAAACTCTTCAGCTTTTAGACAATATTAGGTTATTTCATGGCTCCATAAATCTCTGCATTCTTCTTTGTCCAAAACTGGTTCCTAGATTTTTCTCGTTACTCTTCCTTCAAAGACATTTAGTTTATTTATTTCATTTTTGGTAGGGTCAAGCTTTCATAGTCATGCAGCATCAGCGGGCTAGCAGGTGACTGTGTTTTATATTACTTCTCCATACCCGACAGAATGATATGCTGGATGAATGCTGCTTTGATGAATTTTCACGCAGGGAATGTTGACTAGAGATTTTTGATTTTACTAGTTGCTTTACCTTGCACCAACACACATAGGTCTTATGGCGACGATGAGATAAGGAAGGGCTTGCAGTGGGAAGGAAGAGGCCGTGACCTTAGGTACATACCCAACATTTGCCTGATATGAAAATAGGTAACCACGGAAAACCACTTTAAGGGCTGCCAACAGTGGGGCTCGAACCCACTGTCTCTCGAATGCAAGCTCACAGCTACGTGCCGCTAACTACATGGCGACTTGAGATTAAGGAAGAAAAATTGTATAGATATACCAGCTCATTAACATTATGTATCGTTGAGACATAAACGTACTACCTAGACAGAAAGGGAGGCGAATGTTGGCTATAGCCTAATTAAGAGAGCCTCCAATTATCTCATCTTTTAATAGCCATAAACATACAGTAAATTGTGTGCCTTAACTTACTCGATAATCAACAACAAAATTACACGTTCTATATTGCATGATATAAAGAAAATGAACGCGGTGGTGATCGCTGTGTTATGTTCGATAAAAGTAATTAGTTACTTCGAGTCTCTGTTTTCATACCGGTTACAACTTTTTAGACATGTTTTTTTTTGCTAGTTGCTTTTACGTCGCACCGACACAGATAGGTCTTATGGCGACGATGGGACAGGGAAGGGCTGGTAGTGGGAAGGAAGCGGCCGTGGCCTTAATTAAGGTACAGCCCCAGCATTTGCCTGGTGTGAAAATGGGAAACCACAGAAAACCATCTTCAGGGCTGCCGACAGTGGGATTCGAACCTACTACCTCCCGAATACTGGATACTGGCCGCACTTAAGCGACTGCAGCTATCGAGCTCGGTATTTTTTGGACTTTTACCACTCCATTTTCAGTGTAAGCCCTTTGTTGATTAACTGTTATTATTATTATGTTCATGGAATTGCCTCTCTTCTTTCGTGTACTGTATTCTTTAGCTGTCATTGTAGTCTATCTTATTTTGAGATACCGGATGATTCCGACAGAAGTTTCCAAATATTTAAGTGTTTTTACACGATTTTTGAAAACTGGTGTATATGATCCTTGGTATGTGATAATGAAGCTATATCAAGAATGCTAGTATTGAGTAATAATCCAATAGCATGATCGGTATCATCGCGTAGTGCGAATGATTTTTCAATGGTGGTGAATATGATCACACTTTTTAAGTTAAAACTGAACACAAAGTACAAAGTCAGTTTATAGAATATGAGCTAGGACTTGAAATGTAATACTATCCCAGTAATATTCTGCTTGACTGTGCCGAAAGTTGTATGTATGCTTTCTTTGTTTGTTATCCCGTTTACTACCCCCCTTCCCCAGGGTTTGGGTCGGGGATACAACTGGGGTGGAGGGCCAGTACCCCTCCTGGACGGCCTCGCTACCTAGAAAGTTAGGAAGGAATAGCCAAGGAATCGGTCGTGGCCTTAAGTTAGGTACCATCTTTGCCTGGAGGAGAAATGGGAAACAACGGAAAACCACTTTATTTATTTTATTATTCGAACGCCCCTCTACCCAGTTAACCTCTCGATGCTGAGTAGACCCCGTTCCAGCTCTCGTACCACTTTTCAAATTTCGTGGCAGAGCTGGGAATCGAACTCGGGCCCCCGGGAGTGGCAGCTCATCACAATAACCACTACACCATAGAGGTAGACTGTATGTATATGTGGTTGTATAATATATATATATGGTTGTTTAGCTCCTGTAGACTACGCGCTGCACCAACAAAGTGTCTATATTTATATCCATATAGAGCCACTTATACCCATTCTCCAGATAAAACCAAGGCTTCCATATCCTTGGTTTAGTGTCTCCCCAATGTGTTCGTTTTGATGGTGATTGTTGTCGTTGCCTCTATTGGTACTTCAGAACTCCAGACATTCGGTAGTTCTCTTTAATGAAACAAAGAGATTTGGTAGAGGATTAGCTAGAGAGAGAGGGATAATGTGGAAAGAACAGCGGAAAGAATCGTGCATGCCTGAGTGTTTAAAAGTAAATAACCGTGAAATTATGACCATGTAACGATATATATGAACATCGTGAGTCTGTTAGTTATATTAATGAGTAGAAACCTTCCCTGGGATTTACACTGACTGACAGAGGAAATGCAACACCAAGAAGGAGTGGTCAGAACTGTATGCCAATTGCAGGGTAGACTGACGTCACTGAAGTATGCTCATGATGTGAAATGCGCCGCTGTGCTGCGCACGTAGCGAACGATAAATGGGACACGGCGTTGGCGAATGGCCCACTTCGTACCGTGATTTCTCAGCCGACAATCATTGTAGAACGTGTTGTCGTGTGCCACAGGACACGTGTATAGCTAAGAATGCCAGGCCGCCGTCAACGGAGGCATTTCCAGCAGACAGACGACTTTACGAGGGGTATGGTGATCGGGCTGAGAAGGACAGGTTGGTCGCTTCGTCAAATCGCAGCCGATACCCATAGGGATGTGTCCACGGTGCAGCGCCTGTGGCGAAGATGGTTGGCGCAGGGACATGTGGCACGTGCGAGGGGTCCAGGCGCAGCCCGAGTGACGTCAGCACGCGAGGATCGGCGCATCCGCCACCAAGCGGTGGCAGCCCCGCACGCCACGTCAACCGCCATTCTTCAGCATGTGCAAGACACCCTGGCTGTTCCAATGTCGACCAGAACAGAACAATTTCCCGTCGATTGGTTGAAGGAGGCCTGCACTCCCGGCGTCCGCTCAGAAGACTACCATTGACTCCACAGCATAGACGTGCACGCCTGGCATGGTGCCGGGTTAGAGCGACTTGGATGAGGGAATGGCGGAACGTCGTGTTCTCCGATGAGTCACGCTTCTGTTCTGTCAGTGATAGTCACCGCAGACGAGTGTGGCGTCGGCGTGGAGAAAGGTCAAATCCGGCAGTAACTGTGGAGCGCCCTACCGCTAGACAACGCGGCATCATGGTTTGGGGCGCTATTGCGTATGATTCCACGTCACCTCTAGTGCGTATTCAAGGCACGTTAAATGCCCACCGCTACGTGCAGCATGTGCTGCTGCCGGTGGCACTCCCGTACCTTCAGGGGCTGCCCAATGCTCTGTTTCAGCAGGATAATGCCCGCTCACACACTGCTCGCATCTTCCAACAGGCTCTACGAGGTGTACAGATGCTTCCGTGGCCAGCGTACTCTCCGGATCTCTCACCAATCGAGCACGTGTGGGATCTCATGGGACGCCGTTCGCAAACTCTGCCCCAGCCTCGTACGGACGACCAACTGTGGCAAATGGTTGACAGAGAATGGAGAACCATCCCTCAGGACACCATCCGCACTCTTATTGACTCTGTACCTCGACGTGTTTCTGCGTGCATCGCCGCTCGCGGTGGTCCTACATCCTACTGAGTCGATGCCGTGCGCATTGTGTAACCTGCATATCGGTTTGAAATAAACATCAATTATTCGTCCGTGCCGTCTCTGTTTTTTTCCCCAACTTTTATCGCTTTCGAACCACTCCTTCCTGGTGTTGCATTTGCTCTGTCAGTCAGTGTATTTCTTAATCACGTCCTTCACTGGGCGGTCTTATTATGAATAGCATAATTTGAAAATATTTTTGTAAGAGTATTTCTTTAAGAATCCAAATGACAGGAGTGCTGAAAATCCGATCTGATTTACTTGGTGGTTTCAGTTTTACTTCAGGATCATTGAAGGGTACGTTGAGAAGAGTGGAGGTAATCCATAGTCAAGCATATCAAATAGGATATTATTTTATATCAAATGGTACAAACGTGTTGTATAATAACTGCAGTAAAACATTTCTCTGACTTCTATAGTCGTATTGCTATATTTTATACAAAATGTTTGTATGTGGCAGTATTATCCATTCAGAATTTGCGAAGATTGGTGTTTTGACTTCTATTGTGGGGAAGAATGCATAGTCTAAAAATTGGCGTTGCCTTTAAGTTCATGTTTAAGGAAACTAAAGGTTCAACATCGGAGTGGGTTTGGTCATCACGAGGCCTCTAATTGAGTCTGGCATTCTTTCCTCTTATTTTTCACATAACTTACCTTTACCTTTCTTATTCGACTTGCCTAAGAGAGTACTTGTTCTCTTCCCATCATTTTTAACTATGCATACATATGTACAGTGTGGTTTACGTTGCGCAAACTTCTGATTGGGTGATATTATGAACCTGTGTGACGAATTATATGATTATATAAAGTGATTTAATAGAACATGAGGATTTTCTCATAGAACGGAATATTTCATTCTGTTAATAGGCCTAATTTATTTTTTACATGTTTATTATACTGTTCTATGTGCTCGGTCTTTCGACAGTTTTTATATTTAGAGAGTCTTACATTTTCTACCATTTGTAGCTGCTAATGCATCAAAGCTGTACTATACAGACCTCTGGGTGACTAAAGTTCAGAAATACTTTGCGAAAATTGGATGAGAGGCTAGTTCATTGTCACTTCTGTGTAGATCAATCTTGGCATGAAGAATTTACCTCGAACTCTGACCAACAAGGGCTATTGACGACTCCCCGTTTTCAGTTTACCTCTGAAGATCTAATCATCTTAAATGGAGTATGAACCAACCATGCTAGTTACCAGTTCCCACAACATCGCAAGTTCTTATTGTGACTCTGGAATGCGCTGAAAAGATTCACTGAAATTCCTGAAAAGGGACATCCAGCCACCGAAGAAACTGTCATTTGTTTGTCAAACTCACATATCCATCTTTGACCTCCTGGCTACATGTTATAATATCAACACTATGTTTCACCAAAGAGGGCTTAGTTGTATAATTAGGAAATATTTTGTTAAATCCGTAAATATTGATAATAAATCAAGTAATTTAGTGATACTATAAAATTAACATTTTCCACCATTCTGGATCCCTCCTGTTTGACTCGTTGGCTGAATGGTCAGCGTACTGATCTTGGGTTCAGAGGGTCCCGGGTTCGATTTTCGGCCGGGTCTGGGATTTTAATCTTCATTGGTTAATTCCAGTGGCACGGGGGCTGGATGTTTGTGCTGTTCCCATCATCACTGCAACTCACATAGCACACACAACGTTATCTTCCACCACAATAACACTCAGTTACCTACAAATGGCAGATGACGCCCCCTCATCGGAGGGTCTGCATTACAAGGGCTGCACTCGGCTAGAAATAGCCACACGAAATTAAATTAAGGGATCCTTCCTTCTTTCCTGAACCCGATACTCATATTCCTGAGATGTTGGAACTCTTTCTGGGGTTCCCCTGTCGGTGGGGGCAGTAGAATGCCCCATGGTATTCCGTACTGTACCATGAAAAGTTCTTGGGTAAAGGGCATGAGTAGGACCTCAGGGAGTGGAACTTGGTTTTGGGGCCGATACAGTGTAGGATAGACTCGCAGAGCGAATAATAGATGGTTATAATTAAAAAAAAAATTGATTCTTCACCCTGCAATATGATTATTGGACTCGAATCTGGCATTTAAATTAAAAATTTAAATGCAATCTTCTTGAATTCTGTTCATGAAAATTAAATGAATGTCGCTGATTCCAAAGTCTTTCATATGTGAGAATACGATGTATTAGATTTCCACCTAAAGTCTTTCTAAATATGAGCACACACATGTAATTGCAAATTGACATAGGAATTTAAATTTCTGTTGAAAGTTTTTTCAGTTTTTCAGTTTGTAAACCTTGAAAAGCCTAAAGTTCTTCTATGAGATATGAAAATTAAATTTGAAAATTAAATTAATCACAAAAGATGAACTTCTGAGAAATTATGAGAACTCTGAAATATTTGTTCACACGCAGCACTGAAGTTTCCACTGTTCAAAATTAATGAAAATTTTAGTCAGTTTGTTACTACTCACTTAATGAAAGAAATGTTGCTACAAATGTTGAAGGACGGATGTCTGGAATGTTCCGTGGAGAACCAGGATCGGCGATGTTCCATTAACACACCATGTTGACGTCCCTCGATGAGGTGATGATTGCTGGAACTGGATCGTGTAGAATTGCAGCTCGTTAAGGTGATTTTTCGCACACGGAAAATTCACTTAGTGCGAGTAGTTATCACTGACACTGTCATTTACTGTCGAGCACAGTTTATGGCGTAATTGAACTTTAAGACGTTAAATGAATAATCACAGTCCTTTCTGTATGAAAAACTATTTAAAGTCGTTACTGAGAATATCCATAATTACACAGTTCACACTTGAAAAAGGCAAATCACAGTCTATAATCACAGTCTTTGAACACGGTCATTAAGTCACTAAGTATTATCTGCTTATTATAACGTCATATTACCTCAGAAAAAGTTCTAAGTATTCACCCAGTTTACTACTGTAAGTCGTATACTAATATGGCATGAACACTACGTGAATTAAAAAAACACAGTTCAATGCTCGAAAAGAAATGAGTCCTGGTAATTCTACACATTAGTTTCTGTTCATTGTAGAAGTTCAATATTATGTAAGGTAAACTAAGTCCACACGTAATGATATACTCTGTGAACGTTAAATATTTGGTATTTGCACTTCAATAAGTTCACTCGTACTATATTCTCAAATGTCTTTAGAATAAAACCGTAGTCGCGACGCGATGTACTAAATACAGTGTGACGTCTTTTATAATTTTGTCGGCGATATAACCTCGTATTCCGGAAACGCGACGGCAAGTACTTTCACCGTGACTGCGCGGACATACTGTACGTGGGTCGGCCTCCCCTCTGTCTCACTCACACACACATATGTGTACTCGTCCCTTGTACTGCTCTGCTCTGCTTGTTAGCCTTGACATATATACCGGCGCTGGGAGGGGTGGTTCTCTTGGTCATGTGACCGTGAGTGCATAATCTTTTTAGACATTAAATTAATATAACTCAACAACCATTGGATGGATTAATTCGAAATTCACAGGGATTAACTCTTATGACGTCCGCTACAATTCAGCGTTTGTCCCGTTGAAATTGGTTAAGGCATTGAAAAGCTTGCGAAAAGAAAATTACTTTCAAGAAATATCTCTAGGGGAGGTGAGCTTTGAGCGGCAGGTGACGTCACTTGACTTCGCCTAGTGCATTCGCGGAGTCTGGCACATGCTGGAACATTCCTTTGCTCAGTTGTTCGTACGTCGGACGGATATTTTATGCTGGAATAACGTTTCCTTCGATTGATATGGGCCAGGACCTAGGCTTTCCTGGTACAGTACCTGCCGTAAGAGCCGACTTAAAGGGGTCTCAGGGCCTCTTACTCGGGAGCCTGGGTTGCGACCATGGGTCCCGTAGCTGAGTCCTGGTATTATTTCCACTTAATTGTGCCAGGCTTCTCACTTCCATCTATCCTATACGATTTCCCTTGGTCAACTCTTGTTAATCCCCGACGGTATTACGTATAGAGGCCTACGGAGTCTTTCATTTCACACCATTCGTGGCCCTTGTCTTTCTTTGGCCGATACATTCATTTTTCGAAGTGTCGGAACCTTTCATTTTTATCTCTGATTAGTGTTAATAGAGAGTGGTTGCCTAGTTGTACTTAAAAGAATAACCAGCACCACTACCACTCTTTCTGCGATGTACCAACTGAGGAACATTCGCCAATGGCTCATTATCAATACCACGGTTGTCCGGCTCCATGGCTAAATGGTTAGCGTGCTGACCTTTGGTCATAGGGCTCCTGGGTTCGATTCCCGGCAGGGTCGAGAATTTTATCCATCATTGGTTAATTTCTCTGGCACGGGGGCTGGGGTATGTGTTGTCGTCATCATTATTTCATCCTCATCACGACGTGCAGGTCGCCTACGGCGTCAAATCAAAATACCTGCACCTGGAGAACCGAACATGTCCTGAGACACTCCCGGCACTAAAGCCATACGCCATTTCAGTACCACGGTTTAAATTACAGCCAATACATATGAAATTTATGGAATGGAAAGTCAGGTTACTGTTGTGTAGATTTCACGTAAAGGTTAAGTTTCACTGGATATGACCACGTTTTTGAGAATCGCACTACGTATAACTCAATTGATTTACACCTTAAATATCAGTAACTCCACAATACTCCTTGACTGAAAGGTCAGTGTAGTGGCCTTCGGTTCAGAGAGTCCCGGGTTCGATTCCCGACCGGTCGTGGGTTATAATTTTGTCTAGTTATTTCCTCCAGTTCGGGGCCTGAGTGTTTGTGTTCGTCTTAACAGACATCTTCATATACACACAACACATCACACTAGAAATCGCAATACGCAATGGTGAATACATTCTCCTACGTAGGGTTGGAGTCAGGAAGGGTATCCTGCCATAAAACTGGGCTACTTCCACACAACTTGCCGACCCCAGATAATTGCGTAAAGGCCCGGTGGAAGAATAATACAGTACTAAACCCGTCTTGTCCGGCGCCGCGGTGTAGGGGGCAACACGTTCGCCTGTCACCCCGCGACCCTGGGATCGAATCCCGGCCGAGTCAGGGGTTTTTAATTGTAAATGATTAATATCCCTGGCATTGGGACTGGGTGTTTGTGTCGTCCTTAACGTTCCTTTCCTCACATGCAACACTTTGCACTTCCGCAATTACAATTACACGCAGGTTCATAACACATGGTGCAAGTAGTGGTAAAGGATCTTTAGAGGTCAACGTCACGAACAAATACCATTTAAAAAAAAACACGTCTTCATTACAGACTGTTATTTACTTCAGTCTGCAAGCTACTGTGAATAAACAAAGCGTATCTACTCCTATTGAGAATTAACAGTCTGCTCAGACTAACGCGAGATGCAAGAGCGAAAGCGGAGTGAATCCGTCTTCAACTATTATGAGTGCAGGGGATATGAATCTACTCACACCGCAGCATCACCGTCTTGATTGTGACAAAGGCGACTTAACTGTTGATAGAGTGTGGAGGGATGGTACGTTTTTCTCTGCATGTATGAATGTATGCATGAAGAGACGAGTGCAGAGATAAACACAAACATCCAGTTCCTAAGTCAGCGATGTGATCCAGACGCGATTAAAACCCACAACTGGCCGGTAATCAATCCCAGGACACTCTGAACCAAAGGGCTCAACGCTGACTATTCGCCCACGGAGCTGGACAATGATAATAAGAATATGAACCCGCGGTCATCTTCTTCAGCAACTACTGGAAGCAGAACCACTTCTTAATTAGCTGAATCCATATAGGCGACTGTTTCCCGCTCTGGTGTGAAGGCAAAGAAGAATTTCGCAGTGACCTCAGGATTGCAGCTTTCGCTGTTTTTCCTGCGTCCAGCGTACCGTGTTGGTATGAGCAGACCGTAAAAGTGTGTTCTCTTCTGTTTCCTGTCGATCGTCTCTTAATTAGATCCAAAAGTAAGACGTGTCTAATGTAAATGAGACAACGTAGACTATTTTTAATTTTTTTAGCCGTGCTGAGTGGCTCAGATGGTTGAGGCGCTGGCCTTCTGATCTCAACTTGGCAGGTTCGATCCTGGCTCAGTCCGGTGGTATTTGAAGGTGCTCAAATACGTCAGCCTCGTGTCGGTAGATTTACTGGCACGTTAAAGAACTCCTGCGGGACTAAATTCCGGCACCTCAGCGTCTCCTAAAACCAAAAATATTAGTTAGTGGGACGAAAAACCAATAAAATTATTTTTTTAAAGTTGCTTTACGTCGTACCGACAGAGATAGGTCTTATGGCAACGATGGGACAGGAAACAGCCTGGAGTGGGAAGGAAGCAGCCATGACCTTAATTAAGGTAAAGCCTGGTGTGAACATGTTAAACCACGGAAAACCATCTTCAGGGCTGCCGACAGTGGGGTTCGAACCTACTATCTCCCGGATACTGGATACTGGCCACACTTAAGCGATTGCAGCTATCGAGCTCGGTGGAGAGGATTTCATAGGCGATCGGAAGGAGAGACACACTCCTAAAGTTATTATTATTATTATTATTATTATTATTATTGTTAAATGACAAAAAACTTGTGGTTTTACATGGGATTTTAACCTTGACCGCTTGGTTAGAAGCAATCCCTGATTAACGAACTACGATATCGAAATGTTCCGATATAACCTTTGAATTTAGGAGGTGTCCACACTAGGTGGTCTAGTAGAAACGAGCGACAGTGGATATAAGAAAGAAAGCGAAAACGAGAAGACAGTTCGTGGAGTAATGGGAATCAATACCCCTGTCACTCTCAGTGTTCTCTAGTTGCAATGCTAGTACTCAAGAATTGTCAATTAACTGGAGGGATTAACATTAATCTATATTTATACTGTTCGCTTAGTGCGGTTAGCAACCAAAAGCTCTATTTAGCTTAGCTTAAGTCTGCAAGACCTACGAAGTGGAACAAAAGATAATTTGGCAAGTCATAAATTACACAGTGAACATACAGTATATCATGGTACGGCGCCAGTGCAAGTACACAGATCGCATGGCGTGAGAGGAATAACCTTTGTCCTTATACACACAACAAACGTAATTAAGTCCGATAGTGTGGTCACGCGTTCAACAAATAAGTTAACCAAACTGTGATTTAACGAGACACTGGCTCAACTTGAACATAATCTGTTCTTTAATTGAGAGGATGATAAATCAAATACACACGAAATAAATAATGAAATAATGTGGTGTCCGCATTAATAACCACAGCACGTTCTGCTCGTACATTTCTTAGAGGAAATTAGCCTGTATTTGCACAGCTTAAGATTTTATTATGTCGAGAGTCACGGCAAACATACAATGAAAAATAATGACTGCATTATTCCTGATTAAATATTTTCTAACATAACTATTTCATCAGATGAAGAGAATGCGACCAGAATGATGTATACATTTTATCTGGCACCATCTCCTTATAGAGAGCTGGCTACCATCGTGGAGTATGTTTTCCTATTTAGCGCTTCCAGTATCAGAGTTGTCGAATCGTGGATATCAAACCACTGTTGGAGATTCCGCGTCCAGCCCACGTACACTTTTCCGTCTTGCCTTCAGTTGTATCAGGCTGTATGTATTTTCTTGGATGATAATAAAAAAGGCTGCTTTCCTGTGTTTTGTGGAAGTTGAGATTTCACACGATTTCCAGACACGACGGAGTACCTCCTCGTTGGCGATATGACCTACCCATGGTATCTTCTACAGTTTGTAACACAACCCCATTTCTAAGGCCCTCAGTCGATTCATTGATGAAGCTTTTGGTGTCTATTTGCGTCGTCGTAAAACAACGCCAATAACACGTAACACTTCAAGACACGCCAATGAATTTCAAATCATTAGTCACGACTAAATACAAGATATTTTAATTTCAGAAACACATCTCCTGTAATGCTCATTCTAACTGAAATATTCCTTTCTCAAATACGATTCTGAAAATATTTCTGTTTGAATGTGGAATCACTGTTATGGCGAAATATTAATTGAAGATTCTACTCATATAGCCGTAATTGATGCATGCAAGACAATACTATTACACAATCATAACCCAACAGTCGTTCACACTTTCTTTATTGTCCTTGGAGTATCTTCATGGGGCCGTGTGAAATAGGACGTCAAATCCTGAAGTGAATATTCTTTCTCTGGTCCTTCCTCCAGAGATCTGCAAAGCATAGTACAACGGACACTTCTCATGAGAGAAAATCAATAGGACTTTTTCCTCATTCAGGTAAACATTGAAATAACCGCAATGAATACACATGTATACGACGAGCTGTGAATATCATGTCCATGGTTCTTCTAGAAGGCCTGAAGCCACACTGGCTCTCCGGCAGTATTTCCTCCACTAAGGGTGTATACAATTTGCCAAAATCTTTAAGCTTCCCCAAGGAAGACAGTAATTATATCCTCCTATAGTTATTACAGTCTGTTCGATCACCTTTCTTAAAATTGGAGCTATAAAACTTTCTCTGCAATCGGAAGGCATTTCTTCAGTGTTCCAAATTTTAACAACCATTTCATGTACGTGTCTTATGAGTTCCTCACCACATTCTATGAGAGCTTCCGCAGGTATGTCATCAAGACCGGTGGCCTTGTGTCGCCTTGATTGATCAACAGCACGCTTATGTTCATCCAGTGTTGGCAGGGAGCCAAGTTCTTCTATGATGGGTGCTTCCTTCATTGAGTCATACACCTGCTCATCAACTACTGATTTCTGATTCAGGAGATCTTCAAAATGCTCTGTCCACCTATTCATGATGGAGCACTGATCTTTTATAAGGGAACTCCTATCACTGGAGCAGAATGGATTTCTGTCAAAAGTGGTGGGACCATAAAATGCTTTCGTGACTTAGAAGAATTGCCGCTAATCTTTGTCTGCTAGACATTGCAGTTCTTTTGGTTTAATTGCCCACCACGCATTCTTGAGCACACGGGTTCTTCTTTGGACATTTGCTTTGGCAAGACAAAAGACTTCTTTCCTTGCGAGGCAGTTCATCTCCCTTCGCCACGCTTGCAAGGCTTTTCTCATCTATGAGATAAATGTTTCAGTTTCTTCATCATTTTCATCAAACCTAACCTGATCTTTCTTGGTCTTATAATCTATCGTTTCTTTGCAAGCATCCCGAATAGTGGTTTTCAGGCTCTCCCAGTGTTGTGTTACGTACTGATGATACTCCTCCGGCAGTGTCTGATGTAGCAGTTCTCTATATTGTGAGGTATATTCTGATATCCAAAATTTCACGGTATCAATAGCGCGTTTACAGCTCTTCTCTTGTTTTCTCCTCTGAACGGATAGCGACAAATTCATAACTGGTCTGATATGTCGGTGATCTCTCCATCAATCATCCGCTCCTCACATTGCTTTGGTGATAAAAACGTCGCGAAGGTCTTTCTTGCGGACAATTATATAATCAATGAGATGCCAGTGCTTCGATCTAGGATACTGCCATGAAGTTTGAAAGCGATTATTTTGGTAAAAAATGGTGTTAAATTATGTTCTTCACATTTTGAGGGGAGTCGAATACCATTGGAGTTTTTACTGCCAATTGCATCCTTGTCAATGGTGCCATTCCATACAATGCTGTCATGCCCACTCTAGCATTAAAATCTCCAAGTAAGGTTATTTTGTCTTGTTGATTAATGTTTGACAGGATGGCATCCAGATGTGAATAAAATGATTCTTTGATGTCGTCATCAGAATCTAGTGTGGGGGCATATGCGCTGATCACCGTGGTATTTTGGTTGTCATTTAACCGAAGTCTTAATGTCATAAGGCGTTCATTATATCCAGTGGGAAGCTCTGATAGTTCCTTGAGAAGATTATTCTTGATAACAAAGCCTACTACGTGTAATCGTTGCCCATTGGTAGCTTTCCATTTCCAGAAGAAGCTGTAACCTGCACTTTGTTCATTCAACTGACTGTCATCAGCAAGATATGTTTCCTGGAGTGCTGCTATGTCTTCATTCTCTACCCATTGTAACTGTTCTCCTTTCGGGTCTCTCGGTTGTGGGTTCATCATTGAGTGATCTTACATTCAACGCTGCAAAATATTTTTTTAATGGTTCGACCGCATAAAGTTGATCCATCAGACGCGGCTATCCGATCGGTAATATTATTGGCTGGCTATATTTAGGGGACCTTTTCCCAGCCCCTTCCCCTTGTGAGGTGAGCCGAGTGGACCCTCAATAGGACTGTTCGGATGTAGATGCAGCAACCAAATTACTCTACAGCCACAACCCTAAGCAAGAAGACCGATCACACATCTACCACCTACGTGCCAAGTTATCAACAGAGGCTTCCAGACATCACAATCCTGCCGTCGTAGCAACTTCTTGATCGCCGGAGGACCTTTCAAAAAGTAGTAAGTTGTTGGAAGACTGCTGAACGTGAATTTGTTTAGAGTGAGAGTGTTGCTGTTCGATGGATCATCCTCGCCTGGTAGAGCATAGATCTACATGTCCTAGTTTATGGATTCTTCAACAAATCAAGAATACTCGATTACACAATGGGTAGTTCATGTGTACCGATACTATGTATTCAGTTGTGTAAAAATTAAATACACGAGTTCTGTTTGCTCAATGTATTTTTATATGTTTTCAAAATTTAAATTTAAGTTCCTGCAAAATGTACTGAACCCATAACCTTTGTGCCCTAAGAACATTATGCATAAATCGACAATCATTTAAAAGTTGGATTCTTGATAGCATGGATTTGACACGTGACGAGGGGGTGATTACCTTCGGTCCCACGCTCTGGGGTACGTGACGTCAGCCACACGTGTCAACGGCGGAAGAATCTCAAGTCATTTTTGTGAACTATTTCAAAGCGCGTGTACATGGCGTGAACCAAGCCAAGTCAAAAAAATATAGTGCCTATCAAAGGGGGTCAATCATCTCACAAATCGAACCCGTATACATTTTAAATGTCCATGAACATTACCGCCAGAAATGCAGCAAGCATGTAGTCACTTTCAAAACTCTTGAAATTACAGTTTAGTTAAGTCAGAAAATTTATAGAAATTTTCTTGGCGGCAAAGGGAGATATCCGAAGAGAGGGGGTAACTGCTATAAATATGAAGGGACGCCATGACGAAGTCTCCTTCTCCGGCATTTGTGATACAAAGCGGACGAAAAATTGTTGAGCTGCTCTGCGAAATCAAACAACGAAAGTAGACTGAGTTCAACTGCAGATCCCAGCCAGTGTGGCTAGGTCTTGTCTCCACGAGGAGATAGTTTTCTTGAGTGAAATAATTGTACCAGATAGGACGGTCAAAGTACTGAATAAATTCTAATGTGATTAGGTAATTCGTGTGCGGGAATAATTATAGTCCATCGTGTGCGCTCAGCAAACAAGTGAAGGGTATTTTCTTTTTTTTAATGCTTTATTCCAGGAAACCTGAATAAACATAATGGTTTGTAAAGCCATGGATGTAAAAATGGCTAAATAAAATGCCAGGGTCGCAGGTGAGCCCTATGACTACATGAGGTAGGTGACTTTCCATCTTACTACCTCTTATATCTTGTCTCATGATCTCTAAAAGTGTATTTCAATGGGGATATACGACGCAGTGGTCACCCCTACTAAGTTTTGTAAATGTGAGAATACGACTAAAAGAGTCATTTGCTCCATTTTCCACTTGGATAAAAATTTGAAGTCTTGCGAGTGCCGTATAATATTGTAAAAGTTATTGAATAGAGTTTCGAAGTGATATCACGTCCAATGTAGATCGTCATCCGTGTGAGTGTACTGCCTATATTTTGTGATGCCAAATTAAGATGTTCAGTCGACGTAAAATTTTCTGTCTGCAATTTGACGTTAATAATAATAATCCATGGTTACTCATTTTCAATCGAGTGGAAGCGCGCTGTCGGGTGAGAACCTAGGGTGATGAATTTGGTCACGGAGACAAACGTTTTTCTAGGCCCATTTTAAACTGTGTCTGACTGACAATAAAAGATCTAGTAGAATGTTTCAGTCATTTTCTCGTAAAAATCAAGTTATTAAATACGATATCATTTATGCAAAGTTATTCATGATTAATGCATTGTGCGATATTAGACGTCGAGATTTCTAGTGAGGATTTTATTCCAGTTCTTTGAGGTTAGTTTTGTTGATATGAGATTTGTGAATCAGGTTGGACCTGTCATTGAAGCCGGGACATGGAAGCCCGAGGAATGTTTTATATGAGTTGAGATGAGATGTGCGAATCAGGTTAGTGTCCTGTCATTGACGCCGGGACACGATATCCCGAGGTATATTTTATAATGTTGGGAATGGAAAGAAATTCATAGAAATCCATAGCGGTATTAATTGGCGACGCGTATAATTAGTGTGGGCATCTTGAAGCATAATCTGTGCATTTTGTTGGTTAGAATATCGTATTTGTTTAATTTTGTTGGCAGAGTTTAAAGAGAGCATTTTGAGAAGCCAGTCAGCTGGAAAAAACCAGGTGTTTCATGTAACTGCCAAGCGAACTTGGGGGCGAGAGGCCTCGGCGGGGATATAACGGGACACGTGTGGAATTGAGATTGTACTGTATTCTCGGCCGGGGAAAACGTTAAAATGCTGGATTTAGTTGAAATTCATAGCCGGTAATGATCTGAGTATTGTGAAATACTATAAAATTTGTTTAATTGGGGACGTAATGAACATTTGAAATCATGAACTTCGAGTATAAGGAACAGAGTAACCAAATTCAGGGTTGTCCAAAATATAGAGCGATGGTTGTGATGATCGGTTTGTCTGTGAGGCATGTGCAAAATTCATAATGGTATGACGAGATATGACATCGTAATTATATGGCGAGTTGTTTGGTTTATACGTAGATTCTTAGAATATCCAAGTGAATAACGGTTGGGACTAGATTAGATTTTAAAGTGTGAAATCATGAGACAAGATATATAACTGGACATGAATTATGTAACAATTCTTTTCCAGCCAGATAAATATCACAAGATTGAAGTCACATCACAGCTGCGTGGAAATTTGTGAAGAAACCAGAGTCCGCGGAGATAAAATTTGTTGTTCGTTAACATTTCGTCAAATCATTTAAATTTATTTAAGTATTAAATTCAGTGAAACCGCATTTTGAAATAACTTTAATCAAGCGAATAACTTGGAGATGCATTCTGGAAATTTTTGTTTGTTTTCTGGGGAATATTAAAAAATAAAGTAACGATTAAGGGGACATATCCGAAGGAAATGGATTTTACTGCCACAAATTTTGTGAGCATTGCTATTGTTGTAATTATTGAACTTTGATTGATTGAGCAGTGAATGTGCTAGGGATAGTAAAGTGGAAACTTTGGTCATCAACCGATGTAACTTAATTGTGTTTAGCCTTCAGCCTAGAAACTTGGATGGTCAGGGGGTCATCAACCTCAGTGACTTGGATTAGGGCCATATGCCATTGTAGCATCATTTCCTTGCGGTCATCATCCACAATGACTTTAAAGTAACTTAGAAGAGTAGATGTCGGTCCATGACATAGACGCAGGTCACATCGATTCAATTAAGGGTCCATGCCGTAGAACCACTGTGTGGCACACACCGATTGGACGGCCTTAATTATACCCAGAGTCCAGAGTTCGTGTTACGAGGGCTGGACCATAATGAATCACTATGATGGTACATGTGGTCTCACATGGAAGCCGAATTTAAGGATTTCCAGACTTTCCTTTCTTAAATGATTAATAATTGAGACAAGGGTTTCTAGTATGAATGCCCGTCAGGCAGTTACGTTAAAGTCTCACACCAGTGTTCTGACGTTTATGTAAAAATGATTGTGGTGTCCAGTGGACACAATTGACTTCGATGATACCGTTGACATATCAGAATGCTTCAGAATTTTCCTGAATAAATAGGAATCTTTTAAACAGACCTTTCATTCCAGTAGATAGATTAGAATTACTGAACCCTACCTTTACCTCAGCAAGTGACGAAGAACCCGATACGACCCAAGAGACAGATCTCATGAGCTTTGCTGATAGGTAAGAAAGGTAGGTATCCCTCAATATGGACCAAAGGGTTCAGTACAAAATCAATCAATCAATCAATCAATCAATACTGATCTGCATTTAGGGCAGCCACCCAGGTGGCAGATTCCCTATCTGTTGCTTGACATTCCCCCTTTCTGCAGAGAACTTTTCATATATTTTATGTACATTGGTTATTATTTTCATCGATTTGGAATCAGTCGTCCTGATGGCTTCGTGTGTGTTTGCGGATCCTCACAAACAGTGGACCACCTACTGTTTGAATGTGCTGCATTTGATAGAAGAAGGCATGACTTGAACTCTCATCTGAATTATTGCAACATTCCATTATGAAACACCCTGAATCATTTGTTTAAGAAGCCGTGCTGTTACAAATATTTTATAAACTTCACCCACTTCATTTTCCGTCGATTAGATACATGAATTCATTTTCATTGTTAAACAGAATATGTATTTTAACTATAACCCTAGTATACTATGTAAGATAGGGCTCCAGACTGCTTTGGATATTCAATACTAATAATATGTACATTCATTTAAATAATTTCAGATTTTTTAAAAAGGAATACTTTTATGTAAATATGTATTTTTAATTTATTCTATAAATGCACATTGCATTTTGGTTGTTACTAGAACTTTGTTTTACATTTTTAGCAGTTTGCTAGATCTTTCAGTTTGTTGCATTTTCGCTTAGTGTTACTTAAACGAGGAAGAACCTGTTGTATCACTCTTTCTCTTAAGCTATCTACTCCAGTGGCGTATACTGAGAGCTACCAAGGCTATGAGTTAAGCCCATACCTCAACTGAGAATGATGGAAGTCTAAAACACATTATAATGTAAGCATCTGACATATTGTTCCATTTACAAAACTTGAAAGCAGTGAGTGCTGGTATTTCACTCCCGTTTACTTCTACATCTTTGTAGGAAGACACTGCAGGGCTGCTGTTATAGGAGTAATTAGTTTCCTTTTTATTGGTAGATCTGCTAAAATGAAATGCAATCTTTCAGGTTTAGTGTTCTCCTTTGTTGGTTGGAATCGAACCCGTGATCATGGGTGGGAAACCACCACTGATCTCCCGAGGAAGCTAATTAATCAGCGAACGATGGGTACGACCGCTGTACAATTCAACATTATTATTTAATAATAATAATAGTAATAATAATGGGGCATGGATCTGTATAGACTTGGTGATGACCTAATGAGGATGAAATGATTGGCGAGGACGTCACAAACACCCAGTTCCCAAGTCAGGGGAATTAACAGTATGAGTGGGTGGTTTCTGAAAATAAACCTGGCCCATCGGACCAAAGGCAAGCATTCTATCCATTTACCCCACAAAGCCGGACTTTCATTTGTTAAACCTTAGGCTACCGTCTCCACTGATCAGGGGTTGAGCATTGACAATAGCAGAGGCCAAGGCAGTAGCTTTTGAGCAGCCTTGACAACACAGCAGGCTTCTCCGTTGGCTATTGGCTGCAGCTCAAAACGCTGAAAGCCTGACGATTACTAAACCAAGCATCGAAAGGGGAGTAAGCCTAGTCTAGTGGTAGCCCATGTCATGATTCCAGCATATGCCACCGATTTACCCTTAATATTATAAACATCCGCTGCCATGAATGCGGAGTGGTTTTTTTCTGTATTCTGCAAAACTCAGCTTTCATCTGTGTTTATCTTAGCACTTAGCGCACTCCGATAGAAGCTAGGGATTCCCCGTGCCCATGTAGCGATGTAGTGTTCGGAATGACATAGCAGCGATATACACTGACTGACAGAGCAAATGCAACACCAAGAAGGAGTGGTCAGAACTTGATGCCAATTGCAGGGTAGACTGACGTCACTGAGGTATGCTCATGATGTGAAATGCGCCGCTGTGCTGCGCACGTAGCGAACGATAAATGGGACACGGCGTTGGCGAATGGCCCACTTCGTACCGTGATTTCTCAGCCGACAGTCATTGTAGAACGTGTTGTCGTGTGCCACAGGACACTGTATAGCTAAAAATGCCAGGCCGCCGCCAACGGAGGCATTTCCAGCAGACAGACGACTTTACGAGGGGTATGGTGATCGGGCTGAGAAGGGCAGGTTGGTCGCTTCGTCAAATCGCAGCCGATACCCATAGGGATGTGTCCACGGTGCAGCGCCTGTGGCGAAGATGGTTGGTGCAGGGACGTGTGGCACGTGCGAGGGGTCCAGGCGCAGCCCGAGTGACGTCAGCACGCGAGGATCGGCGCATCCGCCGCCAAGCGGTGGCAGCCCCGCACGCCACGTCAACCGCCATTCTTCAGCATGTGCAAGACACCCTGGCTGTTCCAATATCGACCAGAACAATTTCCCGTCGATTGGTTGAAGGAGGCCTGCACTCCCGGCGTCCGCTCAGAAGACTACCATTGACTCCACAGCATAGACGTGCACGCCTGGCATGGTGCCGGGCTAGAGCGACTTGGATGAGGGAATGGCGGAACGTCGTGTTCTCCGATGAGTCACGCTTCTGTTCTGTCAGTGATAGTCACCGCAGACGAGTGTGGCGTCGGCGTGGAGAAAGGTCAAATCCGGCAGTAACTGTGGAGCGCCCTACCGTTAGACAACGCGGCATCATGGTTTGGGGCGCTATTGCGTATGATTCCACGTCACCTCTACTGCGTATTCAAGGCACGTTAAATGCCCACCGCTACGTGCAGCATGTGCTGCGGCCGGTGGCACTCCCGTACCTTCAGGAGCTGCCCAATGCTCTGTTTCAGCAGGATAATGCCCGCCCACACACTGCTCGCATCTCCCAACAGGCTCTACGAGGTGTACAGATGCTTCCGTGGCCAGCGTACTCTCCGGATCTCTCACCAATCGAACACGTGTGGGATCTCATTGGACGCCGTTTGCAAACTCTGCCCCAGCCTCGTACGGACGACCAACTGTGGCAAATGGTTGACAGAGAATGGAGAACCATCCCTCAGGACACCATCCGCACTCTTATTGACTCTGCACCTCAACGTGTTTCTGCGTGCATCGCCGCTCGCGGTGGTCCTACATCCTACTGAGTCGATGCCGTGCGCATTGTGTAACCTGCATATCGGTTTGAAATAAACATCAATTATTCGTCCGTGCCGTCTCTGTTTTTTCCCCAACTTTCATCCCTTTCGAACCACTCCTTCTTGGTGTTGCATTTGCTCTGTCAGTCAGTGTAGATTAGATAACAAAGCCTATGTCTTACTAACGGCGCCGTACAGATAAGGAAGAGGAAACATTGAACAGGGATATCTTTTGATGAAATAATAATGTGAGAACATTGAATCCTAGTGTTCCTCCCATTGAGTTTTGAGATCCAGTGGCAATGTGCATCTTTCAGCCAGTGCCATTCATATTTACAGATCACATCTGCCTTGAGTGATCTAGTTTTGGAGTTTTTTGTTTTCTGGTGTTGTGAATGCCAAAAATCGAAAGAACTTTAAGCTTCCGTTTGCAGCAATACGTCAATGACTTCATAGATATTTTTCTTACAGATGAGAAACTATATTGCCAATCCTATTGAAAATCCATGAAAGTGGATCGACGGTCTCAAGTCGGGCAGCAGGCATATCATTGCAGCTACACGTTCGACTTCCAAACAAGTGCTGTTACGTGAACCTAACATTCAGTGCCTTTGAAATGAGGTGTATATTATTCACATTTATTTAGGGCTTAGTCAATTTCATGCTGAAGATATGAATTTTGATACCCGAGATGAATTTACTTTTTGTTAACATTATCTTCAGTAGATCAATCATTGATCTGCATTTAGGAATGTTGTCAAAGTAGCAGATTCCTTGTCAGTTGTTTACCTAGCCTTTTCTTAGATTGTTTCAAAGAACTTCTCTTGATAAATTATGTCAATCCCTAATTCCTTTTCCTATAAACGAATATTTGCCAGAGTATGTCCCCTTGAATTCCAACTTCATCTTCATGTTATGATATTTCCTACATTTAAAATATCCACTCACAGAGCTCGATAGCTGCAGTCGCTTAAGTGCGGCCAGTATCCAGTATTCGGAAGATAGTAGGTTCGAACCCCACTGTCGGCAGCCCTGAAGATGGTTTTCCGTGGTTTCCCATTTTCACACCAGGCAAATGCTGAGGCTGTACCTTAATTAAGGCCACGGCCGCTTTCTTCCTACTCCTAGCCATTTCCTGTCCCATCGTTGCCATGAGACCTATTTGTGTCGGTGCGACGTAAAGCAACTAACAACAAAATATATATATCCTCTCAGGCTTACTCATCTGCTAATGTCATTGCATTCCATTTCTTCAGTGACAGCTCAAAACATTCCGCTTGGATGAACAGCTCCTCTCCTAACTCTCATGTCTTCTCAGCCCAAACTTTGCAAAATGTGTTATGAACACTAGTCTTTTGTCGGAATCACCGATAACAAATCGTGCTGTTTTTTCTTTGCATCGTTTCCCATTCTCGTATCAAGGAATTTTCTTGTGGGTCTCATACACTGGAACCGTACTCTAATTGGGGTCTTGGCACAGACTTACACTCCCTATCTTTTACACCTTTACTACAACCCATAATACTTTCATAACCATATGAAGGGATCTGTAATATTTATCTACGACCACGTTCAAGTTATTGCCCCCATGAAGATATTTCCTTATATTAATACCTAGGTAGGCCTACTTACAATGATCCCCGTGAGGTACTTTCACTCCTTCAACACAATTAAAACATAGAGGACTCTTCCTATAAAAAAATCAAAGCCCTAAATAAATGAGAATAATATACACCTCATTTCAAAGGCACTGAATGTTAGGTTCACGTAACAGCACTTGTTTGGAAGTCGAACGTGCAGCTGCAATGATATGCTTGCTTACAACGCATGAAGATATGCCAGCAGCTAGTTATGTTACAATAGCTAGATTTCAATGAAAATACTCATTTACTTTGACCATATAGTTCGAAATATGATTTTGCTTTGCTTTTACTTACGTATGTGGCTTCTTTCGATTCCCGGCCAGGTCAGGGATTTTTACCTGGACCTGAGGGGTTGGTTCGAGGTCCACTCAGCCTATGTGATTAGAATTGAGGAGCTATCTGACGGTGAGATAGCGGCCCCGGTCTAGAAAGCCAAGAATAACGGCCGAGAGGATTCGTCGTGCTGACCACACGACACCTCGTAATCTGCAGGCCTTCGGGCTGAGCAGTGGTCGCTTGGTAGGCCAAGGCCCTTCAAGGGCTGTAGTGCCATGGGGTTTGGTTTGGTTTTTGGTTTATGTGGCTTCTCACATTAACAAAACTGTCGTCGCCCTTTCTCCGAGTTAGACAAAAATTATACATGTAACTTGCGTTGTTCATGCTCTGCACAGAGTGTGTGAAAATATTTGAATACTTTATCCTAATGCGGACAAATTGATGTCGAATGGAAAGGAAATATTTTTAAATCACCAAAGAGGATGAATCTATTCAGGAACAAAAGTCTAGAAATTCCATTTCCACCAATCTCCTTAGTCACTGGATTGGGTAAATGTCTTGCCGCAGTCGTGTACTTTACAGATAATTTCCGATGTTTTAAATCGGTTGTAAATTAACTAGACGGAAAAAGTATGCTTCATCAATAAAAATCTTCATACTATATTGAAGGCCACCACAATAAGAAGCGAACTGGTATACATTTATACTAAGTTGAATTTCTTGCACTTCTTAATAAAAATTAGAAGTAACCTAAAATCTCTTGCCAGAGACTTAAGGAACTGGATAACACTGCAGGAAATATACATTCCTTCATAGGATCAAAAATGAAAACTTAAAAAAAGAAAAATTCAAATTCGTTTGTAAAAAAAAAAACCGATTTACTACTTTTGACGTATACCTGAGACTTCGTGTGACGTAGGGCGGGCATTTTCACAATATCATTTTCACTCTTTTCTCGCAAAATTGGTTGGCGGTGATTTCATGTGGAGAATTTGAATACGGAGTTCATTGTGCACAGCAACCCCCCAGAAATTTTCGAGTGAGGACGTGTGACCTCATGGAACATCACTGATGAAAATGGTATTTGAACAAAAATACATTTTAAACATTTTAGCAGATGGTTTGAACTTTTTAACCACTAAAAATATTTTTCACTTTTTTAACATCTACAAGTCCTTTCCTTAATTACTACTGGATCGTTTACGAAGATTCCTTACGTTCTCTGCATTTAATGGAATTCTCCATTCACAGTGATAATAAAGAAACTTGCGGTGATGGTGGTGGTGGAGATTAGTGTTTGAAGAGTAAGTAGAAGTAGGCAACCATCCCCTCTTAACAGTACAGTACCGGTCAACAGTTTAGGACCACATAAAGAAATCACGAAATGTCATCTAGAACCTAAAATTGTGCCATGAGACCTCTGTAATTTTCTTTCAGAGCTCTCATATCTAATAGGATATAAGTCGCATGATTTCATTGAGTTAGTCCAAATGCTGTGGAAGTTATGGATTGTTAATTCTTGGAAGGTCACACCAAAACATCAAACGTTTTGGTAATATAATGTACTGTAAACTCTAATTAGTTCAAGTATCACCACCAATAATTTTTTGTAGACTTAGCAATAGGTGGGGGCCATTTTAGTATAAATATAAAAATTCCGAAAATAGGCGGCACCGTTCTTTTGCGTGTTTTATTTTTTTCGAACCAGGGCCAAATGGTTGATTTTTCTTTGCCTTTATCATGCATGGCCTAAGGTCTCAGGATGAGCTCTCGGCGTCAAACTTATCTGCCCTAATAGTTTCATTTGTACTCTGAGGATGGCATCAAAGAACACATTCCTGATGACGATAGCTCACACTGAGACCTATGACAAGAACAAGGAAAAATTGACCATTTTAGAGCTGATTTGAAACAAAAAATAAACGCACAAAAATCGGTGCCGCACTTTTTCGGAATTTTTATATTGATACAAAAATGACCCCCAACTATTGCTAAGTCTATAAAAGAATCTTGGTGGTGATACTTGAAACCAATTAGAGTATGTTAGTATATACTATTTCCGAAAATGTTGAAATCTGATGTGTCCTTCCAACAGTTAAAAATGTATAACTTATACAATACTTGGCGTAAGTCACTGAAATCAGACGACGTATATCATACTAGATGCGAGAGGTCAGGAAGAAAAATACAGAGGTCTAGTAGCATAATTTTAGGTTCTAGATGGAACTTCCTGAATTTTTAATTTGGGCCTAAACGTTTGACCGGTACTGTAATATTAGGTACAAATTGAAGAGTTATGATCCTCTGAAGGATGAGAGTATTGACGTAAGAAGTGGAAAGGCCATGCAAGTTTGAGCAAACTTAATCATTTCAAGTTCAGGATAAAAAAAGCGTTGACCAACACAGGTCTAGAAATGCTGAAAGCGAAGAGGCTGGCGCAAAGTGTAAACAATTTCAGACTCATTTAGGGGCCTCGTAGGCGCCAACCACTGCTCCCAAGTAGTTCCTTTTTCTAACATTTTCTCAAAGGGTTTACATGTGGAATGAAAGGATAATATAATTCACAACAAAACAGTTACCGTAATGAGAAAACATGTTACATTGTATTTTATAACTGGTACTACCATTAAAAGTTTACAGATCAATTGTGAAAATTAATGTTTCAAAATTATTGCGGAATATATTAAGCAAAATATATTCTGCCACGTGGGGAAAATGCGGTGGTTTGTCCTCATTCGACTTTCCGGAATCTGTTTGTATTGGCAGCAATATAAGAAGAGTCAAGCGCAGAGAAAATGAACGCATCTCCGCCATCATTAGAAGTGTGAGTTAAGCGCTATGGGCCGGCACAACTCGAGGTGTAACAGCTGCTAGACAGAGGAGTGCCAGCATCTCCAGCTCATTTAAAACCTACGCACTTCTTTTAACATGACCCTCGTGTCCATATCTCTAAAGGATCTTCTCCCTAACGAGTCTTGTTAGAACACTCAAACAATATTATTGATCGGCTCTTCAGCGTCTCTAAATCAATCTGTCTTCTCCCTCAAATCCCACTCAGCCCTAATATTTGTTTAGGAAACACATAAATAATTATCGTTATATCCATTCCGGGTATGTTTTCACTTCTTCACTACAAGCTTGTTACTTCGCATTTGCTGCTTCTTTTGTTTTCGTGATTGTATTGTTTTGTTTTTTCTTGCATAAATTATATACTGTAGAGGGATGTAACAGCCTATCCGAACTGACGCATTGAGCTGATTCAATATCGGGACCTCGGACAACATTTTAGTTATTAACTAATGAACCATTGAAACGTTAAATTGAGTTTTAACACGTAAATACATTGGCCAACTTGTCTAAAATATTAGTATCTTAGGACGGATATAAGGTGTTAAAATTCTAGTAATAGATCTCGATAGGCGTTATTATGTGATTCGATATATGTACGTTTAAACGCGAGATTTATCAAATAATATTGAAATATGAAAGTGCCCTGGTCCATGCCTAACTGATTAGCATGCTGGCCTTTGCTCAAGGGCTCCCGGCCATTTCCTCTGGCTCGAGGACTTGGTTTTTGTTGCCGTCTCATAGGTAGGATTGCATTCTCACAGACGCGAAGTTCGCCCGTGGCTAAAAGCTTGAAAGACATCTCCGGACGCCACCCATGAAAGTATAGATATTTAAAATCGAACATTCCTGCGAATAACTGTTCCTAGTCTGCCTAGGAAAAACTATGTTCGTGTTTTTACTGATATTTTTCCTAATTTACTCGAGTCGGCACTTAATCTAAATTTGGCACAATTTTTCGGTCGGATGCTTTTCCCGACACCAATCCTATGTGGAAGTACGTATTCGCTATCGCGTGTTTCTGTGATAGTCAGTAGTGTAGTGTGTTGTGTGTGAATGAAAAGAAGAGTATTAAGACAAACACACATACACACCCAGAGTTCCCGAGCCAAAGAAATTAATTATACGCAGTTACAATTCCCTACCCGGCCGGGAACCAAACCCTGGGCCCTCTGAACCAAAGACCAGTATGCCAGAGGGCCCACGGAAAAGAAGGTAACTCATAACATGACTAAATTGAAATAAGCACCCATTATAATATCGCGATGCGTGTTCTACATTTTGGTACTTACAGTATAAGTCTAAGATAGACGCATTCAGTTATAATAATAATAATAATAATAATAATAATAATAATAATAATAATAATAATAATAATAATAATAATAATAATAATAATAATAATATGTAATCTATTACCTTAATTTGTCGCTATTTAGACAGCTTGTATCAGTTTCAACAGTACATCTTTTTAGATCCTTGGGACACTTTTAATTTCGGTGGAATAGTCTAGGAACCACTCTGATATCTTGAGATATTGTTGCCTGTGGTAGGCATTGGTGTGCCACATACGACATGGAATTTGAACACGTTCGGCATTCTAGGTTATTTTATGTTATTAATGAGTAACAGTGTATTAAGAAAATGTCGTGGCAATCACGTTACTGGTGTGCCAGAATTAATTTTTTATGTTGTAATGTACATATCTTGGTCATAATAATTTAGGCGTTTCGTGAATTTATTTGTTAAAATTATGTATATCAGTGGTAAGAATCAGACAGCCTTTTCTGGGATATTTCAACTCAGCCTGCTTTTGCACAAAGAAGGGCTGTAATCTTGAGTAAAGCCATGGCAATGAATATCCAGGTAAAGTCAGCCACGTACATGTGAAGAATACAGAACGGAATATTTGTCAGCCTGGGTTTATCCAAGCACCTGATTAGCGAAAGGTGGAGTGATGGGACGGAACAGAATTTCGATTTGTGTGGAAGTAGAAAAGGGAATAACGAGGACATTAATACGTAGGAAGTGTTAGTCTGGAGAGGATTGCTTATTCTGATTCAGAGTTGTCATGACGCTGCTAATTTTGTTCTGTGGATTCTCATTCTGATAGTGACTCTCATTCTGTACTTATTGATTATGGACCATGGTTGTTCTCAGTGTATGGTGCTGCCAGTCCTATGTTTGTGAAGTTTGAGTGAGTATATTAATTCCACCAGTGTTGTAAGTGAAGGATAGATCGAACTGTCTCAGTTCGATCGCACACGAACTATCGACGTTCTATTGGGCTATATGCGAGTAGCTAGATAAATATTTTCAAGTACATCAGGTGTGATGACACTTCTTGTCAGCGGTGACTGGACGTGTCAGGCACGATGGAGGATGGAAATATGTGCACTGACATAGTTCGAGACATCGTCGCAGGGAGGTCGAACCGAGGACGGCTCTGGAGTTCCAGGACATGAGGCTTCGCATGAAGTCACGGAATCAGTAATCAGTTGGAATGAGTGGCCATCTATTCTAAAGGTGGGATATAAGTAGATGATATTGTGTTGGAGTGGGGTTGTTCTGATTCATACACAAAATAGTAAATTCTAACTGATAACATTTGTATGATTTTGTATCTTTTTTAATACATACATTAGTATCAAACAGTTAATTAAATTTATTTATGGTGGCCTTGTTAACATGCTACTACATTCTTTAACGTTTGCATGGGGCTAGTAGGTACAACCCAATCAACGGAGTACCAGGTTTGCAGCTTTTATGAACATGACCTGGGAGGAACATTTTATGCTCTACCATTTATTATTATTACTATTGTTATTAATATTCTGCATTTACCTGCATTTTCTACAATTTATAATAATAATAATAATAAATGTCATTATTTTATTTATTAACTTATTTTAACTTTTATTTCATTGGATGTCGCCAAGTGATAATTACATTCAATTATGGTACAAAAATTAATATTGTTATTAATCTACATTTTAATGTTAAAATTGATGCTTATTAGTAGAGCAAATACATTGTTAATTTACAATTAATACTCATACGTGAGGTAAGTATTGAATCAGATTACACCACTATTATAACGTAAATATGGTACAAATAGGATTGAAAAGGATTTTTAAGGTAGTTATAAAATATTATTATCATTAGGGATCGAAACGCTAAGATTAGGCTTTCTAAATCTTTCAAGTAAGCTGTCCAAGATTTCCGAAATATGAAAGTGATTGTATATATTATTATTTAGATTGAAGTCTGACAGTGATACTGACGTCATCTGAAGCGGTGAAAAGGAGTGACCGAATTATACGAAGATTCTTCAAAATTTGATTACTTGTCTAAGTATTATTCGAAGAGAAATATGATATTCCTCTTACGCAGCATGCCATTTGTTTTCTAGTACAATTATTACAAAGAAATGAATTACCCGGAAGACATTTTTATTACATGCAAAGATTTTTCCGAGCAAACAGTTAATTGTCATTGTCAACACTGATACTACCATAAACCAATTACAAATCATTACCCTGGTTTCTTTAATTTCTGTATCAGGTTTCTGAATATTCGTCAATAAATGATACGAAATAACGTGTTTGTGCTCTGTGAAACCAGCTCGCTGAGTGAAGTAAAGCAGACTAGAAACGAATCTATTAACGCTAGAGAAAGGTTATGAATTATTTAACCATTGTGATTAAACTTATTGCAAAATGCATACATTTTCTCCTGCCATCTTCCATGAATGAATCCACGCACGGGTACATTCAGTTTAGCGTATCATATGAGTACTGCGCCCAGATGTAAGGCAATCGGATGGATATGAATTACTTGACTCCATTAACAAGTTCCTGAAATATTTATATGGAGAGAAAGCGGCAAG